>NC_092106.1:3890456-4496289 GCF_045679555.1 Salvelinus alpinus | reverse complement strand
GGCAAAAATCCCAGTTGCTAGATGTGCCAAGCTTATAGAGACATACCCCAAGAGACTTGCAGCTGTAATTGCTGCTATAATGCATTATTATTTAATTATTATTAAATGCACTATAGGTGGCTCTACAAAGTATTGACTTTGGGGGGGTGAATAGTTATGCACGCTGAAGTGTTCTGTTTTTTTGTCTTATTTCTTGTTTGTTTCACAAGAAAAAATATTTTGTGTCTTCAAGGTGGTAGGCATATTGTGTAAATCAAATGATACAAACCCCCCAAAAATCTATTTTAATTCCAGGTTGTAAGGCAACAAATAGGAACAATGCCAAGGGGGTGAATACTTTCGCAAGCCACTGTAACTGGCTATACTTATTTCACTATTTACCATAATGATATACAAGATTCAATTATATTTATCATAATATACTGTATGTTTTGTAAACTTACCATTAAAAAGAACCATAATGAATGAGTGTTCATATACGTAGCTGTACCATGATATTTGCACTTACTAAGTAAACCTCCAATTGTTCTCCACTATTCCACCCGCTAAAACCTCCCCCCATCCCAAGTTGGGTTGTCGTCCAAGTGACTGGCATACCACCCCTGTCCACCTGGATCCTAGGGCCTTTGAGAGATTGGGACCCATCCTTGAAAAAGAGCACAGAATGCCACCCACAGAACTGAAGCAGATTAACTGCCAAAAGCATTTGCAATGCCATCACCTCAATTGTGTTGTATACATTTATAAAAAAATATCTATATATTAAAAAATCTTCCATATCTTTATTTATTTTCACAATTAACAAATAATATGCGAGTAATGTAGGCACTTCATATGAATTATTGTTACCTATAACCAGGATTGTTACCTATAACCAGGATTGTTACCTATAACCCGGATTGCCATTACAAAAATGACATTTTTGGCAAGCAATTATTATTTTGGCAAACAATTATTGTGATTCATCCTAGATTGTCCCGGACATCATTACCCCATAGCAACAGATGTGTGATACACCCACACACACACACACATACACACTCCCCACCCTTCCCCCACAAACAACCACAAGCTCAGATGTACAACAGTTGTTGCAACCCCAAGCCCAACTCAAGAGAAGACTTGATGTGCGAATGCATATACAGTTGTAGCTGTTTGAGAAGGCATGCAAAACTGAGCCAGAATGGGGAGATTTGATTAACCAATGTCAAGGCTTAGCTGATGGAGATCAAATACACCCCTTTCCCCTGAAACACACACACGCTGGTCTCCCTTTGTGACAATTTTCCCAAGCATCTCTGTGCAGTCAGAACTTCTGATTAATTTGTGCCACCAGGGCCACGATAATTTGATTATCCGAGTGTGATCCCCTCCCCATTGGTTAGAGCAGCTAGTGTTGGAAGCCATGTCTTGCATCTGTACTCTTGTCCCCAGGAACAACGTATGGCACACAGTTTCCCTGCCCCCCTGGCACCTACAGCACCAAGATGGGCAACGGACAAAGAGAGGACTGCCGCTTCTGTCCTGGAGGGTCGTACTGTCCGGAGGGCACCTCCAAGCCTACACCCTGTCCACCGTAAGAGATGATGATGATGATGATGATGATGATGAATACATGATGGTGAAGATGAATGATTTGAAGGACGAGAAGGAAGATAATGGGGATGATGCTACAAGTCATTTACTGCTGTTTCCGGTCTCTTCTAGCTCGACATTTCGCAGTCTGAAAGGAGGGCAGAGCCTGGAGGATTGCTCTGTGTGCCCAGCAGGCTATTTTTGTCCCCTCCCAGCCACCGTCAGCCCCAGAGCGTGTGGAGCTGGCAGTTACTCTGTAAGGCCCAGTTCACAACATGACGTCCACTTTGAGTGGTGGACTGACTGCAAGACAAACAGAAATATAAATGTTTTTCAGGCTTTATCTCATAAACCACTCTGATTGCCCTATTTTAATACGAAGGTCGACATGTTCCTTTTCTAATCGCTTGGGCACCAAGTATCTTAAAAAGTAGCTCTTATCAGTAAAACAAAATATTTTTACGTTTTGGTTCATTCTTAAGGGCAAGCGATATCTGATCTTTCACTTTCATTAACTCATTAAGGTTTGTGTGTGAATTCTACGATCCAAGGTTACAAATGTGTATAACCCTAGAGTACTGTACCTACTGCCACCCAGACTCAACCCTGAATATGCTTAACGTATACATTTCCCCTTTTCTTTTCTCGCTCTCTTTTCTTTCTTTTCTTTTATTCAGGACGAGGGCTCGGTGGAGTGCTTCCCCTGTCTGCAGGGCCACTACTGCAGTAACGAGACGACCAGCGAGGAGGCCATGCTGAGTGTCATGGTCTGCCCTCCAGGCTTCCTGTGTTCCCAGGGCCTGGCCAGAGAGCCCCAGAGATCTGCCATCCTCTGCCCCCGAGGCTTCTACTGCCCGGGGGGAGGCATCGTGAGTCGGTCTCTGTCAGATTCAGGTTTAGAAGATCTTTATTGCCACATTACTGGGCAATTTGGTTACAACAGAATAAAAACATCTAACATAATTAAAAACAGCAAACAGAGAAAACATAACCCATCAATACAGATAAGACTTTAAAAAGGTGCAAAAGTCTTAAGGCAAGTCAAAATGTGAGTCAATGAAAGTGTTTTTACAGGTAGAACACAGGGTCGTGGTCATTCAACGGTTTGTTCAGATTTTGACGTTTGCCCTTTGTGTTATTGAAGGACCCAAACCCCATTCCGTGTCCGAACGGAACCTTCAGCAGGGAGCCTGGGCTGCGTGACCTCACAGAGTGCACAGGGTGTCCCGTGGGGAAATTCTGCTACACCCAGCAGCCAAAGGAGCAGCCTATAATTGAGCCAGTAAGTTATTGTTATGTCCAAACACAAGTATTCCCTTATTGGCCCTCTCTCTCACAATGCCCATCTCTTGTTGAGACTTGTACTGTATGTGCCCCAAGGCACCAAAAGGAAAAAGTATAAGTCATTCTTCACTTCTTCTTTTTCCCCTTTATGTTTTTGTCTTTTTCCTGGTCTTTTTTGCCACCCTTTCATTGAACATGGTTGTGTTTCAGACAGGGAGCTGCCCTAATGGCCATTACTGCCCTCTGGGTACTGGGTATCCATACACGTCCCCCTGCCAGTCTGGCTTCTACAGGAACAACTCTCACGGTCACCATGGGGACGTGTGTGTACCATGTCCAGCCAGGTACTACTGTGCCAGTCCAGGAACATCCACACCCACTGTCTGCCCTCAGGTAGGACTACGACTCACTATTTTCATTCATTATTTAATCCAAACACTTTTTAGATTGACAGAACTGTCAACATTGACAGTGACACAGATACTTCATTGTAAGACGTCATTGTAAATAATCATTTGTTCTTAACTGACTTGCCTAGTTTATTAAATAAAGATTAAATAAAAAAATAAATTGTACAATATGTTCTATTTCTACATTTTATATGACAAAATGTAAAATGTATATTTTGATATTTTATATTATTATAGGGTTTCTATTGTTCTGAGGGAAGCACTGTTCCAGAGCCGTGTGAAAAGGGCACGTACAGTTCCCGTCCTGCCCTCAGTGATGTGTCAGAGTGCGCTCCCTGTGGCGGGGGCCGGTACTGCAGTGGAGTAGGAAGGACTGAGCCCTCAGGAGACTGTGGAGAGGGCTTCTACTGCAGGGAGAGAGCCACGTCAGCAGTAAGAAAATGTTTTCGATCATCATCGTGGCTTCACTGGCCTTACACGTAAACTCGTCCTACTGTAAAGACAAGGATCTAAAGATGAAGAAATCCTTAAAACAAAAGAACATTCTGAAAATATCCTTTACCAGAAATGATGCATTTAGAAGATGTAAGTTAAATGATCTTCTGTGTCCTGGTGTGTTTTCTGTCTTCCGCAGACCCCAACTGATGGGCCAACTGGAGGCTTGTGTCCAGCAGGAAGTTACTGCCCCCCAGGCTCTCCCTACGCCTCCCCCTGCCCTGCAGGCACCTTTAGCCACAGCACAGGCCTCCGCAACTCCCAGCAGTGTGTTGACTGCCCACCTGGGTAAGAACTCATAGTTAGACCCTGGAGTTTTTCCCAGTCTGGTCACATGGTCAGAAACACTCCTAGCCCCATCTATTATCGAGATCTGATTCAGCTGTACTTTTTAGTGTTGTCATATGAAATGTGTAGAAAAGCACCCACTGTCTATATCACCATTAATGTGTTTCTTGGTGTTAGGTCCTATTGTTTAGGTTCAAATAACACCTCTCCAACTGGCCTGTGCTCTGCTGGTTACTACTGTACGGGTGGCTCTGCATCGCCTGCTCAGAATGAGGTTGAGGAGGGTCACTATACCCTGGAGGGGGCCGTGAGACCTGAGTCCTGTCCCCTTGGCACCTTCCAACCGGTACAGTACATATAAAACCATGTAGGGAATGCGTGCTCTTTAGGATGCCACGCAGTCTACTGACAAAGAAGGAAATTTACTATTTCGTATGTACAGTATTTCCATGTTTTTTTCTCCTTCAGGGTAGAGGCTATTCATCATGTTTGGAGTGCCAGAGAGGCAGGCTGTGTAACCAGACAGGCATGTCCCAGCCTGGACTCTGTCCCACAGGACACTACTGTCCCCCTGGATCTGCTGGGGCTCACCCCTGTCCTCCAGTGAGTAGCCTAGGACTTGACCTCTGGTGCTGCTACCATGTTGTGTTGCTACCATGTTGTTGTCATGTTGTGTTGCTACCATGCTGTGTTGTCATGTGTTGCTGCCTTGCTATGTTGTTGTCTTAAGTCTCTCTTTATGTAGTGTTGTGTTGTCTCTCTTGTCGTGATGTGTGTTTTGTCCTATATTTATATATATATATATTAATCCCAGCCCCCGTCCCCGCAGGAGGCATTTTGGTAGGCCGTCATTGTAAATAAGAATTTGTTCTTAACTGACTTGCCTAGTTAAATAAAGGTTTAATACAATTAAAAAATAAAATGTTTATCCGTTTTAATAGATTTTATTTCGGTTTGTGTGTATTTGCGTATGTGTGTGTATACAATCGTGTATGTGTGGTGTGCGTGTGTGTAGGGCTCCTATGCAGATCAACCAGGTAGAGAGGAGGTGCAGCACTGCAGCCCCTGTGATGCAGGCTGGTTCTGCAGGAGGACTGGTCTCTCTGCCCCTCAGGGTCTCTGTGATCCTGGTTTCTACTGTACCTCAGCGGCCACCACCTCCACCCCGGTAACTAGCGTACATATCTAATACACGTCACCCAGTTGGATGTCGTTTGAATGTCGTCAACAGTTCAGTTGGCTTTTCATAGCCAAGCATTCAGGGGTCGAGACAGCAAGTGTGGTACAGAGAGAGAGAGATAAGGGCCACCCCTCTTAGGAGCGGCATGGCGTGACGCACCCCTCCTAGGAACGGCATGGAAGAGCACTAGTAAGCCAGTGACTCAGACCCCGTAATAGGGTCAGAGGCAGAGAATCCCAGTGGAGTGAGGGGAGCCGGCCAGGCAGAGACAGCGAGGGCGGTTCGTCACTCCAGTGCCTTTCCGTTCACCTTCGCACCCCTGGGCCAGACTGCACTCCGGACCCACTGAAGAGATGAGTCTTCATTAAAGACTTAAAAGTCGAGACCGAGTCTGCGTCTCTCACATTGATAGGCAGACCATTCCATAAAAATTGAGCTCTATAAGAGAAAGCCCTGCCTCCAGCTGTTTGCTTATAATTCCTAGGGACAACAAGGAGGCCTGCGTCTTGTGACCGTATCGTACGTGTAGGTATGTATGGCAGGACCAAATTGGAAAGATGGGTAGGAGCAAGTCCATGTAATGCTTTGTAGGTTAGCAGTAAAACCTTGAAATCCGCCCTAGACTTAACAGGAAGTGTAGAGAGGCTAGCACTGGAGTAATATGATCGAATTTGGTTCTAGTCAAGATTGTAGCAGCCGTATTTAGCACTAACTGAAGTTTATTTAGTGCTTTATCCAGGTAACCGGAGTGTAGAGCATTGCAGTAGTTTAATCTAGAAGTAACAAAAGCATGGATTAGATTTTCTGCTTAATTTTTGGACCAAAAGTTTCAGATTTTTGCAATGTTATGAGGATGGAAAAAGCTGCCCTTGAAATATTTTTGATATGTTTAGCAAAAGAGAGATCAGGGTCCAGAGTAAGGCTAAGGTCCTTCACAGTTTTATTTTAAACAACTGTACAACCATCAATATTAATTGTCAGATAAAACAACAGATCTATTTGTTTCTTGGGACCTAGATTAAGCATCTCTTTTTATCTGAGTTTAAAAGTAAAACATGTGCCGCCATCCACTTCATTTACATTTACATTTAAGTCATTTAGCAGACGCTCTTATCCAGAGCGACTTACAAATTGGTGCATTCACCTTATGATATCCAGTGGAACAACCACTTTACAATAGTGCATCTAACTCTTTTAAGGGGGGGGGGTTAGAAGGTTTACTTTATCCTATCCTAGGTATTCCTTAAAGAGGTGGGGTTTCAGGTGTCTCCGGAAGGTGGTGATTACTCCGCTGACCTGGCGTCGTGAGGGAGTTTGTTCCACCATTGGGGTGCCAGAGCAGCGAACAGTTTTGACTGGGCTGAGCGGGAACTGTACTTCCTCAGAGGTAGGGAGGCGAGCAGGCCAGAGGTGGATGAACGCAGTGCCCTTGTTTGGGTGTAGGGCCTGATCAGAGCCTGAAGGTACGGAGGTGCCGTTCCCCTCACAGCTCCGTAGGCAAGCACCATGGTCTTGTAGCGGATGCGAGCTTCAACTGGAAGCCAGTGGAGAGAGCGGAGGAGCGGGGTGACGTGAGAGAACTTGGGAAAGTTGAACACCAGACGGGCTGCGGCGTTCTGGATGAGTTGTAGGGGTTTAATGGCACAGGCAGGGAACCCAGCCAACAGCGAGTTGCAGTAATCCAGACGGGAGATGACAAGTGCCTGGATTAGGACCTGCGCCGCTTCCTGCGTGAGGCAGGGTCGTACTCTGCGAATGTTGTAGAGCATGAACCTACAGGAACGGGTCACCGCCTTGATGTTAGTTGAGAACGACAGGGTGTTGTCCAGGATCACGCCAAGGTTCTTAGCACTCTGGGAGGAGGACACAATGGAGTTGTCAACCGTGATGGCGAGATCATGGAACGGGCAGTCCTTCCCCGGGAGGAAGAGCAGCTCCGTCTTGCCGAGGTTCAGCTTGAGGTGGTGATCCGTCATCCACACTGATATGTCTGCCAGACATGCAGAGATGCGATTCACCACCTGGTTATCAGAGGGGGGAAAGGAGAAGACTTCCTTGTGTCTGAAACACAGGCTTCCAGGGTAGGCCATTTTGGGGCTTCACCATGTTTCATCGAAATGTATAGCAGTGAAAGTTGACATTGTGTTTCCGAATGACATCACCAAGAGGTAGAAAATATGGTGAAAACAATAGGGGTCCTAAAACGGAACCTTGAGGAACACTAAAACGTACAATTGATTTGTCAGAGGACAAACCATCTACAGAGTGAGACTTATATTTTTCCGACAGATAACACCTTAACCAGGCAAGAACTTATCCGTGTAGAACAATTGGGGTTTCCAATCTCTCCAAAAGAATGTGGTTATCGATGGTGTCAAAAGCGGCACTAAGGTCTAGTAGCATGAGGACAGATGCAGAGCCTTGGTCTGACACCATTAGAAGGTAATTTACCATATTCACAGGTGCAATCTAAAACCAGATTGGAGAGTTTCGTATACATCATTTGTCTTCAGGAAGGCAGTGTGTTGCTGTGCAACAGATTTTCTACATTTTTTGAGAGGAATGGGAGATTCAATACAGGCTGATAGTTTTTTTTAAATTTCCATGTTTGGCTTTTTCAGGAGAGGCTTTATTACTGCCATTTTTGGTGAGTTTGGTACACACCCAGAGGCTAGGGAGCCGTTTATTATGTTTAACATAGGAGGGCCAAGCACAGGAAGTAGCTCTTTCAGTAGTTTAGTTGGAATAGGTTGCAGTAGGCAGCTGGAAGGTTTCGAGGCCATGACTATTTTCGTGAATGTGTCGAGAGATACAGGATTAAAATACTTGAGTGTAGTTCTGTTCAGACTGAGTTTTGGCGAAATAGACAGATTCAAAAAGGAGTCCGTAAATTTGCTTTCTAATGATAATGATCTTTTTGTCGAAGAAGTTCAAGAATTCATCACTGCTGAAGTGAAGGCCATCCTCTCTTGGGGAATGCTGCTTTTTAGTTAGCTTTACAACAGTATCATTTTGAAATTATTATTATTATCACAATATCTTTCAATAATGACAGGAATGGAGGAGGTCTTTATTCCAGTGAGATTGCTAACAAACACCACCATGTTTAGTAATGCCTGACCTATATCGAGGCACTGACACTGTCTCAATGGGGAAAACTGAGCTGACTACACTGACTGTGCTATTACATTTACATTACATTTAAGTCATTTAGCAGACGCTCTTATCCAGAGCGACTATTGGCAGACTCCACTAAGCCGGCCCACACCCTATCTCATTGTGGAGCTGGAGGAGTTCGAGCCCTGTCTATGTTGATACAGTGAGGGAAAAAAGTATTTGATCCCCTGCTGATTTTGTACGTTTGCCCACTGACAAAGAAATTATCAGTCTATAATTTTAATGGTAGGTTTATTTGAACAGTGAGAGACAGAATAACAACAAAAATATCCAGAAAAATGCATGTCAAAAATGTTATAAATTGATTTGCATTTTAATGAGGGAAATAAGTATTTGACCCCTTCTCAATCAAAAAGATTTCTGGCTCCCAGGTGTCTTTCATACAGGTAACGAACGGAGATTAGGAGCACACTCTTAAAGGGAGTGCTCCTAATCTCAGTTTCTTACCTGTATAAAAGATACCTGTCCACAGAAGCAATCAATCAATCAGATTCCAAACTCTCCACCATGGCCAAGACCAAAGAGCTCTCCAAGGATGTCAGGGACAAGATTGTAGACCTACACAAGGCTGGAATGGGCTACAAGACCATCGCCAAGCAGCTTGGTGAGAAGGTGACAACAGTTTCTGTGATTATTCGCAAATGGAAGAAACACAAAAGAACTGTCAATCTCCCTCAGCCTGGGGCTCCATGCAAGATCTTACCTCGTGGAGTTGCAATGATCATGAGAACGGTGAGGAATCAGCCCAGAACTACACAGGAGGATCTTGTCAATGATCTCAAGGCAGCTGGGACCATAGTCATCAAGAAAACAATTGGTAACACACTATGCCGTGAAGGACTGAAATCCTGCAGCGCCCGCAAGGTCCCCCTGCTCAAGAAAGCACATATACATGCCCGTCTGAAGTTTGCCAATGAACATCTGAATGATTCAGAGGACAACTGGGTGAACGTGTTGTGGTCAGATGAGACCAAAATGGAGTTCTTTGGCATCAACCCAACTTGCCGTGTTTGGAGGAGGAGGAATGCTGCCTATGACCCCAAGAAACCATCCCCACCGTCAAACATGGAGGTGGAAACATTATGCTTTGGGGGTGTTTTTCTGCTAAAGGGACAGGACAACTTCACCGCATCAAAGGGACGATGGACGGGGCCATGTACCGTCAAATCTTGGGTGAAAACCTCCTTCCCTCAGCCAGGGTATTGAAAATGGGTCGTGGATGGGTATTCCAGCATGACAATGACCCAAAACACACGGCCAAGGCAACAAAGGAGTGGCTCAAGAAGAAGCACATTAAGGTCCTGGAGTGGCCTAGCCAGTCTCCAGACCTTAATCCCATAGAAAATCTGTGGAGGGAGCCGAAGGTTCGAGTTGCCAAACGTCAGCCTCGAAACCTTAATGACTTGAAGAAGATCTGCAAAGAGGAGTGGGACAAAATCCCTCCTGAGATGTGTGCAAACCTGGTGGCCAACTACAAGAAACGTCTGACCTCTGTGATTGCCAACAAGGGTTTTGCCACCAAGTACTAAGTCATGTTTTGCAGAGGGGTCAAATACTTATTTCCCTCATTAAAATGCAAATCAATTCATAACATTTTTGACATGCGTTTTTCTGGATTTTTTTGTTGATATTCTGTCTCTCACTGTTCAAATAAACCTACCATTAAAATTATAGACTGATCATTTCTTTGTCAGTGGGCAAACGTACAAAATCAGCAGGGGATCAAATACTTTTTTCCCTCACTGTAGATAAGATAAGGGCACCCCTCCAGCTAGGATGGAGTCCGTCACTCCTCAGCAAGCCAGACTTGGTCTTGTTTGTGGGGGAGTTCCAGAAAGAGGGCCAGTTACTGCATCTATAAATTCAATTTTTTGGGAGGTGCAGAAAACAGTTTTCAACCAGTGATTAAGTTGTGTGAGTCTGCTGTAGAGCTCATCACTCCCCCTAACTGTGAGGGGGCCAAAAACAAATACTAGATGCCAACACATCTTTCTAGCTTGGTTACACGCTTAAGTTATGTTGCGCTTGGTGACCTCTGACAGTTTCATCCTAACATCGTTGGTGCTGACGTGGATAGCAATATCTCTATACCATCTACACTCACCGGTTTTAGCCTCAACCAGCACCATCTTCAAATTAGCCTTAACGTCGGTAGCCCTGCCCCCTGTCAAACAATGTATGATCGCTGCATGATTCTTTTTAAGTCTAATATTGTGCGTAAATGAGTCGCCAATGACTAGGGTTTTCAATCTGTCAGAGCCAATGGTGGGACGCTTCGGTGGCTCAGACCCCGTAACGGGTGGAGGAGAAACCTGAGAAGGCTCGGGCTCTGACTCCGACTCGTTGCTTAGTGGGGTAAACCGGTTGACATTTTATATCGGCTGAATGAGTGACACCAGTTGAGCATGCCAAAAGCATTTCTTTCCAGAAGCCATGAGAAAAATGTCCGGCTGCGGGGACTGTGCAGGGGGATTAACACTACTACCTGTACTTACCGGTAGCACAGACGCTGTTTCATCCGTCCCTACACTAAAATTGCCCTTGCCTAACGATTTCGTCTGAAGCCAAGCTTGCAACTCGGCTATCCTCACCATACATCGATAGTTCTCCTGTATACTAAGAGTACAGCGACTACAATGAGAAGGCATGATGTGACATAGCTTATTGTTTTAGGCCAGAGGAGGTCATGCAGATCTACAGTTGAAGTCAGAAGTTTACATACACCTAGGTTGGAGTCATTATAAGTAGTTTTTTCAACCACTCCACAAATTCCTTGTTAACAAACTATAGTTTTCGCAAGTCGGTTAGGACCTCTACTTTGTGCATGACACAAGTCATTTTTCCAACAATTGTTTACAGACAGATTATTTCACTGTATCACAATTCCAGTGGGTCAGAAGTTTACATACACTAAGTTGACTGTGCTTTTAAACAGCTTGGAAAATTCCAGAAAATGATGTCATGGCTTTAGAAGCTTCTGATTGACATCATTTGAGTCAATTGGAGGTGTACCTGTGGATGTATTTCAAGGCCTACCTACAAACTCTGTGCCTCTTTGCTTAACATGGAAAATGAAAAGAAATCAGCCAAGACCACAGAAAAACAATTGTACACCTCTACAAGTCTGGTTGATCCTTGGCAGCAATTTCCAAACGCCTGAAGGTACCACGCTCATCTGTACAAACAATAGTACGCAAGTATAAACACCATGGGACCACGCAGCCATCATACCGCTCAGGAAGGAGATGCGTTCTGTCTCCTAAAGATGAACGTACTTTAGTGTGAAAAGTGCAAATCAATCCCAGAACAACAGCAAAGGACCTTGTGAAGATGCTGGAGGAAACAGGTACAAAAGTATCTATATCCACAGTAAAACGAGTCCTATATCGACATCATCTGAAAGGCCGCTCAGCAAGGAAGAAGCCACTGCTCCAAAACATTAAAAAAGCCAGACTACGGTTTGCAACTGCACACGGGGATAAAGATCATACTTTTTGGAGAAATGTCCTCTGGTCTGATGAATCAAAAATAGCCATAATGACCATCGTTATGTTTGGAGGAAAAAAGGGAACGCTTGCAAGGTGAAGAACACCATCCCAACCGGAAGCACGGGGGTGGCAGCATCATGTTGTGGTAGTGCTTTGCTGCAGGAGTGACCGGTGCACTTCACAAAATAGATTGCATCATGGGGAGGGAAATTGCGTGGATATATTGAAGCAACAACTCAAGACATCAGTCAGGAAGTTAGAGCTTGGTCGCAAATGGACAATGACCCCAAGCATACTTCCAAAGTTGTGGCAAAATGGCTTAAGGACAAAAAGTCAAGGTATTGGAGTGGAATTTACAAAGCCCTGACCTCAATCCCATAGAAAATTTGTGGGCAGAACAGAAAGTGTGTGCGAGCAAGGAGGCCTACAAACTTGACTCAGTTACACCAGCTCTGTCAGGAGGAATGGGCCAAAATTCACCCAACTTATAGTGGAAACTTGTGGAAGCCCACAAACCCGATATGTTTGACCCAAGTTAAACAATTGAAAGGCAATGTTACCAAATACTAATTGAGTGTATGTAAACTTCTGACCCACTGGGAATGTAATGAAAGAAATAAAAGCTGAAATATATAATCCTCTACTATTATTCTGACATTTCACATTCTTAAAATAAATTGGTGATCCTAACTGGCCTAAGACATGGGATTTTTACTCGGATTAAATGTCAGGAATTGTGATAAACCTTGTTTAAATGTATTTGGCTAAGGTGAATGTAAACTTCTGACTTCAACTGTATGTCCAGATAAAGCATCAGGGGTGAGAACTTGGTAAACTTGTTAAATACATAGTTTGATTAAATAGCTATTAATTGTAAAAGCGAAAAAGTTTGACAGGTAGCCAAGTAGCGCGCACACACACACACACACACACACACACACACACACACACACACACACACACACACACACACACACACACACACACACACACACACACACACACACACACACACACACACACACACACACACACACACATACTCATAATTTTAAATCATAGTCTGACATAATGAATGGTTGTTATTTGAACAGATTGCGTTAGGTAAACGTGTTATGTGAATGTAAATGTGAATGTGTATTATCTGATCTCTCCAGGTGGGTGTAGACTCTGGTGATGTGTGTCCAGTGGGCTATGTCTGCCCACTAGGCACCAGGTTTCACCATGAACACCCATGTCCTGCTGGGACCTGGAGTAATGCAGTGGGGGCCCGGGACCTGTCCTCCTGCTGGCCCTGTCCTCCAGGTCTCTACTGTAACATCACAGCCCTCACTCAGCCCTCTGGGATTTGTGCTGCAGGTATATATTATTATGATGTTATTAAATGGACATTTCAAGCAATGCCGTGGGATGTGATTTTATCGCGTCATTAGAGTACTATAGAGGTCTGAAATATCGGACAAACGTTTATTTACAGATGAAATGTCCATTTAACCAATGTCTTAACTGCACTGTATTTAGTATGTTTATAGAATACAGTATGTTTTTAGCTATCAGTGTTCCATGAACTATACCACTCTGTGAATTACAGGGTTTTACTGTTCAGGTGCAGCAAAATCCCCAAAGCCGATAGATGGAGTGACAGGGGACACGTGTCCTATTGGATATTACTGTCCTAAGGGCTCAACGTCCCCCTTACACTGCCCTGATGGTTCCTACTCAAACACTACAGGTATAGTATTTTTCCCTTCCATACTGTACGCATACATGCTCTTGACCCTTTGTTCTGTTTATGTTTTAGTCTGAACAATATCTGTCACCCTACCAAACCTCCACCTTGTGATATCAATACAGAAGACGAGTGTATTTTAGGATTTTTTCCCCCCCTTTTGAAGGTGCTACACAATGTCTTGAGTGCCCTCCTGGGAGATACTGCCTAGAGGGGAAAGGTGTTCAGCTCTGCCCCAAGGGTTACTACTGTCTGGGGGGCACGGTGGAGGACGTAGTGCCCTGTCCACCAGGCACATACAGCCAACAACCAGGACAGAGCCAACTGGAGCAGTGCCTGCTTTGCCCAGCAGGTGAGAGCATTGTCTATTGAATTGAATGAAAACCCTTCCTCGGCTACTGTCACTATTTCTTCTGCAGTTACTCCTTCCGCTGTCACTGTCTCACGAACGGCTACTATCCCACAAACTATTTATAATACAGTCACTACTTCGACTACTACACTAGCCTCTGAAACACTTCTGAGCTTCTTCCACAACCATAACAATATGATCTCAAGGCCAATCTCGTGTCGTATGTCACTTCTCACTTTTTGTTTGTTTCTCTCCGCTACAGGAATGTACTGTGAGGACTGGGGGTTGGCCGAACCAACTGGGCCTTGTCAGGCTGGTTACTTCTGTTTAGCAGGTAACGTGCCCTACCACTAGCACTGCTACAGTGCAAGGTATCTCTTCAAGGACAGCACACCGTGTATTGTTTTAATACGCTTCCAATAATACATTTAACGGTGTAACATACGTTTCACTCAGTACTCACGGGAAATAACTTGTCCCCCAGGTCTAAACTTCAGGAACCCAGATGGGAACATCAGTACAGGGGTGGGTGGAGCCTGTCCAAAGGGTCGTTACTGTCCAGAGGGCACCAGTCTACCTCTACCCTGCCCTCTGGGCACCTATTCTAACGGGTAATTAAAACGGTTTATTTATGATATTTGGATAGGGACATATGGGCATATTGAGTAAACAATTACCAGATGTGTTGTACCGTAATGTTAATTGTTTATGCTAATTTCCAACGTCCCTAGTTGAGCTTGAACACTACATAAACCATTTGTATAATAATAATGAATATTAATGAATAGATAGATGTATGTGACTAGGGTTTAATCCAGCGTGTGCGCGTGCGCGCGTTTGTGTGTGTGTGTGTGTGTGTGTGTGTGTGTGTGTGTGTGTGTGTGTGTGTAATTGACTGAATTGAAATGGACTTGACCCCAGCCCTGTAACATGGAGTCAGTTTGGAGCTTACATATTAACTCCAGCTGTCTACAATTGATAAGCATTGCTCAGTAGAGGAGATTTAAAATTCCTCAGTAAACAGTCCATGTGTGTGTGTCTGTGTTTAGTCTCCATGTGACAGAGGTCTCAGGCTGCAGCCCGTGTCCTCCGGGACAGTTCTGTGGCTCTGAGGGGCTCACCCGTCCATCTGGAGCCTGCCAGGAGGGATTCTATTGCCCAGGGGGGGACCGCTTGGCCACGGGTACGTTATAATCAGAGCACATTCATTATCATAGGCCATGCGATACACTAGCTAGCGTCCTGTCCAGGGGGTGTACGTAGGCATCAAGCTGCCTCACGCTACAGAATCAAGAGATAGACTCCTGCACTATGGGCCATTCTGGTTCAGACAAGGCTGACTTGTCCAAGGCTTACTTACTTACACTCATTATCACATTCATTATCATAGTATTAAGAATTCAATCTAGTCTCTTCCCACAGCCTCTGTAGCTAGACCCAAAAGTTTGGCAAACCGAGACTACAGTCAACGATTTAGTCAGATCAGTTAGGGTTTTAGATGATAGTCAATTGATATATCACAATTACACATTCATTTGATCAATATTAGAAGCTCTAATCACTGTTTCTAATCGATATCGCCTGTGCAGGGTTTGAGGGAAGAGGAGGAAGAGAGGGAGGAGGAAGATGGGGAGGGCTCTGCCCCCCAGCCCATTACTGCTCCCCTGGCAGTGCCATCCCAGTGCCCTGCCCAGCTGGCACGTATGCCAGCCTGACAGGCCAGACACAGTGCCCCCGCTGCCACGCTGGTTACTACTGCCCTGAGAGGACCAGTAACTACACCCAGTTCCCCTGCCCCCCTGGCTTCTACTGTCCTGATGGTAGGAAACCATCCTCATGTCTTATTAAGGTTTTCCAGCACATGGCTGGTTGAAAAGGTTTGAGTCCTAAGCAATTTGACCAGTGGGTGAGTCCATGTTGTTTGAAGTGATTACCAACCCAGTAACAGTACAGTACTTTTTTTTTGTATGAGGGACTGACACGCTACACTACATGACCAAAAGTATGTGGACACCTGCTCGTCGAACATCTCATTTCAAAATCATGGGCATTAATATGGAATTGGTCCACCCTTTACTACTATAACAGCCTCCACTCTTCTGAGAAGGCTTTCCACTAGATGTTGGAACATTACTACGGGGATTTGCTTCCATTCAGCCACAAGAGCATTTGTGAGGTCGGGCATTGATGTTGGGCGATTAGGCCTGGCTGGCAGTCCGCGTTCCAATTCATCCCAAAGCTGTTTGATGGGGTTGAGGTCAGGGATCTGTGCAGGCCAGTCAAGTTCTTCCACACCAATCTCGACAAACTATTTCTGTATGGACCTCACTTTGTACACGGGAGCATCGTCATGCTGAAACAGGAAAGGGCCTTCCCCAAACTGTTGCCACAAAGTTGGAAGCTGTCACGCCCTGGCCTTAGTATTCTTTGTTTTCTTTATTATTTTAGTTAGGTCAGGGTGTGACATGGGGAATGTATGTGTTTTTGGTATTGTTTAGGGGGTTTTGTATAGTGTATGGGGTTGTGTTCAGTAGAGAGGTTTAGGAAAGTCTATGGTTGCCTGGTTTGGTTCTCAATCAGAGACAGCTGTTTATTGTTGTCTCTGATTGGGAGCCATATTTAAGGCAGCCATAGGCTTTAGGTGATTGTGGGTAATTGTCTATGTTCTATGTTGCATGTGTACTTAGTTCGTTTTAGCTTCACGATCGTTTTTTTTTTCTTTCTTTTTTTCGTTTAGTAAGTGTTTGTTTTTCTTCATTAAAAGAAGATGGCTTTCTTTCACGCTGCGCCTTGGTCCACTCATTATCCTCAAGACGATCGTGACAGAAGCACAGAATCGTTTAGAATGTCATTGTATGCTGTAGCGTTAAGATTTCCCTTCACTGGAACTAAGGGGCCTAGTCCGAACCATTAAAAACAACCCCAGACCATTATTCCTCCTCCACCAAACTTTACAGTTGGTACTATGCATTGGGGCAGGTAGCGTTCTCCTGGCATTCACCAAACCCAGATTTGCCCGTTGGACTGATAAATGGTGAAGAGTGATTCATCACTCCAGAGAACGCGTTTCACTGCTCCAGAGTCCAATGCTGGTGCCACGTTGAAAGTCACTGAGCTCTTAAGGCTATTCTACTGCCAATGATTGTCTATGGAGATTGCATGGCTGTGTGCTTGATTTTATACACCTGTCAGCAACGGGTGTGGCTGAAATAGCCAAATCCACAAAATTGAAGGGGTGGCCACATACTTTTGTATATATAGTGTATGAGTCAAGCAAGTGTCAAAGCTGAGTGTGCTGAGAAACCTTGTTAGTGTGTCTATATACACTACCGTTCAAAAGTTTGGGGTCACTTCAAAATGTCCTTGTTTTTGAAAGAAAAGCTAAAAAATGTGTCCATTAAAATAACATCAAATTGATCAGAAATACAGTGTTGACATTGTTAACGTTGTAAATGACTATTGTAGCTGGAAACGGCAGATTTTTTATGGAATATCTATATAGGCGTACAGAGGCCCATTATCAGCAACCATCACTCCTGTGTTCCAATGGCACGTTGTGTTAGCTAATCCAAGTTTATCATTTTAAAAGGTTATTTAATCATTAGAAAACCCTTTTGCAATTATGTTGGCACAGCTGAAAACTGTTGTCCTGATTAAAGAAGCAATAAAACTGGCCTTCTATATCTGGAGCATCAACATTTATGGGTTCGATGACAGGCTCAAATTGGGCAGAAACAAAGAACTTCTGAAACTCGTCAGTCTATTCTTGTTCTTAGAAATGAAGGCTATTCCATGCGAGAAATTGCCAAGAAACTGAAGATCCCACAAAACACCAGTCTTAACGTCAACAGTGAAGAGGCGACCCCGGGATGCTGGCCTTCTAGGCCATATCTCAGACTGGCCAATAAAAATGAAAGATTTAAGATGGGCAAAAGAACACAGACACTGAACAGAGGAAGATTGGAAAAAAGTTTTATGGACAGACTAATCTAAGTTCGAGGTGTTCGGATCACAAAGAAGAACATTTGTGAGACGCAGAAACAATTGGAACCAATATCCTCCTACAACAGGACAATGACCCAAAACACAGCTCCAAACTATGCAATATCTATTTAGGGAAGAAGCAGTCAGCTGGTATTCTGTCTATAATGGAATGGCCAGCACAGTCACCGGATCTCAACCCTATTGAGCTGTTGTGTTAGCAGCTTGACCGTTTGGTACGTAAGAAGTGCCCATCAAGCCAATCTAACTTGTGGGCGGTGCTTCAGGAAGCATGGGCTGAAATCTCTTCAGATTACCTCAACAAATTGACAACTAGAATGCCAAAGGTCTACAAGGCTGTAATTGCTGCAAATGGAGGATTCTTTGACGAAAGCAAAGTTTGAAGGACACAATTATTATTTCAATTAAAAATCATTATTTATAACCTTGTCAACGTCTTGACTATATTTCCTATTCATTTTGCAACTCATTACATGTATGTTTTCATGGAAAACAAGGACATTTCTAAGTGACCCCAAACTTTTGAACGGTAGTGTGCGTTAGGTCAGGATTAAGGTTGTGGTGCTTATTTGGGGGATTTCATTAAATAACTGCAAAATCTGTCTATTCCACACAGTATGGTCATTATCAGTGGTGTTGTGTGTTACAGTATGTTGTGTGTTTTCCAGGCACGCGGCATGCCACCCAGTTCCCCTGTCCCCGTGGCTACTACAACCCTGAGCCCATGACCCAGAGCCTGGACAGCTGTCTGCCCTGTCCCCCTGGACACTACTGTGAGAAGGAGAGACTGACCGCTGTCTCAGGGAAATGCAAAGCCGGTCAGTTGATAGGCCTCTATTATCTGAAAAACTCTCTCTAGTGCCATGAGTTCTCCCATACCATGTGATCTGACCAGGAATAACTCACAGCTATATTTGAAAATATAACTAGGGCTAAACCTGCTGGCCTTATGCCCTTCATATGAGTGATTCAGGATAATGTGTCTTGTATGGTCATAAAGAGCATTCACTCTCTCTCTCTCTCTATCCCTTTCTCCTGCCCCTTTCTCTCTCTCTCTATCCCTCTCTCCTGCCCCTTTCTCTCTTTCTCTTTCTCTCTCTCTCTCTCTCTCTCTCTCTCTCTCTCTCTCTCTCTCTCTCTCTCTCTCTCTCTCTCTTTCAAATTCAAATTCAAGCTGCTTTATTGGCATGAAAAACATTGTGTCAATATTGCCAAAGCAACAATGTATACAATATACATTGTAATACAATTAAAACAATGACAAATAATAATATAGAATGGCAGTAAATAATAATACAAAATTAAATATAAAAAATAGTAACAATAAAATGGTAACAGTCAATAGTCGAATGTAATGTATGGTGTAATGCACCACTACCACCACCACTATCATTACTATCATTACCATTACCACCCATACCATTACTATTTGGAATGATAAACAACAATAATAATACTAATAACAATAACAGTAATAACAATAACAGTCATAATAAGTAAGTTACTGCTTACTATGCAGATGTTATTATTCAGTGTCCCTCAGGCTATGGCAGGCAAATACATATTTGGCTGCAAGAGGAGCCATTGCTCCTTCGCCCATGAGTATTTTTAGTTTTTCCTCTGGGTTTAATAAGTTAAAATTTGGAATAAATGTAGTCATTTCTGTGAATAATGAATCTCTTGGTGAGGAATATTTATCACAGTAAAGGAGAAAGTGCATCTCTGTTTCTACCTCCCCTGTCGTGCAGTGACCACATACACGCTCCTCTTTGGGTAGCCATGTCTTTTTATGTCTGCCGGTTTCTATTGCCAATCGGTGGTCACTCAGCCTGTACTTGGTAAGGATCTGTCTCTGCTTCGAATCTCTGACAGAGTAGAGATATTCAGACAATTCATATTCTCTGTTTAGGGTCAGATAGCAATTTAGTCGGCTTTGGGATTTTGTTTCGTTTTTCCAATGTTGTAAATATGAGTCCTTTGATTGGTTCATGATTTTGTTTATTGGAATTCTTTCTTTTGAAGCAGTGCCGGTGTCAGCTTGGTTGGTTAGGTCCAACACCAGCTGACTGAGAGGGCTCGTTTCTGGGCTCAGCTCTTGGGTTTGAAGTGCTTTAAATTGCAGACTCGAATTTGGACTTGAATTTAGATGTTGTCACGTTCCTGACCTGTTTTCTGTTTAGTTTTGTGTGTTAGTTGGTCAGGACGTGAGTTTGGGTGGGCATTCTATGTTATCTGTTTCTATGTTGGTTTAGGGTTGCCTGGTATGGCTCTCAATTGGAGGCAGGTGTTTGGCGTTCCTCTAATTGAGAGTCATATTTAGGTAGGCTGTTCACAGTGTTTGTTTGTGGGTGGTTGTCTCCTGTGTCTGTGTCGATGTTTGCACCTTACGGGACTGTTACGGTTTGTTCATTTCATGTAGGCTATTTTTTCCCTGTTCGTGCGTTCTCGTGTTTATGTATGTTCGTCGTTCAGGTCTGTCTACTTTCGTTTTGTTATTTTGTATCATTATCAAGTATAGTTCGTTTTCGTCTTGTCTTTAATAAATCATTCATGTCATTTCAACGCGCTGCACCTTGGTTCAATCCCTGCTCCTCCTCTTCGGATGAAGAGGAGGAGGACCGCCGTTACAGAACCACCCACCAATCCAGAGCCAAGCAGCGTAATTTGGAGCAACGGGCAAGTATACAGGACTTGTGGAGTTGGGAGCAAATATTTAACGGAGAAGGACCATGGGCTAAAATAAATCACCGTCCATGGGAACGGCTGGAGGCAGCTCGGAGAGCGGAGGAAAATAGAGAGAGGAACCGGCGTTATGAGGGGACGCGTCTTGCACGGAAGCCCGAAAAGCCCGTGAGTAACTCCCAAAAATTTCTTGGGGGGGGGCTAAGGGGTCGTGGGCCTAGGGCAGGTAGGAGACCTGCGCCCACTTCCCAGGCTAACCGTGGAGAGCGGGAGTACGGGCAGACACCGTGTTACGCAGTAGAGCGCACGGTGTCTCCTGTACGTGTGCATAGCCCGGTGCGGGTTATTCCACCTCCCCGCACTGGTAGGGCTAGATTGGGCATTGAGCCAGGTGTCATGAGGCCGGCTCAACGCGTCTGGTCTCCAGTGCGTCTCCTCGGGCCGGCATACATGGCACCTGCCTTACGCATGGTTTCCCCGGTTCGCCTACACAGCCCGGTGCGGGTTATTCCACCTCCCCGCACTGGGCGGGCGACCGGGAGCATTCAACCAGGTAAGGTTGGGCAGGCTCAATGCTCAAGAGAGCCAGTACGCCTGCACGGTCCGGTATTTCCGGTGCCACCTCCCCGCCCCAGCCTAGTACCTACAGTGCCTACACTACGCACTAGGCTACCAGTGCGTTTCCAGAGCCCTGTTCCTCCTCCACGCACTCTCCCTATAGTGCGTGTATCCAGTTCGGTGCCTCCAGTTCCGGCCCCACGCACTAAGCCACCTGTGCGTCTCCTAAGTCCTGTACACACTGTCACTTCTCCCCGTACTAGTCCTGAGGTGCGTGCCCTCAGCCCGGTGCCACCAGTGCCGGTACCACGCACCAGGTATAGAGTACGCTTTGAGAGTTCAGTGTGCCCTGTCCCTGCTCCCCGCACTAGTATGAAGGTGCGTGTCCTTAGCCCGGTGCCTCCAGTTCCGGCACCACGCACCAGGTCTACAGTGCGCCTTATCCGGCCAGAGCCATCCGTCTCCCCAGCGCCATCTGAGCCATCCGTCTCCCGAGCGCCATCTGAGCCATCCGTCTCCCCAGCGCCGTCTGAGCCATCCGTCTCCCCAGCGCCATCTGAGCCATCCGTCTCCCCAGCGCCATCTGAGCCATCCGTCTCCCCAGCGCCGTCTGAGCCATCCGTCTGCAATGAGCCTGCAAAGCCGCCCGTCTGCCATGAGCCTGCAAAGCCGCCCGTCTGCCATGAGCCTACAGAGCCGTCCGCCAGACAGGAGCCGCTAGAGCCGTCCGCCAGACAGGAGCCGCTAGAGCCGCCCGTCAGACAGGATCTGCCAGAGCCGCCAACCAGACAGGATCTGCCAGAGCCGCCAATCAGACAGGATCTGCCAGAGCCGCCAATCAGACAGGATCTGCCAGAGCCGCCAATCAGACAGGATCTGCCAGAGCCGCCAACCAGACAGGATCTGCCAGAGCCGCCAGCCAGACAGGATCTGCCAGAGCCGCCAGCGAGCCATGAGCAGCCAGAGCCGTCAGCGAGCCATGAGCAGCCAGAGCCGTCAGCGAGCCATGAGCAGCCAGAGCCGTCAACCTGCCATGAGCGGCCAGAGCCGTCAGCGAGCCATGAGCAGCCAGAGCCGTCAGAGAGCCATGAGCAGCCAGAGCCGTCAGAGAGCCATGAGCAGCCAGAGCCGTCAGAGAGCCATGAGCAGCCAGAGCCGTCAGAGAGCCATGAGCAGCCAGAGCCGTCAGAGAGCCATGAGCGTCCAGAGCCGTCAGCCAGCCATGAGCGTCCAGAGCCGTCAGCCAGCCATGAGCGTCCAGAGCCGTCAGCCTGCCATGAGCGTCCAGAGCCGTCAGCCTGCCATGAGCGTCCAGAGCCGTCAGCCTGCCATGAGCGTCCAGAGCCGTCAGCCTGCCATGAGCGTCCAGAGCCGTCAGCCTGCCATGAGCGTCCAGAGCCGTCAGTCAGCCATGAGCTGTCCCTCAGCCAGAAGCGGCTAGTAATTCAGAACTGCCCCTCAGTCCAGAGCTGTCTCTCTGTCCGGAGCTGCCCTTCAGTCCGGAGTTGCCCCTCTATCCTGAGCTACCTCTTTATCCTGAGCTACCTCTCTCTCCTAAGCTATCCCTCTGTCCTGAGCTATCCCTATGTCCTGAACTACCTTGTCCCAGAGCTGTCCTTGATTCTGGTGTTGCCCCTAAATTTAGGTGGGGTTATTTGGAGGGTGGTCATTGTGGGGAGGCTAAGGAAGCGGGGATTGATTATGGTGGGGTGGGAACCACGCCCGGAGCCTAAGCCACCACCGTGGTCAGATGCCCACCCAGACCCTCCCCTGGACTTTTTGGTGATGCGTTCGGAGTACGCATCTTGAGGGGGGGGTTATGTCACGTTCCTGACCTGTTTTCTGTTTAGTTTTGTGTGTTAGTTGGTCAGGACGTGAGTTTGGGTGGGCATTCTATGTTATCTGTTTCTATGTTGGTTTAGGGTTGCCTGGTATGGCTCTCAATTGGAGGCAGGTGTTTGGCGTTCCTCTAATTGAGAGTCATATTTAGGTAGGCTGTTCACAGTGTTTGTTTGTGGGTGGTTGTCTCCTGTGTCTGTGTCGATGTTTGCACCTTACGGGACTGTTACGGTTTGTTCATTTCATGTAGGCTATTTTTTCCCTGTTCGTGCGTTCTCGTGTTTATGTATGTTCGTCGTTCAGGTCTGTCTACTTTCGTTTTGTTATTTTGTATCATTATCAAGTATAGTTCGTTTTCGTCTTGTCTTTAATAAATCATTCATGTCATTTCAACGCGCTGCACCTTGGTTCAATCCCTGCTCCTCCTCTTCGGATGAAGAGGAGGAGGACCGCCGTTACAGATGTAGCCAAAATTTTAATGATCTTTTCTGTATTTTCATTATTACTGGAAAGCGGCCCAATTCTGCCCTACATGCATTAGTTGGTGTATTTCTCTGGACTTGTAGGACTTTCCGACAGAATTCTGCATGTAGGGTTTCAATTGGATGTTTGTCCCACATTTTAAAGTCCAGTTTATTGAGCGGCCCCCAAACCTCACTTCCGTAAAGAGCTATTGGTAGGATTACACTGTCAAATATTTTGGTCCAAATTCTAATTGGGATGTTGATTTTGAATAATTTCATTTTTATTGCATACAATGCTCTGCGGGCTTTTTCTTTGAGTGCATTCACTGCCATATTAAAGTTTCCCGATGCAGATATGGTCAGACCAAGGTAGGTGTAATTTTTTGTGTGTTCAATTATGGTGTTGTTCAGGGTGAATTTATATTTGTGTTTCTGACATCTGTTTTGTTTTTGGAAAATCATGATTTTAGTTTTTGGGAAATTTACTGCCAGGGCCCAATTATGGCAATATTGCTCTCTCTCTCTCTCTCTCTATCCCTCTCTCCTGCCCCTTTCTCTCTCTCTCTATCCCTCTCTCCTGCCCCTCTCTCTCTCTCTCTCTCTCTCTCTCTCTCTCTCTCTCTCTCTCTATCCCTCTCTCCTGCCCCTTTCTCTCTTTCTCTCTCTCTCTCTCTCTCTCTCTCTCTCTCTATCTCTCTCTCTCTCTATCCCTCTCTCCTGCCCCTTTCTCTCTTTCTCTCTCTTTCTCTCTCTTTCTCTCTCTCTCTCTCTCTCTCTCTATCTCTCTCTCTCTATCCCTCTCTCTCTATCCCTCTCTCTCTATCCCTCTCTCCTGCCCCTTTCTCTCTTTCTCTCTCTCTCTCTCTCTCTCTCTCTCTCTCTCTCTCTCTCTCTCTCCCTCTCTCCTGCCCCTTTCTCTCTTTCTCTCTCTCTCTCTCTCTCTCTCTCTCTCTCTCTCTCTCTCTATCCCTCTCTCCTGCCCCTTTCTCTCTTTCTCTCTCTTTCTCTCTCTCTCTCTATCCCTCTCTCCTGCCCCTTTCTCTCTTTCTCTCTCTTTCTCTCTCTCTCTCTCTCTCTCCTGCCCCTTTCTCTCTTTCTCTCTCTTTCTCTCTCTCTATCCCTCTCTCTCTATCCCTCTCTCCTGCCCCTTTCTCTCTCTCTCTCTCTCTCTCTCTCTCTCTATCCCTCTCTCCTGCCCCTTTCTCTCTTTCTCTCTCTCTCTCTCTATCCCTCTCTCCTGCCCCTCTCTCTCTCTCTCTCTCTCTCTTTCTCTTTCTCTTTCTCTTTCTCTCTCTCTCTCTCTCTCTCTCTCTCCTGCCCCTTTCTCTCTTTCTCTCTCTCTCTATCTCTCTCTCCTGCCCCTTTCTCTCTTTCTCTCTCTCTCTTTCCCTCTCTCTGCCCCTTTCTCTCTTTCTCTCTCTCTCTCTCTCTCTCTCTCTCTCTCTCTCTCTCTCTCTCTCTCTCAATTCAATTCAATTCAATTCAAGGGGCTTTATTGGCATGGGAAACATGTGTTAACATTGCCAAAGCAAGTGAGGTAGGTAATATACAAAAGTCAAATAAACAATAAAAATGAACAGTAAACATTACACATACAGAAGTTTCAAAACAATAAAGACATTACAAATGTCATATTATATATATGCAGTGTTGTAACAATGTACAAATGGTTAAAGCACACAAGTTAAAATAAATAAACATAAATATGGGTTGTATTTACAGTGGTGTTTGTTCTTCACTGGTTGCCCTTTTCTTGTGGCAACAGGTCACAAATCTTGCTGCTGTGATGGCACACTGTGGAATTTCACCCATTGGAATCTCTCTCTCTCTCTCTCTCTCTCTCTCTCTCTCTATCCCTCTCTCCTGCCCCTTTCTCTCTCTCTCTCTATCCCTCTCTCTCTATCCCTCTCTCCTGCCCCTTTCTCTCTTTCTCTCTCTCTCTCTCTCTCTCTCTCTCTCTCTCTCTCTCTCTCTCTCTCTCTCTATCCCTCTCTCCTGCCCCTTTCTCTCTTTCTCTCTCTCTCGCTCTCTCTCTCGCTCTCGCTCTCGCTCTCTCTCTCTCTCTCTCTCCTGCCGCTTTCTCCATCTCTCCCAGGTTGGTTCTGTGTGTCTGCTGCCTGGAACTCCCAGCCCTTTGACTTGGACAACTACACTAACGCCAACTGTCTGTGTCCTGCCACCTCCACCGGGGGCCACTGTCAAGAGGGCTTCTACTGCCCCCAAGGAAGCTCTGAGCCTCTGCCCTGCCCTCCCGGGGCCTTCTGCAACATATCTGGTACTGTGTGTGTCACACCATGTTGTGTCACCCCAATCAAGACTCCTTTTTCAGCTTGTTGCTCATTAGCGTGGAACACCACCCACGGGACGTACGTTTGACACCCCTGTGGATGGTTTGAGTACATTTTATTCTGAGAGTAAAGATCTCAATCGAAAAGATCTCAATCGACATTCATATTACTAAATTGAAACTGTGAAGAAATGATAATGGACCTACATTTATAGTCTCTTCACTCTGTCCAGCTTGGTAACAGTCATCAAAACGAATGCTAGAGAGTCAGTAAGCATTGAAAATTCCAAAAGCGATAGAGGACGTTTTTTTGTTGCTAATTTTGACAGGAAATATAACAAATAGTTTGACACTGCTGGCGTAGAATTTAAAATACCGTACTGTAGCAGGATTGGGGTCAATTCCATTTCAATTGACTGAATTGAAATGGAATTGACCCCAACCCTGGGGAGTCAATTTGGAGCTGAAACAGTAACTCAGTATTCGATTCTTCAGTAAATATGGATGATTTTAACCTGAGGAAGCAGAGCTTTCAAATGCATACACACTCATACAGTTAGTTATATACTCATTCCTCAACATGTTGTCCAATAGGTCTGGCCCTGCCCATGGGACCCTGCTCCCCTGGCTTCTACTGCACAGAGGGAGCCACTCAGGCCAAACCCACTGACGGAGAGACGGGCAACATCTGTCCTTCTGGAACCTACTGTGGTACTTGAGACAGCAGCACTCACCCTGCTTCTTAATTAGTCAAAACAAATCTGTGTTCTTACTGGACGCTTTAAGGTAGTAACCCCACATTTCACTGACGTGTGGTGAGCTTGATGTGTGGTGAGCTTTCTGGCACAAAATGTCTGCTACGCGTTGACAATGGAAGACTTTTGTCTCTCTCCCAACCATACACTGCAAAGGGCTTTGAACACCTGGAAAAGTCCTTTTACAAATCAACTCTATTATCATTTTTTCGTTGCCTCAGTCCACTCCGACTGTCTCCGTCTTGACGACAACCGTGAGTCGTGCTGATAGTTATCATTCGTCTTTGCTAGCAGTGGAGTGAAGTTGTCTTTTTCTCTCAGGTGAAGGCTCTGGGGAGCCAGAGCTGTGTCCCGCTGGTACTTTCTCCACAGCCTCAGGCCTCTCCGATGGGTCTCAGTGTCAGGCTTGCACTGCAGGGTTTTACTGCGCTGCTGCAGGCCTGAGGGTCGCCACTGGGCTATGTAGCGAGGGTGAGTTCATTTTGGCTTAATCGTAAATCGCTCCCAATTGCTCACTGATAGGCCAGGTGGAAGTTTCATCATATTGCTTACAAATCAAATCCTCTCGGATCTCCACAAGTGCATGTGGTCTAGGGGTACATTTGGAGTTGGGCCGTAAACTGTTCTTGTAGGTTAACTCTGTCCTCCTAGCTAGACGTGCCTTCAGGTCTCCCATCAATGTTAGAAATGCTTTCACGCTGCTCCCTATTGTTACGTTATATTTTATTGATATTTTATGCCAGCTTATTCTCATGCCTTATTGCTTAATTATTTATCCATGAGATGGTCATTGAGATGGTTACAGCATCTCTAGCCAAGAGGTAGTGTCACAACACAAAGGCGATCACTGGAACCAGAGGAAAGAGAGACTGTCGGTATTGTAACTCTGTCTCTATCGTGGTGTTCTAGGTTACTGGTGCCCTCCAGGTCAGAGGGTGGCCACAGCCCTGGCTTGCCCAGCAGCCCACTACTGTCCCCAGGGAAGTGCAGTTCCTGAGCCCTGCCCCTCTGGAACCTTACAGGACAGAGAGAAACAGGCCACCTGTCATATCTGTGAAGCGGGTAGGTACTGTAATTGTATGAGCTCTCTCTCTCTCTCTGTTAACAGTACACTGTTCTGTGTTCTGGATCATTCCACATACTTAGGGCCCAGAGTTTTTCCTTACTATGTGACCTGACCAGGAAAAACTAGTTATAACCTATACAACTCTGGACACTAAGTTATAGCCAATTACAAGGACCCACAGTCAGGTCACATGGTCAGAAATGACCCAGGACAGATATTGGCGAGCTAATTATTGATCAAAGCTGTGTACTAAAATACATAAACAACACACTGTATTTTTCCTTCTAGGTTATTACTGTGACCTGAGGTTGGGCCTGGCGAATGCCTCGGTGCTTCGGCCCTGCCCTAAAGGACATTACTGCCCCCCAGGCACTGCTTTGCCCACCCAGAACCCCTGCCCCCCAGGCTCATTCAACCCCAGAGAGCGAATAGACCGCCTGACAGGCTGCATGCTCTGTCCTCCAGGACAGTTCTGTCCTGCCATGGGACTCGCTGAACCTGCAGGTGAGATAGATCTTCTTTCTCCTGAAGCGTTCACTACTTCCCACAAATCTGAACGCATTGGATTGGTGGAGCCATGGGCTGGTGGGAGTTGTCACTACATTTCTTAGACCAGTCATTTCCTGGTATAATCAGTGAAGGGAAGTGGACATGTGCACATTGTGGGAGGAAGGAGAGATAATTGGGATATAGGTTATTGATGTATCACCTATTTTTGTGACACTTCTCTTTTTCTCACCCAGTTTCACATCAACTATACAGTCAGGTCCATAATTATTGTCACCCTTGATAACGATTAGCAAAAAAGACTATATAAAATAAATTATACAAATACTGAGCTATATTGTATGCTCAAAATAGAATAAAATATATTATTTTATGGGAGCTATATATACAGTATATATACAGTATATTGGAAGTTAACTCATCGTGATATAACCAGAGCTTGGCTCCTATGCTTGGTAATGCAATGCAGTGTGACAGGTACTGAACAGCAGGAAGAAGCAAACATTGATGATTTGTATGTAGGTTACTGCAACGCTGGCTTCTGGTGCAGGGAGGGGGCGTACTCCCCCAGTCCTGTGGATGGCCTCTCAGGCTTTCTGTGTCCTGCTGGACAATACTGCCCCTCAGGTAGCTCTCTGTTCCTACTCCTACTGCGTAGCTCTCAAATACTTGTTATTTTACTTTGAGTAGCCTAGAGATGATGTATAATATTACTCAGTATTAATACTGCGTCTGACCAGTTTGATCATTACAGTACTGTTATAAACTGACTGGAGATTTCGGGACCAGTAATCTCGCTGCGTAGTGTATACTCCTGCATCCGTCAATAGATTTGTGTATACAGTTTATGATGGGATTCTACAACACACCAGTTGCTACGACATTGTAGGCATTGAGATTTCTCTGGGTCTGCTCTGCAGGTACCCCTGCCCCTGTGCCCTGTCCTTTGGGTACCTGGTCGAACAGTACTGGCCTGGCGAACCAGGAAGAGTGCCGACCCTGCCCTGGAGGACTCTACTGCGACTCTATCAGCCTCACCGCTCCCACTGGGTCTTGCGCTGGAGGGTATACACCAACCACTGTCTCACTCGTACACAGGCTGAGTTCCAATTCCCTACCCCTTTCCCCTGAAGTGGAAGTTTTCTTACTCCCCCTCGTGGATTTAAAAGGATAGTTCACCTAAAACATAGTTATACTTTATACTATATAACTACACCAAGCAATTGGTCGATGTAAGAAGGGGAGTCGTATTTCTTACACCGTCGTTCCGTGGGGAGTAAACAAGGGCACACTCAGGGGAAAAAGGGTAGATAATCTGACAAAGGATACAGTATTTGTTTTTTTATTCAGTAGTTCAGTTAACATGTGTTCTTCCTTTTCTGTGCAGATATTATTGTCTTGAGAGAGCAGTGACACCCACTCCCGCTGATGGCCCTACAGGCGGACCCTGTCTAGAGGGTCACTATTGTCCCATAGGAACCACTCAGCCGTTGTCCTGTGATCCAGGGACGTATATGATTGTAACACATGCAACTCAATGTGAGCCCTGTACCCCTGGCTGGTACTGTGTGTCAGGCACCCTGCAACTGTGTCCTGCAGGTCAGTAAAGCAATTATTATATTTTAAAAAACAAGTTGAAAAAATAATATAAGGTATCAATTGATTAAACCCTCGACATCAGCTATTCTAGGTCTCTCAAACAACAATACGGTGTCCCTCATTACTTAATAACCTTTTTAGGGTATCTGTACTTTAATTAACTTTTTACTCCATACATTTTCCCTGACACCCAAAAGTACTCATTTTGAACTACTTAGCAGGACATGAAAATTGTCCAATTCACACACTTATCAAGAGAACATCCCTGGTCATCCCTACTGCCTCTGATCTGGCGGACTCACTAAACACAAATGCTTCGTTTGTGAATTATGTCTGAGTGTTGGAGTGTGCCCCTGGCCATCTGTAATTTGCAAAAACAAGAACACTGCAATCTGGTTTGTTTAAAGATTCACTGTGCAGAAATTGCTCCTCCATTTCCTGGTTGCTAAAATACTAATAGTTCGCCTAATTTTAGTTTATGTGACAAAACAAGCAGGTATAGTGTAGAGAATCATTGTGCCATCTAAACCACTGTGAAATATATTTTCCGTAACCAAAACGATTGTATTTTCAGCTTTTTGAAGCTGGTGTACAAATCCGAATGTAAAAGAAGCAAAAATGTAACTTGACAACGGGAAGCATAGAAAAGCAGACATTGAACAGCTCTACCGCTTCTTAGACTTGCTTTTGATGGGAATGACAGATCTATAACACACATTTCTATGCGAATTTGGTCAGCTTGGCCAAAAAGTTACATATTGCAGCTTTTATTACAAGGAATTTGAAATGATTTATACTTTTACACTTACTTTTGATACTTAAGTATATTTAACACCAAATACTTTTAGACTTGAACTCTAGTAGTATTTCACTTGATATCTTTCACTTAAGTCATTTAAGGCATCTTTACTTTTACTCAAGTGTGACAATTGGGTACTTTTCCCACCACTGCTCATTACGAGACTACATTGATAAGGATATGAAAATCGGCAACTATCTATACTGTATAACCACAGCACCCCACATGAAGAAAAAGTGGAACTTTTGATTGAATGGCACATTGGTTCGTACTCTTGCACCAAAAAAAAATCTTTTTTTTCTTCTTTGCCCTCTAGGTTTTTACTGTCCCGAGGGAACGGGACATGACTTGAGAGCTTGTCCAGAGGGCACATACAGCCCTGAGCTGGGCTTGACATCCATCAGCCAGTGCAGGCAGTGTGACGGTGGCCATTACTGTCCACTTAGGAATGGCACCTCAGTCACAGGACAGTGCCTGGAGGGGTATTACTGTTCCTACGGAAACACCTCTCCACAGCCTTCCTCTCACTCTGCAGGTGATGCACATGCACCATTCATGTTGGACAATCTCTATCTAGTAATGGTTCTGGTCGCACTTTAAATTGACCTCAACTTATAAAGAATTCAGCGAACGTTCATAATGTCTTCATGAGAACTATACATATGCTTCATAAATATTTTATGAGCAAAGGTCTTCACATCTGGTGATATGCCAAATGTGGCATAACCCTTTTGTCATCCATTATAATGAAATTAGCTTATGAATGGTTTCTAAAGGATCTATGGCCTTATAAATGGTCTATGAAGGGTACGTAAAGATTTTAAAGTTACAGTTTGTTTAAAGTGGGACTGTGGCTCCTTCTATTACAACTCACATGCACATTGGATCTGTCTGATGACACACTGTACTGTCTTTGCTTCAGGTGGAGGACCATGCCCTGCAGGTCACTACTGCCCTAGAGGTACCATCGATCCTCAACCTTGTCCCATTGGCACATTCAGCAACCTGACCAAACTAGTCTCCCAGGTATATTAGTTTCTCAAGGCTCAATACGCTCAATATTCCTGACATTTCCTCCCGAGACCACAGCACAGTGACTGCAGCCTGAGCTGTTGTTGCTATGCTCTACCTTCTCCCATAGAACGGCTGCCGGCCCTGCTCCCCAGGTTATTACTGTGACGCGTCTGGGCTAACAGCGCCTACAGGGGAATGCTGGGAAGGTTTTTATTGTCGCCGTGGAGCAGTTTTCCCCAACAGCCCTATCAGAGACAGCCGAGGAGGGCCGTGTCCACGAGGTAACTCACCAATTCACACCTCCTCCCCTGGGTTCGCAAATATAAAGGACTCCCCAGAATACCGTCTCCATCTCTCTTCTCTCTTCTCTCTTTCTCTCTCTCTCCATTTTCCTCAATCTTCTTTCTCCCCAAAGTGCTGTCTCTGTTGCCCCTATTGTCTCTGTCTCTCTCTCTCTCTGTGTGTCTTTCTCTACCTCTCTCCCTCTGTTTTTCGCTCTCCACTCATTGTTTCCTATTTCTCACACGCAGGTTATTTTTGCTCTAAGGGTTCGTCGGCTCCGCGAGAGTGTCCCCAGGGAGCCGTCAGTTTAGAGGAGGGTCGATCCAGCTGCAGCCCCTGTCTCCAGGGGTACGGTTACACACACACACACACTGCTCCCTCAGAGCGACTTCTCTCTAATACTGCTCTAACAAAGACACACTCAGTGTACACACACATGCCCGTAGGCTCCATGGGACTAAAGCTGTGAAGATAATATTATCGAATCATGTTGTTTTATCTTTGACTCCGGAGTGGCGCAGCGGTCCAAGGCGGTGCTAGAGGTGTCACTACAGACCGAGGTTCGATCCCGGGCTGTGTCCCAATCGGCTGTGATAGGGAGTCCCATAGGGCGGCGCTCAATTGGCCCAGTGCCGTCCAAGTTAGGGGAGGGTTTGGCTTGGGGGGGATTTACAAGTAGGGTGTCATTGTAAATAAGAATTTGCTCTTAACTGACTTGCCTAGTTAAGGTTAGAGATCTATTATGTAATATCTACAGCTCCAAGCCTGTTCCTCTTTCTAAGATCTGCTTTTATGGAGTACATAAGAAATCTGACAAATTGTTATGCCCACATTTTTGATTCCCAAGAGAGAGAGTGTGTGTGTGTGTGTGTGTGTGTGTGTCGCGTGCGTGTGTGCGGGTTCTTCCTTGGGTGTGTATTATGATGAATCAGATCCCAGCTTCTTACATATTTATTTCCTTTTCTCCAGTTATTACTGTCCTGGCAACAGCTCCCTCCATGAAACCAATGAGTGCCCTGCGGGTCATTACTGTCCAACTGGCACCTCCTCTCAGTACCAGTACCCATGCCCTGCTGGGACCAGCAACCCACACACTAGGATGGGCAGTCCACAGGACTGCCTGCCATGCCCCCCAGGTTGTACACATATCTATCTGGTTGTTATGGCCTATTTCATCGTATTTCTAATTCTTTTAATATATCAAACCGTTCTAGATGTCAAAAAGTGACTTTTCAAGATGCCTGTGCTGCGGGTAATGCATGTCGTTAACACCATCAGCTCACCCAGGGTGAAGCCAAGCGTCAAGTTCATTAGCCATCATCTAACAACATTGTACAATAACCGTTATAATGAAATACTTTCTTAAATGGGCCCCCTGGCAGTGCAGTGACTTCCATTTTGAAACGTAGGTTATTTTTGCTGGACTGTATAAGTTCCCTTTTTAATGCCCCCCAACTGAACATCATCTGAACAGGTATACATATAGTAACTGATAGAACGACACAGGCCTTTTATTTACAACATTTCTTGACATTTAACATGTTTGAGGTGCAAGCGGATGCCACATTCACCCATTGCCCCATTTTATAGCTATTTTAAAAGGAGATCTATCTAGCGATCCTGGTCTGATTGAGTGCTGGTCTAGGATCAGTTTGCCTAGATTATAATGAATAAGCTTACATGGAATGGGAGGACCTGATCCAAGATCAGATGAAAACAGGCCCTGGTCTGATTGGTCCTACCTCCTTTTCTCAGGGTTTTTCTGTGGCTTTCCTGGACTGAGTGCCGTATCGGGACAATGCATCGCTGGCTATCTTTGCCACTCTGGAGCAGTATCCCCGAAACCAGAAGACGGTGTGACCGGTGAGCGGTGTCCCCAAGGTCATTACTGTCCAGAGGGCTTGGCTGCAGCGCCATGTCCCTGTCCTCTAGGATATTACAGCAACACCACCAGGAACACACAACTCTCTGACTGCCTGCCTTGCCCTGCAGGTTGGTGCTGATCAAACACATTTTATTTGAAGTACGAAACCACTATTCTTTATCTTATGAAGAAACATTTTCTGATGTATATTTGACTGATATACTGCACATTACGTTTCTTCAGGGAGGAAAAGCTATTTAAATTCAATTTGAAAAGCAATTTATATTTGACTGGCATTTAAATGACTTTTGTCGGGCTCCTTTTATATTGCGCAACAGTGAAGACTTCTCTCTCAAATGCAGGGTTCATTTGTGCCAGCAGAGGGCTCTCCCTCCCTTCTCATCTCTGCCAGGCTGGCTCCTACTGCCCTTACAGACACAACTCCAGTCTCCCTGGCTCTGTCATCTGCTCAGCTGGGCATATGTGCCCACTTGGCAGTGCCATCCAGGTTCCCTGTGTGCCAGGGACTTACCAGGATCAACCTGGGCAGGTAGGGAGGAGGACATTCATAGCAGTATCATCTTGACCACCGGTCTAGTAAAGCTGAACAGTTTGTAGGGCCAGGAGTTTTTCTTGACCATGTAATCTAACCAGGAAAAACTCAGGACCCTGTTTGTAGGTTTTAACTGCGCTTAAATAAATCCTGGTCTGGTCTGAAATAAACTCCAGACTCTACATACACTGAATGCTGCGTGTTAATTACTATATTCTTTATCATCCCTTTCACAGGCAGAGTGTTTTACCTGTCCAGAAGGGTTTTACTGTGCAGGCTCAGTACGTCCTAACACAGAACAGGGAGTGGGAACACACATGCCAACCCCTTGTCTGAAGGGACACTACTGCCCCCCAGGTAGTGCATATAGGGCACTGTACTATTTGTCTGTATTGTAATAAGTGCCATGCATACCCTAGTGGCGAAGACATTGCTGAGAATGACACTAGACTATATGGCATCTGTGTGTGATTTTTCTTTTGGGTTCTCTAGGCACACGGTCTGGTGTGGAGTACCCATGCCCAGCTGGCACGTTTAGTGGGCAGACCAGCACGTCTAGTAAGAGTGGGTGTGTGCCCTGCCCTGCAGGGAAGTACTGCAGCTCTGCAGGGTTGGCAGTGCCTACTGGGCAATGCTCTCCTGGGTGGGTGGCAGCGTTATAGAAGAAACAAATCACGTTGAATCGTATCTCTGGTTCAGCATGTATGGTCCTTGAGATTTATGTTGAGTTGTCTCTATACTTGTGTTCCCGTTTCTTCCTCTATATTCTCTCTCCATCTATACCTTTCTTGTTTTTTCTATCTCGTACCTTCTCTCATTCTATTTTCTCTCTTATTTGCTCTCTCTCTTTCCCTCTACCTCTCTCCCTCCTTCCCTCCTCTAGGTACCTTTGTGTCCGAGGCTCTGTTACTTCTCAGCCAGCTGGAGATCCTACAGGTGGAAAATGCATCGCTGGGTCCTACTGCCCACTGGGTACCAGTCACATGTTTCTCTGCCCGCCTGGCACTTTCAGCTCCTTAGAAGGTGACATTTCAACTGGGGACATTTCAATATGAAGATCTTTTTTTTCTATATCCTCTACTGTTTGTATCACATTTATGTAAGCGCGGTTGCTGTATATGGCCCTTATAAATTATAGGTTTGTCATTATCTTTCATATAAAATTAACACATTCATATTGATTACATATGACCGAATGGAAGGCCTGAATTATATGAATTATATGAAAATTATGACAATTAATAAATGTAATATATAATATTACTATGGAAATGAACTCTATGTGTTCTGGTGTGTTTGCTGTGCAGGGGCAGTATCTGTGGCTGCGTGCCAGCCCTGTGTGCCTGGGCAGTACTGTGCAGGCTTTGGCCTTGCCTCCCCATCTGGTCCCTGCAGCGCTGGGTTCTACTGCCCAATAGGATCCAGAACCCCCGTGCCAAATCATAATGCAACAAGTAATAACGCAACAAGTACTTGAATCGGGTATTCTTGTTCAAGGCTCCAACAAAATGGTGAAATGTCTGTGGGTCCCCAAGGAGAGGTTTGAAAACAGTTTTTCCTGACAGTTTTTCCTGACTATGTGGGACCTAACCAGGAAAAACTCTGGTCTGAAGTAATAGACTAGATCTAGCACCCTGGCTATTTCTTTGACAGGTCATGGGGTCAGGTAAAACTCCAGGCCCCACTAATGATAATGACATAACATATGTTGTCCCTGTTACAGGAAATGCAACTTCTGTATATCCTCCTCGTGATGGAGAGGTCTTGGAACAGATCAATGGAGACCTGTGTCCAGGAGGCCACTACTGTCCGATTGGGACAGCTCAGCCAATACCCTGCCCCCCAGGTACACTATATTATAATGCACTCAGACAAGTTCCAAGGGCAATAGAACCTAATAGGTGTAACAATAAAGCTGTCATTAAGGCAGCTCATTAGAAAATGTAATCGGGCACTGTCACTCGTGATCGATGTGGCAATGTTATGCTATTTCTATTTTGTGTGTGTGTGTGTGTGTGTGTGTGTGTGTGTGTGTGTGTGTGTGTGTGTGTGTGTGTGTGTGTGTGTGTGTGCCACTTTCGATAACACGTGATGTGGTCCTTTAACAAGATTAGACAATGCTAGACCAAAAATAGATCTTCTCGTTGTTTGGCAGCATGATTTATGTTAAGTGTCTACAACTGTCGCTAGATTGAATAAACTGTTCATTTAGTGCTCCAAGTTGTCAGATACAAGACAGCCTCTTGGCAGGCTACATTATGTCACTCGTTGGTAAAAGGATGGTCTTTCTGTGGAACGATAATCAAATTAGACGCAATTACGAGATATACTGGAGCGTTTCCCCCCTCTCGTGGACAGATGACGCAATATTTGACTCCCAAATTAACCGAGATTAACCCTCCCTCTATTTCCTCTACTCCAGGCACCTTTCTAGGTGGATATGGTGGTCAATCAGAGGCAGACTGTGAGGCTTGTCCGTCTGGATTCTACTGCCCTGTGTGGGGGCAGACCACCACAGACCTCCGCTGTCCCCAGGGTTGGTTCTGTCCAGTAGGCGCCGTATCAGGGCATCAACCAGGTAAACCGGGTACAGCCGGGAAGAGAATGGCCTGGTTCCTCCCTAGGTTCCTTCCTTTTTTGTTGTTGTTTATACTTTGCCACTGTGCTTTTGCTTTGCCTGCTCTTTGGGGACTGAGCAGGGTAATTGTAAAGCACTTTGTGTCATCTGCAAACTTGATTGTTTGGTCTCATTCTCATTCTTCTCATATTACTCATCAGCCAGGGAGAGAAGGAGAAAGCCAGGGATGGGTGAATCACTGTAGATAAATGGGGATAATGTCCACTCATTGTTTGTATGGTATGACAATTAACAAAAGAAAAGTTGGCTGCTGCACATACAGAATGGCTCTGTGCTAGCCAAAAGTGTTATTTTTTTGTCTATTTCCTCCTTTGTTGAGGTGCTGATTAATGGAAAATGAACGATACAAATGAAAAAGAAAGTTTCACGCTCAAGAACAGATGTGTGTGTAACTTTCTTTTTCATTTGTCTATTTTCTGTGTCAAATTGAATGTGCATGAACACTCTCGATGTCATTGGATTCATTTCCTCATCAGCAAGGTTCATAAATAGCCTCCATAAATAGTATGATGCAACTCCTCCATGCTGCCACAGTCATTACACCCACTTCTCCCTGCAGTCCACAGGGTCTCCCAGCAGGGGCTAAATAATCCAATAGCGTTGCCATGACATCTAATTGAATATTTATAACGTTTGCTTCTGTTTCCTGTTTTGTTGCCTGTGTTTAGAATGTCAGTGCCCATCTGGTCACTCGTGCCCGTATGGAAGTGCCAAGCCTGTCATCTGTGCCCCTGGCACCTATCAGTCTTTGACTGGTCAGTCTACATGCAAGACCTGCCCACCAGGTGCCTACCATGTATGCCTGTATGATTCAAGGACACTTTTCTAACACATGAAAAGTCTTATTTTCGATGCTATTCGGCCTAAATCCTAACTTGGAAATCCACCCTTTTTAGCTAGCCCAGCTAGCCCGTTCAGATAGCCTGGTCTCAGATCTGTTTGTCCTGTCTTAGGGTCATTGTCACAGTGTTGGCATACTCATCTGGACCAGGCTAGGATTCCACACTACATGACATTTGTCATCCATTTAGCATAGCTTATATGTCTTTGGTAAAAATAAAAATAAATTATTGATAATAAAGAACATTCTATTCCAGCCATCTTCACTCTTTACTTTTCTGTTCCAGGTTATTACTGTGTGGAGGGAACCTCTGTCCCAGCACCGTGCCCAGCTGGCAGTGTGAGTCAGGCTGAGGGGAGAGCATCTCCGAGGGAGTGTTCTCCATGCCCTCCCGGGCTCTACTGCAGCAGCAGTGCTCTCACATCTCCCTCGGGACCCTGCTCTCCAGGTCAACACAGGATAATGTTTTAATAACGTTTTAATATCATGCAATTTCAGACTGCCCATGCTCTCCAGGTTAGACACACTATACAGGAATAACATATGAATAACATCTTAATAAGATATTATTTCAGGCATTGCCCATGTGCTTGGGGGACTCAAGAATTTATTGTGACCCCACCCCAAATCTAATGACACAATCTAATCAAAATGAAAACAAACCAATGAATACATCTTTCTCCAAAAACATTTGCATATTGCCTCATACAATAATCTGTTCTCTGAATTTTTTTAATTTTGGCGACCCCACTGCGGTTCCACCATCGTGACCCTGACTTTGAATACCACTGCCTTAGGTGACGGAAATCTTGGTTTCTGTTTTTATTGACGAGCTGTTCATTGTCTTTCCTCCTGTACGTCTGAAAGGCCACTTCTGTTCCCGTGGAGCTACTATTCCTGATCCAGTCTCCCAGACCTTTGGGGATGTCTGCCCTCTAGGACACTACTGCCCAGAGGGTAGTGGGTCGCCCAGGCCCTGTCCTGTGGGTAGCTACCTTCCAGAGAGGGGTGCTCCATCCCCCTCCCGCTGCTACCCTTGTCCCCCAGGAAGATACTGCCTCAACCCAGGCTCCTCACAATTCACAGGTGTGGAAAAACTCTCAACATTGCCTCTCTCATATCAACTAATGACTAAATGAAACTAGTGCCTGGAGTTTTTCCTGGTCAGGTCACCAGGAGTGTAATCATTACGCAGATTCTGTTGCAAAACGTTTTACAACAGAAACCGTTTACTTCAAACTGAATAAGCAAACAAGAGTTTCTATTGGACAAATTGATCAATGTCCCTCCCTGTTCCGTTTGCTCTGTTTGCTTCCGTTTCGTTCTTAAACGGTAAATGGTTTCCGTCAAACCAGGGCCTCCGGCATTTGGTCATGTGACCAGGAAGAAAAACCTGTGGTCACATATCATACAATTAGGCTCATTTGCACATTTGTCATTTCATGTTTTATATAAAGTTTGTACCTCGTTTTATGTTCACGTCAATGCCACACTCCTCTATACCGTAGGTCCTTGCTCCCCTGGTTTCTACTGTAGTGGAGGTGCAGACAGTGCTACACCCCAGGCTAACTCCTCCCAGCTCAGCTGCCTTTGTGGCATGATAAAGGTCCATCCTACCAATCAAGACCTTTGTTCCTGGTTACACAACACCTCCTGCTCACCTAACAGTATAGATACAGGTAAGGCAGTGTATATTTGACCATCAGAAAATAAATGGTGGCAGACGGCCGGTACGCGAACCCAATGTTAAAGGCCCAATGCAGACGTTTTTATGTCAATATCAAATAGTTTCTGGGTAACAATTAAGTACCTCACTGTAATACTTTTGATCAATTGAAGTCTGCGTGTTTAAGCTAGAGACTCAGTGCAATGGCTGGGAGCGGTCGTTTTTTTGTGAGATGAGTGAGGATCTTCTGAGCTCTTTCTCTCACAAAAACATCTGGACAGATCATACGGTTTGAGTTACAAACTATTTAACCTAACCCTCATTCACAAACCTGACCTTAACCATGAATTAATTTAGACCGCTATGCCTAAATAAAGTTTTTATTTTGCTGGTCGACTATCCACTTCCGACAGGTGAAACCAATGTCATGGACTCTATAGACTCTACTAATAGACTGTTGAATAGCTGGCCAGCACACACGCAAGACTTGGTTCTGGGTTGTTCTGAAATGATGGACTGTAGCGCTTGGAGGTGAATGCAAATGAGTTACAGTTGGAGGTTGTAGCCTCAACACATGTTTATTGCGTCATGTTCGTTTTTAGATGGCGATGGGAGCTGGATGGATGTCGTAACTAGGCCATGGTCAGGTCAGGCCTTGGCCGACTCTACACCTCATCCCAGGAGCCCACTTTATAAATGTGCTAACTTCAAAGGCGATGTGTGTCCCAAAGGTATGCATTGCCCGCTATGTGACCCATTGTACTCAAACGGTTGCTTCTATTTATGCCAATAGACTTAAAAACCGTGCAACATAAAAACAGATAGCTTTTTATTTAGTAGATAGTCAGCCTTTTTTTTTAACAGTGTTGTATTAAAGTGTGTTTTCTTGTAGACTGGATTAATATATTATTTTTCCAGGTTTTCAAAGTGCTTTACATTGTACGGGTTTAAACTCACCTCATCCACTACCAATGTATAGCATCAACCACAATATGTGTATGACTTTCCTATAGGTTTCTACTGTCCTGTAGGATCGGCCTACCCTCAGCCCTGTGACACTGGCTTCTACTGTGGTCAGACTGGTCTGGAAGCCCCCAGTGGCCTCTGTAACCCAGGCTATTTCTGCTCCAGGGGTTCCACGACCCCTCACGCCTCACTCTGCCCCCCTGGACACTACTGCCCCCAGGGCACACCTCTCCCTCTACCTTGCCCTCCTGGATCCCTGAAGGGTAAGAAACAGAAACACTAGCCTGGTCCGAAATCTGTTTGTGCTGTATAGCCAACAAATACAAATCTGGGACCAGGCTACAACAACACTGTTGCTTTACTGTTAATGGTTAAAACTGGTTAAAATGTTGACTATGACGATCATTTCAGGATATTTTGAGATGTTTGAATATCCTGCAAGGATCCTATAGGTCGGGATACTGTGAAAGATTAGAGGATAGGCCACCGTTTTTAAAAAAATAAGTTGCAAACGCTATCAGGAAGTTTTGTACTAATCCTCATCAGTGTTGAAGAGTCACGTCACTCTGTCGTTGTTGTCGATGCTGATGTCCTCACACACCCTGCTATCGAGCGTTTCTTATTGAACAAATTCAGATAGAACTTCGTGCCTACTGAATGTGACCCTGATGTCCTTACGTACGCCACTGGCTGTCACCCTGCTAGCTATTTACTGGTGCCGTGGAATATGAAAACGTAGTTCATTTAAAAACATTCTCCCCATGGCTACTATGACAGAGAGCTTGGTCACAATTTCATCTGTGTTTTGGAATGGGGCAATTAAAATCCTATATAATCAATGTTCTATGACGCTCAGAAAATGTCATGTCAGTCTGATGTGATTGTCTGATGCTGACCAACTGATCTGTGCCACTGTGTGTTGTTAGGTCGATCAGGCGGGTCCACAGTGGACGATTGCCAGCGTTGCCCCCCTGGTTATTACTGCGATCAGATAGGCTTGGTCGAGCCCAGCGGTCTGTGTGCTGCTGGCTACTACTGTCCTGGGGGACAGAGCACTGATAGACCGTCGCGACATGTGTGTGGAGTTGGTCATTTCTGCATGGAGGTTAGTGCAAATGTCCTAGGGGCTTGTGCAGTGATAAGTATGGCTAGTTTACTATATCCATACTGTACTAGCGCACCACCTAGAATGCATGTCAAATACACTGCTTCTTGGATAATCTTATTCCACAGATAACAGTGGCAACTTAAATCGTACTCATATCATAGTATGTATTATGTGTCATATTACAAATGTGTGTGTTGCTGGTCTTTCAGGGTAGCGTGAGAGAGAGAGCCTGTTCCCCAGGCAGCTACCAGCCTAGTGAGGGTCAGCACCGATGTGAGGTGTGTCCTTCTGGCTTCTACTGTCTTGAAGAAGGTAAGCAGGTATATCTATTCATTTTTTTTTTTAATGCATTTTTTATTGATGTCTTGATAAAATAACAAGATAGACCCATGACATCATAGATAATCACACACACACACACAAATAAGTGACAAAGAAACATTTATGAAATTATCAAATAAAATGAATGAGCAATTTACTGTTAAACCTATACAGCTAAAACCTCTTTATTCTCCCAAATCGCTGTTTTACATGAAGATAAACCTCCCATAAACAAAATACATATGTAAGCAATCAAAACTTTATATTCATAGCAGGTGATCCATCAGCAGTTTGTATATTGAAAATATCTTTATTCAAAGGACTTTGTATTTATTTCTCTTTTTGCTAACAAATACATCAAAAAATGATGTGCTTTGGTTACGATTGCCAATGGGATTAAGGTCTGGGGAGTTTCCTGGCCATGGAACCAAAATATCGATGTTTTGTTCCCCGATCCACTTAGTTTTCACTTTTGCCTTATGGCAAGGTGCTCCATCATGCTGGAAAAGGCATTGTTCATCACCAAACTGTTCCTGGATGGTTGGGAGTAGTTGCTCTCGGAGGATGTGTTGGTACCATTCTTTATTCGTGGCTGTGTTCTTAGGCAAAATTGTGAGTGAGCCCACTCCCTTGGTTGAGAAGCAACCCCACACATGAATGGTTTCAGGATGCTTTACTGTTGGCATGACACAGGACTGATGGTAGCGCTCACCTTGTCTTTTCCAGACAAGCTTTTTTCAGGATGCCCCAAACAATCGGAAAGGGGATTCATCAGAGAAAATTACTTTAGCCCAGTACTCAGCAGTCCAATCCCTTTACCTTTTGCAGAATGTCAGTCTGTCCCTGATGTTTTTCCTGGAGAGAAGTGGCTTCTTTGCTGCCCTTCTTGACACTAGGCCATCCTCCAAAAGTCTTCGCCTCACTGTGTGTGCAGATGCACTCACACCTGCCTGCTGCCATTCCTGAGCAAGCTCTGTACTGGTGGTGCCCCGATCCCGCAGCTGAATCAACTTTAGGAGACGGTCCTGGCGCTTGCTGGAGTTTCTTGGGCGCCCTGAAGCCTTCTTCACAACAATTGAACCGCTCTCCTTGAAGTTCTTGATGATCCGATAAATGGTTGATTTAGGTGCAATCTTACTGGCAGCAATACCTTTGCCTGTGAAGCCCTTTTTGTGCAAAGCAATGATGGCGGCACGTGTTTCCTTGCAGGTAACCATGGTTGACAGAGGAAGAACAATGATTCCAAGCACCACCTTCCTTTTGAAGCTTCCAGTCTGTTATTCGAACTCAATCAGAATGACAGAGTGATCTCCAGCCTTGTCCTCGTCAACACTCACACCTGTGTTAACGAGAGAATCACTGACATGATGTCAGCTGGTCCTTTTGTGGCAGGGCTGAAATGCAGTGGAAATGTTTTTTTTTTGGGGGGGGGGATTCAGTTAATTTGCATGGCAAAGAGGGACTTTGCAACTAATTGCAATTCATCTGATCACTCTTCATAACATTCTGGAGTATATGCAAATTGCCATCCTACAAACTGAGGCAGCAGACTTTGTGAAAATGTATATTTGTGTCATTCTCAAAACTTTTGGTCACGACTGTAGACGTCACCTCCCCAGCTATACATTTTATGACCCCAATGAGTATCCCTCTGGCTCCCCTGTGGAATGTCCATTATCCTCTTTGTTTAGCCAGAATCCCACCTCGTCCATCTTCTGTTCTGGGCCTGACCCTGCTGTCTGATACTAGGCAATTTCTTCTTCTCTGATTAGGTCATGGTTTCTAAATTAGCATACACACAGTTTCATGGCCTAAACTCCATTAATACTCACAGTAATCATTCACTACACAGGATACAAAACAAACTACAGTTGAACTTGAAACATGTTACATTTAAATATAATCCATCAAGACTATAAATGTAGGTCCATCATCATTTCTATTTCTACACAGTTTCGATTTGGTTTTAGTCATTTTATCGACGATTGAGATACTTTTCCCTCCGGTTTTATTCCACACACTTGTCATCTCCTGTTTGGACTCTCTGCAACTCTCTGCTGGCTGGGCTCACCGCTTGTGCCATCAAACCCCTGAAACTCTTCCAGAATGCCTCAGCCCGCCTCGTGTTTCACTTTCCCATGTTCTCCCACATCAGCCTGCAATCTGGCTCCTAGTTGAAACTCACATCTCTTTCAAGACCATGTCAGGACAGCTGAGTCCCTGCCCATTTTCCTGAAACATCTGAAAACTTTTTTATTGCACTTGTCTGTTCTCACTAGCTTTGCTGACTTTGCTGATAGTTGCTTTATTGAGGATAAATGTTGACTTAATATGACTGTGATATGTGGTTGTCTCTAGCTACCTTAAGGTGAATGCACTAACTGTAAGTCTCTCTGCATAAGAGAGTGCTAAATGACTGAAATGTAAAATAAGTCATGAATCATTTTTTTATATGGGTAATATACACTGAGTGCATTATGAACACCTGCTCTTTCCATGACATGGACTGATCAGGTGAATCCAGGTGGAAGCTATGATCCCTTATTGATGTCACTTGCTAAATCAACTTCAATCAGTGTAGATGAAGGGGAGGAGACAGGTTAAAAAAATATTTTTAAGCCTTGAGACAATTGATACATAGATTGTGTACAGTGCCTTGCAAAAGTATTCATCCCCCTTGGCATTTTTCCTTTTTTGCATTACAACCTGTAATTTAAATAGATTTTTATTTGGATTTCATGTAATGGACATACACAAAATAGTCCAAATTGGTGAAGTGAAATGAAAACAATTACTTGTCTCAAAAAACAAATTTTTTTTACGGAAAAGTGGTGTATATGTATTCACCCCCTTTGCTATGAAGCCCCTAAATAAGATCTGGTGCAACCAATTACCTTCGGAAGTCACATAATTTGTTAAATAAAGTCCACCTGTGTGCAATCTAAGTGTCACATGATCTGTCACATGATCTCAGTATATATACACGTGTTCTGAAAGGCCCCAGAGTCTGCAACACCACTAAGCAAGGAGCACCACCAAGCAAGCGGCACCATGAAGTTGGTCAGGGACAAAGTTGTTGGTGATAAAAAAATATTAGAAACTTTGAACATCCAACGGAGCACCATTAAATCCATTATTAAAAATGGAAAGAATATGGCACCACAACAAACCTGCCAAGAGAGGGCTGCCCACCAAAACTCACGGACCAGGCAAGGAGGGCATTAATCAGAGAGGCAACAAAGAGACCCAAGATGAGTATCTGTCCATAGGACCACTTTAAGCCGTACACTCCACAGAGCTTGGCTTTACGGAAGAGTGGCTAGAAAAAAGCCATTACTTAAAAAAAAAAAATGCCAACACGTTTGGTATTTGCCAAAAGCCATGTGGGAGACTCCCAAAACATATGGAAGAAGCTACTCTGGTCAGATGAGACTAAAATTGAGCTTTTTGGCCATCAAGGAAAACGCTATGTCTGGCGCAAACCCAACACCTCTCATCACCCCGAGAATACCATCCCCACAGTGAAGCATGGTGGTGGCAGCATCATGCTGTGGGGATGTTTTGGTCAGGGAGCAACACTCGAGTGGTTTAAGGGAAACATTTAAATGTCTTGGAATGGCCTTGTCAATCAAATGAGAATCTGTGGTATGACTTAAAGATTGCTGTACACCAGCGGAACCCATCCAACTTGAAGGAGCTGGAGCAGTTTTGCCTTGAAGAATGGGCAAAAATCCCAGTGGCTAGATGTGCCAAGCTTATAGAGACATAGCCCAAGAGACTTGCAGCGGCAATTGCTGCAAAAGGTGGCTCTACAAAGTATTGACTTTGAGCGTGGTGAATAGTTATGCACGCTCAAGTTTTCAGTATTTTTTGTCGTATTTCTAGTTTGTTTCGCAATAAAACATATTTTGCATCTTCAAAGTGGTAGGCATGTTGTGTAAATCAAATGATACAATCCCCCCAAAAATCAATTTTAAGTCCAGGTTGTAAGGCAAGAAAATAGGAACAATGCCAAGGGGGTGAATACTTTCGCAAGCCACTGTATGTGTGCCACTTTAAACGGTGAATAGGCAAGACAAAATATTTAAGTGCCTTTTTAACGGGGTGTGGTAGTAGGTGCCAGGTGATTATACCCTGATGAAGACAGCTTGTGTGTTGAAACGTTGAACATTACATTTTTGCATCTGAGCTCCTACGGTGTGCGGCTCTCCTTTATTTTTTCAAGTGTTCCACTCCGCTAGCCAGCATCTCGCTTAAATAGGTGTGCGTTTCTTTCGCCTTTAAAGTTCAAAGTTTCAAAGTAAATGGAAAACCTGACAATCTACTTTCTAAGAAGAGCATGTACTCTGTACGTGGTGAATAAACTTTGAATAAATGTTGAACTTGCTCTTTGAAAAAAGAGCTTTATAAAATCAAGTTGATTAATTGATTGATTTCATCCACCCTGAATCCAGGAAGGACACACTTGGTTCCCTGCGGAAGAGGATTCTATTGTCCACGTGGAACAGCCAATAAGCATCCTTGTCCATCCGGGACCTATGGAAACTTATCAGGATTGGCTGACGTATCGGAATGCTCTTTGTGTGAACCGGGGATGTACTGTGAAGGAACAGGTATATATTAGCCTCATCCCATATTGCGTCCCTAGGCTGCATCCCAAATGGCACCCTATTCCCAATGTAGTGCACTACTTTTGACCAGGGCCCATAGGGAATAGGGTTCCATTAGTGCAGGGTATAGCAGGCTATCATTTGGTACCCAAACTGTATGTGCTCTAGCCAACTCTTCTATCGTCCGTTGTCATGCCATACAATATCATAGCAGTTAGGCTGGAGCACATGCAGGGATGATGCTAGATACAGTATATAACACTAACAGTTCATTTTAGTTCATAATCATGTTATTTTACATTGTTTTTCTGAATATCTTTCTTTGAAGGGAGAATTTCCCCCAGTGGTCCGTGCAGTGCAGGGTTTGTGTGTTTTGGGGCCGCCTCTCAACCCTCCCCCTCAGACAACATCACAGGAGCTCCATGTCCTCCTGGATTCTACTGTCCTGTTGGGAGCTCCGTACCATCGCCCTGCCCTAAAGGCACATTCAGGTACCCACTGTGTGTGATATCTATACAAAATAAAGGCAGCTATTAAGATATTGTCAGAGTATGTTTCATATTTACATTTTGTGTTACATCTTGATCTTCCAATATTATTGTCACTAAAACATGTTTTATAATATACATATAGTGTATAACAGTTCTAAATATTCCCGTAACAATGTGTACCCACCTGCCAATGTAGTTAGTTCCATGATGGTAGATCTGTAGCCTTGTTAGTTAATGTTCAGGGCGTATATTTTCTCGCAGTGAGCAAAGTGGACTAACGGAGCCCTCCCAGTGTCGTAGATGTGTTGCAGGGTTCTACTGTGCAGAGCCAGGCCTTAAAGCAGTCACTGGAGCCTGTCTGCCAGGTGAGAGATTAACACTTACTTAGAATTAAGTATTAGTATTGTAGCGAATTGGGGGGGGAAGCCCCGCCTGGGACTCAAACCTTGTAATTGTTACGCCAAGAGGTCCGAACCTATTGACGAGTTCACTAGGTGTTGGGTTAAGGTCGCTACATTACCCCCTTCAGAAGAGCGTGTTCCCACACTTCTCCATACCAAGTCTCTCACGGGTACATGCCTCTCTGATGGCCTCATGGGCACCATCCCACTTCTGACACCAAAGTAGCGTTTTTGAAGGGTTGCACCGGCCGGGACACGAACCTGGGTCCAGCAACTGTCACTCCAACACCTTAACCATCATGCCAAGACGCCCGAACCCATTGACGAGATCGCTAAGTGATGGGTTATGGTCACTACAGTATTATTTTTCCATTTTCAATCTATTATTCCACTTGAAGGACTTTATTGTGTTGCTGACTGTATCCAATGCTTGATATTGAAACTTTAAAAAAAATATTTTATTATGTTACTTTATTATGTTACTTTTTATTATTTTTTACTTTAGTTTATTTGGTAAATATTTTCTTAACTCCTCTTGAACTGCACTGTTGGTTAAGGGCTTGTAAGTAAGCATTTCACGGTAAGGTCTACACTTGTTGTATTCGGCGCCTGTGACAGATAAAGTTTGATATGACATGTTCAGTGTGAAAGGCACCTACATAAGGTCGGACCTCATAACACATTCAACTGCTTATGCAGTGCTTATGAATTGAATATGTATGTATGAATGCATTATGCATGTGAAATCAAATCAAAGTTTATTTGTCACGTGTGCCAAATACAACAGGTGTAGTAGACCTTACAGTGAAATGCTTACTTACAAGCCCTAACCAACAGTGCAATTTTTAAGTAAAAATAGGTATTAGGTAAACAATAGATATGTAAAGAAATAAAATAAAAAAATAGTAAAATGACAGTGAAAATAACAGTAGCGAGGCTTTATTCAGATGGTACCGATATAGAGTCAATGTGCGGGGGCAACGGTTAGTCGGGCTAATTGATGTAATATGCGCATGTAGTTATAGTTAAAGTGACTATGCATAGATGATAAACAAAGAGTAGCAGCAGCGTAAAAGAGGGGGTTGGCGGTGGGGGACACACATACACGCAATGCAAATAGACATTTGATCACCTGTTCAGGATTCTTATGGCTTGGGGGTAAAAGCTGTTGAGAAGCCTTTTGATGCTCCAGTACCGCTTGCCATGCGGTAGCAGAGAGAACAGTCTATAACTGGGCCAGCTGGGGTCTTTGACAATTTTTAGGGCCTTCCTCTGATACCACCTGGTGTAGAGGTCCTGGATGGCAGGCAGCTTAGCCCCAGTATTGTACTGGACGATACGCACTACCCTCTGTAGGGCCTTGCGGTCGGAGGCCGAGCAGTTGCCATACCAGGCAGTGATGCAGCCAGTCAGGATGCTCTCAATGTTGCAGCTGTAGAACCTTTTGAGGATCTGAGGACCCAGGCCAAATCTTTTCAATCTCCTGAGGGGGAATAGGTTTTCTCATGCCCTCTTCACGACTGTCTTGGTGTGTTTGGACCATGTTAGTTTGTTGGTGATGTGGACACCAAGGAACTTGAAGCTCTCAACCTGCTCCTCTACAGCCCCATCGATGAGAATGGGGGCGTGCTCGGTCCTCCTTTGCCTGTAGTCCACAATCATCTCCTCTGTCTTGATTACGTTGAGGGATAGATTGTTTTTCTGGCACCACTCGGCCAGGTCTCTGACCTCCTCCCTATAGGCTGTCTCATCGTTGTTGGTGATCAGGCCTACCACTGTTGTGTCGTCTGCAAACTTAATGATGGTGTTGGAGTCGTGCCTGGCCATGCAGTAGTGGGTGAACAAGGAGTACAGGAGGGGACTGAGCACGCACCCCTGAGGGGCTCCAGTGTTGAGGATCAGCGTGGCAGGTGTGTTGCTTCCTACCCTCACCACCTGGGGGCGGCCCGTCAGGAAGTCCAGGATCCAGTGGAAGAGGGAGGTGTTGAGTCCCAGGATCCTTAGCTTAGTGATGAGCTTTGAGGGCACTATGGTGTTGAACGCTGAGCTGTTGTCAATGAGTAGCATTCTCACGTAGGTGTTGCTTTTGTCCAGCTGGGAAAGGGCAGTGTCGAGTGCAATAGAGATTGCATCATCTGTGGATCTGTTTGAGCGGTATGCAAATTGGAGTGGGTCTAGGGTTTCTGGGATAATGGTGTTAATGTGAGCCTTTACCAGCCTTCAAAGCACTTCATGGCTACGGACGTGAGTGCTACGGGTCTGTAGTCATTTAGGCAGGTTACCGTAGTGCTCTTGGGAACAGGGACTATGGTGGTCTGCATATGTTATGAAGTTTTCAATGGAAGTGTTACCATATATTTGTAGGTTTCTACTGTTTGGAAGGGTCCCAGAGTGCTGCCCCGATGTCAGGTGTATTTGGAGGTGTTTGCAACCCAGGCCACTACTGTGAGAGTGGGACCAGTGTGCCTGCATCCTGTCCTGCTGGCACCCATCACAATAACACCGGAGGGAAGAAGAGAGATGACTGCAAGCCATGTCCTGATGGTAACGTAATGATCTTCAGAGAGATGTGAGCTGATGACATTTTTGAAATTGTACGGATGTCCCATCACTCTACTGCTACGATTAGTTTGTCGTGGCTGTTTAAGGAATCTGTGTCTCCTGGCTCATAGACTACTTTCAGGATAAGGAACCATCTGACATGCAGTTGTAAAATACTGAACTTATCCTTTTTGATCGGCAAATAATGACAGTCGGATGTAAAGATTTCTCTGTGAAATGTCCATACATTGTATCTCATCTGTTCACAAAAACCAAACTGCATACAGTATTTGACGTTGTTGGTGACATTGTAGGTTGGTTCCAGGACTTGGAGGGCCAGAGGGAGTGTAAGCCCTGTCCCCCTGGCTCTCACTGCGTGACCACCAACACAACTGGCAGCACCAGTGGCCCCATCACCCCTCTGCCCTGCCCAGCTGGCTATGTCTGCCCCAGAGAGCGCTCATTCAGCCAACTCTACCCCTGCCCCAAAGGCACCTACAGCCCTACTCTGGGTCTCACATCCCCTGGTGAGAAATAATATACTATAGTTAGGGACAGGAGTTTTTCCAGACCAAACAAGGTAGATGTTTATGTATGGCCAGGAGTTTTTCGTCACAGCCAACAACTTACCAGGAAAGACTCTTAGCCCTAGCTTTAGCCTATAACAAGCGCCCAAAGGGCCCAGAGGTTTTCTTGGTCAGGTAATGCAGCAGCCAAGACAAAACTCCTGGCCGTACATGTATTATCTACCTTATTTGAAATGGTAATCAGCCATAACCCTTTGTATTAATGATGTTTTGAATGAATCCTTTTTTTTTTTTACAAATAAAATTGCATTTTGTGTCAGAGCCAATGCACACATTTGTTCCACTGCGGTTACAGGGGAGTGCTTGGTTTGTCCGGCGGGCCAGTTCTGTGGATCAGAGGGTCTGGTTGAGCCCACTGGACCCTGTGCTCCTGGGTTCCTCTGTGTTACCAGGGCCACAGTGCCCAACCCCACCGACAACAGGACAGGGTCACCCTGCCCCCCTGGAGCATACTGCCAACTAGGATTCAGAGCAGGTACAGTACAGAGGAACTCTCTTACTATCTCTACACTCTGAAGGCCCATACTCAGACTTGAGGTAAGTAGACTTAACATGGACTTAAGTCAATAAAACATGGACTTACAGTAAGTCAACAAAAATTGGACCTAAGTCCATGGTAAGTCAACGTATCTCAAATCTGAGTAGAACACATAGGGCATTTGTCTTAAGATGTTTGTTGTTGTTGTTACGATAAGAACAAATGGTTACCTGCTATGTGTACATTTTTTATATATACACTACCGTTCAAAAGTTTGGGGTCACTTAGAAATGTCCTTGTTTTTGAAAGAAAATAACATTTTTTGTCCATTAAAATAACATCAAATTGATCAGAAATACAGTGTAGACATTGTTAACGTTGTAAATGAATGTTGTAGCTGGAAACGGCAGATTTCTTTAATGGAAAACGCAAAACACCAGTCTCAACGTCAACAGTGAAGAGGTGACTCCAGGATGCTGGCCTTCTAGGCAGAGTTGGGGGAAAAAAAGCCATATCTCAGACTGGACAATAAAATATTAAGATGGGCAAAGAACACAGACACTGGACAGAGATATGGCTTTGTCTTTGCAACTCTGCCTAGAAGGCCAGCATCCCAGGCCAGCCTCTTCCCTGTTGACGTTGAGATTGGTGTTTTGCCGGTACTGTTTAATGAAGCTGCCAGTTGAGGACTTATGAGGCGTCTGTTTCTCATACTAGACACTCTAATGTACTTGTCCTCTTGCTCAGTTCTGCACCGGGGCCTCCCACTCCTCTTTCTATTCTGGTTAGGGCCAATTTGCGCTGTTCTGTGAATAGAGTAGTACACAGCATTATACGATATCTTCAGTTTCTTGGAAATTCTCGCATTGAATAGCCTTCATTTCTCAGAACAAGAATAGACTGACGAGTTTCAGAAGAAAGTTCTTTGTTTCTTGCCATTTTGAGCCCGTAATCGAACCCACAAATGCTGATTCTCCAGATACTCAACTAGTCTAAAGAAGGCCAGTTTTATTGCTTCTTTAATCAGGACAACAGTTTTCAACTGTGCTAACATAATTGCAAAAGGATTTTCTAAGAATCAATTAGCCTTTAATAAACTTTGATTAGCTAACATAACGTGCCATTGGAATACAGGAGTGATGGTTGCTGATAATGGGCCTCTGTACGCCTATGTAGATATTCCATTAGAACAACATGAACAATGTCTACACTGTATTTTTGATCAATTTGATGTTATTTTAATGGACAAAAAATTTGCTTTTCTTTCAAAAACAAGGACATTTCGAAGTGACCCCAAACTTTTGAACGGTAGTAAATAGATACATTAGTTGGCGAGCAGAGGTGGTTCAAATTTTTCCACGATTTAAAATTAAGTCCATTTGTTTGAATGAATACCAATGAATCAAACAAGTAACTCATAGGTTGTCATTGTGTAATTACCATTCTACCAAGTAAAAAAACGAGTTATGTCTGTACTGCTTAAACAATGTTCGGCCTCATGTTAATGGTGGGAAACCCTTGTAGGTGCTTGTTCCCCTGGCTTCTTCTGTGACTGGGGCTCCAGTAGTCCTGAGGAGGCCCTCTGTCCAGCAGGTTACTTCTGTCCAGGAGGAACTAGGACCCCCCTGGCCTGTCCTGCAGGGACACACAGCTCAGTGACAGGCAACAGTCACCAGAACAACTGTACCACATGTCCTGATGGCTACTACTGTCAGGGTGGGTGAGGCTGTTGGATTTCAACTTCAAACAGGATTGTCAGTGTCATTTTAAAACCTTACGATCAGTCATTCGTTTAACATTTCATTATATCTGATGATTTATTTCATGTCAGCAAAATTATTTTGATAATTAATATATTCCATAATTCCTATAAATTGTGGTATTTCCACCAGGTTTGGGGTCATGTGATTCCAGTTGAATTCCTATATCTTGTTGGACATAGAATTTTGGTTCAAGTTGACCCCAACTCTGTGGTAGAGTTCACCAACCCTTCCACTTCATACATTAGCAGGATTCTGTGTCATGTTTCTCATGTCATGTGTGGAGCAGGAGAAGGGGTGGTCTATCCATTGGTCTGTCCTCTTGGTCACTACTGTCCTCCTGGGTTGGCCGTGGGTGTGAAGTTCCCCTGTCCCCCTGGCACAGTGCAGAGCAAGCCTGGAGCATCCAGCCCGGACCACTGTCTACCATGCCCTGCAGGTGAGACTTACACAGATATATACATTACCACCGACTAGGGTTTCAACATTCCGGTTTTCGCGTTTCAAATGACATCATCTTTTCCCTATCTAGTGCACTTCTTTTGACCAGAGCCAACGTAGTGCGCTATATGTGGGAATAGGGTGTCATTTGAGACGTACTCTCGTATGTCCACAGGGATGTTCTGTGCCCTCCCTGGGCTCTCCCAGACGACGGGGCCTTGCCAGGCAGGATACCACTGTCCCCCGGGTGCCATCACACCCAATGCTACTGAATACGAGGTACCTTTGTAGTAATATTGAATGAGGAGGCACAAACAACAGTGGTCATGTTTTGATGTGTTTACTCTTTCTGTGTGTGCCATACCCAAGTACCCTACAAGGGACATTTTACCACCCTGTGATGGGGAGTTGATCAAAATCAAACGGTATACAAGAAATTAATGTTTCTTCGTTGTGTTGTTTTCCAGCAGAATTCTACCAGTAATAATCTGTGTTCCCGTGGCCACTACTGTCCAGCTGGCACTGGCTACCCTCTTCCGTGCCCACCGGGCTCTCTCTCCAGCTCCCTGGGACTGAGGGGCGTAGAAGAGTGCCAGCCTTGCCCCCCTGGGCACTTCTGTGACAGGCCTGCGCTGACCGCGGACGCCGCCCCGTGTAGCGCTGGGTAATAGAAACGCATGCTGCTCGTCTCCTAATGAGGAGCCCTCAGCTAATGCCTGAGCAGAATGCAACTTAAACTGATACAATTTATCTAGTTGATCTGGCAGTTTATCGCTCTATCTCAACTGACCTGGAAACAGCGGAAAGGAAATGACTCAGAAAATGCAGTTGTTATGCTCACTGAATTTATGTTCCTCTCGTGCTCATTGCTGTTAGAGAAATGAACAAAACAGACTCCAAATCAGCCAATCGAGAGTTACAGATTGAGATAAGCTTTTCCTGCCCATCTATTTTGTATATATCTACACTATACATTTTGTGGTTGACTCTTTCTCTCCTTATCTAGGTATGTGTGTCTAGGGGGTAGCTCCAGTGCCCACCCCTCTGATGGTCTCCATGGTTACCTGTGCCCCACAGGGCATCGCTGTCCTGTTGGCACAGCTTCAGAGGTACCCTGTGAGCCTGGCACCTACAGTCCTGCCCCTGGTGCCGCCCACTGCCTCACCTGCCCTAATGGCACCATGTGTCCCTCCTCTGCTACCCAAGAACCCTCTCTCTGCCCTGCTGGTGATTATAAAAAATCGATTCATAATATTAAAGAATGTAATATAACTATTACTTCTCAAATGAAATGTAGAAATGGCGTCTTAATGTGAAGTAATGCATTTCAATACATTTGAATAGAATTAAAATCATATACAACACGCTTCATTGGGAGTTATTCACTAGTATGCGGTAAGTGAATGCACTTATTCACAGCAGGCATTTTTTCCGCTTCTCTCCTTTTCCCACCCAGGTCATTTCTGTCCTGCCCGGTGTGTGTTACCCCTGCCTTGTCCTGTTGGGACCATCAGTGAACAGACAGGAGCCCCCTCCTCCTCTGCATGCAGGCCCTGCCCCTCTGGGTTCTACTGCAGCTTGCCCGGCTCCTCACTACCACAAGGTTTAGTAGTCAGAGAATAGAAAAGCAAAGAATAGATCTGTAGTAACAGTACTACACTCTTAGAAAAAAATAGATGCTCTCTAGAACCTAAAAGGGTTCTTCGGCTTTCTCCATAGGAGAACCCTTTGAATAACTATTTTTGGTTCCAGGTAGAACCCTTTCCACATAGTGTTCTACATGGAACCCAAAAGGGTTCTGGCTGTAACCTAAAAGGATTCTACCTGGAACCAAAAAGGGTTCTCTATGGGGACAGCTGAACCCTTTTGGAACCCTTTTTTGTAAGCGTGTATATACTGCGCAGGGTTCAACTGTCCATTCACAAAAGGTGAACCTTTTGGCACTGTAAATCCATACAGATACAGTTGACAATTAATCATGTTGGTAATGTTTTTTTGTTGTTGAATAATTGGGGTCACTACATGATCAAAAGTATGTGGACGCTGCTTGTCAAACATCCAATATCACAAGCTTTAATATGGAGTTGGTCCCCCTTTGCTGCTATAACAGCCTCCACTCTTCTGGGAAAGCTTTCCACTAGATGTTGGAACATTGCTGCGGAGACTTGCTTCCATTCAGCAACAAAGAGCATTAGTGAAGTCGGGCACTGATGTTGTGCGATTAGGTCTGGCTCGCAGTCTGCATTCCAATTCATCCCAAAGGTGTTCGATGGGGTTGAGGTTAGAGCTCTGTGCAGGCCAGTCAAGTTCTTCCACACCAATCTCGACAAACCATTTCTGTATGGACCTCGCTTTGTGCACGGGGGCATTGTCATGCTGAAACAGGAAAGGCCCTTCCCCAAACTTTTGCAACCAAAGTTGGAAGCTCAGAATCATCTAGAATGTCAATGTATGCTGTAGCGTTAAGATATCCCTTCACTGGAACGAAGGTGCCTTCCCCGAATCATGAAAAACAGCCCCAGGCCATTATTCCTCCCCCACCAAACTTCAATGGCGTCCAGCTTTACATCACTCCAGCCGAGGGGGGGGGGGGGGGACATGTTTACTGTTGCCTTGCTTTATATTAAATATGAATTTCTTGCACTGATGACCATTGACTAGATGTTATGCAAGGAACCAAGCAGGAGAAGCAGATTGGATAGAGTATAAATGCAAACAGGCAGGTGTGATTCTGTGTTTTGGTTGTTGTTACCAGGCCAGTGCCAGGAGGGCTACTTCTGCCAGCGTGGAGCACCTAGTCCAGCTCCCCAGAGCTCAGCCATCTTTCCCAGGAACGGGCCCTGTCCTGTGGGCCACTATTGCCTTTCTGGGACCCTCTCCCCACTGCCGTGTCCTGCAGGCAGCATCCGAAACCACACCGGTACTTAGAGATACATCAACGTGATAAGGATTCTTGCTGGGATTCAAGCCAACATAGATTAACCACCTGTGTACTGCGATTGACTTTTAAAGGTGATTTATGCGTGAGCTGACATCCATGGTGACACAATCTCGGAGAACATCTGGGAATTCCCTTTAAAGGTCAATCACAGTGTGCATGTTGTTCATTTGCGTTGATTTGAATCCTGGCCTTACTTAGTGCTGTTTTTTATTTTTTATTTTGTACAGTCGACTCCTGATAACTGCATATTGGTTTTGTGTAAACTACAAAGGCCCCTTACAAATGAGATACACACTTTTGTTTTTACTGATATCGGCATGTTGCGCTTTACTGCTAAATGGCATGCATTTATCAGGAGTCAACAGTGATCTGAATCCTCGCTGGCTCATGGCGGCACATTGGCTTGATTCAAAGATGTGATCCGAATAATGCTAAACTAATGTAAGAGTGTGAATGTCTTTTGTTACTGTTATCCAACAGGTGGGTTATCCATAGACAGCTGCTCCCCTTGTCCCCCTGGACACTATTGTTCCATTGAGGGCCTGGCCTCCCCAAGTGGCCTGTGTGCTGCTGGCTTCTACTGCCCATTTGACTTCTCCTCCACCACGCCCTATGCTTTCCTCTGCCCTAAGGTGAGCCCTGTCCTGCTTGCCTCACTCCTGTCCAATTGGACTACAGTAGAACCTCAAAGATTTGAACCTCAAAATGTACGGACCGACTGGTCAAAGGAACGGTCAATAACAAACCGGGACATGTATTAAATATTTTCTATTGTGGTTTGATGTGATTTTTGACATTGCAGTGTTCTGAATGACCACCATTCCTGACGTGTTCGTATCTCTGAGGTCCTGTAGTAATGAATAATAATGGTAATCGAGTACTTATTTATTACTTTTCAAAGGGATCAAATCACTATTATTATTATTATAATAATTTTTTACTTTTTTTTGACAGTTCTAGAAACAGGGGTAGATGGATGAGGAGGAGACAGTAAGAGTGATGTACGCAGGGATCAAACCCAAGTGTCTGGGGTCGAATGCGCTACCACTCAACCACATCCTCTGCACCAAATCACTTCGACAAACTCAGCTCGTCCATGTACAACACCCAGCAGAGAGAGTCCCAAATTGCTCTCTAATTCTCCATTTGGCTTAACCTTTCGATGTTTATAAATCTGTAAGGAACAATATGATGATTCGCTGATTAAAACCCAATCAAAATACACTGAGTGGGAACTTCCCCCTTTTGCCCTTAGAACATGGACTCTACAAGGTGTCGAAAGCGTTCCGCAGGGATGCTGGTCCATGTTGACTCCAATGCTTCCCACAGTTGTGTCAAGTTGGCTGGATGTCCTTTGTGTGGTGGACCATTCTTGACACACACAGGAAACCGATGAGCGCGAAAAACCCAGCAGCATTGCAGTTCTTGACACACTCAAACCGGTGCGCCTGGCACCTACTACCATACCCCGTTCAAAGGAACTTAAATCTTTTGTCTTGCCTATTCACCCTCTGAATGGCACACATTCACAATCCATGTCTCAATTATCACAAGACTTAAAAATCCTTCTTTAACCTGTCACCTCCCCTTCATCTACACTGATTTCACTGGATTTAACAAGTGACATCAATAAGGAATCATAGCTTTCACCTGGTCAGTCTATGTCATGGAAAGAGCAGCTGTCCCTAATGTTTTATACACTCAGTTTTTGGGGTGACTTTCAAGTTCAATAATTCACAAGAGGAGCAGCATGACAACAACGTGATTTGAAGGTATGACTACGCGAGACTATACCTTTCCAGGCCCTTCAGATCTGCAAACACTAAAGGGTTAGGGCCAAGAGACTGGCTCTGAGACTACTGAAATGTCTCCCTACCCAGGGTCACTACTGTCCAGAGGGCTCTCCCCTGGCCCTGCCCTGTCCTACAGGAGAGTACCAGCCCAACCCAGGCTCTGACTCCTGCATCCCCTGCCGCCCAGGCTTCTACTGTGAGGAGGCCATTGTTGGAGAGCCATGGCCCTGCCCCCCTCACTCCTTCTGCCCTGCAGGTACACATACATTGGTTAAATGTTGGGCCAGGTGTTTTTCCTGACTATATGACCGTACCAGGAAACACTATGGGACCTAGATATGAACCCAAGGACTCTTAATTGACTTTGGCAAGGGTTCAGTTTTTCCTGGTCAGGTCACAGGATCAGGACAGACTCTAAGCATTAGTTATACACACCAATATTAAGTTAATATAGACTCACCTGGCCCATATCTACCAGAATCCAAATACGAAAACGTGATAACCATGCAACAAGCGTTACTAGGAATTGATCTAGGTGTGTAGGCCTACACAGAACCAAAACATCAACATCAGCTGCAAAAATGCAACCTTGTCATACCGTTTTTACCTTTGTCTTTACCAGCCACCATGGTTCCCCAGCCGTGCCCCAACGGTACGTTCACCCCTTCTGACCTGGGGGGGTTACAGGAAGAGCGGGAGTGTCTGCCCTGTCTCCCAGGGAGGTTCTGCAGGTACGGTAACGGAACACTTTCTTCTCATTTAACACCTCACACTACAGTTACTCACGAAACTCTCAGCTACGTACCAAATAAGAAAGGACCTCAAGCATGTGTGGTTCGGTGATTATGGTTCAAGAGAGGGCCAATTGTTAACATATTTGAAATTGCTTATTTTGTGCACTGTGAATGTAGCCATTGCAATGCAGTTATATTGCACTTCTGCACCCCCCCCCCCCCCCACTCCCCCATCCTCTTCTGTAAGCTCATCCACAGAACTGTCTATGTTGACTGTAGCCTAATGTATGTTACCCCCTGTGTCCTTTTTATGTGTTGTGATACATTTTGGACCAGTTTCCCCAGACACAGATTGAGCCTAGTCCTGAACTAAAAAGCGTTCTCAATGGACATTTTCATAGCTAGGCATAACACTAGAACAGCTGGGCCTATGAGTATCCGCTAGAGAACGTTGTCGGGCTTCTCCATTAGCGTACACCTGGCCTCGACGGACCCCCTTCGAGTCAGTATTCTAACAGTCTAATAAATACATTTCATATATACGTACTATCGGCAGTGGTGGAAAAAGTACTCAATTGCCATACTTGAGTAGAAGTTAAGATACCTTAATAGAAAATGACTTAAGTAAAAGTGAAAGTCACCCAGTGAAATACTACTTGAGTAAAAGTCTAAAAGTAAATGTGATACATCAAATTCCTTATATTAAGTAAACCAGATGGATTTTTTTTCTTTTTCGGACAGCCAGGGGCACATTCAGACATCATTTACAAATGCAGTATATTTGTTTTGTAATTCGCCATATCAGAGGCAGTAGGTATGATAACACGTTATATTGATAGGTGCCTTGGACCGTATTGCTGTCCTGCCTGAACATTCAAAATATAACGAGTATTTTGGGTGTCAGGGAAAATGTATGGGAGTAAAACGTACAGATTTTCTTTAGGTATGTAGTGGAGTAAAAGTTGTCAAAAATATAAAAAGCAAAGTACAGATACTGCAAAACACTACTTAAGTAGTACTTTAAATTATGTTTTCTTTATTACTTTACACCACTGGCTATCAGTAGAATACTCATTTTCTGGTGTTTATGAAGGTCTTAGGTAACGTTGGAATTAAAAAAATACTATTATTAAAAAAACATAGCATTTTCATTAAGTTATATAGGCTATATGTAAAAAAATAAAAAAAATAAAAACATATATATATATAATACACCACAGTTCAAGAGTTAAATCAAGAAATCCATTATAATGTTGTTTTTTTGGAAGGAAACATTGTGGAAACAAGAAAATGTATTTTAAAAAGAACTGAATAGCATATTTTAAGTTGTATTATGTTACTAGTCTTTGCTTAGTAGCCTGAGCAATGTTGCCACGAATGTTTACGTGCTGAACGCATGGACTGCAAGGTTATTCTTGGAAATATGTATATTTTGAAATAGAGCAGAATTTCAAGTTATTTGACTGTGTCTGGGAAAGCGGACCTTCCTGTACAAGTAATGAACTGCATGTTTGACGGCAGACACAAAGCAAATTTTCCCCAAAGGGATATAATTGAGCTCCCAAGTGGCGCAGCGGCCTAAGGCACTGCGTCTCAGTGCTAGAGGTGTCACTACGGACACCCTCGTTCGAATCCAGGCTGTATCACAACAGGCTGTGATTGGGAGTCCCATAGGGCGGCGCACAATTGGCCAAGTGTCGCCTGGGTTTGGCTGGTGTAGGCTGTCATTGTAAATAAGAATTGGTTCTTAACTGACTTGCCTAGTTAAATATATATATATTTTTTATTCACTTCATTCAAAGTCATAGGTAAGGTTGTGGTAAGATCCTCTGTGCCTGTATCCACAAAGCGTCTCAGAATTAGGAGTGCTGATCTAGGATCAGTTTTGCATTTTAGATCAAAGTTAATAAGATTATATGGACAGATCCTAGATCAGAATTCCTACTCTGAGATGTTTTGTGGATACGGGCCCTGGTCATTAATAATGTGCTATAACTATTCTAACTGTAGGGCTGGTAAGATCAAGGGCCGTTGTGCAGCAGGGTATCTGTGTATGTCTGGCAGCTATGAGTTCACGCCACAGGGGCCTCACTCCAACTGGAGCCAGTGTGAATGGGGGATGCAGTGTGCCGGCCCCTGTCCAGCAGGTGGGTCACTTATGAGTTGTTCAAAAACAGGATAACATACAATGTTTTATTTCAAAGTCCAAGATTACAAGGGGGTCATTTATTGGCCCTTTATTGGATATGAGCGATTTTGTCTTACGATTTTTGGAGTTCCTGTGTTTGATGTTTGTTGTTACAGTACTTGGTCATACAGGTCTGCGTATTGATTTTAACGTGTAATGATTGGGAGTCTTTGTTGTCTCAGGATTCTACTGCCCAGAAGGTTCAGAGAAGCCTGAAGTCTGCCCCGATAACACTATCAGAGTTTTACCTGGAGCAGCCAATATCCATGATTGTCTGCCTTGTCCACCACAGCACTGGTGCAAAAAAGGTCATTATAACACCTAATAATAATGATGCCTTATGATGCTAATTCTTTCTTCCCATTTTAATCAAGACATTGGAGTTCAAAGACATGTTGTACTATGAGACACCAGACCTAGGTTAAAATAATATTTGAGATCTTTCAACTACTTTTGGGACATTTATATTGGTTCCATTGCAACGGGCAGCTCAATCTAGCACAGTTAAATAATTTTAAATGATTTCAAATAGTATTTGAACCCACGTCTGCGAGGCACCCGTAGTATTTTATCCATGAACCAGACGTTTTTTGAATTCCATTGAACTCTTATACAGGTGACCCTGTCCTGCACCCATGTCCTGCTGGTCACTACTGTGATGGGGTGGTTGGTAGTGACTACGAGGGAGGGACTGAACCCAGGGAATGTCCGTTATTTACCTACAGATCCACCCCCGGGGCAGCCAGCAAGGGGGACTGCCAGCCCTGTCCCCCTGGATTCTACTGTAACTCTACAGGTCAGGCTGAAACACCTTAGACTTCAATATCTTACAATACTATTGCTGTGCCATTACTGTAGCATTGGGGCGACAGGAAGCCTAGAGGTTAGAAAAGTGGACTAGCAACCGAGGGTTGCCGGTTGGACAGGGAGAAAATGTCTGACAAGGAAAACATTTCTGTCAGGGGAAAAAATGTGTCAGGGAAAATGTCTGACAGGTGATAAAATCTGGTCATACATGCCATCACCTACCGTTTTGCCCTTGAGCAAGCCACTGAAACCCTAAACTGCTCAACGGGCGCCATAGTGTGGCTGCCCTGCTCCAACTTCTGCATGTGTATGTGTCTTTCGGAGGGGTTGGAGTAAAGCAGGAGGCAAGTTTCTGTTCGACACAGTAATACGTTCTTTTTTCATTGATTTTAAAGTTCCTTCGGGAAAGACAACATTCCTTCAAGTCTTGAAATAGGAGAGCAGAGGCGGGTAATGAGCTATAATCAGGGGAATTTAAAACACATTTTCCTGAGGCACCGCAAATGACTACCCTGTGGATTTACACATAACTAAAGTAATCCATTCCGCATACTATTAGAACTACAATTATCTTCCAACCCCATTGATTTACATTTGAATAAAGCTGTAATGTAATCATTAGCCTCAAATCACCAGCAGACTTTTACAGTGTTTGCTCTCCCTGGGTTGTTTATTCAGGTCTTACAGATTACTCTGGCTACCCCTGTCCCCCGGGCTACTGGTGCAGTGGCACTGGTCTACCTATCCTATGCCCTGCGGGTACCATGAGGCCCCTCCCAGGGGCGGCTGTTGGCAGTCAGTGTGAGCCGTGTGCAGGGGGCACCTACTGCCCAGACCCCATGTCCACAGGGCAGCCCAACATTGCTGGAATCTCCTGTAGAGCCTCGTTCCAGTGTCCCCCTGGTAGGTGATGATTTATGAAGGAATGAAATGTCTTAGGGCCAGGAGTTTTTCCTGGCCATGTGTGACTTGACTTGGAAAAACTCCAGGCCCTAGTTAAGTCGTTTTTTTTCCTGACCAAACAACCGTACAAAGGAAAACCCCAGGCCCTAATAAGTACGAGGGCTCTGAGTTTTTCCTGATCTAGTAGTTGTGTGTGTGTGTGTGTGCGCGTGTGTGTGCACGCATGTATGTTGGTTAGGTGCAGTCTCAGAGAGGCTGTGTAAGGCTGGCTCCTACTGTGGGCCCCAGACTGCAGAGCCTGAAATCTGTCCTGAAGGCTACCTCTGTCCAGAGGGGTCTCACACCTACAACACACCAAACCAAGTGTGAGTAGGCATAACTCAAAACATGATGTAATGCTTACTCCAGTTCCTAGGCACATTCATTATGGTCCTTAACATTTATGCCATGATTTACTTTGAAGATAACATTGAAAATCTGATCATTGGTCATTCCACAGTTGCACGTTTCCCTACTACTGTCCTGCCAACAGCTCTGCCATGCTGTCCTGTGAGGGGGGCTCTGTGCCCCTCAACACCAGTGGCCCCAGAGCCTCCCAGGACAGCAGCTGTGGGCTGTGTGAGGCAGGGACCTACCGACCTCGGTTGTCCCCCCACCCTCAGTGCCTCACCTGCCCTCCAGGGTACCACTGCCCTCCAGGTGACCTGTTTGTGCTACTTTTGGTTGAGTGTGATTGCTTTATCAAGATTTAGCTATCCTTTCCACAATCTATCCATCTTTCCAACCATCTTTCATCCATTCGTTCATTCTTCCAACCTTCATTCGTTCATCCTTCCAATGTTCACTGATCCACGCATCTTTCAAAGTTTTATCTATCCATCTACACATTCTTAGCCTCATACGAACCATCCCCAGCTACCATGTAGCGAAACAGAATGCAAGCTAGCTTGTGAGATGAGGGTGGTTCGTACGAGACTAATACCTTCTTGGCTACTTAAATCAATCCAACTAACCATCCTCCGTCCATCATACCGTCGTCTTCCTTCCTCCCTTCCACACACCTATCCATTCTTCAAGCCTTCATTTTCCCAACATTTTGTTATCTGTCCATTCTTCTTTCTCCATCCATCCATCCATCCATCCATCCATCACACTATCATCTTTCTTGATTTCAAATGGTTCCTTACCGTAAAGCTGTCCGATATTTTCTGTCCATCAGGGACAGAGCACTACCACAGCAACCCCTGTCCCCTGGGCTATGTGTGTCTGCTGGGCTCATCCAGTCCTGTCCCTTGCCCCCCTGGTTCTTTTGGTAATCTCTCCAACGCTGAACACGTGGAGGACTGCTACCCATGTCCACCTGATACCTTCAACCATCTGGCTGCCCAGAGAGCCTGTTTCCCCTGCGGAAGTTCCTCTGCTGCACCCCAAGGTCTGATCAAACAGGTGTACTACACTATAAGGCCCGGGAGTTTTTCCTGATCACATGACCAGACCAGGAACAACTCCTGACCCTTTGTGTGTACGTGTGCATTTTTATGTAACATAATTATGTCACGATTGTCCATGGGAGAGAGAGAGAGGACCAAGGCGCAGCGTGTAAAAAATACCTCTTCTCTTTATTTAGAAGATAACCAACGAAGCAAAAACAACAAATAGATAACCGTGAAGCTCTAACCGACAAAATGCAAACATGCAACCTTGACACAGACCTAGACATAGAACAGAACTAGACAATGACCCAACCAAAACCTGATGCCTATGGCTGCCTAAAATATGGCTCCCAATCAGAGACAAATGAACGACATCTGTCTCTGATTGAGAACCACTCAGGCAACCATAGACAACCCTAGAAACATACACTCAACCATAGACATACCTAGAAACATACACACAACCATAGACACAGCTAGACAACTATACTAAACATAAACCCAACTACTCTAATAAACCCCCTAAACCTTACATCCACCCTCGACACAACAAAAACCACATACATTCCCCATGTCACACCCTGACCTAACCAAAATACTTAAGAAAACAAAGAATACTAAGGCCAGGGCGTGACATAACCCCCCCCTTAAGGTGCGAACTCCGGGCGCACCAGCACAAAGTCTAGGGGAGGGTCTGGGTGGGCTTCCGTCCACGGCGGCGGCTCCGGCGCTGGTCGTGGTCCCCACCCCACCATAGTCTCTACCCGCCTTCGTAGCCTCCTCCAAATGGCCACCCTCCAAATTAACCCCACCGGACTAAGGGGCAGCACCAGGATAAGGGGCAGCACCAGGATAAGGGGCAGCACCAGGATAAGGGGCAGCTCCGGACTGGATGGCGGATCCTGGCTGGCTGGCGGATCCTGGCTGGCTGGCGGATCCTGGCTGGCTGGCGGATCCTGGCTGGATGACGGATCCTGGCTGATCCGGTCTGGCGGAAGGCTCTGGCTGATCCGGTCTGGCGGAAGGCTCTGGCTGATCCGGTCTGGCGGAAGGCTCTGGCTGATCCGGTCTGGCGGAAGGCTCTGGCTGATCCGGTCTGGCGGAAGGCTCTGGCTGATCCGGTCTGGCGGAAGGCTCTGGCTGATCCGGTCTGGCGGAAGGCTCTGGCTGATGCGGTCTGGCGGAAGGCTCTGGCTGATGCGGTCTGGCGGAAGGCTCTGGCTGATGCGGTCTGGCGGAAGGCTCTGGCTGATGCGGTCTGGCGGAAGGCTCTGGCTGATGCGGTCTGGCGGAAGGCTCTGGCTGATGCGGTCTGGCGGAAGGCTCTGGCTGATGCGGTCTGGCGGAAGGCTCTGGCTGATCCGGTCTGGCGGAAGGCTCTGGCTCATGGCAGACGGACGGCTTTGCAGGCTCATGGCAGACGGGCGGCTTTGAAGGCTCAATACAGACGGGCAGTTCATGCGGTGCTTGGCAGACAGGCCGCTCTGACGGTGCTTGGCAGACGGGCCGCTCTGACGGTGCTTGGCAGACGGGCCGCTCTGACGGTGCTTGGCAGACGGGCCGCTCTGACGGTGCTTGGCAGACGGGCCGCTCTGACGGTGCTTGGCAGACGGGCCGCTCTGACGGCGCTTGGCAGACGGGCCGCTCTGACGGCGCTGGGCAGACGGATGACTCAGACGGCGCTGGGCAGACGGATGACTCAGACGGCGCTGGGCAGACGGATGACTCAGACGGCACTGGGCAGACGGGCAGCTCTGACGGCACTGGGCAGACTGGCAGCTCTGACGGCTCGGGGCAGACTGGCAGCTCTGACGGCTCGGGGCAGACTGGCAGCTCTGACGGCTCGGGGCAGACTGGCAGCTCTGACGGCTCGGGGCAGACTGGCAGCTCTGACGGCTCGGGGCAGACTGGCAGCTCGGGGCAGACTGGCAGCTCTGGCCGGCTGAGACGCACTATAGGCCTGGTGCGTGGTGCCGGAACCGGAGGTACCGGGCTGGGGACACGCACCTGAAGGCTAGTGCGGGGAGATGAAACAGGGCATACTGGACCCTGGATAAGCACATTAGGCCTAGTGCGTGGTGCCGGCACTGGTGGTACCGGGCTGGAGACACGCATCTCAAGGCTAGTGCGTGGAGAAGGAACAGGGCATACTGGACCCTGGATAAGCACCTTAGGCCTAGTGCGTGGTGCTGGAACTGGTGGTACCGGGCTGGAGCGGAAAGGTACTACAGGAGGTGCAGGACTAGGGAGGCACACAGGAGACCTGGTTCGTGGGACTGTCATTCCCAGACGGTTAGCACGCAACTCAGGACGAGCATGGAGAACTGACTCAGGTAACATCACCTCCCGCACACGCTCTGTCGGGTGGATGTCGTGCCTCACGCACCAACACAGCAGCTTCCTCCTTTCACTCTCCTCCAAACTCCTCAATAAGTCCTTAACAGTCTCTGTATTATTTCCATTGCTCACCTCCAGTATTAGCACACTTGGCTCTGGTTCCCTCCTTTCACGCTGCTTGGTCCTTCTTGGTTGGGTCATTCTGTCACGATTGTCCATGGGAGAGAGAGAGGACCAAGGCGCAGCGTGTAAAAAATACCTCTTCTCTTTATTTAGAAGATAACCAACGAAGCAAAAACAACAAATAGATAACCGTGAAGCTCTAACCGACAAAATGCAAACATGCAACCTTGACACAGACCTAGACATAGAACAGAACTAGACAATGACCCAACCAAAACCTGATGCCCATGGCTGCCTAAAATATGGCTCCCAATCAGAGACAAATGAACGACATCTGTCTCTGATTGAGAACCACTCAGGCAACCATAGACAACCCTAGAAACATACACTCAACCATAGACATACCTAGAAACATACACACAACCATAGACACAGCTAGACAACTATACTAAACATAAACCCAACTACTCTAATAAACCCCCTAAACCTTACATCCACCCTAGACACAACAAAAACCACATACATTCCCCATGTCACACCCTGACCTAACCAAAATACTTAAGAAAACAAAGAATACTAAGGCCAGGGCGTGACAAATTAGGGCCATGTGTTTTGGACTATCATGTCACATTACCTTGATGTTTTATAATAATAATAATAATAATAATGGTACCACTTTATTTTAAGGTACACATGTGAACCAGTCATTTGTAGTTTATAAGTATGTATATAAGTAGCTTATAAGGCCTTTATTATGTCTTATTAGCCATATATTAGGCCTTAATTAAGTGATTTGTTATTCAAACATCATGTAATACTGGCCAATCCGTAATAACCTAATTATTAGCTGTAATAAAGGAATATTTCTAGTTATTAAAGAGCAACTTAAACAGGAAACAGATTCTTAGTAAGCTGTCTCAATGTGGGACTAATAAGGGCATAGTACCTCAAAATGTTTCCCCTATTTCCATATTTTTACATACAGAATAATGTAAACAACTAAAGTTCCATATATACATATGTACTTCCATATATATGAATGTGGGCTGTAAAATATTATATTGTGAATCGCAAAGGGACACACCTTCCCATACCCTTGGGCAAAAGCATATAACGTTTGCCTGAAACTGAGGATTTGTGTAGTTTTGTAACGCTCGTCTTCCTCCTCTTCTGAGGAGGAGTAGTAGGAAGGATTGGAGGACCAATGCGCAGCGTGGTAAGTTTCCATATTTTAATAAAGCAAATAGAACACTGAACAAAACAACAAAGTGAAACGAACGAAAACGAAACAGTCTCGTATGGTTAGACACAGACACAGGAACAATCACCCACAACCCACAACCCACAATGACAAAAAAGGCTACCTAAATACGGCTCCCAATCAGAGACAACGACTGACACCTGCCTCTGATTGAGAACCATATCAGGCCAAACACATAGAAACAGACAAACTAGACATACAACATAGAATGCCCACTCACATCACACCCTGACCAAACAAACATAGAAACATACAAAGAAAACTATGGTCAGGGCGTGACAAGTTTGATGACATAATAAATTGTTTCTTACTGTATATACAGTGCCAGTCAAAAGTTTGGACACACCTACTCATTCAAGGGTTTTTCTTTATTTTTACTATTTTCTACAATGTAGAATAATATGAAATAACACATATGGAATCATGTAGTAACCAAAAAAGTGTTTAAAAATCCAAATATATTGTAACGGCTGTTTGAAGAAGAGGACCAAGGTGCAGCGTGGTACGTGTTCATGATTTTTAATAAACCTGAACACTAGAACAAAAAATAACAAAGTGGAACAAACTAAACAGTTCTGTCTGGTGCAGACACACAAAACAGAAAATAACTACCCACAAAACCCATGTGGGCAAGAGCTACCTAAGTATGGTTCTCAATCAGAGACAACGATAGACAGCTGCCTCTGATTGAGAACCACACCTGGCCAAACAACAAAGAAATACAAAACATAGAACACAAAACATAGAATGCCCACCCCAACTCACGCCCTGACCAAACCAAAATAGAGACATAAAAAGGATCTCTAAGGTCAGGGCGTGACATATATGTTATATTTGAGATTCTTCAAAGTAGCCTCCCTTTCCCTTGACAGCTTTGCACACTCTTGACATTCTCTCAACCAGCTACATGAGGAATGCTTTTCCAACAGTTTTAAAGGAGTTCCCAGATATGCTGAGCACTTGTTGGCGGCTTTTCCTTCACTCTACGGTCCAACTCATCCCAAACCATCTTAATTGGGTGATTGTGGAAGCCAGGTCATCTGATGCTGCACTCCATCGCTCTCCTTCTTGGTCAAATAGCCCTTACACAGCCTGGAGATGTGTTGGGTCATTTTCCTGGTGAAAAGCAAATGATAGTCCCACTAAGCGCAAACCAGATGGGATGGCTGCAGAATCGCTGCAGAATGCAGTGGTAGCCATGCTGGTTAAGTGTGCCTTGAATTCTAAATAAATAATTGACAGTGTCACCAGGAAAGCACCATCACACCTCCTCCTCCATGCTTCACTTTGAGAACCACACATGCGGAGATCATCTGTTCACCTACTCTGTGACTCACAAAGACACGGCGGTTGGAACCAAAAATCTCACATTTGGATTCATCAGACCAAAGGACAGATTTCCACCGGTCTAACATCCCTTGCTCGTGTTTCTTGGCCCAAGCAAGTCTCTTCTTCTTATTGGTGTCCTTTAGGTTTATTTGCAGCAATTCGACCATGAAGGCCTGATTCACGCAGTCTCTTCTGAACAGTTGATGTTGAGATGTGTCTGTTACTTAAACTTTGTGAAGCATTTATTTGGGCTGCAATTTCTGAGGCTAGTAACTCTAATGAACTCTGGGTCTTCCTTTCCTTTGGCGGTCCTCATGAGAGCCAGTTTCATCATAGCGCTTGATTGTTTTTGCGACTGCACCTGACAAAACTTTCAAAGTTCTTGAAATGTTATGAATTGACTGACATTCATGTCTTAAAGTCATGATGATCTGTCGTTTCTCTTTGCTTATTTGAGCTGTTCTTGCCATAATATGGACTTGGTCTTTTACCAAATAGGACTATCTTCTGTATACAACCCCTACCTTGTCACAACACAATTGATTGGCTCAAGCGTATTAAGAAGGAAAGAAATTCCATAAATGAACTTTTAACAAGCACACCTGTTAGTTGAAATGCATTTCAGGTGACTACCTCATGAAGCTGGTTGAGAGATTGCCAAAAGTGTGCAAAGCTGTTATGAAGCAACTGTGTTCTTCTGGACCTTCAATGCTGCAAAAACGTTTTGGTAATCTTCCATAGATCTGTGCCTCGACATAATCCTGTCTCGGAGCTCTACAGACAATTACTTCGACCTCATGGCTTGGTTTTTGCTCTGACATGCACTTTCAACTGTGCGTCCTTATATAGACACAAGTCTTTTCCAAATCATGTCCAATCAATTGAATTGACAACAGGTGGACTCCAGTCAAGTTGTAGAAACATCTGAAGGATGATCAGCGGAAAAAGGATGCACCTGAGGTCAATTTTGAGTCTTATAGCAAAGGGTCTGAATACTTATGTAAATAAGGTATTTTTGTTTTTATTTCGAATAAATTAGCAAAAATTTCAAAAAATCTGTTTTCGTTTTGTCGTTATGGCGTATTGTGTGTAGATTAATGCTGGAAAAAATTTATTTAATCCATTTCAGAATAAGGCTGTAATGTAACAAAATTTGGAAAAAGTCAAGGGGTCTGAATACTTTCCGAATGCACTGTATATGAGGGAAGGTGTGCCCCTTTTCGTTTTTGCTTCCATTCAGCCACGAGCATTAGTGAGGTCGGGCACTGATGTTGGGCGATTAGGCCTGGCTCGGAGTCGGTGTTCCAATTCATCCCAAATGTGTACGATGTGGTTGATGTCAGGGCTCTGTGCAGGCCAGTCAACTTCTTTCACACCAATCTCGACAAACCATTTCTGTATTGACCTTGCTTTGTTCACAGGGGCATTGTCATGCTGAAACAGGAAAGGGCCTTCCCCAAACTGTTGCCACAAAGTTGGAAGCACAGAATCTTCTAGAATGTCATTGTATGCTGTAGCGTTAAGATTTCCCTTCACTGGAACGAAGGGGCCTCGGCCGAACCTTGAAAAACAGCCCCAGACCATTATTCCTCCTCCACTAAACTTTACAGTTGGCACTATGCATTCGGGCAGGTAGCGTTCTCCTGGCATCCGCCAAACCCAGATTTGTCTGTCGGACTGCCAGATAGTGTAGTGTGATTCATCACTCAAGAGAAAGCCTTTCCACTGCTCCAGAGTCCAATGGCGGTGAGCTTTACACCACTCTAGCCGACGCTTGGCATTGAGCATGGTGATCTTAGGCTTGTGTGCGGCTGCTCGGCCATAGAAACCCATTTCATTTGGCTCCCGACAAACAGTTCTTGTGCTGACGTTGCTTCCAGAGGCAGTTTGTAACTCTGTAGTGAGTGTTGCAACCGAAGAAAGACGTTTCTTACAGGCTACGCGCTTCGGCACTCGGCGTTCCCGTTCTGTGAACTTATGTGGCCTACCACTTCGAGGCTGAGCCGTTGTTGCTCCTAGACATTTCCACTTCTCAATAACAGCACTTACAGTTGACCATGGCAGGTCTAGCAGGGCAGAAATTTGATGAACTGACTTGTTGGAAAGGTTGCATCCTATGACGGTGCCACGTTGAAAGTCACTGAGCTCTTCAGTAAGGCCATTCTACTATCAGTGTTTGTCCATGGCGATTGCCTGGCCGTGTATTCGATTTTATACACCTGTCATCAACTGGTGTGGCTGAAATAGCTGACTCCACTTATTTGAAGGCGTGTCCACATACTTTTGTATATACTGTATAGTGTAATTATGCTTTTCATATCCTCTGTTACTAATAATGAAAGGGAGGACTGGAACACCACCAGACCCAGGCCATCAGTCTCTAAAACAGTTTGCAATGTTGCTGGAAATAATCCGGGAACCCCTGCGTTAAAGGTGAATCCCGTCTCTTTTAAAAAGTGCTTTTTGCTCCCCACACCAAATCAACATTTTCACCAAAGGAGATATGTCGTAACCTTTTTTTCGAGCCTTTTCCAGGAATACAAAATTACACCCAAAAAATTTAAGCAATTGTCTGAGGATATTGCTGGACCATCTGACATAAAAAGAAAAGGGGACAGTTTGATGAAGCTTTAACGAAAGATTTATGTAAAGGTCACGTGACATGATTGTCCAAAACACAGGGCCCTAAATATAAAATATGACTTGCATTTGATGTTGCCTCATATCAGTTTGAAAGTGTGCTTCAATGAGGCTGCATTTACCCAGACAGACCAATTCTGATCTTTCTTACCACTAACTGGCCTTTTCACAAACCAATTACCCATAATTGGGCAAAATAACAGACTTGGGCTGCCTGTATAAATGCAGCCTAAGTATCACATCTTGACTTAAATATACCACAGGGGCCCCTTCCTGCACCTGCCTTGGGAAGAACCGTGCTTTCCAGCACTCAGACGGCTCCTGTCTGTGTCGAACCGGCTTTATTTTCTACAACAATCTGGATTTCAAGAGCTCCAGCTCCGACAGTGAACTGGACTGCCAGCCTGAGGTTAGATTCAGCAATCAGTGTAGTCGGATGCATCTGTGTTTGGCTGCTCGGATACAGATGTAACCACACATGACACGTTTTAAAACTGTTCCTTGTGAGTCCATGTTTGTGTCCTGCTGCACTAATGGAGGCAATAAGAATAGGAATCCTCTCTGGACTAGGTGAACAAGCGCTGCAGTGCGGGACAGGTGCGTCTGGCTGCGTCCAGAGAGTGTGTCTCACCCTCTCACCACTCCTGTAACATCACCTGTGGACCTCAGGGGGGGAGTCTGGATGTGGAAATGGGCATGTGAGTACTCTGTCAACACAACAGTCCATGGAATATTTGCCATTTAGTAGAGACTTTTATCCAAAGTAACTTACAGTCATGCATGCATACATGTTTATGTATGGGTGGTCCTGGGAATCAAACCCACCATCCTGGTATCGCAAGCACCAAGCTCTACCAACTGAGCTACTGAGGACCACGTGTCTAATTTTTACCATGTCCAATATTTGTATTTTACTGTTTGCTTATTTAAAACTATCTCTGGTCTATTGAATTAACTGTAATATTGTTTAATGTTACAGTTGTCCAGTGTCCTTTTATCAACCGTCCTGTGTGGCTCAGTTGGTAAGAGTGTGTCGCTCGCAACTCAAGGTTGTTGGTTCAATCCCCGCAAGGATCACAAATACTTACGATGTACACTACGGTTCAAAAGTTTGGGGTCACTTAGAAATGTCCTTGTTTTTGAAAGAAAAACACATTTTTTGTACATTATAATTGATCAGAAATACATTGTAGACATTGTTAATGTTGTAAATTACTATTGTATCTGGAAACGGCTGATTTCTTAAATGGAATATCTACATAGGCGACTGCAAAACACCAGTCTCAACGTCAACAGTGAAGAGGCGACTCTGGGATGCTGGCCTTCTAGGCAGAGTTGCAAAGAAAAAGCCATATCTCAGACTGGCCAATAAAAATCAAAGATTAAGATGGGCAAAAGAACACAGACACTGGACAGAGGAACTCTGCCTAAAAGGCCAGCATCCCGGAGTCGCCTCTTCACTGTTGACGTTGAGACTGGCGTTTTGCGGGTACTATTTGATAAAGCTGCCAGTTGAGGACTTGTGAGGCGTCTGTTTCTCAAACTAGACACTCTAATGTACTTGTCCTCTTGGGGGGGCCTCCTTCTCCTCTTTCTATTCTGGTTAGAGCCAGTTTGCACTGTTCTGTGAAGGGAGTAGTACACAACGTTGTACGAGATCTTCAGTTCCTTGGCAATTTCTCGCATGAAATTGCCTTCATTTCTCAGAACAAGAATAGACTGATGAGTTTCAGAAGAACGTTCTTTGTTTCTGGCCATTTTGAGCCTGTAATCGAACCCACAAATGCTGATGCTCCAGATACTCACCTAGTCTGAGGACGGACAGTTTTATTGCTTCTTTAATCAGGACAACAGTTTTCAGCTGTGCTAACGTAATTGCAAAAGGGTTTTCTAATGTCCAATTAGCCTTTTAAAATGATAAACTTGGATTAGCTAACACAACGTGCCATTGGAACACAGGAGTGATGGTTTCTGATAATGGGCCTCTGTACGCCTATGTAGATATTCCATGAAAAATCAGCCGTTGCCAGCTACAATAATCATTTACAACATTAACAATGTCTACACTGTATTTCTGATCAATTTTATGTTATTTTAATGGACCAAAAATGTGCTCTTTTAAAAACAAAGACGGTACTAAGTGACCCCAAACTTTAGAACGGTAGTGTAAGTCGCTTTGGATAAAAGTGTCTGTTCAGTCGTATTTGTTTACAAGCAGATCTATTTTATATGAATCTATTCCATGATGTATAGTAGCCTATATACTGTAAATCCCTCCTTCTTCCAACTCAGTAGCTTAAAGTCTCTCTCCCCTCATCAGCTGCCACTGTGAGCGCTACGTATCAGCAGAGGAGCTGTGCAACACCTCGTGTCTATCCAGACTGCCCCACATCTCTGCCAGGCTCTCCCCAGACGGACCGCTGCTGCTGGGGATCAAAGAGCCAGATGAAAGCCGAGTGTGGAGCAGAGTGAGCACCACCACCACCAGCCACCACCGCATGCTTACTGTACAGCCTTATGGCCCGTTCCGTCTGGAACTTTCTGAGAAGTGACACACTCTGGGGACCTGACCTCCATCACATGACTGTGCCCAAAATTGCTTCAGTAGCCTCGAAACCATACTGTATGCGCTATAGCCAACTCTGGTGTCGTTGTGATGGCATGACATGTATGACACATGGTAATGTTTGAAATCTAGAGTTAGCTTCAGCACGTACAGTATGGACACAGAGATAGCTGCAGTGTGATCAGGGTTGGGGAGTAACGGTTCACATGTAATCTGTTACATGTAAGGGACGACAAAAAAAAGGTTAACTGTAATCCTTTACATCAACAAACATATTGTAATCAGATTACAGATACTTTAGAAAACCGACATGATTACTTCGAGGATTACTTTTGACACTTCTCTGTTTCGTCAATGACATTCAAATCAGCATTGAAAAAAGGCGCGAGTTTAAGTTTGTCAGAGACCACAATGATCGCACACCAAATGTGTTTGATGGATCACAGGAAAGGAGCAGGAATAGGCTTTTGTAGGCTACAGTCCAAGCTATGTCTTCCAATGGGGCGACTGCTGTCGGCATCCAAAGATTATCCAACTTGAATAAACGCTTGGTGGAAAGGATGACAGCAGTGGTGTAGTCTATGGCGATACGGATATCACTTATTATTGATATCTACATAGCGCATTGATGTGAATCACACTGCTGCTCTCTCATTTAGCCGTTTGCGCCTTACGGACTGTGCTTGTTGTGAATGGCTGTTCACAAATCTAAATGTGTATTTGAACCTAATATTGGTTGAATTCAAGACGTTTAAGCTGCCTATCAATCATTGTTTTTGAAACCAATCGATAGCCAGGGGGAAAATGTGCTCTCACAATAGCTGTGTAGTGCGGATCCCGGGCTATGGAATAAAAGTGGGGCTTTAATTGCTCAATCTAATTCATGCTGATACAAATCTAAATCCACAGGCCTAATGGATACATGCTCAAACTCGCACGCTTTTGATAGACTTAAAGGGGCAATCTGTAGTTGCTACATCCATTGTTGGACTTGTGAATTATATATATACAGCACCAGTCAAAAGTTTGGACACACCTACTCATTCAAGGGTTTTTCTTGATTTGTACTATTTTCTATATTGTAGAATAATAGTGAAGACATCAAAACTATGAAATAACACATATGGAATCATGTAGTAACCAAAAAAGGGTTATACAAATTCTTCAAAGTAGCCACCCACTGCCTAGATGACAGCTTTGCACACTCTTGACATTCTCTCAACCAGCTTCATGAGGAATGCTTTTCCAACAGTCTTGAAGGCGTTCCCACATATGCCAAGCACTTGTTGGCTGCTTTCCTTCACTCTGCGGTCCAACTCATCCTAAACCATCTCAATTGGGTTGAGGTCGGGGGATGGTGGAGGTCAGGTCATCTGATGCAGCACTCCATCACTCTCTTTCTTGGTCAAATAGACCTTACACAGCCTGGAGGTGTGTTTGGTCATTTTCCTGGTGAAAAACAAATGATAGACCCCCATGATAGTCCCCTAAGTGCAAACCAGATAGGATGGTGTATCGCTGCAGAATGCTGTGGTAGCCATGCTGGTTAAGTGTGCCTTGAATTTAAAAAAAACTGACAGTGTAACCAGCAAAGCACCCCAACACCATCATACCTCCTCCATGCTTCTTGGTGGGAACCACACACGCAGAGATAATCCGTTCACCTACTCTGCATCTCACAAAGAAACGGCGATTGGAACCAAAAATCTCAAATTTGGACTCATCAGACCAAAGGACAGATTTCCACCAGTCTGATGTCCATTGCTCATGTTTCTTTGCCCAAGGAAGTCTCTTCTTATTGTTGTTGATTTTTAGTAGTGGTTTCTTTGCAGCAATTTGACCATGAAGGCCTGATTCATGCAGTCTCCTCTGAACAGTTGATGTTGAGATGTGTCTGTTACTTGAACTTTGTGAAGAATTTATTTGGGCTGAAATTTCTGAGGCTGGTAACTCTAATAAACTTATCCTCTGTGGCAGAGGTAACTCTGGGTCTTACTTTCCTGTGGTGGTCCTCATGAGAGCCAGTTTCATCATAGCGCTTGATGGTTTTTGCGACTGCACTTCAAAGTTCTTGACATTTTTCAGATTGACTGACCTTTATGTCTTAAACTATAGATGGACTTTCGTTTCTCTTTGCTTATTTGAGCTGTTCTTGCCGTAATAAGCGCATGGTCTTTTACCAAATAGCGCTATCTTCTTTATACCAACCCTACCTTGTCACAACACAATTGATTGTCTCAAATGCATTAAGGAAGAAAGAAATTCCACAAATTAACTTTTAACAAGGCATACCTGTTAATTGAAATGCATTCCAGGTGACTACCTCATGAAGCTGGTAGAGAGAATGCCAAGCATTTGCAAAGCTGTCATCAAGGCAATGGGTGGCTACTTTGAAGAATCTCAAATATAAAATATATTTAGATTTGTTTAACACTTTTTTGGTTACTACATGATTCCATATGTGTTATTTCATAGTTTTAATGTCTTCACTATTATTCTACTGTACAATGTAGAAAATAGTAAAAATAAAGAAAAACCCTTGAATGATGAGTTGGTGTGTCCAAACTTTTGACTGGTACTGTATATATTTCCATTGATTCTTGAAGAATATAACTTATAAATATCTCATGAGCTTAGTTCAACTGTCACACTCCATGACAACCCACCATATAAGCTTGTTTTACTCCAATGTTTGTAAACATTGTAAATGTAAACAAACATTGTATAGCCTCATAACATTGTTAAAACAATCATTTTGATATAATGGATGGTCAGTCCTTGCATCCATAGCTCTGTCTATTAATCTGAGAGTGGTTACATTTCTCCAGGCCCATCCTTCAGCTTTTTACCAAAACAGAGGTGGGGCAACCATTTTGTTATTGTTTCATCTGTGGATTTGCCATTTAAACAACTGCATATTATCAAGATATCAAAGTGTCACCAACAAAAAGGTAAACAGTAGGCCTATAGCAAATGCAGCATATGGCATGCATTTTTCACATGTAAATAGCACTTTACAGTAGTGCTCAAAGCATGCCATTCCATGAGCGCGGCATTTATTTTTCAACTCGAATCAATGAGCCCAATCAGTCCACAATGACAACAAAATCATAAACAACAGAGTAGGGCTGGCTAATAAGTCCTTCGTTTTGGGGTGACACTCAGGTAAAACAATTTGGCTAATCTATACTTCTACATTTCCAAGTCCTATTCTTGAAGATCAAGGGGTATAACATTTATTGGAACGACTGTTTTTTTAATGTAAAGATATAATTTAATCGTATTATTATATGTAGTAGAAAGCGATGGGTTAGAAGAAGCCTACATAACCAACCCATAAAGTCAAATGTAACATCCATATATGGCCAGCTATGTAAACTTTAACATTGATTTATCCTGCAATAGATGTTGTTCAATTGGTAACATACATTTTTGTGTTCTTCTAATGCCTCTTAAGGGGTAAGTCATCTTAAAGTAACTGAATGTAATCAGATTACGTTACTGAGTTTGGATAATCCAAAAGTTACATTACTGATTACATTTTTGGACAGGTAACTAGTAACTGTAACGGATTACATTTAGAAAGTAACCTACCCACCCTGTGTTTGACGACTTGACTCTTAAAGCTGTTGTATCCTTGGGGTAGCCTTGTGGTGAAGAAAAATAGTATGGATCAGAGTTGGGGTCAATTCCTTTTCAATTCAGTCAATTCAGGAAGTAGACTGAAATTCCAAATCCTAATGTTTCCTCATAGAAGAGCATTTGGGGAAAATTGGAATGGGAAATTGAAATTTACTTCCTAAATTGACATGGAATTGACCCCAATGCTGGTATCGATTAATTTGTATTATTTACACGGGAATATAGCAGACAAATTCAATCATTATTATTATTATCCATTTACTCCAATTATCATTAGATCCTTAATGACATGTATCCTTTCTTTCCTGTAGAAAATGCTGGATGTTTTGGGACCAGACGTCCATGTGACGAACATTGGAAACATCCATTTTGTTCAATTTGATTCTGAAGGTGTATTTGGTTGGATTCTGATGGACCGAAATGTTGTTGAAATGACCCTGACAGGTAATTGAGTTTGATTGAATTACGTCAGTTTCTGTTATATGTATCTCAGCCATTTCTTAAAGCAAAGCTGTATATTTTCAATAGTTCATTATTTGCCTGCAGCGGAGCCAATTGAATTTATTGACAGGCGATCAAGGAAGAGGAGGGATCTGGAATCCAAGGCAGAACTTCTACACTCCGATGTCCTCCCTCGTATCCCCAACCCCATAGCATGCCTCTCCTCCAATGACATGCTCATCTTCCAGCTCACCATCAACTACAATGGTATGTCATTCTTTCAACCTCTATTTCAAACATTCCCCTGGGCTCTAACTTAAAGGGGTAGTTCACTTGTTTGAAGTTTTTGCTTATTTCTTTAGTAGTCCAATCTGTTTTTTGAATTTGTTTGCTGGGTATTTAGCGAAGTACATAATCTCCTGGCTAGCATTTTTGTAGCATGTAAGAACGCTAGTGGAAACGGATTGTATCATCTTGAGGTAAACTTCATAAAGTTAACTATCCCTTTAACTATTCTGTTTTGCGACATTCCTATTTTATTACAATTCATTTTGAAACCAGACCGTCACCTCAGCCACTTCCCAGTGTATCAGAAAGACCATCTCTTCAATAGCAACCCTAGCTGGGACTTTGGGGCCTTCCGGCGGCTAGAGCGACTCATGAAGCAGACTCAGTTCAACTCGACCAGGTATGAAGGTACCTTATGGCCTTCAGTCTTCCGTTAGGTCATATTAGATTCACATTAGCAATGTAAAGCATCTGTTCTCTAATTGTGGCTGTGCCCAAAATGGCACCCTATTCCCTATATAGCCCAAAGTAATGCACTATAAAGGCAATAGATAGGGAATCAGATTTTCTTAGTGACTCTTCTTTTACCATATGTATGCCCACATGTTCCCTGAGACAGGGAACTATGTGAATGGGCTCTGGGAAAAAGTAGTGCACTATATACAATCTTAGGAAAAAAAGTGCTATCTAGAACCTTGAAATGTTCTTTGGCATTCCTCATAGGAGAACCATATGAAGAACCCATTTTGGTTCCAGGTAGAACCCCTTTGGTTCCATGTAGAACCCTTTCCACAGAGGGTTCTACCTGGAACCAAAATGGGTTCTTCAATGGCGTGCTTTTCAGATTCGTCTCCTCTTTTCCCATTAGATTTGCACACGTGTTCTCGGAGACGGGGAAGTATGTGTTCCTGGACAACGCCATTCCAGAGTGGAGTCTAGTGGTGGTGGTCAGTGAGAGAGGGACAGAGTGTGACCCCACTGCAGCCGTTTTCCAGCCCATGACACCCGCCCAACTGGTCAAGCACGGGGTCATCAAACAACACCGGCTCAACCTGCTGCCTGACTGGGGCGCCATCGTAGGTGAGGTACACTCTGCGTGCATTTCAAATAGCACTCTATTCCCTATTTATGGTGCATTTCCTCCCTGTTAAACATCTTCACACAAAGCACCTGTTTTGATTATTCAGAGGTTGTAGACACGTCTCTTTTCAAGTCCCAATAATCACCCTGGGTGATGAAAACACAATTCCCAAAATATCACTAGTGCTTAAAACCCAAAAGGGCTGGAGTGACATCTATGGAAAAACCCCGTTAGTGCACTGCTTTTGACCAGGGCCCACAGGGCTCTGGTCAAAAGTAGTGCTCTCTATAGGGTATAGGGTGCCATTTGGGATTCAGCCACTGACCATTCACATCTGAAATTATATGTAATCAATAACAACACATAAAGAGAGAAGAGAAATCAAGGCACAGGCCCAGAGTAGAGAATCATAGACTGATTCTTTGGTGGGAATCGATTTTGAATGTGCATTATCACCCTCCTGTTTTTCTTTGAATTGATTGGTGAACAATTTATTTTCCCCTCTGTGTTTAAATTCTGTGTTCCACTTCTCCATGTCACTGATAACCAATTCATAAGCAGTTTGTCATGCAGCAAGAGAGAACTACTGTAGGTACTGCTGAGCAGAAAAAAGAGAGGGAGTATACGGGCTGCTTTGATTCTGTGAAAAATACAAAAGCTAACAAAAAGATGCTCAATGGTTCAAAGGGTTTGAATAGATTTAAGAACAGGTTAAGTGGAGCCTCATCTCTTAAAACCAGTAAACCAGAACGAAAGTAACAAAAAAGGTACTATAGAGCAGGGTTTCCCAAACTCGGTCCTGGGGCCCCTCTTGGGAGCACGTTTTGGTTTTTGAATCAGCTGTGTAGTGGTGGCACAAAACGTGCACCCGGGGGGGGGGCAAGGACCGAGTTTGGGACACACTTCTATAGAGCACAACTGGTTACCAATCTCTGTGCACTTCTGTCATATGGCATGACACACTTTACACTACATATTGTAGCCATGTGTATATGTCAGTTCCTCCACAGGAAAATACAGTTATTTGAATTTGAATTTAGGGTCATTTTGCTTCAAACAAATTTGGGTGCAATCAAGTAGCTTAATTTCTCAGAGATCAAATTATATTTCAACAAAAAAGTGTTGCAGGAATGTTTATATGATCTTTTTAAACTACAGAAACCTTTAGAACAACCTGAAATAGTGGGTGTCGTGACTTGCTGAATTGACGTGGAATGAATGACTCACTCTAGGTGTCCTGAGTCTCCTGCTTGTGCTGATCCTGGTGCTCACCACCACAGCTCTGGTTCTGAAGCCCAGTCGGGCCAAGCTGGTGTGCCAGGGCAAACTGAGGCCTAAGTGGCGGAGCCTGGGAGAGCCCATCCCTCCAGTGGAATACGTCTACAGTGGAGAAAGGTCAGCCAGACGCAACCAAACGATCAATACCGGTTTATTCTATTAGCTTTTATTAGCTTGGCTAATAGCTTTCAGGGAGTGGGCCAACCATTTATCTGATATGCGATCTTACCACTGTTATGATTGAGAGTTGGTAGATAGCAGGGAGTGGCTCTACTAACAGCTCTCTGGTCAGAATTCAATCATGGCAGATAATAGGTTCTCTGAATTGTATTTTCAGAGGTGTATTTGATTTGCACTGCAGCATGTCCCTTACAAATCAGCAGTCCTGTGGCATGACCCATTTCATTCTGATGGTGAGCACGGCTGAGAAGTCTTCAGGTGCGTCATGCAACAGGACTGTTGTTTTTTACAAATCAAGTCAACTCCATCCATCTGACCAGGGGACACCTTGCTGTGCAAGTGAAACTCTGCTCCGAAAACCTCCTTCTGAAAAAAAACCATCTACAATGATTGACTTTTCTCTTTTGTTTGTGTCTCAGCCTGAATGGCCAGGGGGTGCTGGGCTGCAGGGGAGTCGGAGAGGGGGCTGAGGCTGAGGAGCCTGCAGTCTGCCGTGGAGGAGGTGACTAACTCGGATTACTCACTGCATTAATGATGACAGGTTCATAGTCTCAAAACCACCCATGGTACATATACGGTCACGTACAAGGTTATTTACCCCTCTAGATGAATAGTTGACGTTTTTGACTGTACCCAAATATCATAGACCCTGAAATACCATGGATAAAGGGGTGACAGGTAGCCTAGTGGTTAGAGCGTTGTTGCTGGCCGTGAGCTGACAAGTGGAGAAAAAAAATCTCTCGTTCTGCCCCTGAGCAAGGCAATTAACCCGCTATTCCCCGGGTGCCGTGGATGTCGATTAAGGCAGCCCCCCCCCCCCTCCCCGCACCTCTCTGATTCAGAGGTGTTGGGTTAACTGCGGAAGACACATTTGAGTTATACAACTGACTAGGTATCCCCCTTTCCGAATGGTTTCAGGAGTATATTGCTCTGCCATTTCCATTTTGGATCGATTATCCATTTTATACCAAAATCCAACTCAAGGATGACGACAGTGCTAAACCATGATAATGTACTAGTGAGGCTATTTCCCTCTAGATCAATTACATTTTCAGTAGTCTTGCGTTGGAATTTCAAGTGATTATTATTATCCACAAATGCTACCCCAAGGATACATAACTGGGAAGTTTGAGCTGGAGGAATTCAACGTGAAAACTCTCTACGACAAGCTGGAGGATCAGAACCTGCATTTGGCGTCCCAGCTGGCCAGGCACCGCAAGGACACCCAAGAGTTCTACCGAAATATCTGTCAACAAACAGATGCGCTGAGGGTATGAAAAATATGGCATAATAGGACAGGAGAAACGTAGCAGACCTGCGTTCAACTACTATTTGAAATCTTTCACATACTTTAGCCTGCCTGAACGGCCAGGTGGGCAAGGTTTGCACTTTTGGGACTATTCTATTGGTTCCATTGCAACAGCCATGGTCAAGTGTTTTAAATCATTTCAAGTAGTATTTCAACCCAGGTCTAGATATTGTCCCCCTAGAATCTGTAAAGTGACAGAACATAAACAATCATTAGACCCATCGGTCCTTTGAACGGCGTAACTAGTGGTTTTATGTCGTACTAGGATGTTCTGGAGAACATGGAACCCAAAAAGTTGGGTCTGTTGAAAGAGCTATTGGAACGCGATGCCTTGCAGAATGATCCATACACCAATACGGATTCAGACGGGGACGGGCATATCCAATCAACAAAAGGTACGACTTAATGATGCCAATCAGTGGCCAATAATACATTTATTAACTGCTATACTGTAAAATCATCTGCCTACAGAGGTAACGTCTCAGAGATAACGTATTGCTTTGCTATACTATGACCAGCATTTGATCCAACACAGATTTAAGACCAGCGCACAGCGATAGACCTTTAAGGGCAATTTCCCTGATGTTTGCAGAAATCACTTTCTACTGTAAACTTTGTGGATGTCGGCTCAAGGCAACTGCGGTGCACAGGTCTTTTTTTTCTGCACTGATCTGAATCCCAACCTTTGACCTGTGAGCAGAACCGTCAGTGGTGCTGATGGGAGCTGTAGTCAGAGCTTTGGAGGCAGTCCTGTACAGACTTAGTGGAGAGAGCTGGCAGCAGCATGACATGACCGCAGCACACTGCCACACAGACACCAGGGAGTGTGAGCTGCACACAGGCTACACACAGGTAAATGGCTATCACTTCCAAAGGTTATATATACACTCGGTCGCCAGTTTATTAGGTACACCGCCCAGTTCACGTGGCCATGGCTTCCTATATAAAGTAGGCAGGCAGGCATTCAGACATTCAGTTACTGTTCGATTGATCGTTAGAATGGTCAAAACGAGTGACCTAAGCGACTTTGAGTGTGGTATGTACCACACTCAAAGTCGCTTAGGTCACTCGTTTTGACGATTCTAACGGTCCCAGTATCTCAGAAACGGCCCGGCCTCCTGGGCTTTTCACTCACGAGTGTCTAGGGTTTACAGAGAATGGTGCGACAAACAAAAAACATTCAGTCAGCGTCAGTCCTGTGGGCAAAAACAGTTTTTTGATGAGAGTCAGGGTTTGGCGTAAGCAGCATGAGTCCATGGCCCCATCCTGCCTGGTGTCAACGGCGGTGGTGTAATGTTGTGGGGAATGTTTTCCTGGCACACGTAAGGTCCCTTGACACCAGTCGAGCAATGTTTCCATGCCCAAATAATTCAGGGTGTTCTGGAGGCAAAGGGAGGTCGTTCCCCGGTACTAATTGGGTGTACCTAATAAACTGGCCACTTAGTATAGCTAATAATGCTTTGTATCAGACAAGCACCCCATTGTAATGTAATAATAATATATGCCATTTAGTAGGCTCTTTATCCAAAGCGTGGATACATTTTTAACGTATGGGTGGTTCAGGGAATCGAACCAACTATCCTGTCAATCCAGGCGCCTTGCTTTACCAACTGAGCTACAGAGGACCACAACCATTCACCAGCATATCTGTATTTACATCCAAAGGTTGTCAATCAAAAGAAATATGGGATGTGGATATTGTGAATACTAATAACTAATTATATTATTTTCGGTTTTTAGTTTTCCTCAGCCAACATGACCAAACCTGCATCAGGCCATGAGACAGGACCACCACCTCATGATCTAGGTAGGATATAGACACTGTTCAAATCGTTCCCCTCATGTACACCTATAGTCTTATTCACCAGCTGTGAGTATATTTCTACACAACTTCTTATATGAATGATTAGAAGAGCCAGGCATATTGCGAGGATATGTTACCTCAGCCCACTGCAAATTCAGTAGACAGTGTTAAGTTATGAAGTGAGGAGACACGGACACCGCAGTCGGGCCACATCTAGGAACAGTGGTTTTGTTTATTCAACCTGAATGACTTTAATGCTTTTCAACACAGTATTTTTTTTTTTACTCGGTCAACTTGCTTCGCCCTATGAAGTGGGACATGCAACTACTCCCACACATATAGGACTTTGCAGTGTTGTGCATTAACTTCCAACTTATCTTCTGCTCTTCTGTACTAGTACACCTACAGAGCACAGCCCCCTGTCTGAGTGAACAGGACCTGTCCAAACTAGTGGCAATGACCCCTCTGTCCAGGACCCTGCAGGAGATACAGGAGTCCCTCCAGAACCTATCTGGTGTAGACAGAGGTTAGGGACAGCTTGAACCTCTCTAATGCTCCATGCTTCTCTTCTCCCGAGAGAAGAGATAATCCTCTGTAACTGTTGATTGAAATGTTGGAGATAACAACTGGGACTCGAGACGGGACTCGAGTCCAAGGCAATATTGACTAGAGTGCCCATCATGGGCTATGGTCAATTGTACTGTCAATCAATGAATGCTGCATGTTACTTTTATTCACAGTATACGGTACAAGTCAAAGGTTTGGACACACCTACTCATTCAAGAGTTTTTCTGTATTTTTTTCTATTTTCTATATTGTAGAACATCAGTGAAGACATCAAAACTATGAAGTAACACGTATAGAATCATGTAGTAACCAAAAAAGTGTTAAACAAATCTAGATTCTTCAAAGTAGCCACCCTTTGCCTTGATGACAGCTTTGCACACTCTTGACATTCTCTCAACCAGCTTCATGAGGTAGTCACCTGGAATGCATTTTCAATTAACAGGTATGCCTTGTTAAAAGTTAATTTGTGAATGTCTTTGGTCCAATTTGGTCCATTCAGTTGTGTCGTGACAAGGTAGGGTTGGTATACAGAACATAGCCCTATTTGGTAAAAGACCAAGTCCATATTATGGCATGAACAGCTCAAATAAACAAAGAGAAACGACAGTCCATCATTACTTTAAGACATGAAGGTCAGTCAATCTGGAAAACTTAAAGAACTTTGAAAGTTTCTTCAAGTGCAGTTGCAAAAGCCATCAAGCGCTATGATGAAACTGACTCTCATGAGGACCGCCACAGGAAAGGAAGACCCAGAGTTACCTCTGTTGCTGAGGATAAGTTCATTAGAGTTACCAGCCTCGGAAATTGCAGCCCAAATAAACGCTTCACAGAGTTCAAGTAACAGACACGTCTCAACATGAACTGTTCAGAGGAGACTGTGTGAATCAGGCCTTCGTGGTTGAATTGCTGCAAAGAAACCACTACTAAAGGACACCAATAAGAAGAAGAGACTTGGTTGGGCCAAGAAACACGAGCAATGGACATTAGAGAGGTGGAAATCTATCCTTTGGTCTGATGAGTCAAAATTGAGATATATGGTTTCAACCACCGTGTCTTTGAGAGACACAGAGTAGGGGAACAGATGATCTCCACATGTGTGATTCCCACCGTGAAGCATGGAGGAAGAGGTCTGATGATGTGGTGGTGCTTTGCTGGTGACACTGTCAGTGATTTATTTAGAATTTAAGGCACACTTAACCAGCATGGCTACCACAGCATTCTGCAGCGATACGCCATCCCATCTGGTTTGCGCTTAGTGGGACTATAATTTGTTTTTCACCAGGACAATGACCCAACACACCTCCAGGCTGTGTAAGGGCTATTTGACCAAGACGGAGAGGGATGGAGTGCTGCATCAAATGACCCGGCCTCCAATCACACGACCTCAACCCAATTTAGATGGTTTGGGATGAGTTGGACCGCAGAGTGAAGCAAAGCAGCCAACAAGTGCTCAGCATATGTGGGAACTCCTTCAAGACTGTTAGAAAAGCATTCCAGGTGAAGCTGGTTGAGAGAATGCCAAGAGTGTGCAAAGCTGTCATCAAAGCAAAGGGTTGCTACTTTGAAGAATCTCAAATATAAAATATATTTTGATTTGTATAACACTTTTTTGGTTACTACATGATTCTATATGTGTTATTTCATATTATTCTACACTGTAGAAAATAGTAAAAATAAAGAAAAACCCTTGAATGAGTAGGTGTGTCCAAACTTTTGACTGGTACTGTATATCTGCTTAGCTGACTAGTACAGTACACTAGTGATGTCCTCTGACACTACAGTTTGTATTCCAGCCAGTACTGACAAGACCACAGAGGACCCAGCAGTGCACCTGATTCCCGTTGCCCTGGACAACCTCTCCCCACAGCACTTTGCCATCTTCCTGTTCGGCTGTCATGTTGTGAAACTGCTTTGCAACACCCAAATCTTTCCCCCTGTCATGCTGCTTCTGTCCAAAACGGTTCCTGTCTCAGCCTACGAGGGCCTGGTGTCACACTGCAATGGGGACTTTTATTTTGACACCACCAACCAGATTCTGTATCTCTGTGAGGCAAAGCTTGAGAGTGTGGGACAGTTTATTGCCACTCTCCTACAGTCTATGGCCTATATTGCTTCAGGTAAATAGATAATAATGTTGTGAAGCATGGTCACGTCTTAAGCGGTATGAATTGTTATGTTACTTCGGATTTTTGTTGTACTATTTTGTTGTTGATGTTCTCCCACAGTAGGTTTATCATGTCAGATGAATGTCCTGTATTAGGTTCCAAGCCTGAGAGCTTCATGCAAGTCCTCCATCATGCCATCTCTGCTTTGAGCCTTCAGCTGTTCAACGCCTCTTTCAGATATGATGCAAACAAGGTAGGAAGCCTTGACGTTTCTGGAACCCATTGATTCACAGGTAAATATACTGTACTGTTGAGTGCAGCGGGCAGACTTGTGCCTTACTTTTACAGGCGAAGAGGGACACCTCACTGACCTCAGACCAGTCTCCTGGGAAGTTAGTAGAGGACTTTCTCAATGTCCGTGTCCCCACTGAAAGCCAGTTCACAGAGCACCTCTTGTCAGACAGGTTTGTGTTTGCACTTTTGACAATGACCTCATAAAAACATTTACAAAATGTTTACAATCCTTTACAATTTTATTTTAGACTCCAGCGATATAAGTATTTCAATGTGGAGCAAATCATGCGGGATCTTAAGCAATTTCCAGCAGAGGACACTGAAAAGGGTAACCTGTTTTGATAATATTAGGTCTATATCATATGCACGTACTGTGAAAACAGTAAGAATGTGTTGTTCTGTATTGAACTATATAGAAATATGTATTACAAAAATATATTTAGGTACGTACTGTGTATTGCAAAGCCCATGTATGTCCTCAATCTATTTTTCAGGACCTTCTCAACAATGTTTAAGAACACCTGTCCACGTAAGTTATGTTTTCCTGCAGTGAATTTCCACATTGAGCCATTGTACTGTACATGTTGTTTATAACTTACTTCACAATCCCCTCAGGAGGATTATTGAGTTGATGGTTGCTTGCTTCTCTCTGTCGAAGGCTCACTGTTTGGAGAAGGAGATGGACCATCTGAATGAGGTTTTCCTGCAGCTCAGCGTTCAACTCCAGAAGAGGACCCAGGTGAAGACGTGGCTGAAGCAGAGACAGCAAGGCTTTGACCAAACCTCAAATGTTTCTGGTTTGCATCATAAGCCTCTTTAATTGAACATTTGAAATTCTGATGCTGTGGTGACTCTCTCTCGTTCTCTCCCTCCGTTCCTTCCAGGGTGCAACACCCGAGAAGGCCCTGAGTCGTAATGGAACAATGATGTTAGAGCTGAAGAGACAGTATGTATCCCAGAGGCTCAACGAGCTGCAAATCAGATTAAATGGGATGAGCCGGCGCCAGCTAGACGGCCACAGTCCAGAGGAAGAGGAGCAGACCCGAGATCACCCACAACCAGAGCCAGACAACTATAGATCAGACGGTCAGGAGGAACAAGATCATTCTCTAGACCAGGAGGACCTAGACAGCAGGGTACCAAAGAACCATAAACTAGAAAATAACCAGAGCCCGTACAATCAGGAAGTAGAAAGCCAGGGACCAAGCAGTCAGATGACAAGCATGGGTAAAACAGGCTTCAGAGAACTAGATGTATGGGAATAAGCCAGCATGTGACAATGGGATACTGGTTGTGTGGTTTTGGTGTGATTTGTCTCGTGATTTTGTAGATTACATGTACAGTTTAGTGTGAATAATAGATGTATAATAGGTTCGTCACATCTGATTTAATCAAACTGATCATTTTCATTGGAGTGATATTTATTAAAGATATGAATTGTGCTTTCACCACAATGTCACCAGGTAGAAATACTTTCCAGGTCCATCCCCCTCCATGTCTTTCAAGCTTCAGCCACCGCTGTCAAATCAAAACATCACCGTCTCATTGGATGACCAGTCCGCTCTTGCGCCTGCTTCTCTTTGTTTCAACCCAAACATCTTTGTACGAAGTGACCCAGATCCTTTCAGGAGTATTTATGAATATTTTATTACACAATATTCTTTCGTCCGTTTATGGTCCTTTCCGTCTCTCTCTCCGAGCAGCGGTAAATGTATCAGCATCACTCCAACCCCTGGACCCGTTCCAAGCTGAGTAATCAAGACAATATAAGTGCTGCATGATAGTTCATCCACAGGGCACTCTGCTAATAGAAAAGGAGTATTCCTACAGGGGGGTGGGCTTAGACTGTGAGCAGATTGAGGAGGTCAGCTGGACCAATCTTCAAAGGCTGTTAGTATCAGTTCCCACGACTTGGTGACAAGTCCCGGGTTAAAGCTGCCTGACAGCCCCTATCGTGGAGATTAGAAACAATGTCTCACTGAATATCATATCTCACACCACCCACTATCTGACTACTTGTCATACCTCTCTCAGCTGGCACTGGCACTGTGCTCTTAGAAAAAAGGGTTGCCAAAGGGTTCTTTGTGGAGGGGTAAGCCGAAGAAGCCTTTATGGTTGTAGGTAGCACCTTTTCTTCTGAGAGTGTAAACCAGCATACGTCTTTCTCGTGTAAGGACTTGCAATGTTTCAGTATTATTTCTGCTCTAGTTGCTTAAACAACGACTACACTATGTTATTTATAGAAAGGAAAGCCCTGTGTATGTTTTTGTCCTCAGGTTGGCATGATGTTACCTTTTGCCAGCTGCTAATGGAGCCCACAACTATTCCTGTCCCATCACTGTCTGTCGATAACAAATGGATAGCTGCAATACAGAGTGCATGATACAAACACAAAATGCTTGTTACAAATGTTATTTGAACTTGTTTGGTCATTAGTGTTTTGTTTGGAGCAGCACACATTTAGGAGGAAACGCATTTGATATGGAAGATTTTATCAGGATCCCATGGATACAGACTCACTAAGTTTTGCCCTCTGATTTATTTGGGGGGCGGGGGATACTGCTGTGTTACATACAATTAAAGAGTTATATTTGTTGCAGTTATAAAATCTCATATTGTGGTACATCAATATCAGTAATGCCACCCAAAAAATGCTCCATAACATAGATCAGACCCCTTCAAAATCTAGCCTCCTCTTCAAATAGGATTGTGTAACCCCCATATGCATGTTTTGTATTGAACATCTGTACTACACTACTGGGGATAAATATATTGTCTACTTTTCATTAATTCAGCACTGAGTTTCATTAATTAAAACGTTTCTATAGTTTCTGGACAGATTTCACGGTTAAGTTCCAACATTTTCCATCAGTGTCCACATGCTGTAATCATGTTGTAATCTTGAAATCCCTCCAAATCCCTGGGAATATGTTGCCCCGGACGCCGGCCAATAGTTTAAAAAAATTAAACGTTTGAACAATGCGTTTTAATGTTTTTTTCAATGTTTGACTAAATCTTAAAAAAAAATTAAAATTAACATTTGAGGCAAAACATTTGTATTTTTAAACATTTGAATTTTTTTTTTACAGTGTTTCTTATTGGACAATTTCCTACAGTACAGTACTTTCCTGTCTCACTCTGTTTCAAAAAACATTTTCTCCTTACCGAACACCACTCGCTAGTTTTCCATTTTCGGTCATCCCAATTCAGGTTCACAATCTCATATTTCTGCTGAGCCTCAGTGTCATTTTACCGGTGCATCCATTTACCGGTTGGGTGTCTATGTCTAATCAGTCTACTTTACTGTAAATAGGCCACCAGTGATTTGCTTGGAGTGCATTACCACCACCCTCAAAGCTTAGTGGTGTGTGTACCTTCATTAGGAAATGGATTACTTGACTTTCACCCTACACAGTACCCACTGGGCACAGACGTCAGTTCACTGTCTATTCCACGTTAGTTTAATGTAATTTCATTGAAATGACGTGGAATCAACATTGATTCAACCAGTTTGTGCACAGTGGGTAGGAACACATCTATTTGTTTTGTTCTTGGAGATGAGCATGATAAACAAACCAGTTTGGTTTCTCTTTCTCAGAGCTGAGATCCTCCTGTGTTAGTCTACAGGTTTTGCCTTTTCTCTGCCTTGTTCCCATCATCCTGTCCTTCTGCATCACCGTTACCATGGTTCCCTTATCTGTGGGATGTGGCGGTGGCAGCCACCAGGCCTGCCGTATTTAGTCTGTGTCTGAGACTCACCCAGCTTGCTGGCAACATCACTTCTGTTCCACTGCCATTTATGTGTTTTCATTATAAATAATATGCTGTGGAATTAGTCACTCAAATTATGATTGCTGCCTACTTGCTTGATGGCATGTACTGTATATAATGATTTGGGTTTATCAGCCATGCGCTCCAATATATATACATTGAAAAAATGTGTCACATACAACATCCATATATATAGAATGACAACATACATACATTTGCAATCCATGGTAGGAAGCCTATACTTTGAGGTAAGCCTTTCTTATTCCTCCATACACATACTGTACACTGGCCACTAGATTTAAACACAGTGATCTCCTTGTTAGATTACACTGAATCTTCAAATCTGAGCACCACATATACACTGTATCTGCTTTATGAAGCTGCATGGAGCTTTACGAGGCCTTCACTGGATAAACCTTTTGATTATTTCCAGATTAGGAACATTGAAGAACATTCGAGAGTTTAAGAGGTTGAAGTACCACAGAGAAATACAAGTAAGAATATTTTGGAATGCGTATCAGTGTCACAATATCTTTGCTTTAGATGCTGGTTTAGAATGTACTGTATTTCTGCAATGTATGGAACACACACAGGACCATCCATTACAGGACAAATCTGATTGATCATATTCCATATGTCAATGCCTCACAATTCATTAAACAGCTTAGTCTTTCATGAATAAATGTACTAGGAAAGCTAACATAATTCATACTAAATGTGACTCATAACGTGTATATTTGATATCATGCCAATCCTTGATCAGTACTTTAAGGCTGGGTCTCAAAAGGTACGCTATTGCCTATATAGGGTGACATTTGAGATGCAGCCCAGGTTTCTTTCGCACTGGTGAGTGGTTGATGGGGTGACTGCTCTCAGAGGTAATATCAGAGAGAAGCAGTGAAACACAATGGAATAAAATGGCATCGAATACTTTATGGCTTTGTGTCAAATGCAGATGATGTTTTATGTAGATGAAAGATCATTGCATCATCCTGCTATAAGCACCAAATATTAGAGAGAGTCCTGGGGATTTGAAGGTTGCATTAGAAGCTCTGTAGGCTTATGGCTTTTCTTGGTGTGCTCAGAATGACGTGTTTTTCAATGCCCTGCACATGCCCCAGTGTAATGCCATAAACATACCCTCAACACATACTGTACACAACGAGGTCAGAGTATGCAGTGCATTCGGAAAGTATTCAGACTCCATGACTTTTTCCACATTTTGCTACATGACAGCCTTACTCTAAAATGGATCAAATCGTTTTTCCCCCCCTCATCAATCTACACACAATACCCAACCCTGAGGGGTTGAAGAAACAAATGTGCTTCACTGATCTGTATTAAATGAGTGGCTATGAGTAAGCGCTCTCCTTGCAGATGCTAAACAACCTTATATAACATTTGTGCGGTTGTGGTGGTACATGGGATGTCTGTTGTCAATGACCCCGTCCATTTTTGTTCATAAATGTCTTACATTCTTTGTAAGAGAGGACCTTCTTTGTAAGAGAGGATCTCATATCATCGACGTTGAATCGCTCTTAATAGAAATTCCATAATGTACATTTTTGGGTGGTAAAAAAAAGTCATAATTGGATGTGTTTATAAGCCACACGATACTGACATTGGTAGTTTTAATGATGTCATTGCATCAAGCTTGGATTTGATTAAAAAATTCAGATAAAATGTATTTTCTGTTGGGTGACTACAACATGAATTTATTTAAACGTGAGAACCACTTACTGACATCTGACTTTTTGAATACTTTATACTCAAGCTATCTACTGTATATCCCCTCGTCTACAAGCCCACAAAAGTGACCAGTTCATCAATCATCCTTATTGATCATATTTTCACTGATTCATTATACTGGCATTTATGAACACTCAAATATTCCACTTTTGTTTGTCAGCTGGAAAAGAACAGGTGGGAATTGAAAGTAGCATTAAATGTAGAATATTTAACAACAGTAATACCGAGCGCAAATATTTATCACCATGCCGATGTGAAGTCTGCTTACCAGACTTTTCTCACATCCTTCAATTCTGTATTTCACCACTGTTTTTCCTTGTTAAGACCTCTTAAGAGAGCAGAAAATGGTTATGGGAACCATGGTTTACAGCTGGTGTCACTTTCTGACCTTAGTTCCTTTTTTATGTCTTTGTGTTAGGTTGGTCAGGGCGTGAGTTGGGGTGGGTAGTCTATGTTCTTTTTTCTATGTTATTGTATTTCTGTGTTTGGCCTGGTATGGTTCTTAATCAGAGGCAGCTGTCGATCATTGTCTCTGATTGAGAATCATACTTAGGTAGCCTGTTTTCCCCATTTTGGTTGTGGGTGTTTATTTTCTGTCTTAGTGTATGTTCACCTTGCAGAACTGTTTCGTTTTCGTTTTGTCCTCGTTGTTATTTTGTTTAGTGTTCAGTTTAATAAAATATGACGAACACTTACCACGCTGCATTTTGGTCCTCTTCTCCTTCACCAGACGAAAGTTGTTACAGCTGGTCTCTAAAAATCCTCAGTAAATTTTTTTCTCTCAAAAATCACTCCCCCCTTGAATTCTGCCAATTACAAATATACTGAACAAAAATATAAACGCAACATGTAAAGTGTTGGTCCCATGTTTAATGAGCTGAAATAAAAACCAGAGCTGTTGCCAGATAATTGAATGTAAATGTTTCTACCATAAGCCGCCTCCAATGCTGTTTTAGATAATTTGGCAGTACGTCCAAGCGGTCTCATAACCGCAGACCAGGTGTAACCATGCAAGCCCAGGACCTCCACATCTGGCTTCTTCACCTGCGGGATCGTCTAAGACCAGCCACACAGACAGCTGATGAAACTGAGGAGTATTTCTGTCTGTCATAAAGCCCTTTTTAGGGAAAAACTCATTCTGATTGGCTGTGCCTGGCTCCCCAGTGGGTGGGCCTGGCTCCCAAGTGGTAAAGCCTATGCCCTCCCTAGCCCACCCAATGCGCAACCCCTGCCCAGTCATGTGAAATCCATAGATTAGGGCCTAATACATTTATTTCAACTGACTGATTTCTTTATATGAACTGTAACTCAGTTAATTAAATCGTTGAAATTGGTGCATGTTGCTTTATATTTTTGTTCCGTATAGTACACATTTACCCATCTACTTCGGATATCCCAAAAGATATACTTTACTAGCATTACAAGAATCTTCAAACAATATAAAGTCAACTTGGAAAATGATCAATCATCTGTTGAGCAAGAAAAAGACTTCTACAGCTCTCCCATCTCAATTCAATGTTGGAAGTAAGACCTATAGTAAACCTTTTTTTTCAAGGGAATTTAATAACTTTTTTTGTGAAGCTGCACAGTAGTCTCCTCCATGTAGCCTAACTCTCACACTTTCACGCACACACACAAACAAACAAATTTTTTTGTACACTGAATCTATCATGTTCAATTGATATTAGCATACTTTGTATAATTGATTGAACAAACTGTATTGTACACACACACACATCCATACACACACACACACATATATTGTTTTTCTTTTAATGTAGTTTTCATATATGCCCTCTTGGGTTTAAAAACTCATCTGCACACTTTTTTTTACCTTGTTTTTATCTGCACTGTTTTGCTTTTCAGTTGTCTTCCTTTGCGCGAATAAATATAACTAAAACAAACTTTAAAGAAATGTAAGAAGATTGAGGAACAATCTGCACTGACAATCTCTTTGTATTACATGAAAAACAGTCCTCCGTCTTTGTTAGATGGCTTGTCTTTTTTGTAGCCCAGTTCTGTGTGAAATAAAGAGCAGTGATATTAGTATTGTATTCATTCAAATTCCATTACTTAGGCTAACAAGGTATTGGATTACTTGTTGGAATACTTTAAAATATAAAAACATTACAGTACCAGTCAAAAGTTTGGACACAACTACTCATTCCAGAGTTTTTCTTTGTTTTTACTATTTACAACTTTGAAATAACACATATGGAATCATATAGTAACCAAAAAAGTGTTAAAGAAATCAAAATATATTTTAGATTTTTCAAAGTAGCCACCCTTTGCCTTGATGACAGCTTTGCGTACTTGTGGTATTCTCTCTACCAGTTTTATGAGGTAGTCACCTGGAATGCATTTCAATTAACAGGTGTGCCTTGTTAAAAGTTAATTTGTGGAATTTCTTTCCTTCTTAATACGTTTGAGCCAATCAATTGTGTTGTGACATGGTAGGGGTTGTATACAGAAGATAGTCCTATTTGGTAAAAGACCAAGTCCATATTATGGCAAGAACAGCTCAAATAAGCAAAGAGAAACGAAAGTCCATCATTACTTTAAGACATTAAGTTCAGTCAATGCGGAAAGAACTTTGAAAGTTTCTTCACGTGCAGTCACAAAAACCATCAAGCGCTATGATGAAACTGGCTCTCATGAGGACCGCCACAGGAAAGGAAGAACCAGAGTTACCTCTGCTGCAGAGGATAAGTTCATTAGAGTTACCAGCCTCAGATTGCAGCCCAAATACATGCTTCACAGAGTTCAAGTAACAGACACATTTCAACATGAACTGTTCAGAAGAGACTGTGTGAATCAGGCCTTCATGGTCGAATTGCTGCAAAGAAACCACTACTAAAGGACACCAATAAAAAGAAGAGACTTGCTTGGGCCAAGAAACACGAGCAATGGACATTAGACCGGTGGAAATCTGTCCTTGGTTTTATGAGTCAAAATTTGAGATGTTTGGTTCCAACTGCCATGTCTTTGTGAGACACAGAGTAGGTGAACGGATGATCTCCGCATGTGTGGTTCCCACCGTGAAGCATGGAGGAGGAGGTGTGGGGGTGCTATGCTGGTGACACTGTCAGTGATTTATTTATAATTGAAGGCGCACTTAACCATCATGGCTACCACAGCTTTCTGCAGCGATACGCCATCCCATCTGGTTTGCGCTTAGTGGGACTATCATCTGTTATTCAGCAGGACAATGACCAAAAATATACCTCCAGGCTGTATAAGGGCTATTTGACCAAGGAGAGTGATGGAGTGCTGCATTATTATTTTTATTTTTATTTTACCGTTATTTTACCAGGTAAGTTGACTGAGAACACATTCTCATTTGCAGCAACGACCTGGGGAATAGTTACAGGGGAGAGGAGGGGGATGAATGAGCCAATTGTAAACTGGGGATTATTAGGTGACCATGATGGTTTGAGGGCCAGATTGGGAATTTAGCCAGGACACCGGGGTTAACACCCCTACTCTTACGATAAGTGCCATGGGATCTTTAATGACCTCAGAGTCAGGACACCCGTTTAACGTCCCATCCGAAAGACGGCACCCTACACAGGGCAGTGTCCCCAATCACTGCCCTGGGGCATTGGGATATTTTTTTTTAGACCAGAGGAAAGAGTGCCTCCTACTGGCCCTCCAACACCACTTCCAGCAGCATCTGGTCTCCCATCCAGGGACTGACCAGGACCAACCCTGCTTAGCTTCAGAAGCAAGCCAGCAGTGGTATGCAGGGTGGTATTAGATGACTTGGCCTCCACAATCACCCAACCTCAACCCAATTGAGATGGTTTGAACCACATAGTGAAGAAAAATCAGGCAACAAGTGCTCAGCATATGTGGGAACTCCTTCAAGAATGTTGGAAGCTGGTTGAGAGAATGCCAAAAATGTGCAAAGCTGTCATCAAGGCAAAGGGTGGCTACTTTGAAGAATCTAAAACTTAAAGCATATTTTTATTTGTTTAACACATTTGGTTACTAAATGATTTCATATGTGTTATTTCATAGTTTTATTCTACAATGTAGAACAAACTCAAAATAAAGAAAAACCCTTCAATGAGTAGGTGTCCAAACCTTGACTGTTACTGTATATACATTTGAAGATAATTGTAATAGCCTGCAAGTATAATTGATTAGAGTGCACAATTTAAGGGTGCTAATGTTTCATGGAAATAGCCATCTTGAAAGGTGTTATTTATTTAGAGTGAAAGGTCAAATGGTTAAAAATAGGAAAGCAAATAGTTTAATGGTAGGAGTTCAGGCAGGCCTTTGCACTTCAGCAAACAAAGGAAAAGGAGGGGTGCTCAACAACCATAACATAAAATCACGAGAATGGCTTACCATGAAAAACTTCCAAAAGGACTAATTTGCGGTAAAAAGGAATTGGAGCACTAGTCCTTTCGGAATTAGACCTTTTGGAAGTTTTTCTTGGTAAACCATTCTCATAGTTTAATGGTCGACTCTACTTGTTGTTGTCTATGTGCGTGTGAACAAGAAGAGCCTACTGTAAATGGGGACTTTTACGCATGCGCATCAAGGACAATATTATCGGAGCGCTAAGTGGTCGCTTATTGTGAAAAACAAAGGCAGTGGACAGCGGAAGAAGAAACGTCATTTTCCGTTTGCTCCTCCTTTTATGAAGATTCTGACAAAGGAGTAGCCTTTTTTTCATCAAACCAATTTATTATTCGCTTTTCAAATTCAACTTTTTACAATCTATTGTCATTATATGTTTGAGGATTTCTAGACGCTCACCCAGATCTAGAAAGTGGCCTAACCGGAGTATAGAATCTACAGGTCTCTTCTGGGTTTTAATTCATGCCGGAACTGCGAGGAATATCGAGTGAATGACTGAGTGTGTGAGTTATTTTATTTTCTCACCACAAAGTTACTACTACTGGAAAATGTGGGAGTAGTTTACAATAAGATAAATGATGAATCTTAGGCAACATGCCAGTCAATTATACTATTTAATTCATGTTGTCTTCAGACACTGGCAAATAACCAACCGTTGCCTTTTGTGGAAGCTGTTCGACATTAAAACTTTACGGAAAATTGATAGACCAGCATATAGCATAAAGCGATATTTTTCTCACACTTTGTGAAATCTCTACAGAGAATATGTTATAATTATCGACGACTGATCTCCTCGGTGCGCTGTCCATTGTCCTGAAATGACGCTCCTCAAATAGCCTAATCAAACTAGGGCAATCTGCCACCACGCCATAGAAATACTGTAGATGAAATATGAGATTATTCGAAGTTTAAAGTGTGTTTTCTTTCTTTGATTGTGAACAGGGAGAGAGTGCCCAAGACAGCTATCCCAGAGAACACCGAATATGAGAACTCGAATCAGGGTTATATTGCATTCTCTTTTACTTTTGGTTTTAGTAGGTAAGTGTTTGCACATACATTATGTATTTGTTTCTAATGATTGAAAATCACACTTATCTTATACTTGCGATGCGACGGTTATTGACATAAATTGGCACAATTTGGCACAATTTGGCACAATCTAAGCATTTATTTTCCGTCATCATTTCCGTGACTTTTTTTTGGGGGGGGGGGGGGGGGGGGGTTCAACTGACCACTTTGAGAGGTCTGACAAAGGCTAGCGTGGCATGATTTGACAGGGTCAAGTGATATACAAAGCCTATAGTAACATTCACTTGTCTTTTGTATAAAGTAAAATGAAGGTGTAAACATATTATTGTCACATGTAGAAGCCTACAGACAGGACATGATTTTGGTAATCACTCTCTAAAGTAAAATAAAATGCAATTTGGCAACATTTTTATATAACATATTCTAAATGCATTACATGACCAAAGTATGTGGACACCTGCTTGTCGAACATCTCATTCCAAAATTATGGGCATTAATATGGAGTTGGTCCCCCTTTTGCTGCAATAATAGCCTCCACTCTTCTGGGAAGGCTTTCCACTATGTTGGAACATTTCTGCGGGGACTTGCTTCCATTCAGCCACAAGAGCATTAGTGAAGTTGGGCACTGATGTTGGGCGATTAGGCCTGGCTCGCAGTCGGCGTTCCAATTCATTCCATAGGTGTTTGATGAGGTTGAGGTCAAGTCTCTGTGCAGGCCAGTCAAGTTTTTCCACACCAATCTCTACAAAATATTTCTGTATGGACTTCCCTTTGTGGACGGGAGCATTGTCATGCTGAAACAGGAAAGGGTAATACCCAAACTGTTACCACAAAGTATGCTGTAGGTTTAAGATTTTCCTTCGGTGGCACTAAGATGCCTAGCCCAAACCATGAAAAACAGCCCCAGACCGTTATTCCTCATCCACCAAACTTTACAGTTGGCACTATGCATTGGGGCAGGTAGTGTTCTCCTGGCATCTGCTAAACCTGGCATCTGCTATTTCATGAAGCTTCCGATGAACAGTTCTTGTGCTGACGTTGCTTTCAGAGGCAGTTTGAAACTAAGTAGTGAGTGTTGCAACCGAGGAAAGACAAGTTTTACGTGCTTCAGCACTCTGCGGTCCCGTTCTGTGAGCTTGTGTTGTCTACCGCTTTGCGGCTGAGCCGCTGTTGCTCCTAGATGTTTCCATTTCACATTAACGGCACTTACAGTTGCCCGGGGCAGCTCTAGCAGGGCAGAAATATGACGAACTGACTTGTTGGAAAGGTGGCATTCTATGTAAACAAGGCCATTCTAGTGCCAATGTTTGGCTATGGAGATTGCATGGCGGTGTGCTCGATTTTATACACCTGTCAGCAACGGGTATGGCTGATCCACTAAGGGTTCCACTTTTGTATATATACAGTGGTGTATTATTCCAGCATTTAAAAACATGAACAAACTAATAGAGGGACTTAAATAGAGATCATACAGTAGATCCTCTTCTCACTTCTCAGTGAGTTAAAGCCTCAGATGAGGTCTGTCTGTGCTGCCCTTCAGAAATAAGAAATAAATGAATTCATACATAACATTAGGCTACTGACACTTTTTGTATCATTTAGAGTAGGTTTCTACTTGGTCCTCTTTCCCAGTACTTTTCTGTGTCACTTTCACTACTGTGACTGTCCCGGTTTCCATGTGCCTGCATGTATGACCCTTCAGAATGAGCTGGAGTTGTGACCGATGTTGACAGACAGCCTGGGGCTCTGGGTTACATAATACTAACCCTGTGTTTCATCAGTCAGTCACACAAAGACTCCATGCAGAAAACCACATAATTTCATCCCTCAATCAATATAGCAGCCTGGCTGGGTTTGACTGGGTTTACCTGTGTCCCAAATGGCACCCTATTCCCTATATAGTGCACTACTTTTGACCCGGTCTCCGGTCCAAAAGTAGTGCACTATATATGAAATATGGTGCTGTTTGGGATTCAGCCCTTGTGTAGTGGGGTGGATGATGTAACGCTCGCTGCATGTGTCCACAGTTGTCAGTCTAGTGTGACATTTGTTTTGGTCCAGGGTGTGAGGGTGCATTATGTGGTGAGTGAGTTGTGATTTGAGAGCAGTGGTGTTTATGGTACTGCATTATGCCAGTCTGACTGGCACAACAGGGAGCTCATCCAAGGCTGGCAGAAAATGAGTTCACAGGGTTATCAGATAGAACACCACTCTCAGACCAACAGACCATGGGGGGATGGGCAGAGGGTGTGATTAAATAGAATAATCCGTTTGTGTTTCTGTTGTCTTTTATTCCCGCCAGCTCTCACACGTAGGTTGACGTTTAATGTCATGAGTCTTGTCTTGGAGGTAGAACTGAATGATTTCCCCTTAGGCCAGCTGCAAAGTCAAAAGGTATATTGTAAAAATTCATTAAAAATGTTTTTGCTTTTCGGTGTTACTTTAAGGTTAGGGTTAAGCATTAAGTTTAGCAGTGTTGTTAAGGTCAGGGTTAAGGTTAGGGTTGGGTTTAAAATCTGATTGTATGACTTTGTGGCTGTGCCAACTAGTGACCACTCTGCAGAGATGCCCCCAGAACAATATTCATGACAAAAAACACTAACCTGCCTCTCTCACACAAAAACACACACGCGATTATGTATCTCTGGGTGATGTGTACTGTACATGCTACAGTGTGGTGCTGGTGTGATGCCGCTCTGTTTGTTACGATCTCCAGTGCAGGTGAGCAGGCCAGTATGTGTGGACGTGCCTTCGGAAACAGAGGCAGTCGTTGGGAACCCAATGAAACTGACCTGCATCTCCTGTATGAAGAGAGAGGAGGTCAGCGCGGAGACACGCGTTGACTGGTACTACATCCCACCTGACGAAGAACCCGTCCCTGTAGGTCTCCTCCATCTAACATCCATTCGCACAAACACCAACTTCTTCAATTTCATGACAATTATTTCACCTGATGATAGGACCAGCCATTTTTCCTGACCATGTGACCTGACCGGGAATGATTGCCCATAACTAGGGCATGGAGGTTTTTCCTGGTCAGGCTGTATGGTCTACAAGTACTTTGAACTGTGAGGCAAAGTTAGCTATCAACGATTACTGTGTGTGTGTGTGTGTGTGCCTGCATGCCTGCTATGTCGCCCTCAGATCTACCTGTTTGATGGGCACCCCAGGGAGCTGGAGGGGCCTTGGCGTGGTCGCCTGGTGTGGAATGGAAGTAAAGACCTGCAGGAACTCTCCATCAGTATCCTCAACGTCACAATGAACGACACGGGCACCTACAATTGTAAGGTGTTCCGACAGTTTGAGTTTGACTCCTACTCGCACTCGGTTACCAAAACCCTGGTGATCAACCTGGTGGTCAGAGAGGAAGGTAAGAGCACTTCCTGTTACTTCCTATTTTGTAATTGTACTTCCCGTGCTTTCAAGCTCCTTGCTGGAGGCTTAACCATCTGTGGTTTGCGATGTGTGATTTGCATATTTGCACGTGCTTCTCCTTGGTTGTTGCCATGTGTTTTGACAAAACTTAAAAGTAAAATGTATTATTTTTCTCCGGCGCTATTGGGTATGTTAATCGTATTTACAATTTGCATAAAACAACATTCATCATTTTATTGTATGAGTAATTGTGTGTTTTTGTTCTGTTTTTATTATTATCAAAGCTCAATTGAAGCCCTCGTATAGTAAGGGAGGTTTTTTTCTACTTTACTATCTATTATAAGGGGTAATGTACATCATTTGGTTTCTATTTACTGGACGGTTCCTGGATGTTCACCGTACTCAAACATACTATTTAATAGATATAGTTGTATATAATTATTCCTACAATTCACTTTACAATACCTCTCCTCTCTCTGTCTACTTATTGTGAACTGCTGGGGTTCATATAGACCGACTTAGTTGTGTCTTAAGTGGCTGGCTCATATCTGCATACATCTACATTTGATAATAGTCATTACCAACTGTATTTTAGTTTGCCCTCGTGTACTTTACATCAAACATACAACTTTTCTTTTGCATCTCATACCATAACCGTGTCCAATTGGAAAAAAAGTCGTGGACCAGCGAGCAATGTTTCATTCCAATATAAGAAGGGATTACGATAAGTAAATCTTTCTGCAGCGATTTGGAAGTTTCACACAGGAAATGCCGTGCCTCAAGCTTCTTGGGAGTTTGGCCACTAATTCATTGACACGGTGTAACGGTTGTCGAAGTCGTTCTCCTCCTAGACGAGGAGGAGCATGGATCGGACCAAGACGCAGAGTGGAAAGTGGTCATTATTTAATGAAAACGAAAACAATACGATACAAAACAACCGAAAACAGTCCCGTGTGGCACGAACACTGACACGAGATACAAACACCCACAAACACACACGTGAAACCCCGGCTGCCTTAGTATGATTCTCAATCAGGGACAACATTACATTACATTTACATTTAAGTCATTTAGCAGACGCTCTTATCCAGAGCGACTCGATTGACAGCTGCCTCTGATTGAGAATCATACCAGGCCGAACACAAAACCCCAACATAGAAAATCACACATAGACAGCCCACCCCAACTCACGCCCTGACCAACTAAATAAATACAAGAAAAAGGAAAAACAGGTCAGGAACGTGACACACGGTGGTTCTCAACAGATCCAACTCTCACATGTAAGAGGAAGAATGACTTATTTAAATATAAAGAACATCTTTCCGCTTATAAACTGTTTAAAAAAAACAACAACGTATAAATCTAACCTGCTCTATTAATGTGATAATAGTGTACCAATATCTTGTAGTGTAGTGGACTTCCTTATTGGCACAGTCACTTTTTATCTTCAGTCACAACATCTGAAATGGACAAAGACTCAACAAGGACATTGAGGACGGCGATTATCATTCATGTTTTTGATGATTTATTCCTCTATGTGTTGTAGCAAGACGTTTTGATGATTTATTCCTCTATGTGTTGTAGCAAGACGTTTTGATGGTTTATTCCTCTATGTGTTGTAGCAAGACGTTTTGATGATTTATTCCTCTATGTGTTGTAGCAAGACGTTTTGATGGTTTATTCCTCTATGTGTTGTAGCAAGACGTTTTGATGATTTATTCCTCTATGTGTTGTAGCAAGACGTTTTGATGATTTATTCCTCTATGTGTTGTAGCAAGACGTTTTGATGATTTATTCCTCTATGTGTTGTAGCAAGACGTTTTGATGATTTATTCCTCTATGTGTTGTAGCAAGACGTTTTGATGATTTATTCCTCTATGTGTTGTAGCAAGACGTTTTGATGATTTATTCCTCTATGTGTTGTAGCAAGACGTTTTGATGATTTATTCCTCTATGTGTTGTAGCAAGACGTTTTGATGATTTATTCCTCTATGTGTTGTAGCAAGACGTTTTGATGATTTATTCCTCTATGTGTTGTAGCAAGACGTTTTGATGATTTATTCCTCTATGTGTTGTAGCAAGACGTTTTGATGATTTATTCCTCTATGTGTTGTAGCAAGACGTTTTGATGATTTATTCCTCTATGTGTTGTAGCAAGACGTTTTGATGATTTATTCCTCTATGTGTTGTAGCAAGACGTTTTGATGATTTATTCCTCTATGTGTTGTAGCAAGACGTTTTGATGGTTTATTCCTCTATGTGTTGTAGCAAGACGTTTTGATGGTTTATTCCTCTATGTGTTGTAGCAAGACGTTTTGATGATTTATTCCTCTATGTGTTGTAGCAAGACGTTTTGATGATTTATTCCTCTATGTGTTGTAGCAAGACGTTTTGATGATTTATTCCTCTATGTGTTGTAGCAAGACGTTTTGATGGTTTATTCCTCTATGTGTTGTAGCAAGACGTTTTGATGATTTATTCCTCTATGTGTTGTAGCAAGACGTTTTGATGATTTATTCCTCTATGTGTTGTAGCAAGACGTTTTGATGATTTATTCCTCTATGTGTTGTAGCAATACGTTTTGATGATTTATTCCTCTATGTGTTGTAGCAAGACGTTTTGATGATTTATTCCTCTATGTGTTGTAGCAAGACGTTTTGATGATTTATTCCTCTATGTGTTGTAGCAAGACGTTTTGATGATTTATTCCTCTATGTGTTGTAGCAAGACGTTTTGATGATTTATTCCTCTATGTGTTGTAGCAAGACGTTTTGATGGTTTACACTTTTATGTTACAAATATGAAGCCTAAACGCTCCAGTTTAATGCTGGCAGTAGTACTGGGAGGACAACGGGGTCAATTAAATGCATCGTTCATTTAAGACCGCGTTGTATGTAAGAAAACTAGGGGAAGAGATAGCATGATCGTTGGATCGTTTGTAGTGGGTTTGCAGTGTTGCAAGACAGTATGGCCGTTTTTTTTACTTGGGGGGAACTTGTTTTTTTGCATAGAGCTACACTAACTATCTCGTTAGCTGGCAATAAATTGCCTGGGCAACGGTGGTAGAGAATGTACGATGCATGCAGGAAAACACTAAAGCATCACGAGAGGACTTGTTGGTTATTCTCAATAAGGTTACCTGAAACACTATACTGTATACTTTACACATTTGATAATACTAGCAGTAATTGGATCTTACCATTTTTATCATTGGACCATTATCTAATCAAATGTGTATTCTCAATATGTACCAAAAAAACTCATATGTACAGACAAAGCATGCTTAACTGCCTCCTATACGGGATGAGATTGACTTCATCTGGCTAACAGAACAAGCTGTACTGTCCACCTATAGGACTGTTTTGTAGTTTTGATTATGAGTGAATGGATGAATCTGAAATAGATTGCTACATACTGAAGTCGTTTCAATTAGAATTGTCATTTCATTGCTAGTGGCGACAGGGCAGTTCTTTATTATGGCTGATATGCTGGGTCTGTTCACTGGCCCATTCAAACAAATTGGCCTACCCAGTTATCTTATTGACGAATAGCTATCTTTACTACTCTATGCCTTAATTCACAAATGACATACTTGTAGAACAGTCTGTGCAAGATTTACAGTAAGACCCTATCCAACCACTGCAGTTGAAATAAAATTGTCTATTTTTGTTGTCTTGCAGTGTTCTATCCAATCAGATGCGGTGTGGGTTGTGTCATAGAGATGGAAAGAGAGCACACCTATCTTTGCGAATCATCACTTCTGTGACAGCATGGGCAGAACCACTGAGGGCTATATCAATTTCAAAGTAGTCAGTGTCTCCTTCTATGAGTTTATTGGTGGTTTGTAATCAAACTTAAAAGGCGTATACCTCCAGCTACTGTGTTAGAGTGTGTATAGTCTGAACGGGCATAAAGCTAAAGTTAATGATTTAACTGCCACCTGTGGTGCTTGAATCTTTGCTCAGGAGTATTTGGCTGATCCCTTCTGCTGACTTGGATGGAATGCCGTTACCCTTCCTTAACCCATAGGTAGTCCCACCCAGTTGACTACTTTAAAATGGTGAAAGCCTTTGATGGCGCTGCCAATGCTAAAACCGACTTTGTAGCAAGTGTGCCCTATATCCATCTCTATGGGTTGTGTGTGTCTATCTGGCAGCCAGTGACGACACCACTGCCCTGTACTCAGAGATCATGATGTACGTCCTGCTGGTCTTCCTCACCTGCTGGCTCCTGGTGGAGATGGTATATTGCTACAGGAAGATCTCCAAGTCGGACGAGCAGGCCCAGGACACCGCGTGAGTAGCTCTTAGCCATGCATCTTCTAGCTTCTTATCTCATAGGCTTGTCTTGTACCTTGTAGCTTTGTATCTCTTAGCGTTAGATCTCATAGCCTCGTATCTTGTAATCGGGTCTTGTAACTCGTAGCGTTGTAACTCGTAGCCTCGTATCTTGTAGCCGTATGTCTCGTAGCCTCGTGTATCATAGCCTCGTGTCCATACTGTATGGACTAAGGCCGACTCTAGTCTTCTATCGTTGCTTTGCACCATGTATCTAGATGTATGCTGTAGGGCAATGATAGACGACTAGAGTTGGCATCAGCACATACAGTATGGATACGATGCTAAGTATCTCGTACTATATGTGGAGTTTGGGCCAGTAAGCATTACTGACAATGTGGCGTAACATTAGCCCTGCTGATTTTATGAGCCCTTCAATAAATTGAGGTTAGTGAATAGTTTACATTTACTCTTAGGCCATGCAGTATTCAATGTATAGGTTGTGCGGTCTGTGAAAGAGTGTAATGGAGGTGTAATGGTCTGAGGGCTCCTGCGGTCAGTAGTCGGTCAATAGTAGTCGGTCAGCTGTTTCAGTACTGTAAGTCGTCTTTCTGCTGAGGTCCCTGGATTGTTTGGAGCTCTCTGCTGACTCCTGTTCTGCCATTTTCAAACAGACAATTTAGTGCTCTGTGGATTTGCAGCCAGATCCGAAATTGACTTGTTCTGTGGCCAAGGCTTAAATATATTCCCGTGGTGTCAGCTCTCAGTGATTGGTGATGGTGCTGGGCGGTAGATGGAAGTCGATACAGTGGATTGTGGCCATCAGATTTCGACCGTACTATACGATATTGGGTAATATACAGTGCATGTTTGAATCCAATTACACTATTTCCTGTACCTTACACTAAAAGTACCAATAGTGCAAGATAGATGTACACAGAACTTACTTGGGAAATTGAGAGAATGCCTGAAGGAATCGATTGAGAAATGAGTTAAAATAATGCACTTCTGTAAAGATGAAGAGAGTATGCTGCTATATTACATGGGTCGTGTCAGTTGTTTCACAAATAGACAACACTTTGCACTTTGCACTCAGTCTAGAGGCAACGCCTAATGACCCCAATGCCCAGGAATATCACATTAAGTTTAACCACCGGCGGTGGTGTGTTGCGAGGTGTGACCTCCATCCGTTCTAGTGCCAACAGGACTTAGGGCTGATAGGGCTCTGGTCAAAAATAGTGCACTATATAGGGAGTAGGGTGCCATTTGGGACGCAGCCATTGGTATTGAGCTGTTTGAGCAGATAAGCTACATTAGAGGCACACTGATGGCAGCCGGCCATAATATGTGACTGGCTGTTCAACAGTACAGGATAAAGCAACCATTTAAAATGATCTGTAGTATACATTTAGTGATCCTAAATCACATCAATCATGGCCTGTTGGCTAGGAGGGAGGATTTCCTACTGTTTTCCCACTTTCATTTGACACGGTCCTCTTACTTGGATACATTTTCCGCATAGAATAAGGGCTAAGAAATAGGCTAACTCATGGGTTGTGGGAATCGTGACGTTGAAAGAAATCGCCGTCACAGTTTCTAAGTCGGTATCCAGGCTTATGTTCGATTTTGCTGTTGGCACGTTGTCATGAATCAACTGGAACTTTCCCAGCGCTAATGTATCCCAATTGTCTCAATTGTTTTTGCATTGACAGAGTTCAATAAGAAAGGCCCAATGAAATGTACACAGTATTGTGCTCCATGGATGCACCACAGGGTCTCAGATATGCCTCTCTTTCCACCCATCTACAGGACAAACTACCTAGCCATTCCGTCAGAAAATAAAGACAACCTGAGTGTTCCAGTTACAGAATAAAAGTGATTACTTTTATGTCTCACAACAATACGGTATTTTGAATGTGGCTCTCAACCTGATTTCGATCAGAAAATCACTCTCCCCTTCAAACTCGTTGTATGTAACTAACCATTTTCTTCCACAAGACATGACTCCCTCACATCATAGTAATAACGTTCCCTTCGTCAACCACTCATCTCTCTGCTTCATCCTAATTTACCATCAGCTCTTTCTCACTCGTAGTACTAGTACTAATGTAAAAAGTCTACCTAATAGTGAAATGAATGAGGTGAAAGCAATAGTTTTATATAAGAAATCTACACTCCACATGGGATTCTGTGGTACTTGATTTAAGTGTCGTTTTCAAAGGGAGAGTAGCCCGATCGCAACAGCGAAAGAAATGAGGCCTTTGAACACTGAACATACCACCTGCTGTGTTCTCAGAAAAGTGGACAAAGACACTTTTTCTTATTATTGCTATGGGGCTGTGTGAGGCTCAGTACATGTTTTCAGAGTGCTACTTTCTGTTTTTTGAAATGGAAGAAAGTTTGTCGCAAGTTATTGTGTTACATTTCTGAATCTGCGTTAGAATTTGTTTTGTTGTTGTACCTAACTAGCTTGGAAATGTGTGCATTTTTTCAACACAATCAAGCAACTTGGTCTGTCCTCTGTTTCAGGTACTGACCAACTGTGCACCAAGCAGTGCGCCAAGCAATTCACGGTCACCTGACGATACAGACTGACGTCCTCGAAGGGAACATTCAGTGAAGATGTCACAACACCTCTCAGCAACTTTGTCTTGGTCTTGTGGTGTGAGCTAGCTCAAATGCTCAAGTATACTCTCTTTTCTTATTTCACTCTGTACCACTCTGTGGCAGACAGCAGTGATTTGATGAGTAATAAGTTGTTTATGCTATTTGAATGTCACCCACAGAAAGAAAACAGAACCTACTGTTGCGGAGGACCAAGGAATCACTTCAAAGTAAATTACTCACACTTTTAAACGCGTGAAATGCTGTTCAATTGCTAATAATAATGCTGCACTGCACATAATTGGGTGCCCATAAAAACTTCTGGTATATAATTTTTACTTCATTTTAACTCTGCTAATAGAATATGACGAGATTATGGGTCAAGGTTTTTCTCTTATACGACCGGTGTCTCGTTATCTTTTTACAGAAATTGGAGTGCATAGCTTTTCAAGTTTACCTCACTTAAGTTGTTTGGTGAAAGAAAATATTCCATGCACAGTATGACTGTGGTTTATGGTGTGAACACAGAGTCCTCTCGCTGGTTCTTATTGTGACTCACTATGTCCGAAGATCCTCTTTCAGTTCAATTCTCTTCCACAGAAAGAGCCTGGTATGAGGCGGGTGTTGTGTATTCGGATCTTAGAGAGTGACTCGGCTCTTTTACAAAAGACGAAGAAAAAAAGTTGCCACATAGTAATTGGTCCCGGAGTTTCCTCCATCTTTTTCTCACACCATCAATATGGCATTTTTTTTTTTAACCTCAGCTTTTTGTAAGCTATAAAGTTGATTCAATGGCATCTTAAGACGTTCAAAACAATGATGCTGCAGAATACAACTACTGTACGCCCCAATAGCCAAAAACTCGGTGATGCTAAACCATATGGTGGTTGATGAGGTTGTTTTTTCATCTACAGTAGCACTGTTATTGAGACTCAAACGTGTGCCTACTTCTATAGTTACAATTAGTGTATACACTGTATTGTGTACTATCATACTATATATGTCACTGTATATCTTATACACTGTATCTCTGTATTGAGCTATTAAAGGACAATGCATTCCAAATGTATCCTAACCCTTCTCTATACTTATCTAATGTGTAAAGTCTTTCTACATTGATCTTGAAAATCAATAGAATTACACAGTCGACACAGAGACGAGACAAGCAGATCGCGTTTCGTTGAAATGCTAAAAAGGAAATCGACACTTCGATAAGATTCGTGCAAAGCTGTCTGTCAGCCTCCTCACTGATTGTCCGACGAATAACAGAGGAAGGCACATATCTAAAAAAGATAACAGATTTGTTATTGCCTGAATAGCGAATACCACAGGGATAAGGAGCATCATCCCATTTGCAATAAATGCATTGTGACTAGTCCACCCACAAGGTTTTGATGACATGTCTTGACTGGGGACTGGAGGTGGTGACGGACTGGGGGTGGTGACGGACTGGGGGTGGTGACGGACTGGGGGTGGTGGCACCAAGCTGATTGAGACTGAGGAGGTAGAGTGTGAATGAATTAGGCCAAGTCTAGGCAGGTTTAGCCATCCATCTATACCATCCGTCTGTACCATCCATCCATCTGTACCATCCATCCATCCACCTTCACAGTGCACAGCTGGTGTAAAGCACCTTCGGATGGGGGGCAGTCCTCGGAGAGCAATCTCACCGCCTCCATATTCTTGTTCTGTGGCTGCCGGGTGACAGATATAGCATCTGTCGTTATAGCAACCCATGCAAGCCCTGAGCAGGGAGCAGATCGACGTAACCATGCCACGATGCAACATTTGTGCGGGTCACGCACTAGCGAGATATGAAGATAATGACTACGCAGTACAGGGCATAAGGGTTATCACAACCCTAGCTGGTAATGCACCCTAAAGCATAGGCCTACAACGTTGATATGAAAGTTAAACATTTCATTATCTGTGTGCTGCTACTGTTTCAGTCAGTAATGCATTTTCTTGCTCTTCTGTATTACCAGCGTATCTATGGGGTACGGCACAGTGTCCTATCTCCCAAAGGGTACAACCCACTATTGTGACCCACATTCAGTACTTTATAATTATACCAGGCTGTTACTGCTCTGAAATAAGTTCATTTATCGCAGAAATTAATTCAACAATGCTTGATGTTCTATTGGAGCTGGAATATTGCCAATCCCTCACAGCAATTCATTAACATTTTACACAACAACAACAACATATTCAATCTCTCCCTATCCCAGTATGTTGTCCCCACTTGCTTCAATATGTCTGCCATTGTTCCTATTGCCCAAGAAAGTGAAGATATCTGAACTAAATGACTATTGCCTCGTGACACTCACTTCTGTCATCATGAAGTGTTTTGAGAGGCTAGTTAAAGGATCATAACATCTCCACATTACCCGACACCACTATAATTTGCATACCGCCCTTTCCCACCTTGGCAAAAGGAACACTTACGTGAGAATGCTGTTTAATGACTACAGCTCAGTGTTCAACACCATAGTGCCCTGGGACCCTGGGACTGAACACCTCCCTCTACAACTGGATCCTAGACTTCCTGATGGGCCGCATTCACCCCTGAGGGTATGCAACAACACATCCGCCATGCTATCCCTCAACACAGGGGCCCCTCAGGGGTGCATGCTTAGTCCCCTCCTGTACTTCCTGTTCACCTACTACCTCGCACAACTCCAACACCTTTATTAAGTTTGCTGACAACATGACGGTGGTAGGCCTGATTACCGACAATGATGAAACAGCCTATAGGGAGGAGATGAGAGACCTGGAAGTGTGGTGCCAGGACAACAACCTCTCCCTCAATGTGATCAAGACATCAGCTGTCAGAGCAGCTTACCAATCGATGCAGCTGTACACAGCCCATCTGTAAATAGCCCATCCAACCAACTACCTGCCTCATCCCCATATATATATTTTTGCACACCAGTATTTCTACTGGCACATCCTCATCTGCACATCTATCACTCCAGTGTTAATTGCTAAATTGTAATTACTTCGCCACTATGGCCTATTTATTGCCTTACCTCCTTACTTCATTTGCACACACTGTATACAGATGTTTCTATTGTGTTATTGACTGTACGTTTGTTTATCCCATGTGTAACTCTGTGTTGTTGTTTTGGTCGCACTGCTTTGCTTTATCTTGGCCAGGTCGCAGTTGTAAATGAGAACTTGTTCTCAACCGGCCTACCTGGTTAAATACAGGTGAAAAAAAAGGAGCTGATTGTGAACTACAGGAAAGGAAGGCCGAGCATGCCCCCATTCACATCAACGGGGCTGTAGTCGAGTGGATTGAGAGCTTCAAGTTCCTCGGTGTCCACATCACTAAGGACCTGTCATGGTCCAAACACACCAACACAGTCGTGAAGAGGGCACGACAATGCCTCTTTGAGGCTGAAAAGGTTTGTCATGGGCCGTCAGATCCTCAAAAAGTTCTACACCTGCACCATTGAGAGCATCTTGACTGACTGTGTCTCCGCTTGGTACGGCAACTGTTCATCGTCCGAACGCAAGGCACTACAGAGGGTAGTGCGTACGGCTCAGTACATCACCTGGGCTGAGCTCCCAGCCATCCAGGACCTCTATACCAGGCGGTGTCAGAGGAAGGCCCTAAAAATTGTCAGAGACTCCAGCCACCCTAGTCATAGACTGTTCTCTCTGCTAGCGCACGGCGACAGAGCCTGGACTCAAACCAGGATCTCTAGTGGCACAGCTAGCACTGCGATGCAGTGCCTTAGACCACTGTGCCTGCCCCAAATTTTGGAGGGGGGATTTGAAGGTGGAGAAAGTACAGGTACATCAAAGGGACAGAGACACTGAGCAGCTTCTATCTCCAGGCCATCAGACTGTTAAATAGTCACCACTAGTCGGCCTAGTACCCTGCCCTGAACTTTAAAGACTGCTGCCCTATGTACGGTACATAGTCATTGAACACTGTTCACTTTAATAATGTTTCATACTGTTTTACCCACTTTATATGTATATACTGTATTCCTGTCGGGGCTCATCCTATATAAGTACTGATGTACACATCTTTTCTATTCATATACTGTCCATAATGTCTATACACACCATCATATACATATATATTTATATTCCGGACTCTGACATTGCTCATTCTAATATTTTTACATTTCTTAATTCCTTTATTTGAATGTTTTGGCATTTGCGTGTATTGTTTTCTATTGTTAGGTATTACTGTACTGTTGGAGCTAGAATCAGAAGCATTTCGCTACAACCACAGTAATGTTAGCCAAATATGTGTAAGTGACCAAAACAATTAGTATTATGTCATGTTTCATGTGGACCCCAGGAAGAGTAGCTGATGCTTTTGCAGCAGCTTATGGGGATCCTAATAAATACAAAACAACAAAAGAACTTAACAAATACGTCATCATGTGCTCTGCCAATCATACTTCCTATCACTTTTACTCTCAATTTACTATCACTTTACTCTGAGTTTAGTTACAGAATGGGACATGACAACATCTAAGAAAACAAGATGAGGTCATGTCAATTATAACATCTACAAAGGCTCTTTGTCTCCCTCTAGTGTAATACAAATATATATATATAATTAAACACCAAGTTATTCAACCTGATATGTAGTTGGGGGGCCTTATAAAATACTATTTATATACAATCAAAAAATGAAAAAGGGTAAGTAGAGGTGTTGTTATAGTTCGTCTTATCACTGTTGTAGTGGCCTACTTGAATAAAACAATTTATTTATTTAGTTGTTAAGTCCCTTAAATGAGCCAAAACTTCACACAACTGCTAACATCTGACCCAGCTCAGAGACTGTAGGGACAACCCCTCTTTCCCTCTTCCCCAAAATGCAATTATTAATCTATATGCAAAAGCACCTCCATGGCCCTGAAAGATCAGTTTTGGAGAAAAAAAGTATTGATGGATCATCGACCAAAACCCAGAAGACAGAATAATATATTTTGCCCCTATGGTCTCCATTCAGGTGTAGAATATTTGAGTGCATTAGTTCTGTCAGTTGATGTTGGATATTGGATGCGACAGTGCAATATGGTTCTAGGGCCATAAGAGGGCAGTGTACCTGTTTAATGAAGGAGCTGTGATTTTGTATGGGTGGCAGGGTGAGAGAAGATAACTGGTTTAAACCTTACGCGACCTTATTATCTCTTTATTGTGTTTGCTAATTTGATGTTATTGATTGGAGTACATACCCCACCCAGTGTGTGAGTGTGTGTGTGAGTGTGTTCATATAGAACCCACACACTGTACCTCTATCTAAGCTAAAGTGTGATACTGGCTAAACAATGATACTCTGCTTAAAGGTTTGATAAAAAATCTACCTTTTGGAAATATACAGTACCGGTCAAACTCATTGAAGGGTTTTTCTTTATTTTCTTTATGTATATACTGTATATATATATTTTACCCCGTTTTCTCCTCAATTTCGTGGTATCCAATTGGTAGTTACATTCTTGTCTCATCGCTGCAACTCCCGTATGGACTCGGGAAAGGCGAAGGTCGAGAGCCGTGCGTCTTCCAAAACACAAGCCAACCAAGCCGCACTACTTCTTGACACAATGCCCACTTAACCCGGAAGCCAGCCGCACCAATGTGTCGAAGGAAACACCATGCACCTGGCCACCGTGTCAGCGTACACTGCGCCCAGCCCGCTACAGGAGTCGCTAGTGCGCGATGGGACAAGGACATTCCTAACCCGGATGACGCTGGGCCAATTGTGCGCCTTACAATGGGTCTCCCGGTCGCGGCCGGCTGCGACAGAGCCTGGGCTCGAAGACAGAGCCTGGACTCTAAGGGTTTTTCTTTATTTTTTACTATTTTCTACATTGTAGAATAATAGTGAAGACATCAACACTATGAAATAACACATATGGAATTATGTAGTAACCAAAAAAAGTGTTAATCAAAATATATTTGACATTTGAGATTCTTCAAAGTAGCCACCCTTGGCCATGATGACAGCTTTGCACAAGCTTGGCATTCTCTCAACCAGCTTCATGAGGAACACTTTTCCAACAGTCTTGAAGGAGTTTCCACATATGCTGAGCACTTGTTGGCTGCTTTTTCTTCACTCTGCTGTCCAACTCATCCCAAATCATCTCAGTTGAGTTGAGGTCGGGTGATTGTCGAGGCCAGGTCATCTGATGCAGCACTCCATCACGCTCCTTCTTGGTCAAATAGCCCTTACACAGCCTGGAGATGTGTTTAGGTCATTGTCCTCTTGAAAATCACAGAGAGTGTCACCAGCAAAGCACCCCCACACCATCACACCTCCTCCTCCACGCTTCACAGTAGGAACCACACATGCAGAGATGAGCCATTCACCTACTCTGCAACTGAGACATGGCGGTTGGAACCATAAATCTAAAATTTGGACTCTTCAGACCAAAGGACAGATTTCCACCAGTCTAATGTCCATTGCTAGTGTTTTTTAGCCTAAGCAAGTTTCTTATTATTATTCATGTCCTTTAGTAGTGGTTTCTTTGCAGCAAATTGACCATGACGGCCTGATCCACACAGTTTAAAAAAATGTTCCTTTCTTTAACTAGGCAAGTCAGTTAAGAACAAATTCTTATTTTCAATGACAGCCTTTGAACCGTGGGTTAACTGCCTTCTTCAGGGGCAGAACGACAGATTTTTACCTTGTCAGCTCGGGGATTCAATCTTGCAACCTTTCGGTTTCTAGTCCAACGCTCTAAACACTAGGCTACCTGCCACAGTCTCCTCTGATCAGTTGATGTTGAGATGTGTTTGTTACTTGAACTCTGTGAAGCATTTATTTGGGCTGCAATTTCTGAGTTGCAGTTAAGTCTAATGAACTTATCCTCTGCAGCAGAGGTATCTCTGGGTCATTCCTTCCTGTGGCGGTCCTCATGAGAGCCAGTTTCATCACAGCGCTTGATGGTTTTTGCGACTGTAGTTGAAGAAACATTCAAAGTTCTTGAAATTTTCTGGATTGACTGATTGGCTCAAACGCATTAAGAAGGAAAGAAATTCCACAAATTAACTTTTAACAAGGCACACTTGTTAATTGAAATGCATTCCAGGTGACTACCTCATGAAGCTGGTTGAGAGAATGCCAAGAGTGTGCAAAGCTGTCATCAAGGCAAAGGGTGACTACTTTGAACAATCTGAAATATAAAACATGTGTTTATTTGTAAAAAATAAAATAATTGGTTACTACATTTCATATGTGTTATTTTATACTTTGATGTCTTCACTAGTATTCTACAATGTAGAAAATAGTACAACAAGTAAGAAAAACTCTGTATGTGAAGGGAATTTCAAGCGTATTGAGATCTAGAATTACATCTGAGTGCAAGAGATCAGCATTAATCGATTCACATTTTACCCATTGCGCAGCAGAATGCTAAAAGTCAATTAACTATTACCTGATGTTGGGAGGAAACTTTTGTAGAATATGAAAACAAATGGAAATGTTAGCCCAGTGAGAATGTGCAGCCTGTCATATCACGGTGACATTCGTTTTTAAGTCTCTCTTTTACATCTTGCTTCAGTAAATAAGAAATCACTTCCCTCCCTCAAATCATCTCAGCAGATGTGGGCTTTCAACTAGGAATGCTTTCAAGTTGAAAATGTTTTCATGAATCTCCTTGACTCTCCCAGACTGCCCGTGCTCCATAAAAGAAACAACAGACACGGTGATGTTCTTCCTCGTCACATCTCCCCTGGCCTGGACATCTTCACAGTGTCAGCGTGAGAAAAGAAACCCACAGGCAAAATGGCAGCATGTGCAACACTAAATGATGCTTAAGTAGTCAACAGAGCACCCGCAGAAGCTCTTCCCAAATCCACACAAAGTTCATCTGATTTGAAAGGATGCAAATGATTGCGTTTTCAGAGGTGAGTCACGTGAGGCCTTAAGTTAATTTGATCAAACTTGACATTGCTGTAATTTGATCAAACTTGTCATTGCCGTGGACTGACTAATAGGTCACAAGGGCGTCTTAAGCAGTTCTGAGTGTGAGGGCGTCCATGGTTGTGACAGGTATGAAGTAAATAAATTAGGTCTGGGACACCTTTTGAATATCCAGGATTCATTATGAATTTATTAGGAGTCAAAGCCACAATGTAATATACTCTACAAGTACTGTATAAGCAAACGTGAGGGACAATTAATAAAAATGAGCAAAAACCCAAATGAAGACTAAGTGCCGAAATCCATTTTTTGCTTTTAAAGGACCAGTGCAGTCAAAAACGTGTTTTGTATATATTTCCACACTGTGAGATTGGAATAATACTGTGAAATTGTGAAAATTCTGATAATGCCCTTTTAGTGTAAGAGCTGTTTGAAAGACTGATTTGGTTTGATGGAGTTTTGGCCTGCCTTGTGACATCACCAGTTATTTAATAGACCAATATTAACCCACTGTTCCCAGGGCGCCGAAGACGTGGATGTCGATTAAGGCAGCCCCCCGCACCTCTCTGATTCAGAGGGGTTGGGTTAAATTAGGCAGACACATTTCAGTTGAAGGCATTCAGTTGTACAACTGACTAGTTATCCCCCTTTCCCCTTTCCCCGATAACAGCTAGTTTTCAGTTTTCCCTCCCCACTCAGACCACTCAGTCCTAGCAAAATAATTGCTTGAGAATTGCTCTTTGCTAAGAAGCTTTTTTTTTTTATAGTAAGGTACTTAATTGTTACCCAGAAATGAATTGATATTGAGATAAAAACGACTGCATTGGAAAATAATGAAGCAGTTTTAGCAAAGACAGGAAATATAAAGATTCCTGTTCAAAGAACAAGATTGAGCATGAAATGAAAGTTGAAAGTTGAAACATTTACTCCATTCTGATATTTAGACTGATTCATTCCAACAAGATATAATCAAAAGAGGGATGGATATCTTCCTATCATTTAAAAATCTGGTTTGCCTCTTAGGGCCACCGTACTATGCCGACTTTCAATCATCTCTCCTCATACAACATTTGGAGATATGAATTAACCAAAAGGCTGTCCACCCATATTTACTTTCCACTAGCCCCCTCTCCCTCCCCGCCATTTGATTCACCTGCACTTCAAACACAAGACATCTTTGATTATGCGCACAAAGGGATGCCTTAAATAAAAAGAGCATTAACAAGTCAGGATCCACAGTGAATCAATGGCTGGGGCTGCTTTATCATGCGTGATTAGAGAACCGAGCTGGCGTCGGCTCTGAGTGACGGCGTAGCTCCATTGTTAGTGAAATGAACACCTGGCTGTTAGCGACTTGCTAAATCACTGGGATATGTTTAGCCCCACCTGGATTCCACATTCTTGAATTACACTAATTGTAACTGTGCTCAATCTGCTGGTGCTTTCCTGTAGGCCTTCTGACTATTTATTTATTGAGAAAATGTATATAGATAAAATGTTAATTTCTCATGAACCAATTACTTAAAATATGCAATGAATGAAATTGCCCAAATCATTCTTTCCAGACATATACAGTAATTAAATAATAGTAAGATACATAATATTGTGCATATACATTAAATATTAATCAGACATACATTAATGTATAGGCTATGAGACATAATGCAAAGTTTAGAGGCTTTCATTGAGTACGAATTCACTCTTGTACTTTTGCATAAAGCAGTCATGAGGACAGTTGCCCCAAGTGAGGCTAGACGCAATCAGACACAATCAATGATGTGATTTTACCTTCGGGTAACCACATTTCAAAAAGTTGCTTATCTGTTTCCTCTTGAATATAACTTAAAAAAATCCTAAATCCAGAATTGACTTAGGGCCCATGACGAGAAATAACAAGTAATGCTTCAACATTAAAGACACACTGCCCGTAGGCCTATCCCCAGTTCTCACCACTGAAGATCAACATTCTACTCATCAAAACCCAAGGATCATCTGCATTTTCAACACGATGAGAATAATGTTAATAATAATTACGTTAAGATAATGACCACACAATTTTAGTCTTCCACTTTACCTCAAGCAGGTCCTTGTTTGTGAAAAGTACATTGTTAAGTGATTGCTTAAACAGTGTTGAAACAAAATTGTTCAAACCTTAAGGGACTAATTAGTTTGGGAAAAACATCAAGCTAATCTACAGCCTGTCCTTCTACATGTTTGCATTATTCAAATATTTTCACAGCTGTACAGTGCCTTGCAAAAGTCTTCATCCCCCTTGACGTGTTTCCAACCTGTAATTTAAATAGATGTTTATTTGGATTTCATGTAATGGACATACTGTACACAAAATAGTCCAAATTAGTGAAGTGAAATGAAAAAAATGACTTGTTTCAAAAAAATGCAATAGAGACATACCCAAAGAGACTTGCAGCTGTAATTGCTGCAAAAGGTGGCTCTACAAAGTATTGACCCTGGGGGGAATAGTTCTGCACGCTCAAGTTTTCTGTTTTTTTGTCTTATTTCTTGTTTGTTTCGCAAAATAAAAAACATTTTGCATTTTCAAAATGGCAGGCATGTTGTGTAAATCAAAAATCCATTTTAATTCCAGGTTGTAAGGCAACAATGCCAACGGGGGTGAATACTTTCGCAAGCCACTGTATCTCAGTTTTGTTCTTCACCTCAAGCTTATCTGGCAAAGACATAGAAGACCATTTTCCTTTGTTTTAAGTGATCATATGGAAAGCCTGCTAATGAACACATTGAACTACTGGCCACTATTGCTTTCAGAATCCAGAAGCAATACCAGTGGCAAAAGCTGACCTTATCTGCCTTGGCTTAGGGCAAGAGACAGGACAAGCTAAGATAACATTTTGGTGAATGGAAGTTGCATCCATCACTATCAACACAACCTGCCTATGGCCTTGAATTAGAAGATTACTTCAAAGTTCAATATGGAGCACAGCAGCCAGCCCAACAGTGCAGTAGCTTTTTTGTTGGAGATTCTTCTTGCTTTGATATTGTGTATTTCGATAGCCTGCCTAAATGATAGATGGATAGACTAAACTCAAATTATTGCACTTCAACAGAGGCCATAATCCAATTCATCTTAAAATATCTTGGCTTCGGATGCAAACACCCAAATGTCTGTTATTTGATCATTGAATTAAACAATCAAAGCGTTTTATTCCCCCAAACAAATGAAAGCTTATCAGAACCCAGCTGATTATGTCTATCTCTGTTTGTGTGTTTGTGTCTGTGTGTGTGTCTCTGTCTGTTTGTGCATGCATGCCTATGTGTGTGTGTCCAGTCCATGGAGACAGATCATGTGATTCTATAGACCTTTACCGTTCTGAAATGATTGGAGGAAAAAACACATTTCCTTACAAATTGTTCCTGAATACTGGCTTGATGAAAGACAAAGTGTTTCCTTGTTCGGAATTAATTTCATATTGAGGTTGGAAGTCAGGAGTCATAGAGCATTAGTTCTTTTTTATCTCCGCTTGGCAGGCACTAAACCCATTACTCTTTCCAGTCACATGAATACAAATACAAATACAAATTATACTGTGTCCTTTTACTTCTGCACAGAAAGCCCAAGGATAAACTAACATGTTCAAAGCTATAATGGAGTACCAGAAGGATATGTCTCATTTGAGCTTAATACCGAATGGATACTTCTCAACGCCATCTTGTTATGACCCAAAGGTACACAACCAAACTCAAATAAGGATAAGAATTAAGTACGGATTTCGGCAAAATCCACATAATGGAATACGTCAATATATGGGAGCCGGTTTTTCATTCAATATTCCCAAATGCCCTTGATAGCAATTGTGTAGTAGAGAATCATTTGTGGTTAACCGTGAATTGAAGTTGTGTCGAAGAGAATGCTGCTTATCTTTTGCTCACATGGATATCAAAGGTCCTGCTTTGGGTGTAAATTACTCAAGAGTCTCTTAGCTTTTATCTGCTTTGTATTCATACAGCAGAAATACTTTCACAATAGATAGCTCTTCTTAACATTCTGCTTTGGGTTGATATCCATGGTGTGCAAGCCTGCTCTGACTTGAATGCAAATGGCCCTATGGTTTGAATATGTGAGGTATGCTTACAGTTGATCATATTTCACCTGCGTGTAACTTCCTGAATCCCTTTCCCCTCACCTCAATGTATTATTAATGAGCCCTACTTAACTCAATCCTATTTCATGGTCCTAAAGTGCAAACTGTGGCGCACCAGATGAGGTAAAACAAATGCACCCCTTGTTTTCAGGTGTTTGCGGGATGGTCATCCTAAGACTGACGCGGAAGAGATGGAGAGCAAGTGGCAAGTGCAGTAGAGTAAGTAAATAGCCTTGCCAATGCCAGAACGGGCCTTAGGCCAGCAGCCTATCTCTTGTTTCTGTAGCGTGAGGAATCTTGATGTACAAGTACACTCTCTGGACAGGACGTTAGTGCAGTGAGTGCGGTGTGGTGCAACAAAAAGGAGTTGATTTCTTTACCCTGTGTGGCATGGTCGGTTTGTCTCTGATAGCATATTCCACGCGGTCTGAGTTGCAGCGTTATGAACCAGAACCCCCAAAAATATTAATATGAAGTAAGGAATCAATATTTAAAAGGAATTTATGCTTCAAGTTGGAGGTAGCGCCGTGTAGATGCACCATTTGCCTGCCTCTCAGAGCCTATACAAATGTTTGTGGAAAAATAAGGGAAACATAGATGGGATAGGATAGTTGTTACGTGAATCTGAGAGCCAGGCTACTCTGATCCAGTACCCTTAAAAGAATCTCTTCGATAGCTGTTGTTCTTTGTGTTATTTTGAATCCAGGTTGACTCTTAGGATAGAGCATGGAAAACCTGTTTGTTTAGATGGCGCCGATAGACATGGTCACCCTGTTCATGGCTCTTAAGCAACTTTGCAGTGTTTTTCTTTTTTATTGTTGCGTTATTTCTCACATTATTAGCTACTTTGCCTATTTATAGACAGCCGGGAAATAACTTTGGGATATTAGAGCAGCAGTAACTCACCAGCATTTCAACCAGAAATACAACTTTCATGAATCTGACCCTTTGTTCGTACCCCGCAAGGCAATTCCACTTGTCCCAGAGACTTTTCCAAGCATAAATATTTCGCTACACCCGCAATAACATCTGCTAAAAATGTGTATGCAACCAATAAAATAAGATTTGAATATAACGTGATTTCATTTTTTCTCTACACGCAACATTCTTGACATCTATCCTGCCTACATCTAGGCGCTGCCCTTGAAACAAACTGTCCTGTAGTAGCAGCATGTTGAAAGAGACAGTAATGAATTGTGATGACTGTGAGGAATCAGCTAAGTGACAGTCCATCATATCAGCTAAGTAATAATGACTTCTGTCAGTTCTGTCCCTCAGCGCCTTTAAATAAAGTAGGATTACAGTATAATACACACCTGTCAAGAAATTCTATTTGACAGGGAGAACATACACTGAGAGTACAAAACTTTAAGGACACCTTCACAATATTGAGTTGCCCCCCCCCCCCCCCCCCCCCCCCGTTTTGCCCTCAGAACAGCCTCATCAGGGCATGGACTCGACAAGGTGTCGAAATCGTTCCACAGGGATGCTGGCCCATGTCGACTCCAATGTTTCCCACGTTTGTGTCTAGTTGGCTGGATGTCCTTTGTGTGGTGGACCATTCTTGGTACACAAGGCGTGAAAAATCCATCAGCATTGCAGATCTCGACACACTCAAACTGGTGTGCCTGGCACCTACTACCATACCCTATTCAAAGGCACTTAAATATTTGTCTTGCCCATTCACACTCTGAATGGTACACTTACACAACCCATGTCTCAATTGTCTCAAGACTTAAACATCCTTCTTTAACCTGTCTGCTCCCCTTCATATACGCTGATTGAAGTGAATTTAAGAAGTGACATCAATAAGGGATCATAGCTTTCACATTGATTCACCTGGTCAGTCTAAGTCATGGAAAGAGCAGGTGCCCTTAATGTTTTGTACACTCAGTGTATATTAAGCCTTCTGTTGCAGTCCGAATGATACACTCTATGACGGCGTCCAGTGTATTGATGGGGGGCAAGACCTAAAAATACACGTGGTCCTGCTTTGAAGGCCTTTCGCGAAGGCTCTATGTTATACTGATCGCACCATATGTTTCTGTGGGTGTACATATGGTTGTCCTTGTTCAATAGAGCCATGGACGTCTTTTAGTGATGTTCCTATCGGCGGATTCATTGCTAAATATACAATCAAACACATTTTTTCCAGTCTCTGAAAGACTACAACTTGTGTTGGGCGGTGCGTCGTGCTCTGGCCCCCGCTTTTTCTTAAAGGATGAGGACACTAACAACAATCCTTTGGGCAAAACTGAAAGAACTGACCAATGATTAGTCTCATCAACAAGAATTTGACAATGGAGCATCTATTAGCTACATGATGACATTCAACCATACATGTTTAAACCGGAATATAGCAAACAGGATTCAAAACAAAGAGTTGAATTTAGCTAAAGTTAGAAGCTCAGCTATAGCCGATGCCAGAACCAAGAGGGCAGATGACAAAATACAGTACCTAGCTAAGCAAGTTATTTTTTCTGCAAGCTACTTAGCTAGTTAGCTAACTTTAGTTTATCTACTGAAACCCATATTGTGTATTGCTGGCAAACACACTACTGTGTTACAGTGGGGGAAAATCGTATAATTTTCCTGTTTGCTAACTTAGCTAGCTAGGTAGCTAGCTAAGTTAGCTAGCTAAAAATCTACCGGTAACATATCTATGCCTCGCATTTGTAACTTGGGAGCAATGCTGTGTAACATCAGCAACTGTAAATCATTTTATGAACTAGCTATGTAACATAATTGACGAGCGTTGACATTGGTTATGATTATGACCTTGGATTCATTTCAATCTCACAAAATGATAGGCAAGACACAAGATAGATGTAAATATTAAGCATTGCATATCTAGCAAACTAGCTAGCTAGGTTTACTAGCAAACAGTGAGGAGAAACATTAAAACAACAAAGTACTGTTGGCAGGAGTCATTGAAGTGTCCTCTGAAGCCGCCTCCTGCTGTTCACTGGCATTTTCTACAAGAAATCTGCCTCCTGAAATAACAGCTTCTCCCAGGTGGGTGTGACAACCTACACTGCTGCTTGGATTCCACCTGGTGATCTGTTCACGTCTGCCCTGGCCTGTCTCCCCCTTCAGGTACAGGTACCTCCACCACACTCACCCCTGTCTCCCAAGCTTTCGCTCGCCTCCAGCACATATGCACTGTTGGTGCGAGTGACTCTGAACTTACAATGGCTAGCCCCAAGTCGTTATATATATTTTTTCATTATTGTGCATTTTGCTATTTTGCTATTTGCCTCATGACTCCTGCATACTTTGTTGACTACAAACTTGCTTTACCCAATCGCTGGACAGACTATGTTCGTTCCACACTCTAACTCTCTATTGGCCTCCCATCCTATTCTAATCACCTCTCGCCGGCCTCGTATTCATGTTACCTGATGAAATTGCTGTACAATATGATCTTGTTGCCATCTGATGCATATCCAGATGTCATAAATCAGCACTGCAGAGCTCTCCCTGTCTTATGCCGTGCCTTGATTGTATTACTGTTGATGATATCTGGAAATGTGCATCTACACCCTGGCCCATCTACTGTTTCTAGCCCCAATTCTGACTTGTGTTCTGATATCTGCTTCACTGATTTCTGCTCTCGTAAAAGCCTGGGTTTTCTGCACGTTAACACTAGAAGCATATTACCTAAATTGTATCAATTGAAAGTGTGGGTTCACAGCTCCAATCCAGATGTGTTGGTCATTACTGAGACGTGGTTAATTAAGGAAGAGTGTTTTGAATACTGATGTTAACCTTTCTGGTTATAATCTTTTTTGGCAAGACAGATCTTCCAAAGGTGGGGGAGTGGCAATCTTTACCAAGGATCACCTTCAGTGCTCGATTGTCTCCACCAAGTCTGTCCCCAAACAATTTGATTTGCTGGTTTTAAGCATTAAACTTTCAAATAGCTCTTTGTTGACTGTTGCTGGGTGCTATCGTCCTCCATCAGCACCGGCCTGTACCCTACCTGCCCTAAACTCTCTCCTGGCCCCTTACACTAAGTCTGAATTTGTCCTGCTAGGTGACCTAAACTGGGACATGCTTAAACCACCTGACCAAGTCCTAAAGCAATGGGACTCCCTACATATTTTTCAGATTATTACCAATCCCACGAGGTATGACTCCAAACACCCAGAAAAGCCTACTCTCCTCGACGTTATCCTCACAAATAATCCTGATAGGTATCAGTCTGGTGTTTTCTGTAATGACCTCACCTTAGTGATCACTACAGCCTGTGTTTGTAATGGCTGCTCAGCGAAACGACCTGTCCTGATTTGATCTGATCTGACTTTAATGAGCAAGCCTTCCTTTATGAAGTCACTTTCCAGCCAGCGTCATCTTATGATCCACATCTACAGAACTTTTCTTAACGAAACTAAAACGACACACTGACTTTGTGCATTTACACCAACTGACACAAAAAAATGTAACAGATTAAATAGACTAGAAGTCTGAAAAAAAGAAAAAAAAAGAGCACAAATACAAAATGTACAATACAAAAAATCAATCGAGTCCATTGATCGCAGGAGGTAATGAACAGGGGTAAGACTGATCATGACAATCCCATGATGATTCCCATAATTATTTGACAATAAAGATAAATATAGACATCTTTGTAAAATGGTATAGAATTAGCTTGATCCCCTCTGTCGAAGGCGCTTGGACCTTCATTTTTGATATTTTCAGTGGTATTGTTAACAAACACGCCCCCATAAAGACAATTAGAATTAAAAACAGGTTCAGCCCCTGGTTCGACAGTGATCTTGCAGAGTTACTCCACTTCAAGAATTACATTTGGCGAAAGGTTCGGCACACACATACTCAGGCTGACTGGCTATCTTTCAGGCAAATGAGAAATAAGTGCACTCAAGCTATCCAGAAGGCCAAAGTTAGTTACTTTAAGGAGCAGTTCTCTCTCTGTGGGCCTAACCCCAAGAAGTTTTGGAAAACAGTGAAAGACCTGGAGAATAAACCCTCCTCACAGTTGCCCATGTCCCTTAATGTTGTTGATCTTTAATCTTTAATCACCACTTCATTAAGTCAGGATTCCTATTTGACTCAGCCATGCCTGCTTGTCCATCCAACATTTCCTCATCTCCCATCCCTTCTAATGCGACTAGCACCGATGCTTCTCCCTCTTTTCCCCCTGCCCCGCTACAAAGTTTCTCCCTGCAGGCAGTCACTGAGTCCGAGGTACTAAAGGAGCTCCTTAAACTTGACCCCAAAAACCCATCTGGGTCAGATGGGTTAGACCCTTTCTTCTTTAAGGTTGCTGCCCCTATGATCGCCAAGCCTATCTCCGACCTTTTTAACATGGCTCTCCTCTCTGGGGAGGTTCCCATTGCTTGGAAGCAAGCCACAGTTCATCCTTTATTTAAAGGGGGAGATCAAGCTGATCCTAACAGTTATGGGTCTATTTCTTTTTTGCCATTTTATCAAAGGTGTTGGAAAAACTTCTCAATAATCAACTGACTGGCTTTCTTGGTGTCTATAGTATTCTGTCGGGTATGCAATCTGGTTTCCGCTGAGGTTATGGATGTGTCACTGCAACCTTAAATATCCACCATTGCCCTTGATTCTAAGCAATATTGTGCTGCTATTTTTATTGACTTGGACAAAGCATTTGATACAGTAGACCATTCCATTCTTGTGGGCCAGCTAAGGAGTATTGGTGTCTCTGAGGGGTCTTTGGCCTGGTTTGCTAACTACCTCTCTCGAAGAGTGTATTGTGTAAAGTCAGAAAATCTGCTGTCTCAGCCACTGCCTGTCACCAAGGGAGTACCCAAACGCTCGATCCTAGGTCCCACGCTCTTCTTAATTTACATCAACAACATAGCTCAGGGAGTAGGAAGCTCTCTCATTCATTTATATGCAGATGATACAGTCTTATGCTCAGCTGGCCCCTCCCCGGATTTTGTGTTAAATGCTCTACAACAAAGCTTTCTTAGTGTCCAACAAGCTTTCTCTACCCTTCACCTTGTTCAGAACACCTCCAAAACAAAGGTCATGTGGTTTGGTAAGAAGAATGCCCATCTTCACACAGGTGTTATTACTACCTCTGAGGGTTTAGAGCTTGAGGTAGTCACCTCATACAAGTACTTGGGAGTATGGCTAGACGGTGCACTGTTCTTCTCTCAGCACATATCAAAGCTGCAGGCTAAAGTTAAATCTAGACTTGGTTTCCTCTATCGTAATCTTTCCTCTTTCACCCCAGCTGCCAAGCTAACCCTGATTCAGATGACCATCCTACCCATGCTAGGCTACGAGAGGCATCATTTATAGATCGGCAGATAAGGGTGCTCTCGAGTGGCTAGATGTTCTTTACCATTCGGCCATCCGATTTGCCACCAATGCTCCTTATTGGACACTTATAGTGCACTCTATACTCCTCTGTAAAAAGTTCCACTGGTTGAAGCGTATTTCTAAAACCCTCTTATGCCTCACTCCCCCCTATCTGAGATATCTACCGCAGCCCTCATCCTCCACATCCTCCACATACAACACCTGTTCTGTCAGTCACATTCTGTTAAAGGTCCCCACACACATCCCTGGGTCGCTCCTCTTTTCAGTTTGCTGCAGCTAGCGACTGGAAAGAGCTGCAACAAACACTCAAACTGGACAGTTTTATCTCAATCTCCTTATTCAAAGACTCATTCATGGACACTATTACTGACAGTTGTGGCTGCGCTGTGTGATGTATTGTTGTCTCTACCTTCTTGCCCTTTGTGCTGTTGTCTGTGCCCAATAATGTTTGTACCATGTTTTGTGCTGCTACCATGTTGTGTTGCTACCATGTTGTTGTCATGTTGTGTTGCTACCATGCTGTGTTGTTATGTGTTGCTGCCTTGCTATGTTGTTGTCTTAGGTCTCTCTTTATGTAGTGTTGTGTTGTCTCTCTTGTAGTGATGTGTTTTTTGTCCTATATTTATATTGTATTTATTTATTTATTTTAATCCCAGTCCCCCGTCCCAGCAGGAGGCCTTTATCCTTTTGGTTGGCCGTCATTGTAAATAAGAATTTGTTCTTAACTGAAATGCCTAGCTAAATAAAGGTTAAATAAAAAATCTAATATTTGCCTAAGCATGCCTGATATACATAGCTGTAGGTAGATACTGCCTACCTACCTACTTAGGCTCATTTGATCACTGCAAAGGTTGAGGGTTATGCCATATTTCTTTCTATTAGTCAATGGTGGAAAAAGTACCCAATTGTCATACATGAGTAAAAGTCAAGATACCTTTATAGACAATTACTCAAGTAAAAGTGAAAATCACCCAGTAAAATCCTACTTGAGTAAAAGTAAAAAAGTATTAAAAGTAAAAGCAGAAATAATTTATAATTCCTTATATTAAGCATACCAGATGGCACCATTTTATTGTTTTTAAAATGTATGGATAGCCAGGGGCACGCTCCACTACTCAGACATCATTTACCAAAAAAAGCATGTGTTTCATGAGTCCACCAGATCAGAGGCAGTAGGGATGACCAGGGATGTTCTCTTGATAAGTGTGTGAATTAGACCATTTTCTTGTCCTGCTAAGCATTCAGAATATAACGAGTACTTTTGGATGTCAGGGAAAATGTATGGAGTAAAAAGTACCACATTTAGAAATGTACTGAAGTAAAAGTAAACGGTCTCAAAAATATAAATAGAAAATTAAAGTACAGATACCCCAAAAAACTACTTAAGTAGTACTTTCAAGTATATTTATTTAAGTACTTTACACCACTGCTATTAGGCTATATATTGTGGTAAATGTAATCTCTGTGCCTGTGCAAATGTATGCATGTTCAACTCGTCTACCCTAATGTTGATGTTACGCTGGCACGGTTCAACTGTTTTCAATCTGTACAATAGAGTATAATTGTTTTTTTTGTCTTACAGACAACACTGTTTGGTGCCTGGGCTTCTTCCTGAAGTGAATTCTAGATACAGAAACATAATTCCTTTGCCTGCGTGTGTAATTGTAGCAGAACTGTATCCCGTGACCTGTATCCCTCTCGAGGGATTAGCCATTATGCTAGATTTCAAGCAGATGACTCTTTATGACTGCTGATCACCAGCTCTCTTAGCTACATATTGTTACACCAGTAATATGATCTAACCAAAGATGTTTGGTATCCAGTTACAGGATAGGTACTGCTTGGTGTAGAACAGAGACTTTTTGACTGACCTTAGCGATGTCGTCTTTGTCCTCGATTTGGGGACACAGGAGTCCATGTCCATAAAATGTCCATGTCCAGTTGCAGGGGGTCAGTTTGCTCCGTTGTACTTTTTTGATTCATAAAGTAGTCCAACAATATGTGCGCCACCATCGTGTCTATTTCAAGTCTTCTCACTCGTTAATCAAGACAGGTCCCTGTCATCATAACATGCAGCACTTTGGGGTGGACACCCACATGTCTCGATCAATGAGAGAAAATTAGAAATAGACAAGATGTCGGCAAAAATCTTTGGGTATATCACATAATCTGGTGTAACAATCTGTAACTACAGTTCTCTGCACTTGTGTGTCTCTACACCTGTGTCTCTACACCCCCATTGTTGTTGAAACGCAGTTCTCTTGTTACTATTTAATAGTGTACACTCTCCTGTATTTTACATTTTCTTTGGATATCTAAATGTCTAGCATATGTTTGATGCTACAAAGCCCTGTACAGTTTATATAAATATATTCTGTGAATCCATAAGGGCAGACACATTTTTAAGATTGATAGAAAATATCCATATTTATTTTAAGGTGGTTCTACATCAGGGCTCTCCAACCCTGTTCCCAGAGAGCTCCCGTTCTTGTAAGTTTTCACTCCAACCCTAATCTAGCACACCTGATTCTAATAATTAGCTGGTTGATAAACTGAACCAGGTTAGTTACAACTGGAGGTGGATTGAAAATCTTCAAGAGTGTAGCTCTCTAGGAACAGGTTTGGAGACCCCTGTTCTACATGGTCTTATGCTGGGCCACACTATCTACGTTTACACACTGCAGCCCAATTCTGATATTTTTTCCACTTATTGGTTCAGATATTTTTCAGAACTGATCTGATTGGTCAAAAGACCAATTAGTGAAAATAAAAGATCAGAATTAGGCTGCCTGTGTAAACGCAGCCATAGTCCTTCATACGGCTTCGGTACACTGGCAATGGTGGGCTGGGGAGGCGGAGACTCTTTGTGCTGATGGCGATAGGCTTGTCCTGTTTGCAGTGAATGGCCAGCTGGATCAAACTCTGCTGAAAGTGGTGCAGGGCTACTTAACAACCAACTGCTTGGTCCTCTTGCAGAACATTTGCTGGTACTGCACGTCTCCTGGAAGGACAGGGTTGTGGTGTTAGCGTTTTACCGTTTTTGTGGAAGGGATGTAGGGCAACGTGCCTTTATTGGTAAAGGTATCATCCGATTACCACCGGCTAGTGTATTGTGTAGGGACAATGAGGGGACATTTCTTTTGAGATCAGTCAACAAAGTGAAGATGTGAAATGTCTTAGGAAGGCATTTCTAATACAGTATGAATTGTTGTGTATGGGAGATTGAGAAGAAATGGCACCTCAATCGCTGTCATTCGCAATACATTTACTGTCGAAGCTCAACCCTGCACAACCAAAAACCCCTTCTTCATCTCAAAGTACTGTCTGTGTCACACCCTGATCTGTTTCACCTGTCTTGTGAGTGTCTCCACCCCCCACCAGGTGTCTCCTATTTTCCCCATTATCCCCTGTGTATTTATACCTGCGTTTTCTGTCTGTCTGTTACCAGTTCATCTTGTTTTGTCAGGTCTTACCAGTATGTTTTTGTCGGAATTACCATCCGCCTCCTGGGTCTGCATCTGGGTCATATCCTGAGTCGTGATAGTATGAACTGGCCATGACTGACCCAGCAGACTCGGACCAGCTCTGCAGCGCTGTCTGCCTGTATGAAGCCACCATTGGAAAACACGAGGGGCTACTTCAGAACCTTATGGAAGGACTCCATACCTAGGCAGAATGCCCTCCCTGGAAGCCTGTGTTTCAGACATAAGGAAGTGGATGGCGGAAAATGTTCTACTTTTAAACTCGGACAAAACAGAGAAGCTTGTTCTAGGTCCCAAGAAACAAAGAGATCTTCTGTTGAATCTGACAACTAATCTTGATGGTTGTACAGTCGTCTCAAATAAAACTGTGAAGGACCTCGGCGTTACTCTGGACCGTGATCTCTCTTTTGACAAACATATCAAGACTGTTTCAAGTACAGCTTTTTTCCATCTACGTAACATTGCAAAAATCTGAAACTTTCTGTCCAAAAATGATGCAGAAAAATGTATCCATGCTTTTGTCACTTCTAGGTTAGACTACTGCAATGCTCTACTTTAAGGCTACCCGGATAAAGCACTAAATAAACTTCATTTAGTGCTAAACACGGCTGCTAGAATCTTGACTAGAACCAAAAAATGTGATCATATTACTCCAGTGCTAGCCTCTCTACACTGGCGGCAGGGCTGATTTCAAGATTTTTCTGCTAACCTACAAAGCATTACATGGGCTTACTCCTACCTATCTTTCCGAATTGGTCCTGCCGTATATATACCTACACATACGCTATCGTCACAAGACGCAGGCCTCATTACTGTCCCTAGAATTTCTTAGCAAACAGCTGGAGGCAGGGCTTTCTCCTATAGAGCTCCATTTTTTATGGAATGGTCTGCCTATCCCTGTGAGAGACGCAGACTCGGTCTCAACCTTTAAGTCTTTATTGAAGACGCATCTCTTCAGTAGGTCCTATGATTGAGTGTAGTCTGGCCCAGGAGTGTGAAGGTGAACGGAAAGGTACTGGAGCAATGAACCGCCCTTGCTTTCTCTGCCTGGCCGGTTCCCCTCTCTCCACTGGGATTCTCTGCCTCTAACCCTATTACAGGGGCTGAGTCACTGGCTTACTGGTGCTCTTCCATGCCGTCCCTAGGAGGGGTGTGTCACTTGAGTGGGTTGAGTCACTGACATGATCTTCCTGTCCGGGTTGGCGCCCCCCCTTGGGTTGTGCCATGGCGGAGATCTTTGTGGGCTATACTCGGCCTTGCCTCAGGATGGTAAGGATGAAGATATCCCTCTAGTGGTGTGGGGGCTGTGCTTTGGCAAAGTGGGTGGGGTTATATCCTGCCTGTTTGGCCCTGTCTGGGGGTATCGTCGGACGGGGCCACAGTGTCTCCCGACCCCTCCTATCTCAGCCTCCAGTATTTATGCTGCAGTAGTTTATGTGTCGGGGGGTCAGTCTGTTATATCTGGAGTATTTCTCCTGTCTTATCCAGTGTCCTGTGTGAATTTAAGTATGCTCTCTCTAATTCTCTCTCTCTTTCTTTCTTTCTTTCTTTCTTTCTTTCTTTCTTTCTCTCTTTCTCTCTTTCTCTCTCTGAGGACCTGAGCCCTAGGACCATGCCTCAGGACTACCTGGCCTGATGACTCCTTGCTGTCCCTAGTCCACCTGGCAATGCTGCTGCTCCAGTTTCAACTGTTCTGCCTGCGGCTATGGAACCCTGACCTGTTCACCGGACGTGCTACCTGTCCCTGACCTGCTGTTTTCAACTCTCTAGAGACAGCAGGAGCGGTAGAGATACTCTGAATGATCGGCTATGAAAAGCCAACTGACATTTACTCCTGAGGTGCTGACCTGTTGCACTCTCGACAACCACTGTGATTATTATTATTTGACCCTGCTGGTCATCTATGAACATTTGAACATCTTGACCATGTTCTGTTATAATCTCCACCTGGCACAGCCAGAAGAGTGGCTGGCCAACACTCATTGCCCGGTTCCTCTCTAGGTTTCTTCCTAGGTTTTGGCCTTTCTAGGGAGTTTTTCCTAGCCACCGTGCTTCTACATCTGCATTGCTTGCTGTTTGGGGTTTTAGGCTGGGTTTCTGTACAGCACTTTGTGACATCAGCTGATGTAAGAAGGGCTATTTAAATACATTTGATTGATTGATTTGAATGCAGGGTTTCAACTCATTACTGGAGAAATTACGCGGACTATCTATAGGGTAGCAAGCCACTACGGAAACCTCCTGGATGCTCAGTAACCCCGCTACCAACGGTGCTCTTCCCCAGCCTACCCCGGCTTCCCAAGAACCCCACTTACAACCTCCAGAGTGCTATGCTGGGGATCCTGGGACCTGCTGGGCGTTTCTCTCCTAGTGCTCCCTCATCTTTGAAATGCAGCCCTCTTTGTTTCCTTCAGATCGTTCGATCTGATGTCTGGAAGGGCGCTCGCCTGGGCTATGGTGAGAGAGCAACAATCCGCTGTTTGCCTTCGTTTGGAGTATTTCGTAGAGGAGGTGAGGAAGGTGTTCGATTCGCCGGTGTCTGGAAGAGAGGCGGCTCTGAAGCTACTTCAACTACATCAAGACTTCCGTAATGTGGCAGACCACGTGGTAGACTTTCAAACATTGGCCGCCGAGAGTGCCTGGAACCCGGAGTCCCTGGTCGGCACCTTCCTTCATGGATTTTCTGAGGAAATTAAAGATGAGCTCACAGCTCAGGTGTTACCCATGGACCTTGACTCCATCATAGCCTTTACCATAAGGATCGATGATAGCCTACGGGAATGCAGGAGGGAGAGGAGGTCTGTTCTCGGTTTCTACCTCGCTTCCAAAAAATCCCGGAAGTCTCCGACGCCTGCATTCCCGAGAGAATCCGAAGTCACCCGAGTTCCCTTGGGAATCATCGGGGACTGGCGACTCGTCTCCCCCAGAGCCCATGCAGCTGGGCAGGGCTATATTGTCTACTAATGAAAGTTTACGCAGGCTGAGCTCCAACGTTGCCTGTATTGTGGTACTACAGGACATTATATATCCACTTGTCCAGTAACATACCAGGCTCATCAGTAGGTACGCTGGTGGGCCATACTGGGGGTCTCCAAACTCTTATTACTCATACTCCTCTCCATGCTATCCTGCTGTGGGGTGATCGGTCTAAATCTCTCCGGGTGCTCATTGACTCTGGGACGGACGAGAGCTTCATGGATGCTACCCTGGTATCTGAGCTGGGTATCTCCACACAACCCCTCTCTATTCCCATGGACGCCAGAGCATTGGCAGGGTCACTCACAGTATGGTTCCCATTAACCTGTGAGTGTCTGGCAATCACAGTGAGTCCTTACAGTTCCTGTGGTTTTGGGATTTTCATGGCTCCAGAGGCACAATCCCCTGATCAACTGGGCCACTGATTCTATCCTGGGTTGGAGCTTGTTCTGCCATGCACATTGCCTTAAAACTTCTGCATCCCGCTACCGGGATCGATATGACAACAGCCAGTGAAAGTGCAGGGCGCCAAATTCAACAAACAACAGAAATCTCATAATTAAAATTCCTCAAACATACATGTGTCTTATATAATTTTAAAGGTAATCTTGTTGTTAATCCCACCAAAGTGTCCGATTTCAAATATGCTTTTCAGCGAAAGCACTACAAACGATTATGTTAGGTCACCACCAAACCACAATAAGCACAGCTATTTTTCCAGCGAAAGATAGCAGTCAGAAAAAGCAGAAATAGAGATAAAATTCATCACTAACCTTTGATTATCTTCATCAGATGACACTCATAGGACTTCATGTTACACAATGCATGCATGTTTTGTTTGATAAAGTTCATATTTATAACAAAAAATCTGAGTTTATATTGGTGCGTTACATTCACTAGTTCCAAAAACATCAAGTGATTTTGCATAGCCACATCATTTCAACAGAAATACTCATCATAAATGTAGATGATAATACAAGTTATACACATGGAATTATAGATATACCTCTCCTTAATGCAACCGCTGTGTCAGATTTCAAAAAAACTTTACGGAAAAAGCAAATCATGCAATAATCTGAGACGGAGCTCAGAACAATAGCCAAATTAGCCGCCATGTTGGGGTCAACAGAAACCAGAAAATACATGATAAATGTTTCCTTACCTTTGATGAACTTCATCAGAATGCAGTCCTAGGAATCCCAGGTCCACAATAAATGCTTGATTTGTTCGATAATGTCCGTTATTTTTGTCAAATTAGCTACTTTGGTTAGCGCGTTTGGTAAACAATTCCAAAGTCACAAAGCGCGTCCACTATAACGTGATGAAATGTCCAAAAGTTCCATAACAGTCAGTAGAAACATGTCAAACGATGTACTGAATCAATCTTTAGAATGTTGTTAACATACATCTTGAATAACGTTCCAACCGGAGAATTAGATTGACTTCAGAAGAGCGGTGGAACGGAGGTCCTCCTCATGTGAACGCGCATGGGAAAGCATGGTCAGCTCGTGGCAGACCTGACTAATTCCTGTCTCCTTTGGCCCCCCTTCACATTAGAGTCATCAGACAAAGTTCTATTGACTGTTGACATCCAGTGGAAGCCGTAGGAAGTGAAAACTCATCAATATCTCGCTGTAATTTCAATGAGAGCTTGGTTGAAAATCTGCCACCTCAGAAAAAATTCAAACAGGAAGTGGAACTTCTCAGGTTTTTGCCTGCCATATGAGTTCTGTTATACTCACAGACATAATTCAAACAGTTTTTAGAAACTTCAGAGTGTTTTCTATCCAATACGAATAATAATATGCATATATTAGCAACTGGGATTGAGGAGCAGGCAGTTTACTATGGGCACCTCTGTGCACCTTTCATCCAAGCTACTCAATACTGCCCCTGCAGCCATAAGAAGTTAAGGCAGCGCAGCCTGCCCCGGGACGTCCTCCTGCGGGCTTGGGAAAAGCCTCGGATCTCTCCGCTGTTCCCGCGGAGTACGAGGACCTCCGGGAAGGCTCCCGCCACATCCCTTCTGCCGTATCGTCCTTACGATTGCATCATTGATCTCCTCCCGGGCACCACACCGCCTCAGAGGCGGCTTTATTCCCTGTCTGGCCCAGAGACCAAGGCCATGGAGGAGTACATTGAGGACTCTCTGGCTGCAGGGAGCATTCATCCTTCTACCTCCCCTGCCGGGGCTCAGGGTTCTTCTTTGTGGAAAAAAGGACAAAACCCTGTGCCTGTGTATTGACTATCGGGGCCTCAATGGCATCACGGTAAAAAATCATTACCTTTTACCACTCCTCTCCTCGGCATTTGAGCCTCTCCAGGGGGCAATCATCTTTTCAAAGTTGGACCTTCGGAACGCCTACCACCTAGTTCGGATATGGGAAGGAGACAAGTGGAAGATAGCCTTCAACATGGATAGCGGACACTACGAGTACATGGGTATGTCAGTCAGATTGACCAACGCTCCCGTGGTGTTCCAGGCCCTGGTCAACGATGTGCTCATTGACATGTTAAACAAGTTTGTTTGTCTACCTCGATGACATCCTTGTCTTTTCCCGTTCGGCTCAAGAGAATGTACTCCACGCCCGACAAGTCCTCCAGTGCCTCCTGGAGAACCAGCTGTTTGTCAAAGCGGAGAAATGTGAATTCCATCGCTCCGCTATCTCCTTTTGGGGATACGTCCTCACTGCAGGGAAAGTTCAGATGGTTCCTGACAAGGTGAGTGGTGGTGGATTGGCCCCAACCCACATCCAGAGTGTAGCTGCAATGTTTCCTGGGATTTGCACATTTCTACTCCTGCTTCATTTGGGGCTACAGCACCCTGGCTATTCTCCTCTCTGCACTCACCTCTCCCAAGGTTCCGTTCACGTAGTCCCCAGCTGCTGACCGGGCGTTTATGAATCCTAAGCATCGTTTCACCACTGCCCCCATCCTAATCCATCTGGGCCCGTCCCAACAGTTTGTGTTGGAGGTTGACGCCTCGGATGTTGGAGTGGGGGCCATTCTGTCCCAACGTTCTGCCCAGGAGCAAAAGTTGCATTCCTGAACTTTCCTGTCCCATCGCCTTAATCCCGCTGAGGAACTGTGATGGTAATCGGGAATTTCGTGGTCAAGATGGCCCTGGACGAGTGGAGGCACTGGCTTGAAGCGGCGGAACACCCATTCTTAGTGTGGACCGACCATAAGAATCTAGAATATCTTCACACCGCCAAACGCCTCCAGGCAGGCTCGTTGGGCTCTGATATTATTCACTCGGTTCCTACTGCCCTGAGTCCAAGAATGTTAAGCCTCTCTCGCCTGTATAGTTCGATGGCTACACCCTCTGACCCAGAAACCATCCTCCCTACCTCCTGTCTTGCAGCTATACTTGTTTGGGATATTGAGAGCCTGGTCCACAAGGCGACGTGTTCCCCGGGGGGGCCCCGGCTAACCGGATGTTAGTCCCTGATTCGTCCTGGAATGGGCTCATTACGCTAAACTTACATGTCACCCCGGCTCCTGTCGGATCCTGGCTTTCATCCGGCAACATTTTTGGTGGTCCACCATGGTTCCTGACGTCTCGCAATCGCCATCGCCTGCACTGTATGCACAGAACAAGACTCAGCGGGCAAGCTCCGGCTGGCCTCCTTCAACCACTCCCTGTTCCTTACCGCCCCTTTGTCACTGGTCTCCCCCCGTCAAATGGCAACACCACCATCCTTACAGTTGTGGATAGGTTTTCCAAAGATGCACATTTTATTCCCCTTCCCAAGTTGCCCTCAGCCGAGGAGATGGCCCAGCTTATGGGGCAGCACGTCTTCCGGATCCATGGACTTCCGGTTAACATGGTCTCCAATCGTGTTCCTCAGTTCTTGTCCAGGTTTTGGAAGACATTCTGCACCCTGATTGGGTGATCAGTCGGAGCAAGCCAATCAGGACCTGGAGACAACTCTTCGTTGCCTCGTCTCTGCCAAACCCACCACCTGGAGCCAGCAACTTGTGTGGGTGGAGTACGCCTGCAACACCCTTCCCTGCTCGGCCGCTGGTCTCTCTCCCTTCGAGTGTTCCTTGGGTTACCAGCCTCCACTCTTCCCTGAGGAAGAAGTCAGCATACCCTCTGCCCAGATGTTCATCTGCCGCTGTTGCCGTACCTGGTAGAGAGCCCGGTCCACTCTTCGTAAGACCACCTCTAGGTATCGGTGACAGGTGGACAGACACCGGACTCTGGCTCCCGGATATCGTCTCGGGCAGAGGGTATGGCTCTCCACCCGGGATCTCCCCCTCAAGGTGGAGTCCCGTAAACTTTCCCCCTACTTTATCGGCCCTTTCCCCATCTCTAAAATCCTTAGCCCCACTGCTGTACATCTTCTGTTGCCCTGCACCCTCCGTATACATCCCAGTTTCCATGTGTCTAAGATTACACCTCTGTCTCACAGCCCTTTGTCTCCTGTTTCCTCGGGGCAGGGGATTCCAGTACCTGGTTGACTGGGAGGGATATGGCCAGGAATAGAGATCCTGGGTCCCTGCTAGGAACATCCTGGACCCAGCCTTCATTGCTGAGTTCCGCAACCGCCATCCTGATCAACCAGGTATGGGCCCGGGTAGGATTCCAGGTGGCGCCCCTGGGGGGGATGTATTGTCACACCCTGATCTGCTTAACCTGTCTTGTGCTTGCCTTCACCCCCCATTAGGTGTCTCCTATTTTCCCCATACCTGTGTTATCTGTCTGTTTGTTGCCAGTTCATCTTGTTTTGTTACGTCTTACCAGCGTGTTTTCTAGTCTTCCCGGTTCCCAGCTTTCTGCCTGCCCTGAGCCTGCCTGCCGTTCTGTCCCTGTTTGACTCTACCTTGGATTGCGAACCTCTGCCTGCCCTCGACCTGCCCTTCTGCCTGCTCCTTTGTTAAAACAAATATTCTGAGAACCGAAACATCTGCCTCCTGTGTCTGCATCTGGGTCATATCCTGAGTCGTGATAGTCTGTAAACCTCCCCAGCCCATTGACTTTGACAGATCATTCTTGTCAATAGCAGCCCTTTGCAGGGGCTTTTTGTAGACATGTATTGTGTTTTGAGAATCTGCAGAGGAGAATGAGGTGGTTGTGTCATTACTGTTGTAGTCTTGATTGTATACCTTTCAGTGTCCCTTGGTGGTTTCTGTCCCACAATCTTGGTGTGCTCCATAACGTCAAGGTGTGTCGACTCTCTCATGCTTGTGCACCCAAAATGCCCATGCTTTTGGGGTACTTTTCAACAGGGCACTGTGGAATGACTCCAGATAACCTGAGTTTTACAAAAAGGGAAGAGTGGTAGACAAAATTGATTACAAACCATACAAACACTACCCAATTCATGTTTATACCATGCTTACTGTAAATTGAGCCATCTTAGCCATCAACTTGTGAATATTTTGGCCAACTTTCCTTTACCTTGTGCAAAGCTAGGAATGGGAAGTGCATGTTGGTGGAATGAGATTCTGTACCACCTACAAAATACACAATTTAACCACTCCACTAATTGTATTGATCGCTATTAGACTGACTAGCTAAGCATACCTAACATACATTTCAATATTGTCAGCTTGCTATTAGCTGACTAGCATCACTAAATTGGCAACAAGATTGCTAGCCAGCTGAGACTGGCTGAGAACCAACTAACCGACCATAGAGGATTTAAATACATTCATCATTGCTACCAACACACAAACAGAGGGTGAGTTAGATATATCGACAATTCTATTTTTAGTAACTGAGTTTTCCAGACAAGAGTGGAATAGATGGCTACCAAATGTAGATACTCTTATTTGGTAACATTAGTTAGCTAACATCAGCCAAAGATAGAACAAACAAACATGTTTAGTCTGCTGAGGGTAGCTAGCTAGCAGTGACTACCATGGCATAGGCAAAATCGATTGACAGTGTCTATACCAAAAGATAGCTATATGATTTAGCTTATGGTATTCAGAGTTCAATACAGCACAGTAACGTTAGCCAGCTAGCTAGCTAAATTACCCAGCCCCGCTAGTAAGCTAGCTAACCTTAGGTTACCACTAATTGCAAACGTTTTATTTTGTATTGAAGGAAGACAAATCGATGGTATCCCATCACTTCTCAGCTGTTGTTGAAATGGATTTCCCATCAGGTCAGCCTGAAAATCCCTCTGATAATCTTTGGTCACCACGTCATTCTTGATAGCCGCAAACCACTGTCAGAATCAGGGTGAATCTCTGGTAGGTAGAAGGGTGAAAGATAACTAATTTTCGCACTTGGTTGTAATTAGCGCAGCAAGGCACAGAACACCATACGGGCAAGATGACAAACAGTAAAAACTAATGTTTTCAAACAAATCTTGCCTAGAGAAATTCGGAGTTTACTGTGTGTTGGTCGTTCGCAGTGAACAACGTCATTATTCAAGTTTTTGGCACGCCCCCTCTACCAAGCGGGCGGTATCAGCATTTGCGTAGAATGCCGGACTTCGTGGTTCACTATGAGCAGACGAATACACAAGGAGTCAAAACTTCCCGATTCTGCCAGTGAAATGAAAATGTCCTAGTTCTAGCTTGTGGTCTGGATAATTTTGATGTTTATGAATAAAACGTAATGTTGTTAATATAGTAATGACTATATTTACATTTACATTTAAGTCATTTAGCAGACGCTCTTATCCAGAGCGACTTACAAATTGGTGCATTCACCTTATGATATCCAGTGGAACAACCACTTTACAATAGTGCATCTAACTCTTTTAAGGGGGGGGGGTTAGAAGGACCACCTTATCCTATCCTAGGTATTCCCCAAAGAGGTGGGGTTTCAGGTGTCTCCGGAAGGTGGTGATTGACTCCGCTGACCTGGCGTCGTGAGGGAGTTTGTTCCACCATTGGGGTGCCAGAGCAGCGAACAGTTTTGACTGGGCTGAGCGGGAACTGTACTTCCTCAGAGGTAGGGAGGCGAGCAGGCCAGAGGTGGATGAACGCAGTGCCCTTGTTTGGGTGTAGGGCCTGATCAGAGCCTGAAGGTACGGAGGTGCCGTTCCCCTCACAGCTCCGTAGGCAAGCACCATGGTCTTGTAACGGATGCGAGCTTCAACTGGAAGCCAGTGGAGAGAGCGGAGGAGCGGGGTGACGTGAGAGAACTTGGGAAAGTTGAACACCAGACGGGCTGCGGCGTTCTGGATGAGTTGTAGGGGTTTAATGGCACAGGCAGGGAGCCCAGCCAACAGCGAGTTGCAGTAATCCAGACGGGAGATGACAAGTGCCTGGATTAGGACCTGCGCCGCTTCCTGCGTGAGGCAGGGTCGTACTCTGCGAATGTTGTAGAGCATGAACCTACAGGAACGGGTCACCGCCTTGATGTTAGTTGAGAACGACAGGGTGTTGTCCAGGATCACGCCAAGGTTCTTAGCACTCTGGGAGGAGGACACAATGGAGTTGTCAACCGTGATGGCGAGATCATGGAACGGGCAGTCCTTCCCCGGGAGGAAGAGCAGCTCCGTCTTGCCGAGGTTCAGCTTGAGGTGGTGATCCGTCATCCACACTGATATGTCTGCCAGACATGCAGAGATGCGATTCACGATTCACCATTCATCAGAGGGGGGAAAGGAGAAGATTAATTGTGTGTCGTCTGCATAGCAATGATAGGAGAGACCATGTGAGGATATGACAGAGCCAAGTGACTTGGTGTATAGCGAGAATAGGAGAGGGCCTAGAACAGAGCCCTGGGGGACACCAGTGGTGAGAGCACGTGGTGCGGAGACAGATTCTCGCCACGCCACCTGGTAGGAGCGACCTGTCAGGTAGGACGCAATCCAAGCGTGGGCCGCGCCGGAGATGCCCAGCTCGGAGAGGGTATATATGCTATATGCTGTGGCAGAGCCAATGTGAACTTCCCCTTTAAAGATTTCACTTTAACCTCTCTTGGGCACGTGAGACGGTAGCGTCCCACCTCTTCAACAGCCAGTGAAACTGGTGGGTGCCAAATTCATATACAGAAATACTCATTATAAAAATTCAGAAAACGAAACATATTTTACATAGGTTTAAAGATGAACTGCTTGTGAATCCAACCACGGTGTCAGATTTTTTAAATGCTTTACGGCGAAAGCATACATTACGATTATGAGAACATAGCCCACGAAACAAATCATTACAAACAGTAGCCAGCCAGCTAGAACAGTTACACAATTTAAAAATATAGATAAAATTAATCCCTTACCTTTGATGATCTACGTATGGTTGCAATCAGCAGACATTCATTTACTCAATAAATGTTATTTTTGTTCGATAAAGTATCTTTATACCCAAAAACGTCCGTTTTGTTTGCGCGTTTTCTTCAGTAATCCATAGGCTTAAACGCAGTAAAAACAGGGAGCCAAAAAAATCCAAATTGTATCCGAAAATATCAACAACAAAAAAACGACTTCCTGAATGGATTTTTCTCAGGTTTTTGCCTGCCAAATCAGCTCTGTTTTACTCACAGACACTATTTTAACATTTTTGGAAACTTTGGAGAGTTTTCTATCCAAATCTACTCTGATATGCATATATTCTGGGCCCGAGATGCAGGCAGTTTAATTTGGGCATGCATTTCATCCAAAATTCCAAATGCTACCCCCTACCCTAGAGAAGTTAAAGATCACATCACTGAGAGGTTCAAAAGGGAACAGAATCTACTGTATGTATTGAACCTGCCTCGCTGCACATGCGCTCTAATATACAGAGTTTCTGTTAAGCAAAACTCATTTGTTGCCAATTTACAACCACCGACTCTGCTCTTGTTTACTTGGGTGATTTTGAAATCCCAAAAGAGCCCCAATATTTGATTAATGTTGAGTAAACGCCATGAGTAAATGAATGATTGAAATTCAGAGGTGTTTTTCCCCCTCCTGGCCCATGGTGAGTGGTGGCAGCAGGGTACTTCAGATATTTTCTCAGTGGTGTCGATTCACATTATTCATGGTCCTCTCCGGCCCCCCGACTGAGTTTGCCCCCCAGCTCTGTAGGCAGCTGTGTAGTATGCCAGGCTGAGCCAGGGCTGGGGACTTTCAGGCTGGAGAGAGCTATAAGGTCTGAGATAGCCCTCAGAGCTACAGTAGAGTAGGGTCACCCTAGATCCTGCAGTGGCTTTCTGACTTTTCATTTTCTGGCTCTTGAAGACGACAGCTAGGAAGCAACCTGCCAACTTCGCCCTAATGGGAGGTCATACTGAAAGCTCCCCTCTGCTGTCAGCGCCGGTGACATCACTCACACTGACATCAGTGACTCCTGACATTGAGCTGCCGATGTGTGAAGAGACATGGGACACAATACTCAACACAAAGAGTGACACAGGAACAGTACTGAGTCGAGGAGAAAGTGGTGGTTCGTCAGGCCATGCTTTGATCGAAACCATAAGGCGACAGGTTACACAAGCACTGTGCACTGCCTTAGCTGCCTGCCAGCATGTATTCTAGAGATCTGTGGAGTTATAAGGACAAACTGTGTGAAGATACCAACTGCCAGGCCTTGGGCAAGGAGAGCCCGTGCCCGAAACAGACGTATTATGCAAATGTGTATCACAACTCCCTCCCTGCATTTCGGGGTCAAGTGAATGACCTCAAAAATATATTTTTGGTCTGAAGTCTAACAAAACACCATCCGTGAGTCATTGAGGAATGGAATCCAAGAGAAATAAAACGGAAAGGATCAAAGTTGTGCTCTATGCGTGAGAAACTGAGAGTCCAAACAGGAGAGTACTGCTGCTATGCTGTCAGGTAAGATCTATGCATGGCTCCGTTACTTGAAAGGTGCATCAGTACCTTTTTCACTCCCAGGGAAAGAGATAGAGATAGAGGATCAGGCTGTTTAGACATGGATCCTTTTGGCATCGCTGTGTTTCTTTTACGTTTGATGACAGGGCTAGCTCCTGCTATGTCAGCAAAGGAATCCATTACAGTGGGAGTCTCAATTGCATACTCCTCATGTCCTCTGTCGTCGCCAAAACCCATTAGAGGAAAAGGTCAGAGGGGAGGGACCTCCCTTTCTCATCGAATGGGTTTTGAGAAGGAGACGAGAGAGGACGCGAGGAGTATGGAATTGAGATCTTCCCAGTGGCTGCGTTCCACTCATCTGTTTTCATCAGTGTTTTTATGTTCCCCTTGCACATTTCAATTCCTAATGGGATCCGGATCCCATTGGATAGAACGGGGACAAAAAAATAATAATCTGCTTTCTCAGAAAATACCTATCATAATAACCTAGTTATTTGCAGTCATGGAACATGGAGTGCAGTATATTATCGGTGAAATTCAACCCCTGTTAGACAGCGTCCATTGCCCCTAAAAGTCACTTCGGAATTCTCAGAGACTTATGGCCTACAGTAGATTCTGATTCATGTCTGTAGGCAATGATGAATGTGTCACGGGGTCCATCCTTCACATGAGCTTGGTTCCGTGGTTCGTTTAGAGCATAAAATGTTGTCTGTCTGCCTGCTCCTTCTGTGGGAAAGTCTGTTTATGTCACAGTCCCAGACTCCAGTACTTGCAGGAGCAAAGCGTTACGCAACACCATTCTGAGAGAAACGGTGACCTTCACTTCCTAATGAAATATTTAGAGGTTGGCAGATTTAAATCTTTTCACATTTTGTTACGTTACAGCCTTATTCCTAAATTGATTAAATTAATAAAAATCCTCAGCAATCTACACACAATATTCCAGGTTTTTAGAATTTTTTGAAAATGTATTAAAAAGAAAAAACAGAAATACCAAGTATCTACAACCTGATTGGAGTCCACCTGTGGTTAATTCAATTGATTGGATATGATTTGGAAAGGCACACGCCTGTCTATATAAGGTCCCACAGTTGACAGTGCATGTTAGAGCAAAATCCAAGCCATGAGGTTGAAGGAATTGTCCTTAGAGTGGAGAGACAGGATTGTGTCGAGGCACAGATCTGGGGAAGGGTACCAAAAAATGTCTGGAGCATTGAAGGTCCCCAAGATCACAGTGGCTTCCATCATTCTTAAATGGAAGAAGTTTGGAACCACCAAGGGAGGTGAACAACAACCCAAATGGTCACTCTAACAGAGCTCTAGAGTTCCTCTGTGGAGATGGGAGAACCTTCCAGAAGGACAACCATCTCTGCAGCACTCCACCAATCAGGCCTTTATGGTAGAGTGGCCAGATGGAAGCCACTCCTCAGTTAAAGGCACATGACAGCCCGCTTGGAGTTTGCCAAAAGGCACCTAAAGACTCTCAGACCATGAGAAACAAGATTCTCTAGACTGATGAAACCAAGAGTGAACTCTGGCCTGGATGCCAAGCGTCACGTCTGGAAGAAACCTGGCACCATCCCTACAGTGAAGCATCCTGGTAAAGGCATCATGTTGTGGGGATGTTTTTCAGCGGCAGGGACTGGGAGACTAGTCAGGATCGAGGGAAAGATGAACGGAGCAATGTACAGAGAGATCCTTGATGAAAACCTGCTCCAGAGCACTCAGGACCTCAGACTGGGGAGAAGGTTCACCTTCCAACAGGACAATGACCCTAAGCACACAGCCAAGACAATGCAGGAGTAGCTTCGGGACAAGTCTCTCAATGTCCTTGAGTGGCCCAGCCAGAGCCCAGACATGAACCCGATTGAACATCTCTGGAGAGACCTGAAAAAAGCTGTGCAGCAACGCTCCCCTTCCAACCTGACAGAGCTTGAGAGGATCGGCAGAGAAGAATGGGAGAAACTCCCCAAATATAGGTGTGCCACGCTTGTAGATTCATACCCAAGAAGACTCGAGGCTGTATTCGCTGCCAAAGGTGCTTCAACAAAGTACTGAGTAAAGGGTCTGAATACTTCTGTAAATGTGATCTTTGTTTTAAAAATTATAAAAAATAATAAAATTTCTGAAAACCTGCTTTTGCTTCGTCATTATGGGGTATTGTGTTTAGATTGATGAGGATTTTTTTTTTTTAATACATTTTAGAATAAGGCTGTAATGTAAGAAAATGTGTAAAAAGTCAAGGGGTCTGAATACCTTCCGAATGCACTGTAGCTAGTTAGAGCAAAGCATGCATACGTTACTGTATCATCATATGGGGTGCAGGTCTGTTAGGGTCTGTGGCCCCGCTCATATGTTAGAGTCATGATAGCTTGCTCATTAAAGTAGCACTCCACTTTCTCCCTTGAACCAAGAGATAGAAGTCAAATAAGAGCATTTTAAGCCCACAATTACAGTAAGTTATTGCTTGATTATGTCTGAAAGTGTTTCTGTTTTCTGAAGAACACCGAAGACACATGATACAGAACAGATTAAACACTGTTAGTAATAAAGCTACAAACATTTTACCAGGAAAAGGATAGCACATGTTGGCAAAACAGTAGTAGCCAATCGTCGTCTCCACACTGTGCCAGATTAGAAACCGTTCATGAAAATTATGAAAATAGTCCATATTAATGTATGTACACTTAGAAATAACAAAATCAATAACTTGCTAACATCAGATAACATGAATATATTAGCCATTTCTGAGACTTACTTAGAGAATTAATTTGATGGTACAGCAGTAACAATACCAGGATATAACATCTATAGTAGAGACATAAATGCTTATGGGGGAGGAGTTGTTGTTTATATTTTCCTTAGCCACATCCCTGTAATGCTTAGAGAAGATCTCATGTCAAGTGTGAAGTGTTGTGGTTGCAGGTTCCCTTGGCACATCTAAAGCCATGTCTTTTGGGGTGTTGCTATAGGCCACCAAGTGCTAACAGTCAGTATCTCAATAATATGTGTAAAATGCTTGATAATGTTTATGACGTAAACAGAGAGGTCTACATTCTTGGGGACTTGAATATTGACTGGTTTTCATCAAGCTCAAGAGGAAGCTTCTCACCGTAACTAGTGCCTGTAATCTGGTTCAGAGTATTAATCAACATACCAGGGTGTTTACAAACACTACAGGAAGAAGATCATCCACATGTATCGATCACATTTTTACTAATACTGTAGAACTTAGTTCTAAAACTGTATCTGTACCCATTGGATGCATTGATCACAATATAGTGGCTATATCCTGGAAAGCCAAAGTTCCAAAAACTGGGCCTAATATAGTGTATAAGAGATCATACAAAAGATTTAGCTGTGACTCTTATGTGGATGATGTTAAAAATATTTGTTGGTCTGAGTGCATCCAGATGCTGCACTTGATGAATTTGTGAAATTGCTTCCTCCAATTATTGATAAACATGCACCTGTTAAGACACTGACTGTTAGAACTGTTACGGCTCCATGGATTGATGAGCATTTTAAAAACGGTATGGTTGAAGGAGATGGGGCAAAAGGAGTGGCTAATAAGTCTGGCTGTACATCTGACTGACTGTCTTATTGCTAATTGAGAAATTATGTGACTAAACTCAACAAAAAGAAGAAGAAACTGTATTATGAAGCCAAGATCAATAATATAAAGAATGATGGAAAATGAAAATGATGGGCAGAGAGACAAATTCAACTCCATCTTTCATCGTATCAGATGGCTCATTCATTACAAAACCATTTGATGCCAATTATTTTATTTAATACTTTATTGCCAAAGTGGGCCTATCAGCTTGCTGCCAGCTCTTAGCAAACTGTTGGAAGAAATTGTGTTTGACCAAATATCTCTGTAAACAAATTAAAAACAGACTTTCAGCATGCTTATAGAGAAGAGCACTCAACATGTACTGGACTGACATAAATGACTGATGATTAGTTGAAAGAAAATGATAATAAGAAGATTGTGGGAGCCTACTGTTAAATTTCAGTGCAGCCTTTGATATTATTGACCATAACCTGTTGTTGAGAAATCCTACAGTTGAAGTCGGATGTTTACATACACTTAGGTTGGAGTCATTAAAACTCATTTTTAAACCACTTCACACATTTATTGTTAACAAACTATAATTTTGGCAAGTCGGTTAGGACATCTACTTTGGGCATGACACAAGTAATTTCTCTAACAATTGTTTACAGACAGATTATTTCACTTATAATTCACTGTATCACAATTCCAGTGAGTCAGAAGTTTACATACACTAAGTTGACTGTGCCTTGAAACAGCTTGGAAAATTCCTGAAAATGATGTCATGACTTTAGAAGCTTCTGATAGGCTAATTGACATAATTTGAGTTAATTGGAGGTGTACCTGTGGATGTATTTCAAGGCCTACCTTCAAACTCAGTTCCTCATTGCTTGACATCATGGGAAAATCAAAAGAAATCAGCCAAGACCTCAGCAAAAAACATTGTAGACCTCCACAAGTCTGATTTATCCTTGGGAGCAATTTCCAAACACCTGAAGGTACCACGTTCATCTATACAAACAATAGTACGCAAGTATAAACACCATGGGACCACACAGCCGCCATACCGCTCAGGAAGGAGACGCGTTCTGTCTCCTACAGATGAATGTACTTTGGTGCGAAAAGTGCAAATCAATCCCAGAACAACATCAAAGGACCTTGTGAAGATGCTGGAGGAAACAGGTACAAAAGTATCTATATCCACAGTAAAACGAGTCCTATATCGACATAACCTGAAAGGCCGCTCAGCAAGGAAGAAGCCAATGCTCCAAAACTGCCATCTAAAAGCCAGACTACGGTTTGCAACTGCACATGGGGACAAAGATCGTACTTTTTGGAGAAATGTCCTCTGGTCTGATGAATCAAAAATAGCCATAATGACCATCGTTATGTTTGGAGGAAAAAGGGGGAGGCTTGCAAGCCGAAGAACACCATCCCAACCGTGAAGCACAGGGGTGGAAGCATCATGTTGTGGGGGTGCTTTGCTGCAGGAGGGACTGGTGCACTTCAAAATAGATGGCATCATTAGGGAGGAAAATGATGTGGATATATTGAAGCAACATCTCAAGACATCAGTCAGGAAGTTAAAGCTTGGTTGCAAATGGGTCTTCCAAATGAACAATGACCCCAAGCATACTTCCAAATTTGTGGCAAAATGGCTTAAGGACAACAAAGTCAAGGTATTGGAGTGGCCATCACAAAGCCCTGACCTCAATCCCATAGAACATTTGTGGGCAAAACTGAAAAAGCGTGTGTGAGCATGGAGGCTTACAAACCTGACGCAGTTACACCAGCTCTGTCAGGAGGAATGGGCCAAAATTCACCCAACTTATTGTGGAAGGCTACCCGAAACGTTTGACCCAAGTTAAACAATTTAAAGGCAATGCTACCAAATACGAATTGAGTGTATGTACACGTCTGACCCACTGGGAATGTGATGAAAGAAATAAAAGCTGAAATAAATCATTCTCTCTACTATTATTCTGACATTTCACATTTTTTAAATAAAGTGGTGATCCTAACTGACCTAATACAGGGAAGTTTTACTAGGATTAAATGTCAGGAATTGTGAAAAACTGAGTTTAAATGTATTTGGCTAAGGTGTATGTAAACTTCCAACTTCAACTGTATGTGTTATGGCTTTTCAACCTCTGCCATATCGTGGATTTAGAGCTATCTATCTAATAGAACTAATATGTTTTTCTTTAATGGAAGCTTCTCTAATGCCAAACATGTACAGTGTGGTGTACTGCAGGGCAGCTCTCTAGGCCCTCTACGCTTTTCTTTTTTTCCCAGTGACCTGCCACTGGCGTTAACTTCTTACGGATCATTGGGATGCCACCATCCCACCTCGACAACATCCGATGAAATTGCAGAGCGCCATATTCAAATTACAGAAATCGTAATATTAAACATTCATGAAAATACAAGTGTCTACATCATTTAAAAGCTGAACTTCTTATTAATCCAGCCGCGTTGTCAGATTTCAAAAATACTTTACGACGAAAGCACACCATGCGATTGTCTGAGGACAGCGCCCCGCACACAAAAGCATTACAACCAAGCAGATGCATCACGAAAGTCAGAAATAGCGATAAAATAAATCACTTACCTTTGAAGATCTTCATCTGGTTGCAATCACAAGGGTCGCAGCTACATAACAAATGGTCCTTTTGTTCGATAAAGTCCTTTATATCCCAAAAATGTAAGTTTCAATGGCGCGCTAGACTCAGTAATCCACCAGTTACTTCGTTCAAAATGCATACAAAATGAATCCCGTAAGTTACCAATAAACTTATTCTAAACAAGTCAAACAACGTTCCTAATCAATCCTCAGGTACCCTATTATGTAAATAAACAATAAAATGTAAGACGGAGAATACCGGAGACCATTACCGGAGATAAATAACGAAGTACGCGCACTCACCGGAACGCGTTACAAACACTACAGCCAAAATGGGAGCCACTTAGAAAAACTACAAATTCTAGCTCATTTTTCAAAAAACAAGCCGGAGGAACTGCAATCTGGGAGGACTTCCTTTTATTTTCCCATTCCCAGCCATTGTAATCAGAGGTGAGCTGAAATTTTTTTATTCTGGGTGGTTTTTGCATGCTATATCAGTTCTGTTATACTCACAGACATTATTTTAACCGTTTTGGAAACTTTAGAGTCTTTTCTATCCAATACTACCAATTATATGCATATCCTAGCTTCTGGGCCTGAGTAACAGGCAGTTTACTTTGGGCACCTCATTCATCCAAACTTCCGAATACTGCCCCCTAGCCCGAAGAAGTTAAACAAACCATGTGTGTCCATGTATGCTGATGATTCAACCATATACGCATCAGCAAGCACAGCCAATGAAGTCACTGAAACCCTTAACAAAGAGTTGCAGTCTGTTTTGGAATGGGTGGCCAGTAATAAACTGGTCCTGAACATCTCTAAAACTAAGAGCATTGTATTTGGTACAGATCATTCCCTAAGTTCTAGATCTTAGCTGAATCTGGTAATGAATGGTGTGGCTGTTGAACAAGTTGTCGAGACTAAATTACTTGGTGTTACCTTTGATTCTAAACTATCATGGTCAAAAACATATAGATTCAATGGTTGTAAAGATGGGGAGATGTCATGCCTGCTCTCGCACTCCCTCTCTGGTGGTCGAGGGTGCAAGGCTGCCCTTCATTACGCACACCTGTCACCATCATTACGCGCAGCAGCGCTCATTGGACTCACCTGGACTCCTTCCCTTTGTTGATTGCCCCATCTATAAGTGTCTGCTCCATCGTTTGTTCTCTGTGTCTGCATTCATATCGTTATGTGTTCATGTCCAGACACTGTCCTGTCCTGTTTCATGTCCGTTGCCATTAAATGTTCACTCCCTGTACCTGCTTCTCGCCTCTACCAACCATCGATCCTTACAGGGAGAGGTCTGTCTATACTAAAGAGATGCTCAGATTTTTTGACACCACACTCCAAAAAAGCAAGTCCTGCAAGCTCTTGTTTTTTCTTATCTTGATTATTATCCAGTTGTGTGGTCAAGTGCTGCAAGAAATTACCTAGTTAAGCTGCAGCTGGCCCAGAACAGAGTGGAACGTCTTGCTCTTCATTGTAATCAGAGGGCTGATATAAATACTATGCATGCCAGTGTCTCTTGGCTAAGAGTTGAGAGACGAGACTGACTGCATCACTTCTTCTTTTTATAAGAAACATTCATGCGTTAAAAATCCCAACTAGTTTGCATAGTCAACTTACACACAGCTCTGACACACACACTTACCCCACCAGATATGCCACCAGGGGTCTTTTCACATTCCCTAAATACAGAACAAATTCAAGAAAGCATACAGTATTATATAGAGCCATTATTGCATGGAACTCAATTCCATCTCATATTGCTCAAATGAACAGCAAACCTGGTTTCAAAAAACAGATAAATCAACACCTCACAGCACAATGCCTCTCCCCTACTTGACCTCGATAGTTTGTGTGTAAATATTGATATGGGATCCCGAATGGCGCAGCGGTCTAAGGCACTGCATCTCAGTGCTAGAGTTCACTACAAACCCTGGTTTGATTCCAGGCTGTATCACAACCAGCCATGATTGGGATTCCCATAGGGCGGTGCGCAATTGGCCCAGTGTCGTCCAGGTTAGGCTTTGCTGGGGTAGGCCGTCATTGTAAATAGAAATTTGTTCTTAACTGACTTGCTAGTTAAATAAAAATATGCACATACCTTTTTTTAAATAGATGTAGTTCTGTCCTATTAATATTCTGTATGAAGTCATGTTTCATGTTTTGTGTGGATCCCAGGAAGAATAGCTGCTGCTTTTGAAGCAGCTAATAGGGATCCTAATAAAATATCAAACACCAAACACCAATCCCTTTACCTGGCCATAACCAGATTCTCTGAATACCACGCGTTGTCTGGATCTCAGGGAACCAATCCCTTGGGTACTAATATCCGTCTTTAAGTTTAACCCACACAAACCTACAGAGAACGGATGCCCTCTGTACCCTCTTAGGATCTCTGACACCAATGAATTATTATGGGACTTTACCCCATCGTGCTCCGTTGACTGGAGTATCATCGGGAGTCATGAATAAATCACACTTTTCCCTCTGTGAAGCGAATTCCAACTCCTCGCCAGCTTAATGAACACATCCTCCACTCACTGTACTGGCCCTCTCTAGCTCCCAATTAGGCCAAGAGTTGGCATGTTGAGAATAAAGAACCCTGGCCCTCCTAATTCTCAGGGAACACTCCAACCTCATCCCCTTCATTAATTCAGAAGTGCTCAGTCAGGTCCTCTCCTTTGTCTCTGCACTCCAAGTGTGCACGTCTTCCAGTGCCGCCACAGAGATAAACTTTTCGGGAAAATAAAGTGCTATCTAAAACCTAAAAGGAGAACCCTTTGAAGAACCCTTTTTAGTTTTAGGTAGAACCCTTTTTGTTCCAGGTAGGAAGGTTCTACATGCAAGGTTCTACATGGAATTCAAAAGGGTTCTACCTGGAACCAAAAACAGATCTCCTAAGGGGACAGCCAAAGAACTCTTTTTTTTTCAAAGAGTGTACAGCATGAAGTCTTCTGCCCACTTGAGAGAGAAAGAAAACACGATAGAAACGTTGTTGAGGATATTCAAAGATAATTACATATTTTCAAAGAGACCGATTCATCTTTTTGGGTCAGAACAGTGCCAGTTAAATCAGCAACTTGCACATGCGGCCGGCTAGCGAATCACCACCGCTGTCTGAGACTGTCCAAGTACCAAGACAGGGTAGTCACGATTTTCAATCACAGCACCAGTTCTTTCATCATAGAACAAAAAAAACAATCATCTCGAAAGTTGTTGTCACTGCTGTGACTGCTTTATTGCTGTATTAGAGTTGTTTGTTTAATGGGGACCTCTGCTGTTTGTTTTATGGGGACCTCAGCCCTGATACGAAGCAATTATATTTTTTAGTTAGAATTCTGGCACCAGAACTGTCAGTAAAACTGTAAATACTGCTTTTTGCTTGAAATGCCGTCTCTTACTGTGTACAATGAAGTCTTTTGAGAAACGGTGGGGAGTTGATTACTGTAGCGTGGGCTTACAAAGTGGATTGAAACCGTGAAATGGGAGCTTATGTGTTGCTTTGGGATTTTTGGCCCACACATACAAGGCTGAAACACAACTCAATAGCCATAAATGCCTCGGCTGTGGGAAGAGACCGTAACCCATAAGAGTCTAAGCCGGGGGGAGGGTTTTATGTGGATTTTTTAATTATGCTAATTAGATTTCCGCTGGGGAGCCGACATCGACCTTAGGGGGATAAAGGCCAAGTCCTGCAAAGAAAACACTAGGCTATTTTGTTGAGAATACGTTGTAAAAAGGTGATCCTATTTTACAAAAACGCCGTACATTTTCCAATGGTGTTAGACATCATTTTTAAAGAGTTAGTTGAAACGGTGAGACCAGTCATAACCCCAGGAAAATGAAAACAATGATGAGCATAATGGTCTGAAAATGCTGAGCTGACATAAAGTTTTATACCCCAGGTCCTTCTTTTTCTGAGCAGTATATCAAATCAAATGTTATTTGTCATATGCACTGAATACAACAGTGAAATGCTTACTGACAAGCCCTTAACCAACAATGCAGTTTTAAGAAAATACCTAAAAAAAGTAAGAGATAAGAATAACAAATAATTAAAGAGCAGCAGTAAATAGCAATAGCGGTGTACCGGTACAGAGTCAATGTGCGGGGGCACCGGTGTCAACGTAACTGAGGTAATATGTACATGTAGGTAGAATTATTAAAGTGACTATGCATAGATAATAACAGAGAGTAGCAGCAAAGTAGAAGGGGGGGGGGGGGGGGCAATGCAAATAGTCTGGGTAGCCATTTGATTAGATGTTCAGGAGTCTTATGGCTTGGGTGTAGAAGCTGTTTAGAAGCCTCTTGGACCTAGACTTGGTGCCCTGGTACAGCTTGCCGTGTGGTAGAAGAGAGAACAGTCTATGACTAGGGTGGCTGAAGTCTTTGACAATATAAGAAGATGCTGAAGACACATGGAACATTTTATTTGCCAAAGAGAATAGGAGAGAAAAAATGTGTAGATGTGCCTAATGACTCCAACTTTGACATTAGCATGGAAATGGGGCGTCACTTTGGTCCAGAGGGCCTGTTCAAATTGCTACCCTGTTAGGATTAAGTAATTATTTTGTGAAAAAATGTCAATACCGTGTGGTTCTGTTGGTGGACCATGGCACTTGCAACACCAGGGTTGTGTATTCAATTCATATGGGGGACCAGTATAAATAAGAATGTAAACGCTACAGTAATTTGACCTGGATTAGGGTGTCTACTAACATATTAAAGAGAAATAGCTTTTAGATAAGCACAATTCATGCATTTACATACTTATTAAAACCCGAAAAGTAGTTGAGTGATGATGTTACGCAAGCTGCAATTTACATTAACACTAATTTTCAAACTTTATTGTCATGAGTGAGATGCCCTTGTGAGTTATAGAGGCCTATAGTTGGAACAGGCACATTAAAGCTTTAAAAAATGATGTGTTGCAGCCTTTGTATGTCTCTCTGGAATACTAAACTAGCCTTCACTTGACATTTTTATCGGAGTGCAGTTGCCATACTCTGGAACACAGTGCAATGGTGTTGAACAAAGAAAAGCTTGAACGTTGCCAGCTTTCTAGGTCAAAGAGCAGTGTGTGTCTGCGTGACACTCAGGACCTGGGGAAACTAGTGCTGGCAGATGTACACATGAAGAATAGCAAAGCTAGTCCTAGACATTCCGTCCTGTTGATGTGTTTCATGTGAATGGAGCAGGTAAAGGATTTTCAAGGATCTCTTAAAGGGCTTGTGAGAAAATGGTAAGCCAGAACAGAAAACGGGAGAACTTTCACTATGATTTAATAAAAGCTACGTCTATGATTCATGTAACTCTCCCAGATGCAGGGACTCAACTAAGAATGTCTGTATCAAAGGAGGCATAACTGAAGCATTCTAAGATAACATGACCTGTGTCTCCCCAAAAAGTCTTCAACTCAAATTAGCTGTTACACTTGTGCATCCACAGTTAAACAAAAATGGCTCCAATATCAGTTTCAGGCTTCACCTCTATTGCAGAACAATCGTTTACAGAAGAGGATTATATCTTAATTTCATAACACAACCTCCAAAAGGAAATAATGTGTATTCAAGAAGACATTGTTTTCGTAAACTGTCACAAACGTCACAAACGTTAACTAGTCAAAAGTATGACTTATAGGACCTTGAAGGGTTAACCTGCTGTTCACATTTAGCCAATTCCATAGCAAAGGACCTTGTCTATTATGATTAATAACTGTTAGTCCCTCGCTGTTTCCTGTGTGTTTACATCGATATATCACAACGCCTTTCCTATTCATTGACTGTATTTCTGCGTTCCTCTACCGCACATTGAGAGATATAGCTGAAAACATAGGATTTTGAGATATTTACTACATTTACAGTTTCCTGCATTATGTTTCATATTTCAAAACCACCCACACTTCCATATGACTTTTAACATAGACCAACGGTGCAGAAAATGGTGTCATAAACAAAATCTGCAGAGGTGACAGACGGACTAAATTGAACAACCAACATTACTTAAAAACATCCCGCCAAAAATGAGAAACGTGTCTGTAGGCTGGTATCCAACTCCGTGTTTGACAAATGAGGTAAAAATAAATAAATGACAACGTTTGGCGTTTGCTTTCACCTGGTACTTGTTTCTCTTTTGATATATGGCGGACAAATAATTGAGTGAGGAAGTACTTTGAAATTGCGGAGGGCTCACGGGCTAACATGTTTGTCGTACGCCTCTTTCCTTTACTTGGTTCATTTCCCCTCTAACTAATTAGAGTATTCTTCTAATCTGAATTCCCTTAGCCAGCACCAGTTTTAATGCCTTCCTTTGCCTTATTAAGACAGTCCTTATCTCTGCCTCTTTATTAATGTGGGCTAAAATTCACTATATGAAGACAAATAGAGGCAGTGTATCAGCCTACAAATAGGCATCTAATGACTATGCAGAAGGGGACTTCATATGGCTGCAAGCCCTAGTGGTTTGTTGCACCACACTTACATAGTAGCTTGTGTTATTATTGATCATGTTCTCGTCCCAATAGGAAGCAGCCACTCAAATATTTCTATTGTTGTCTTCGGGGCCCAGATCTCTCTCTCTCTCTTTCTGTGTAGTCTGTTTCTCTCCCTCTCTTTATCTCTCTTTATCTCTCTTTATCTCTCTCTCTTTATCTCTCTCTCTCTCTTTATCTATCTCTCTCTCTTTATCTCTCTATTTATTTATTTCTCTCTCTCTCAATTCAATTCAATTTGCTTTATTGGCAGGACGCAACAGTGTACATATTGCCAAAGCTTATTTTGGATATTTACAATATAAACATGAGAATCAAAATTGTCAACGGGACAACAGTAACAACAATAACCAAGTGTCAAAATAACCATACATTCAACAATAACAATAAGCATACAATAAGCATCTCTCTCTCTCTCTCTCTCTCTCGTGTGACTTTTTATGTGTAGCACAACACGAATGGCTGCTTGCAAACTACATATGCCAAAGAAATACATAAAACGTAAATATTGTGGTCTCTAGCAGTTGTGACATTTTATTTAGCGCTGTTAAATATATTATAAATGCTTTATGAGTGAGCTCATGCAAAGTGTGCGTCCATGAAATATGGGCAGGCCAATAACATTTCCTGACAGTGCAGCAGAAAGACAGATGGAGGACTGGACTGAAGATGTAGAAATGAGTCCCTTCAGAGGACCGCATTATTATATGTCACACCGTAGCAACTGCCTATATAAGACACACTATACGGACCCTACAGTCCCTTGTGACTAGACAGGCAGGCTTTGAGCCAAACGATATGGTGAGTATCAGTGCATCAAAACTGCCTGGAGAGACTTTGCAGCTGTGTCCGTTATTAAATAAGGAGATGAATGTCCGTCGGGCAGGCAGATTGAACTGTTCAATAGAAATATAGTGAGAAATAATGACAATCTTTACATTCTATTCCAGGCATGATTTTGCTGGTTTGTACTAAAGAAGAAAATCTATTTTAATATGCAAAAGTAGAGGCTTGGGGAGGTCTAATGGTCTAAGCAGCTGCCTCTGGAGCACATGTATAAAGTACAGCTGCCAGCAAATCCGACCCACTGCTCTTTCAGCAGTCTTTCACCTCTGTCTCTCTCTATCCAATAAACATACAAAATCCTTAAATATACACTACCGTTCAAAAGTTTGGGGTCACTTAAAAATGTCCTTGTTTTTGAAAGAAAAGCACATTTTTTGTCCAAAAGTTGAGGACTTGTGAGGCATCTGTTTCTCAAAACTAGACACTAATGTACTTGTCCTCTTGCTCAGTTGTGCACCGGGGCCTCCCACTCCTCTTTCTATTCTGGTTAGAGCCAGTTTGGGCTGTTCTGTGAAGGGGAGTAGTACACAGCGTTGTACGAGATCTTCAGTTTCTTGGCAATTTCTCGCATGGAATAGCCTTCAATTCTCAGAACAAGAATATACTGACGAGTTTCAGAAGAAAGTTCTTTGTTTCTAGACATTTTGAGCCTTTAATCGAACCCACAAATGCTGATGCTCCAGATTCTCAACTAGTCTAAAGAAGGCCAATTTTATTGCTTCTTTAATCAGAACAAAAGTTTTCAGCTGTGCTAACAAAATTGCAAAATAGTTTTCTAATGATCAATTAGCCTTTTAAAATGATTAACTTGGATTAGCTAACACAACGTGCCATTGGAACACAGGAGTGATGGTTGCTGATAATGGGTCTCTGTACGCCTATGTAGATATTCCATAAAAAATCTGCTGTTTCCAGCTATAATAATCATTTACAACATTAACAATGTCTACACTGTATTTCCGATGAATTGTATGTTATTTTAATGGACAGAAAATGTGCATTTCTTTCAAAAACAAGGACATTTCGAAGTGACCCCAAACTTTTGAACAGTAGTGTATAAACAAATAATTTAAACAAATATATAAATAAGGAGCTGATGCTGGGACTCAGTTGTTGCCGTGATTCGTTTTTTTAATTCTACAGTTGTCATCTCATCAGCCCAAGTTAATAGAGGTTGTTGGAGGTAGTGCCTAGCTTTAATGGCAGCCCCATGGCACTATGGCCGGATGTGAGCTGTTAGTGCCCATGGCCAGGGATGGAACTGGAAGACAGGCGGATTGATCGGAACACTGTTCTTCTCATGACAAGGACATTAAAAGCCATGAGGTGTTTCTGACCATGGCTGCGTCCCAAATGGCACCCTATTCCCTATATAGTGCATTATATAAGGAACATAGTGCCATTAGGGGCGCAACCCGTCTCCGTCCTCTCTGTCCTTTGCACCCCCTGGGAGATGGACGAGTGTCATATATAAGAAATGGTTTCTTTCTCTCTTTTTTTCTTTTTTTTCTTCAATTGGCTGATTGTGATTGATTTGACAATCTGTTGGATCATGTGCTTGTTCTGACATGGACATTTTAACATGTGATTGTTCTATGGTGCGCTTGCAGTGCTGCATACATAACAGTCCTGACAGCATTATGTCACCTATATATAGAATGGCAGGTATTATATCAACTACCTCCTTGGTAATATGGCTGTAAGTATTTGGGCTGCTTGATGTACTGTCATCTGTATAGTATTTGATGTGATGACTGCAAAGCACAGTTACTGCAACTGTGGAGGAGCACATTTCTGTCACTGGAAGGAACACATTGCATATTCATCATACTTACCAGTGGTGTATAGTACTTAAGTAAAAACTTCACTTTTTACTCCATAAATTTTACCTGACACCCAAAAGTACTTGTTACATTTTGAATGCTTAGCTGGACAGGAAAATGGTCCAATTCACGCACTTGTCAAGACAACACACGGTCATCCCTTCTGCCTCAGATCTGGCGGACCCACTAAACACAAATGTATCTTTTGTAAATAATGTCTGAGTGTTGGAGTGTGCCCCTGTGTCACGCCCTGACCATAGTAAGCTGTTTATTCTCTGTGTTGGTTGGAGCGTGATAGTGACTTGGGTGGATCATCTAGGTGTTTTGTATTTCTATGGTGGCCTGATATGGTTCCTAATCAGAGGCAGCTGTTTATCGTTGTCTCTGATTGGGGATCATATTTAGGTAGCCATTTCCCCATGGTTATTCGTGGGATCTTGTCTATGCTTAGTTGCCTGTCAGCACATATTGTATTAGCTTCACGTTTCGTTCATTGATTTGGTTGTTTTTGTTCGGTGTTCATTTATTAAAAAGGAATATGTATGCCTACCACGCTGCACCTTGGTCTCATTCGAACGACGGACGTGACACCCTGGCTATCCATAACTTATAAAAACAAGAAAATAGTGCTGTCTGGTACGCTTAATATAAGGAATTTTAAATAATTTATACTTTTACTTTACTTTTGATACTTAAGTATATTTTAGCAATTACATTTACTTTTGATACTTAAGTATATTTTAGCAATTACATTTACTTTTGATACTTAAGCATATTTAGAACCAAAGACTTTTAGACTTTTACTCAAGTAGAATTTTACTGGGTGACTTTTACTTTTTCTTGAGTAACTTTCTATTAAGGCATTATATACTTTTACTCAAGTATGACAATTGGGTACTTTTCCACCACTGATACTTACTACACTATTTAAAGATTCCATTCTACATGTTCTAATATTATATGCCAGTCATTGTACTTGTAGGCAAATGCAGCACTCCAGAAAGTTTATTTTAAAAAGGACTAAAAGACGTCTCCTCATTTCACCTATTTATTTTCGTCCGGAAAGGCTAACGCGTTTCGGCTGTTACTGTATGCCGTCATCAGAGCATAAAAAAGTGCCAAAGCCATTGTTTTTTATATTCAGGTGCCTAGGTGATAATTACAATTGCCCACACCTATGGGAGGGCGGTACATAATGGTCATTGTTTTTTAAGTATTCAGATCCCTCGACTTTTTCCACATTTGTTACGTTACAGCCTTATTCTAAAATTTATTAAATACAACATTTTCTTCCTCTTCAATCTTCACACAATGCCTCATAACGAAAAAGCGAAAACAAGATTCTCTGGTCTGATGAAACCAAGATTGAACTCTTTGGCCTGAATGCCAAGCGTCACGTCTGGAAGAAACCTGGCACCGTCTGGAAGAAACCTGGCACCATCCCTTCTGTGAAGCATGGTGGTAAAGGCATCATGCTGTGGGAACGTTTTCAGTGGCAGGGACTGGGAGACTAGTCAGGATTAAGGGTAAGACGAGCGGAGCAAAGTACAGAGAGATCCTTGATGAAAACCTCCTCCAGAGTGCTCAGGACCTCAGACTGGGGCAAAGGTTCAACTACCAACAGGACAACGACCCTAAGCACACAGCCAAGACAATGCAGGAGTGGCTTTGGGACAAGTCTCTGAATGTGCTTGAGTAGCCCAGCCAGAGCCCAGACTTGAACCCAATTGAACTTCTTTGGAGAGACCTGAAAATAGCCATGCACCCCATCGAACCTGACAGAGCTTGAAGTGCTTCAACAAAGTACTGAATAAAAAGTCTGAATACTTATGTAAATGTGATATATATATATTTTTTTATAAAATTGCTAAAGTTTCCTAAAACCTGTTATTGCTTTGTCATTATGGGTTATTGTGTGTAGATTAATGAGGGGGGAAAAAACGTTTTAATCCATTTTAGAATAAGGCTGTTAACGTAACAAAATGTGGAAAAAGTCAAGGGGTCTGAATACTTTCTGAATGCACCGTACATACAAATACATATACAAATACACAGATCAGCAGAATAAACTTGATAAATAGCATTAAGGTATCTTCATGATGACATATAGCAAATTTGAGAAATCTTTGGTGCATTTAAAGCCTACAAAAATAGATGCTTGGGGGTATAAAAAATAGACATTACATTTACATTACATTTAAGTCATTTAGCAGACGCTCTTATCCAGAGCGACTTACAAATTGGTGCATTCACCTTATGATATCCAGTGGAACAACCACTTTACAATAGTGCATCTAACTTTTTTAAGGGGGGGGGTTAGAAGGATTACTTTATCCTATCCTAGGTATTCCTTAAAGAGGTGGGGTTTCAGGTGTCTCCGGAAGGTGGTGATTGACTCCGCTGACCTGGCGTCGTGAGGGAGTTTGTTCCACCATTGGGGTGCCAGAGCAGCGAACAGTTTTGACTGGGCTGAGCAGGAACTGTACTTCCTCAGAGGTAGGGAGGCGAGCAGGCCAGAGGTGGATGAACGCAGTGCCCTTGTTTGGGTGTAGGGCCTGATCAGAGCCTGAAGGTACGGAGGTGCCGTTCCCCTCACAGCTCCGTAGGCAAGCACCATGGTCTTGTAGCGGATGCGAGCTTCAACTGGAAGCCAGTGGAGAGAGCGGAGGAGCGGGGTGACGTGAGAGAACTTGGGAAAGTTGAACACCAGACGGGCTGCGGCGTTCTGGAAATAGACATCTGGATAGAAAGATTGTCATTGAATTTAGGAATATATACACTGCTCAAAAAAATAAAGGGAACACTTAAACAACACAATGTAACTCAAAATCAATCACACTTCTGTGAAATCAAACTGTCCACTTAGGAAGCAACACTGATTGACAATAAATTTCACATGCTGTTGTGCAAATGGAATAGACAAAAGGTGGAAATTATAGGCAATTAGCAAGACACCCCCAATAAAGGAGTGGTTCTGCAGGTGGTGACCACAGACCACTTCTCAGTTCCTATGCTTCCTGGCTGATGTTTTGGTCACTTTTGAATGCTGGCGGTGCTTTCACTCTAGTGGTAGCATGAGACGGAGTCTACAACCCACACAAGTGGCTCAGGTAGTGCAGCTCATCCAGGATGGAACATCAATGCGAGCTGTGGCAAGAAGGTTTGCTGTGTCTGTCAACGTAGTGTCCAGAGCATGGAGGCGCTACCAGGAGACAGGCCAGTACATCAGGAGACGTGGAGGAGGCCGTAGGAGGGCAACAACCCAGCAGCAGGACCGCTACCTCCGCCTTTGTGCAAGGAGGAGCAGGTGGAGCACTGCCAGAGCCCTGCAAAATGACCTCCAGCAGGCCACAAATGTGTATGTGTCTGCTCAAACGGTCAGAAACAGACTCCATGAGGGTGGTATGAGGGCCCGACGTCCACAGGTGGGGGTTGTGCTTACAGCCCAACACCGTGCAGGACGTTTGGCATTTGCCAGAAAACACCAAGATTGGCAAATTCGCCACTGGCACCCTGTGCTCTTCACAGATGAAAGCAGGTTCACACTGAGCACATGTGCCAGACGTGACAGAGTCTGGAGACGCCGTGGAGAACGTTCTGCTGCCTGCAACATCCTCCAGCATGACCGGTTTGGCGGTGGGTCAGTCATGGTGTGGGGTGACATTTCTTTGGGGGGCCGCACAGCCCTCCATGTGCTCGCCAGAGGTAGCCTGACTGCCATTAGGTACCGAGATGAGATCCTCAGACCCCTTGTGAGACCATATGCTGGTGCGGTTGGCCCTGGGTTCCTCCTAATGCAAGACAATGCTAGACCTCATGTGGCTGGAGTGTGTCAGCAGTTCCTGCAAGAGGAAGGCATTGATGCTATGGACTGGCCCGCCCGTTCCCCAGACCTGAATCCAATTGAGCACATCTGGGACATCATGTCTCGCTCCATCCACCAACGCCACGTTGCACGACAGACTGTCCAGGAGTTGGCGGATGCTTTAGTCCAGGTCTGGGAGGAGATCCCTCAGGAGACCATCCGCCACCTCATCAGGAGCATGCCCAGGCATTGTAGTGAGGTCATACAGGCACGTGGAGGCCACCCACACTACTGAGCCTCATTTTGACTTGTTTTAAGGACATTACATCAAAGTTGGATCAGCCTGTAGTGTGGTTTTCCACTTTAATTTTGAGTGTGACTCCAAATCCAGACCTCCATGGGTTGATAAATTTGATTTACATTGATCATTTTTGTGTGATTTTGTTGTCAGCACATTCAACTATGTAAAGAAAAAAGTATTTAATAAGAATATTTCATTCATTCAGATCTAGGATGTGTTATTTTAGTGTTCCCTTTATTTGTTTGAGCAGTGTATATATACATAAGCGTTCAAAATACAGCACAGCCATATAATCTACATGTAGGAACCTCTGTAATCCTATGGGACGGTAAAAAGCCTTTTAATGTAAGAGTGGCATATTAGAAAGCAATTGAAGTCTTTAGAAAAAAGCTTTATTTTGTTCTTTAGAGAATACTTCCAGTTGCCTTATGTGTGTGTGTGTGTGTGTGTGTGTGTGTGTGTGTGTGTGTGTGTGTGTGTGTGTGTGTGTGTGTGTGTGTGTGTGTGTGTGTGTGTGTGTGTGTGTGTGTGTGTGTGTGTGTGTGTGTGTGTGTGTGTGTGTGTGTGTGTGTGTGTGTGTGTGTGTGTGTGTGTGCGTGTGTAAGTACATGTGTTTGTTAACATGCATAAGTATGTGTGTGTGTGTGTGTTTTTGTTTTAGATGTGTGTAAAAAGTACAGCTGACTGGAGCTTGGTTCTCTAAAGGGGTTTTCGTCTGCACTTTTCAACTTTGTTGAAACACTCACCTGGTCCCTTTTATTCATATAATTTGTTAATACCTGGCATCGTTTGGTTAATATGCACTTTTATTTTCACATGAAATATGAAAGCTGACCTTGTGATCCAAGACACCCACTACCTGTAATTGTTGGCATTGTCTCTCAACTGAGGTGTGAATAGATCATTGGTCATGTTAAACTTGTTTCACACCTTTACTTGACAACTTAAATAGCCAAGTGTTGATTACAACTTGCAGGCATCTCTATCATTGTCTGACTTAATACTATTTGGGACTCCTTAACATATATTTAAAGATGCAATAAGTCCGTTTTTTCAAAATATTTACACCAACATGTGTGTGATATCCATAGTTGGATAAATGAAAGGTCATGATTTATTTGCTTAATTTTGGATAGCCTATACATCTCCTTTAAAAAAATTCTATAGAATTTCCCCCACCAATAAGTCAGATTTGTCCGGCAGACTATATAAACTAAAGATAACTGTGTTCATTTTAGGAGAAAAATGCAGTTATGCTTTTTTTCAAAGGTTGAAGAACTAGCCCCGCCTTAATGATACACAGTCTGAATTTCTGCTCCCAATAGTTGGAGCGACTGTTCCACTGTCAGTGTTGAAGGTTACCTCGTGCGTAGTGGGTAAACGGAGCGAGGAGGAGACGGATATTTCGCTGCTCTCACACATAGGCTCCACGCCACCAAAGAGGCTGAATTAAGATAGCCTGAATCTTAAGTAAAATATTTAAGTTTAAAAAAAAGCTTGAGTAGGATATTATAAAACCATGTTTTTGTGAAGCGCGTTCATCAGACCATATGGTAGTGCCTTTGGTGGCACAACTTCTCCTTTGCTTCTGAACAGCCAGAGTCGATGAACAATTTGAGAACCTTGAGGAAAATGTTCAAGCCCAACAGAGGATATCAAAAGCGGTGAATTTGGATATCGTTGGATTTAAAAGACGGATCCCTATAAGAGCAGTGACTCAATCAAACTTATGGCGTGAAGGTAAGAGCATATCTTGCTCTGACACCTAAACACAGGTATAATTCTCATGAAATTCACACGGTGTCCACATTTAAGAGTAGACATAGGCTACCCGATGCCTGCACTATGAAGGAAAGTGAAGACTAGATCCAGTTGCTTAATTAAAGTGATATTTCAAGATCATAATATAGTTATTCGTTTTTGTTGCATGTAGTGAATGATTCACCCACTTAAGTTTTCAATTAGTAACCATTTGCGCACGCCTGAATTTTATAAATTGATGAGGTTTTGAGTCATTTATTCTGTTAGACCATATGCTGTATGGCAGTGCTCATTTCATGATCAACTCAATTATGTGCTCCAGGCTATAACGTTTCACGCGTGTGTTTGCATGCGTGCCTACGTGCGTTATTATGTGTGTGCTTTTGCGAGCGTGCCTGCATGCATAAATATGTATGAGTCCGCTTGCTTAAGTTTGTGGTGTGTGTGTGTGTGTGCATACGTGCGTGCTTGCGTGCCTGCGAGCGCGTGTGTGTGTTTGTTTGTTTGAAATGCTCTCTGCATCAATTTTTGTAGATTTAGGGATAATTTCTGTGTAATATGTCCCAGGTATAATACAGCATGAAAAGGTTGCCTGTTGGTCTTCTTCAAAGGCCTCGATGAAAGGGCAAAGCAAACGGATGAGTTGTACACGCACTCACCACTAGTAAGCCATCTAAAGACTTATTGAATGTTTATGGTCTGCTCTGCTCCATAGATGGATATCGTTGGATTTGTGTTTGTGATCCTATGAAGGAACAGCCTGTTCTTCTCATGCAGCTTCTTGTTCCTATCACCAGCCTCTGAGAATAGCAGCACCATCTTTAGTATTTCTTAAATGTGTTGCCTTAGCATATAAACTATTGGTGCATACATTATACAGTAGGATACATCTAAATCAATGAGGGTTATACGTGTAAGGGGTTGTGTTATGAGTATACTCTATACTATACAATTTTTTTGTATTTGTATTTATTATCTACTAGCCAAGGCAGCAGCTACTCTTTCTGGGGTCCAGCAAAATGAAGGCAGTTGTATCATTTACAATACATTTCACAACAGATCTCACAACACCGTAAGTGTGTGCCCTCAGGCCACTACTCTACTACCACATATCTACAACACAAAATCCATGTGTACATGTGTGTAAGTGCGTATGTTATCGTGTGTGTATGCATGTGGCTGTGCCTGTGTGTGTGTCTCTTTTTTTTTTTTTTTCTTTTTTTTTTTAAATTTTTATCCCCTTTTCTCCCCAATTTTTCGTGGTATCCAATCGCTAGTAATTACTATCTTGTCTCATCGCTACAACTCCCGTACGGGCTCGGGAGAGACGAAGGTCGAAAGTCATGCGTCCTCCGAAGCACAACCCAACCTAGCCGCACTGCTTCTTAACACAGCGCGCCTCCAACCCGGAAGCCAGCCGCACCAATGTGTCGGAGGAAACACCGTGCACCCGCCCCCTCGGTTAGCGCGCACTGCGCCCGGCCCGCCACAGGAGTCGCTGGAGCGCGATGAGACAAGGATATCCCTACCGGCCAAACCCTCCCTAACCCGGACGACGCTAAGCCAATTGTGCGTCGCCCCACGGACCTCCCGGTCGCGGCCGGCTGCGACAGAGCCTGGGCGCGAACCCAGACTCTGGTGGCGCAGCATAGCACTGCGATGCAGTGCTCTAGACCACTGCGCCACCCGGGAGGCCCGTGTGTGTGTCTCTTCACAGTCCCCGCTGTTCCATAAGGTGTATTTTTTATCTGTTGAAAAAAAATCTGATTTTGCTAAAACATTGTTTTGTCGCACACAAGTAAATTATTAGATGAGCAATGAAAAATAAGGTGTGATCCACAGGCGGCAGTCGTACCCTTGACCAAAGATGACAATGATAATGATGATAACAATTGTTATTTTCATCGTTGCTCATTTTAATAATTAACTTTTTTCAGCACAAAATGCCGACAGGCTTTTGGGTACATATTTAAAACAATTACACAATTACTGAGAAATACCAATTAGCCTGAATGGTGCCAAAAATGTAAATGACTCAATACTCTCCAACTGCAGAGGAACGTCTTTAAATGCAAACTGCGGAGAGACGGGAATAAATGTACTATAATGTGTGCTATAATTATTTAAGCCACATAAAATAACAACCATTATTGCAACTGGATTGCGGTGATTTTTGGTCTTATCAAGCTATGTTATGCTACTTTTATGATTATTTCTGTTTGTGCTGTCCATTGCCTTGCTTACTGGCAGGTCAGAAGCTTATAGCTCCATACCATCTCAATACGATCCTCTTAGCTCTCTGGTTACTCTGTACTGTATCTCACTCTTGTGCTGCTGATGGCAATCCAAGCTGCTGAAATTACCCTATAGATCCCAAACTCGGTCCTTGCCTCTGGGTGCACATTTTTTTTGTTGCCTTACAACTACACAGCTGATTCAAATAATCAAAGCTTGATGAGTTGGTTATTTGAATCAGCTGTGTAGTGCAAGGGATAATACCAGGGGGGGGCAGGACTGAGTTTGGGACACCCTGCGTATAGATGGCCTACCCTAGCTGTTTCTGAACGAGAATGTTCTACTTCTTAGAATCAATCTGGCTTTGTTTACATGCTTGAGTCATGGTTGGTTTGTTTGGAGGTAGACTGTAGGCTTCAGCAGATGTCCCCCTGGCAGATAGCTAGCTGTCTCCCATTATTTATGAAGACCTCCATTGAATAGTTGATACATCAACACACTTGTACTGTAGTCTGCCAATACACCATGGCTTATGTTTGCATACCTTCAGTTTCGATAACAACAACCTTCAAGTAATGAACACATTAAAGGCATAGTTTTCTGGTGTGGTAGTCATTATGTGACATTTAAAGCTCATTGCATTGGGGTTTTCACATATCAATCATTTAATTGTTTTGGAATTGGAATTTGTAACCAACAACTAGAATGATATTCCCACTTCGGGTCCCTTTTTCCGAGTGTGTCAACTGTCGGACATTTCTTGTGAGCAATAACCACTGAAAGGAAAGGAGATGGAGGAGGCAATTAAGTCCAAAAACCTATAAAAGATATGGGCCACTTATGATGGTGCAGATTACAGTCTTCTGGTGGATCTGGTCATTAAGGGGCTGTCGATGTCAACATAATGGAGGGGTGTAAAAGTGTCTGACCAGGAATGAGCATGTTATGTATTTTACGGCATGTGTGATATGTTCAGGCAAACCTGGGTTCAAATAGCATTTGTTTTCTTCCAAATTCAAAGTGTTGATTGTCTGTAGTGCCAGTTGGGCAGGATTTGCACTTTTAGGACATATTCCATTGGTTCGTTGTGCCAGGCAAGCTCAATCAAGCACAGCTCAATTATTTTATAGAAAATGAATGTTATTTGAACCCAGGTCTGATGTACAGTATCCCTAGTATTTGTTGCTTCCAAAATACCATCTACTAGATACTGTCTGGATAACACCCCTTCTTATTGAAACTTTTTGCATACTCCTCACGTCCTCTCTCGTCTCCTTCTCTAAACTCATTGGAGGAGAAGGTCAGAGGGGAGGGACGTCTGTCTTTCTCGTCCAATGGGTTTTGAGAAGGAGACAAGGAGAGAAGAGAGAGGATGCGAGGAGTATGCAATTGAGATCTTCCCATGATAACCTTCCCTACTGTGCAAATGCCTGTATAAATCTTCAGTTGGCCCTTAGTCCCTTTGAACTCTTATCCTAAGCTGATCGAAACGTCCTACATCTGGCGTCACACACTTGATTGAGATGTTTCCTGACAAACCTTATTTAAACAAATGGTCCACGGTGAAATCCTCGCCTTATCGTAACCAAGCAGTCTTGGTTATTTTGGGTGCTTAGAAGCGGAAATCTTTTCTCCCCCTCTATCTCTCTCTCATCCACTGCAGGATTATGAAGAGACAATGCTCCCCTGGGAGACGTTTTGCTCCTTTAGTCACAGTCAGGCTAAATTGTCAAAGCTCTCTCCACACACATATGCACACACGCGTGCGCACAACCATACACACAGGCATACGCACACATTCATGTGGATGTCCTCTATGGTTACTTCTGCATGGCAAGATGAAGTATCACAGGTACAGTAGTGGTGCGTGGGTAAAATCACCAGGGAAGCCAAGCCAGGAGAAAATTCCATATTACAACCTGTGATAATTGTGTTGTTTGCTCTATAACCTGTTAGTTCATATGCCGTGACACCATTATATATACAGTTCAAGTCAGACGTTTACATACACTTAGGTTGGAGTCATTAAAACTCGTTTTTCAACCACTCCACCAATTTCTTGTTAACAAACCATAATTATGGCAAGTCGGTTAGGACATCTACTTTGTGCATGACACAAGTCATTTTTCCAACAATTGTTTACAGACAGATTATTTCACTTATAATCCAGTGTATCACAATTCCAGTGGGTCAGACGTTTACATGCACTAAGTTGACTGTGCCTTTAAACAGCTTGGAACATTCCAGAAAATAATGTCATGGCTTCTGATAGGCTAATTGACATCATTTGAGTCAATTGGAGGTGTACCTGTGGATGTATTTCAAGGCCTACCTTCAAACTCAGTGCCTCTTTGCTTGACATCATGGGAAAATAAAAATAAATCAGCCAAGACCTCAGAAAAACATTGTAGACCTCCACAGGTCTGGTTCATCCTTGGGAGCAATTTCCAAACACCTGAAGGTGCCACGTTCATCTGTACAAACAATAGTACGCGAGTATAAACACCATGGGACCACGCAGCCGTCATACCGCTCAGGAAGGAGACGCGTTCTGTCTCCTAGAGATGAACGTACTGGTGCGAAAAAAGTGCAAATCAATCCCAGAACAACATCAAAGGACCTTGTGAAGATGCTGGAGGAAACAGGTACAAAAGTATCTATATCCCCAGTAAAACGAGTCCTATATCGACATAACCTGAAAGGCCGCTCAGCAAGGAAGAATCCACTGCTCCAAAACCGCCATAAAGCCAGACTACGGTTTGCAACTGCACATAGGGAATATCGTACTTTTTGGAGAAATGACCTCTGGTCTGATGAATCAAAAATATAACTATTTGGCCATAATGACCATCATTATGTTTGGAGGAAAAAGGGGTATGCTTGCAAGCCGAAGAACACCATCCCAAACGGGAAGCACGGGGGGTGGCAGCATCATGTTGTGAGGGTGCTTTGCTGCAGGAGGGACTGGTGCACTTCATAAAATAGATGGCATCATGAGGGAGGAAAATTATGTGGATGTATTGAAGCAACATCTCAAGACATCAGTCAGGAAGTTAAAGCTTGTTTGCAAATGGGTCTTCCAAATGGACAATGACCCCAAGCATACTTCCAAAGTTGTGGCAAAATGGCTTAAGGACATCAAAGTCAAGGTATTGGAGTGACCTCAATCCTATAGAAAATGTGTGGGCAGAACTGAAAAAGCGAGTGCGAGCAAGAAGGCCTACAAACCTGACTCAGTTACACCAGCTCTGTCAGGAGGAATGGGCCAAAATTCACCCAACTTATTGTGGGAAGCTTGTGGAAGGCTACCCGAAACGTTTGACCCAAGTTAAACAATTTAAAGGCAATCCTACCAAATACTAATTGAGTGTATGTAAACTTCTGACCCACTGGGAATGTGATGAAAGAAATAAAAGCTGAAATATATCTTTCTCTCTACTGTTATTCTGATATTTGACATTCTTAAAATAAAGTGGTGATCCTAACTGACCTAAGACAGGGAATATTTACTAGGATTAAATGTCAGGAATTGTGAAAAACTGAGTTTAAATGTATTTGGTTAAGGTGTATGTAAACTTCTGACTTCAACTGTATATGCCAGTGCACAGGTAAAAGATGTACAAAAAGATACACGTTCGGCTCCACAAGGAACTACCTACAGGTTCGAGACAACGATTGTCCAAATGACTGACTATTGTGCACAGATAGACAATGAGAGGGGGAAGAAAGGAAGAGAGAAAGAGAGAAGAAAAGTGCTTGAGAGACATGAAATCTCTCAACAATTATCTCGGTGCGCGACATGTTCAGTCAAAGGACCATTAACTGTGAACGTGGTACTAGATCTGGGCTGGTCCCTTTAGACATTTAGTCAGAAATACTAGCTTTAGATAAAGCCTTGGCGCAAACAGATGTTTGGGGACATTGACAGACCTACGGTGTGTAGGGAACAACATTGACACAGCGTTGAAGTGCAGAACCTCTCTTTTTGTGATTGTAGTCGAGAAACGTTTCAAGACGATCTAAATGTTAGACTACACAGTGTGGCTTAGAGTGTGTATAGTTTAAATAGCTTTTGAATTGCAGTTTGAAACTTTTCCCCAAACTGGTACAAAACCTTACTGTATAACCTTTACTGTGGGCTTTGATACAGTAATGGTCCAATCAAAAGGTTTACATCTGGAAATAGCATGTACCCTTTTTTAACATAACGGGCATTCATTCATTAAAAGGTTTAGTGTTGTTAAATCAATAATATCTCTGTAATTACTTCTGTGTGTGATTCACAGAATATAGTCTCTATAGGCTCTCCTTTCATCATTTTGTCCTTGTTCTCGCTCAGATTGAACCGTCCTACACACAGTTTGAGTTTCAAGTTTCAAGTTTTAATGTCACATGGACAGGTACAGTGAAATGCCTTTCTTGCAAACTCAAAACCCAACAATGCAATAATCAATAACAATGTAATACTATAAGAAAACCACACGAGAAATAAGAAGAAATATAAAGAACACAATAAGTAAGTAGGACAGGGTAGGGCTGACCCCATTTAGTCGACTGGTCGACACATGATTTGCGCCTGTCTCAGTGGTCTAATCCATTGCGGAGGCCATTGGGATGGCACAGTCCATCACTCTAAGACGTGATACTGAAATTGTATGTGGTTATATTATGTACGAATAATGGTGCAACACTAATAAATCTAATGTTGTTTTAGAACACATGTGCTTTCTCCCACGTCGGAGACGGTCGCTGTCCACGGTTCTGAAACATCATCTTCAGTGCGACGTAGAATTGGCACCTTTCCCTACGTTGCTATGTGCATGATATCAAAGTTAACCAGCGTATTGGGATAGAGAACAATGCGGCGGAGGCAGCAGCAGCAGAGACGAGGAAACAGCCCTTGCCTTAGCCAAGAAAATTGAGTAGAGTGGAAACCCCAACTTAATTAGATCTATAATCAATAGGCTAACTGTTAAATGTGCCTGGCTTTATAAAGCATCCATATATATCTACAGAAATCAGACAGATCCTGCTTCTGTTGCCTGTTTGAGTGTTTGTTTAATAGCCTACTGATTCCGTGAGCACCAAGCCTCGCGCATCGGAAGAATGTCGAATAAAGCAGTTTCACAGATTCGGTTGTTTTTAATATTTGCTACGCTATGATAAAGGCTTTACAATATTTTTCCCTTTAGAACAGACTGGTATTACTTATAATTGATTTAGTGTTGTTTACACTGTTCCAAACAGTATAGTTTTTTTTTGTAATCTCACAGCACCTGTTTGTCACACATAATATGCACGCAGCTCTCGCTCCTATACCCTCCTTTTTCTTCATCTCCCTCTTATTGTTATTATTACAAATATTATTATGATCCTCATTGTAATAATAAGTAATGTCGTTATCATTATTAAGTTTTTTATAGTAGCCTTTTATAACCACCATCGAGCTATAGGCCTAAGAGCGCATCCTGTTTAGTCTTAATACCGTAACTTCCTTAGGCCTATATTTAAAAAATATAGCCTACTGTATCTATCAATCAACCAATCATTAATTAGTTCATGCCATCACACAGCATATGAGACATTCATGTTTTGAAATGCAATGAAGCATTTTCGTTTTAAAATTAAATAACAAAGGGAGCTTTGAATAATTTGCCCGAACAAGAAATAAACCGCAATTCGCAAATGCATGCAACTGTTTTTAGTCTGCTGTAATAAAGGCTTTATATATTTATATATTTTTCATTAAAACAGACTCTCTGGTACACTTTTTTATTTAGTGTTGTTTACACTGTTCCAAATGGTCAGAAAAAATAACAATATTGTAATGAACAGGAACTGTTTAGCACACATGCTCACGCAATGCTTGCTCCTATACCCTTCTTTATCTGGATCTCCAGTAGTTTCCACAACTTGGTCAAATGTCTTTCCATAGATCTGACTTCCCCTTTCCCTCCTGAGCAACCAGTAAACATTCGCCCATTTCGAGTTTCTTTGTCACGTCGTCCGCATCCATTTTGCTGTCACGTGTTACTGTGTTCGCAGTTTATTATAACCAATTTATTGATGTGATTGTGATAGGCTGTAGATCCGGCCCTATTGGACACATGCTTACATGTTTCACGTAAAGAGAGCAAGGGTTGGGGGAATAGGGCATTTTTTTCCTAAACAAATTAGGGATTTGTAGGCATACTGTGTAAGAAACTAAATGGCTGAATGTACGTTGCAGCTTCAGCACAGACAGTGCAGTAAACACTTGCTGTGCCATGGTGCCTTTTCGCAACAGTAGGGAAGAGAGCGAGACAACATGCACCAGTCACACAGGCACTCAATGTCATTTTTTTTAACACTGTGTGACCATCGGGCTCTTCCTTGAGTTATTTGTGTGTCTTAATTATTTAATCAAACAGTGTGCTTAAAGCATCAGACAAGATCAGTGCATATGTAGTTGATTTTAGTCAAACACATAGGGTGTGTCTGTATATATATATATATATATATATATATATATATACTGCTCAAAAAAATAAAGGGAACACTAAAATAACACATCCTAGATCTGAATGAATGAAATATTCTTATTAAATACTTTTTTCTTTACATAGTTGAATGTGCTGACAACAAAATCACACACAAATGATCAATGTAAATCAAATTTATCAACCCATGGAAGTCTGGATTTGGAGTCACACTCAAAATTAAAGTGGAAAACCACACTACAGGCTGATCCAACTTTGATTTGATGTGATGTCCTTAAAACAAGTCAAAATGAGGCTCAGTAGTGTGTGTGGCCTCCACGTGCCTGTATGACCTCCCTACAACGCCTGGGCATGCTCCTGATGAGGTGGCGGATGGTCTCCTGAGGGATCTCCTCCCAGACCTGGACTAAAGCATCCGCCAACTCCTGGACAGTCTGTGGTGCAACGTGGCGTTGGTGGATGGAGCGAGACATGATGTCCCAGATGTGCTCAATTGGATTCAGGTCTGGGGAACGGGCGGGCCAGTCCATAGCATCAATGCCTTCCTCTTGCAGGAACTGCTGACACACTCCAGCCACATGAGGTCTAGCATTGTCTTGCATTAGGAGGAACCCAGGGCCAACCGCACCAGCATATGGTCTCACAAGGGGTCTGAGGATCTCATCTCGGTACCTAATGGCAGTCAGGCTACCTCTGGCGAGCACATGGAGGGCTGTGCGGCCCCCCAAAGAAATGTCACCCCACACCATGACTGACCCACCGCCAAACCGGTCATGCTGGAGGATGTTGCAGGCAGCAGAACGTTCTCCACGGCGTCTCCAGACTCTGTCACGTCTGTCACATGTGCTCAGTGTGAACCTGCTTTCATCTGTGAAGAGCACAGGGCGCCAGTGGCGAATTTGCCAATCTTGGTGTTCTCTGGCAAATGCCAAACGTCCTGCACGGTGTTGGGCTGTAACCCCCACCTGTGGACGTCGGGCCCTCATACCACCCTCATGGAGTCTGTTTCTGACCGTTTGAGCAGACACATGCACATTTGTGGCCTGCTGGAGGTCATTTTGCAGCGCTCTGGCAGTGCTCCACCTGCTCCTCCTTGTACAAAGGCGGAGGTAGCGGTCCTGCTGCTGGGTTGTTGCCCTCCTACAGCCTCCTCCACGTCTCCTGATGTACTGGCCTGTCTCCTGGTAGCGCCTCCATGCTCTGGACACTACGCTGACAGACACAGCAAACCTTCTTGCCACAGCTCGCATTGATGTGCCATCCTGGATGAGCTGCACTACCTGAGCCACTTGTGTGGGTTGTAGACTCCGTCTCATGCTACCACTAGAGTGAAAGCACCGCCAGCATTCAAAAGTGACCGAAACATCAGCCAGGAAGCATAGGAACTGAGAAGTGGTCTGTGGTCACCACCTGCAGAACCACTCCTTTATTGGGGGTGTCTTGCTAATTGCCTATAATTTCCACCTGTTGTCTATTCCATTTGCACAACAGCATGTGAAATTTATTGTCAATCAGTGTTGCTTCCTAAGTGGACAGTTTGATTTCACAGAAGTGTGATTGACTTGGAGTTACATTGTGTTGTTTAAGTGTTCCCTTTATTTTTTTGAGCAGTATATATATATATATATATGGAAAAATAAGATTAAACAAGAACAGGATGACTCTTGGCCAACCAAGATTTTTTGGTCGGGGACAGCCCTAATACAGGGTCAGTTCCAATACCATATTTACTATGTGCAGGGATACTGGAGTGATGTACTGTAAGTAAATATGTATAGGGGTAAGATGACTAGGCAACAGGATATAAGATAAAGAGAGTAGCAACAGCTTGTATGTGAGTTGGTGTGTGTGTGGAGTCAGTATAAATGTAAGTGCGTATTATGTGTGAGTGAGAAGATGGAGTGCGTGTGTGTGTGTGTAGGGCCCTGGGAGTGTGCATAGAGACAGTGCAAAATACTGAAATAAAAGGTCAATAAAGATACAAGGTTAACTCAGATAGTCAGTTTAGCTATTTTGTTTAGATCTGAAAGACTACTAATGACCTTTTAGATATGAGGGACTACGCTGTTCAGTTTTTTTTTGTCTTTGGTGCGACTTGTGGAGAGCACCGTGGCATCAAGCACAATTGCAAATCGGATTTTCTTCCAACATTGCAAGACAATTGAGTGAGTTTTGATGTATGAGTTGCAAGATGCAATGAACTGGGTAGTTATTGTTAACTGGGCAGTTAGTTAACTGGGCAGTTAGTGAACTGGGCAGTTAGTTAACTAACTGGGTAGTTATTGAATTTGCATTGGGGAAAGTAGAAAAAACATGGCAAAGGGAAAACTTTAAAAGTTAACAAAGGGAAAACCGTCTTAGAAAAGCTCCACTTTTAAAGGGAGATGTATTGTGGCAGCATGACTACATACACAAATTAAACTCTTTAGTAAAAAAATGTAATATCAATACGATATTCACAAACCCATGGCAAACATCTCAAACAGGTTGAAGGCAACATTTTAAATACATGTAGGTCATTCTCTGTTGCTAGCTGCTTCAGCTAGGGCTTTACCTACAAGCATGAGCTTCACCTGGGCCTCCTATGCAGACAGCTGAGTAGGAAAGTAGGCAAAGAACCCCACCAGAGACATGGCTTGTTGTTAGGAAAGAGCATCCCCACAACCTAATGAGGCAGTTGGAGGCTTGTTAACGTCCCCTTTCTCTTCTTCCTCCAACAGGCAGATGCTTCCCACATTACTTTATTTGAGTAGCTAGTTGCTAACATCAGTAGAACAACTACCTGGTTTCTGTTCTATTCTGATAGCATGTCTGGGCATGCCTAAAGTTAGGATTGTTTTTAGAAGGTTATTGGTTCCCAATGCTTACATTACAGTTTATGGATGGACATGTAATCTGAGTCAGTTCAACTGGTGTGAACTTTGATTGTTGTCTTCTTGAACCCATCTGGAGGTTCGTAAATATTTCGTTGGTAGGATTCTATCAAAAGTGCAGGCCTTTTATTCCTATATTGTCTTCTCACAAATATGGTCAAAATACAATTTTAGCTGTCAGTGTTTTGGAACGTTTACTGGCCTTTACTGGGCACACTTTGTGTCAATCGTGAGTAATGTGAAGCATTCATGTGAGCATTTTTCTTCCTCAACGTTTGCAGCATTCACCGATGTTAGCAACTCGAACAGGGTAAACAAACAATTGCCCCGGCTGTAAAATATGTGACGTGCAAATCTTTTCCGTAAACATTTCATCGGGGGATGAAGTGCTACTTCGCGTTCAACATATCAAAGGGAGGTTTGTCGATGTTACGCAACTGTCATTTTAATCACCCCCTCAAACATAGCCTTAAACAGTTCCTCGCCCATACCTGACCACCCGTACACAGGAATACCTCTTGGATCCTAATCAATTTGTGAGCCACACGCTTCTGGACCTTGGAAGAGGGTCATTGAAATTGCAGATCGCACTTTAGTTGGAGCCTGAGAAATGCTGAATTATTATCCCCGGATATCGGGGCCCCACTGTTTTAGAAAATGTCACGGGGAATTAATTTTGTATCTGGAACAGCTATTCTATTATTTTATTAACTCAATCAATTCTCTCTTTTTCAACATTTTTCTTTTAAATATTTTTTTTTTATCTGGGAAAAGTTCCAAACAGAAATAGATTCACATTTAGAGTGCAAGGATGGTAATTATTCTTAGGGATGTAACTATTGAAGGAAATAATTGCAGTAAGAAGATAAAGAAGAAGATAAAGGGAAGAGACACTGTAAGTGCTACTGTATGCAGGCCAGGGAGGGCTTTCTCTTCTCTGCACAGTAGAGGTACAATAACCCTGCTTAGAAAATGGCTAAATAATGACTACCTACCCAAAGCATGTCAGTAGGTAGTCAGACGGAGGCAAAAATGGGTATATAATGACTATATAGGACAAGGGCGGACTGGAACCAGAAATCAACCCGGGCATTTCTAACACAACGGACCATTTTATTACTTTATTACTTAAGGCCCCCACACCTTCTGCTGAGAGGAAAAAAAGCTCAGCCCATATGGCATTTGCCCTAACTGCCCTGCAGCCAATCCGTTTCTGTGAAAAAAGACTGCGCTCTGTGTTTGTTTATGCTCTACTGTGAACTTCAAATGTGCATGGGTCAAAGTGTGCGGAGGCTTCCCTCTCCACATTACCTACAATACTTATGTGTCAGTAGGTACTTGGACCGTGACAACAGATGCCAATCGAGGGTTCACAGCCTGTAATTGGCTAGTTGCCATCAATGATTTCGACCAAGCATCAAAGAGGCCTACGGCAGATAGCAGCTATTTTTTAATTTGTTTTCTATCACCGAATAAGATCAAACACTTTTACTCCAGATTGACAGAGGTGGTATCTACTGGAGGTTTCTCCCAGTCTCAGACACTTGTATTCCACACACACACACACACACACACACACACACACACACACACACACACACACACACACACACACACACACACACACACACACACACACACACACACACACACACACACACACACACACACACACACACACACACACACACACACCCAGCCAGCCAATCATCATCTTCCATCTAACCTTCAGTCAGCTGTGCTGCTATGGGAGTATGACGTAGGCTATGCAGGGCGTATTGATGCTTGTGGCTAGATGGGGGTTGTTGAGTGTTCATCCAGGTCTGCACTTCAGGGCAGGTCACCTGCTCATGGATGATGGAAGTGATGGTTATAAGGTCAGCTTATGATTGGATATGGAGTCATTTGATGTCATACAATGCCAGAGAGAAGACACTAATAACCTCTCAGTGAGCTGGCAGACAGGGAGATAATAGGCTATTGTGTAATGTGTGTTTCTTATAAAGGTTTTCAGCAATACAGTTCAATAGAATGTATGATATTGTATCTCTGTGGTTTCCAGCCTGTGTTTTTTAATCATTCTGTAAATCCATGGATTGTCAATAGTCATATCTGACTTGGTTTATTCATTTGAGCTCCTAGTGGAGCATAAGGCCTCAATATCTGGTTATATCTTGACACAATACAAACTCCACTAGTTTCACCTGTATGACCTGCAGGAGTATCCCTCTGACTTAGCACACCCCGAGCTCGATGTGTATCTGAAACTTTGTATACGATTGGGAGATAGCTAGCCGTTGCTCCTATCTCGCATCTTGGGATAAAGCGTACGTGATGCACAGCAGGTATAAGGATAAGGCTGGTACAGCCCCAGTGAGCACTGCAAGGACAACCAGTTCCAACACAAGCTTTCAGGACAGCAGTGAGAACAATCTCACATAAATAAAGAATTGGAGCGGGCAATAAATGAGCTCAGACAGCACAGGGCATCTGCAGGGTAAAGGCACAGGCCTGTGTCCCCGAGGCAATGCTTTCAGATAGGCAGGAGGCAGGAGCACGTGACGAAGGGAGCGAGAGAGGGGAGATAGAAAACCCCTAAAGAAAGTTCCTCGTGTACAGTGCACACCGTCGTAGACACAGACGGCATTCACACAGACACGAATGCTAGCACATGCACACACACACTCGCCAAAAGAACGCACACACACTCGCCAAAAGAACGCAGACACACGCATAGAGAGAGAGAGATAAAGACAATCATGTAAATGCGCAATCATCAATAATGTATTTTAGCTGACACACACGCGCGCACACACACAAACACATGGCTCTTGTAATTAAAGCTGAATATGTAAATTCTCTCCCTTTTTTTCTTTGTCTCCATTTCAGGGCCCGTTCTCGGCCTTCGTCACTCACAGCTAATGGATGTCCTCACACAGTATGCCTACAATGAGAGTTTCTGGGACAATGGGAATGGGAGCTTCAATGACACGGAGAGTGGGCAGAAGCACCCGTACAATTACTATGCCATGCTCCTGACGCTGCTCATCCTCGTCATCGTCTTTGGCAATGTGTTGGTGTGCATGGCCGTGTCCAGGGAGAAGGCCCTCCAGTCCACCACCAATTACCTGATCGTCAGCCTGGCCGTGGCTGACCTGCTGGTGGCCACCTTGGTTATGCCCTGGGTGGTCTATCTGGAGGTAGGTTACCTACACACCCACGCATGCTCTTTCATTGGCAGAAAGGCTTGAAGCTAAAGATACAGTGTGTTTTTTATTTAACCCCTACCTGGAGGTAGGCTGCCTGTGCAGCCAGGCACCTTTGTCATTTCCTGAAAGGCTTAAAGGTGTAGTGTAGTTTACTTTTCCATGAAGTTGCACAGCAAATTGCGTACAAAATCATAGCTGAAGCAATACACACACACACACACAAACAACGGTTGTTTGATTACACTTATGCCAATCAGGGTTCCTTTTACCCTTCCTCTTTGATTTTGCCCTTGCATTGACCCTCCCACTCAGTCCTCCAAAATGAAAACAAACCATTAGGGCTACATTGTTGATCTGAAAAAGAATACATTCAAAGTACTTCTTTATTAATGGTCTGGTGTCTGTCATTGACGCATTTAGCATTATGCAAACAGAAGCCTAATTGTTTTGACAAGAAATTGTAAATGAAAGGATAAAGGCAATATATAAGTATATATAATATATAGTATATATAGTATATATATAATATATAAGTGCTGGAACAATGTGAATGCAATGTGTGTCTGTTTTCATTGTGTATCTTCTCCACATAACTGGTTAAAGATATTAATTTTAACTAAATTAATTCTAAATACATTTAAATATATATTTTTAAAAATGTACTTCATGGCTTTAAAGTGCACGAGAAATAGTAGCTCTGGCGTAAAAAAAAAAAAAAACACACGTCATCACGTTTTATGGTGCCAATTTACCACGCGATAAAATATTCACGTTTAAATCCATCAAACAGTTTTCCCTGTCAACAAGGACATATCTTGTAAGTAATTATGGTTCCAAGCAATGTAACTGTGGAATCTAATAGATAAGACTCAAGATGGCATCAGCATTAAATTGTGGGAAATAGCATTGCATATTATAACTGACAGTTTAACGAGTCACTCAATAAAAAAAGTAATCGCTCTAGCAAATAGGCTGTAGTGTTGATACTGTAGACAGGAGGTCAGATAATTAAGTTTGAGCAAAGTGAGGAAATTAATAAATTCACATCATGAAAATGAATGGCGCTGGGCTATCTAGCTTAGTATGTGGAGCAGCAGCACTGGCAATGTCAAAATGTAAAACGTATGTACTCATTCCCCAGCTATACTGTAGCTAGGCTAGACAACATCGGTGAATTATCATGTATTATTTTGTGATGTGACTTTTAAAACTGTCTTGTGTGATCTAGGTGTGTGCTGTGAAGAACCACATAAGGTTGAATCAATGCCCAGTGACATTTGCGATGTAAAGCAGCAGAACGGTAGCCTTGGGCAGCAACACAATCAACCTCATTCAAGCAAATCAATTGAGAGCAGGACGTAGAACAGGTTTAGGATGTTATTTTTGACCATGGTCTTTGGCCAGTGAAATGAGAGGCCATCCAAGACTGCAGTGAAATAATCATCCTGTGTGTGTATCAATGAGCCTGCCTCCTGATTTTCCAGGGCTATCAAATGACACTAAAATCTAGTCTGTCATGTGCTTTGGAGAAAAACTGTGACTTGATCCTTTCGTCTAGAATCGAAGAAAACCAGAATGATTCTCCTGTGTTTATATGGTGTACTTTCATTTTTACATACATTTTTTGTTGTTGTTGTCATTTAGCAGATGCTCTTATCCAGAGCGATTTACAGGAGCAATTAGGATTAACTGCCTTGCTCAAGGGCACATAGGCAGATTTTTCACCTAGTCGGCTCAAGGACTCGAACCTTCGGGTACTGGCCCAAAGCTCTAAACCGCTAGGCTACTTTTGACAAAAGGTTGAGAAATGCCACATACAGTAGGCTAACTCGTTACACAACCTTTCCACAGTGACCCTCAGCTCTCTTCAAACAGGCCTCTCAATTGTATTACAAAGGATCCCAAGTTTAAGGTCATGTGTCAACTAGTACACTCTTAACAAGAAGTTAAGGATATAACGAATGAGATTTGAAGGTTGGTTGTGCACGAATCCCATTCATTTTGTCTTGCAGACGAATAGTAGCATAACCAGCCTTTGGAAATGGCACAAATTAAAATGTGTGCCTCTTACACAGTAGGCTGCAGCTTGGCAACATTATAAGGGCTTATTGTTAACATGAGAAGAAGCACTGCCTTCAAGTGAAATGGGTGGATTTGCGTTTGTTTGGATGATTCACCCTCTTGAAAGGTTCGATTTCTAGCGGAGAAAAGAGATGTTATGTGGGATTATGCTTTGACACACCAAAAATAAGCACATTTTGCTATTACAATGTCATGTTCGGATTATCGTCCATCTCCCGGGAAACCATTGCAATTTGCTGCGAGACCCTTATCTATTTTTTTTCTCTCATTTTGGTGAGATCTTGTTCAGGTAGTCCAATAACAAGCCGTGGTAATGTGCTGGTCACAGCCTGCTGCAGGAGCACTGTTGCCCTTTCTTGCTAAATGCTAAATTTGCATTAATTATGAATACGTTTCGCCTTCGTTCGACCATGCCAAATGTGGTATATTGAGAGCCTCTTCTTGGCATATGCTAGATGACCTTAGGTCTTGAGATGTTTATTGGCTTTGATGAGCAGCTGGGAAATATGCTTAGCCTCTCTCCTCCCAGCCAGCCTCACAGTGTGTTAAACAAAGTGTCTGTGCAGAAAGCAAATTAAATGTTGGCATTTCTGAGAAAGTGTGATATCTAATGAACAATCTCGACGCAAAATGAGAAAAACAAAAACACCAGGACCAAATGAGAAAATATGTATCGGGCCGCAGTCGGCATTAACATAGCAATTGGGTTTCGTGCCGTGTTGCATTTACGATGTCACCAATGTCAGGGCAGTCCTCCGCTAACATCACGGTGGAGGTAGATATACGTTTCCAATAAGCCCTTACCATGATCCATGATGTCTATGGGTGTTAGCCGTGAGCTCCATTCCCACGGGTTAGGGAGGAGTGTTAATCGGCCGATGTGTGGAGCCTGGTATAGAGGAGCTTTCATTAGGCTTGTCAGATCATTCTTTAATCACTGGCAGGGCTGCAGACAGACAACCAGGAGCAAAGACACAACCCTCTTCAAGCCCGAGCTTGGCATAATTGATAACGCACTGCCTCAGAACAGAGATTAATCAGACAGGTCTCTATGAGCCCAGCTTCGCAGCTCTGGCTGTTTAAAAAAAGAAAGAAAAAAAGAGAAAAAAAGGTGAGATGGGGATAACTCTGGGCTTGACGACTCCAATAAAATTCAGTGAGAAACTGAGTGAGAGGCAAAGCACCACTGTCAGTAGTGGTGTAGGGGAAACGAGGATCTGCCACGATGGGCGGGCTTTGAAGCGCACTGTCAGTCATGCAGGGATGTTATCTAGTAGCTACACCACGGGAGCCCTGTTCTTGTGGAGAGTGGAGGTGGTTTGTTAATAGGAATGGGTTCATCAGGCTCTTGAGAATGAAGAAGAAGCATATGCTACTCGTTATACGTAAAAATCTTTCTCTCTCTGTTGTGAGTGGAAGGGTGAGGGCTTGGTGTGTGTGTTTGTAGCCAGAGGACGAGGCAAGGCAAACCTCTCGCTAAAATATGTCCAAAATAAGGCCAATGCGTTTCTATGGGCTTATTTTGGACCTAAGCTTGTCGCCTCTCTTCCCTCCTTTGGGACAACAACTCCCATGGTTAGGGCGGAGACATGTGCATCTCGTCATTATATACAGCTCTCTGGTGTAAATGGGAAGGTGCACACAGCACAGAAGGGGCGAAGGAGACGAGACTAAAAAGACAACATGAGAACAAGTGGACATAAAAGCTCATAATAAAATATTTAAAAAACGAGATTCTTGCGATACAGGTATTTGGAATATTGCGCAAAAACATAAATTAGATTTAATCAAATTATTTTGATATATTGCCCAGCCCTAAGCCATGGTTGACACAAGAATAGGCAACTGTGCATTTTTATACATGAACCTAAGCATTATGGGATATTAATTGCTTAACTAACTCAGGAACCACACCTGTGTGGAAGCACCTGCTTTCAATGTACTTTCTGTCCTTCATTTACTCAAGTGTTTTCTTTATTTTGGCATCTCTCTCTCTCTCTCTCTCTCTCTCTCTCTCTCTCTCTCTCTCTCTCTTTCTCTCTCTCTCTTTCTCTCTCTCTCTTTCTCTCTCTCTCTTTCTCTCTCTCTCTTTCTTTCTCTCTTTCAATTCAATTCAATTCAATGGATCTTTCTCTCTCTCTCTTTCTCTCTTTCTCTCTCTTTCTCTCTCTTTCTCTCTCTACATATATACAGTGCATTCGGACAGTATTCAGACCCCTTGACTTTTTCAACATTGTCTTACATTACAGCCATATTCTAAAATGGCTTAAAATTTTATTTTTTTTCCTCATCAATCTACACACAATACTCCCTAATGACAAAGCAAAAACAGGTTTTTAGAAATTTTAGCAAATATATTACAAATAAAAGATCTCCCTCCGCTGAGACTGACCATCAGATGCAGGCACCATCAGCCCAATAAAATAAAAATACACTGAACAAAAATATAAACGCAACATGTAAAGTGTTTTTCCCATATTTCAAGAACAAATAAAAAATCCCAGAAATGTTCCATAAGCACAAAAATAGTATTTCTCTCAGATTTTGTGTACTTATTTGTTTACATTCCTGTTAGTGAGCATTTCTCCTTTGCCAAGATAATCCATCCACCTGACAGGTGTGGCATATCAAAAAGCTGATCAAACAGCATGCTGGGGGCAATAAAAGGCCACTTTAAAATGTGCAGTTGTGTCACACAACACAATGTCACAGATGTCTCAAGTTTTGAGGGAGCATGCTGACTGCAGGAATGTCCACCAGAGCTGTTGACAGAGAATTGAATGTTCATTTCTTTACCATATTTACCATACCAAAACGACTCTAATGTCGTTTTGGAGAATTAAGGCTTAAGGAATTTATTTAAATTGACTGATTTCCTAATATGAACACTAACTTAGAAACATATTTGAAATTGTTGTATGTTGTGCTTATATTTTTGTTCAGTATAAAAATCGAATTATTTAAATGTATGCCCATTCAACTGTGCTTCACAAGTAATACAACAACGGATCTACTACCGGTGTGATCTTATAGCCTACCTCAATTTTTCAGATGTCCCAAACAACAATGCATTGGCAGGGCAATTGAAGCAAAGCCAATATGCAGTGATAATTCATTGGGCCTATAGCTTACTGCACAAACCTCATTGCTATAGTACTGTTTTTAATTGGTTAATGTTGCATACACTTACGTTTCTAAATCATGTTATAAAAAATCTGAGCCGTAGATCTCGGCTTGCATTTTGACTCAAAGGGATCTTGACTCAGAACAGGTTGGTGACCACTGTTCTAGAGTTTCCCTGTTAACACTATCAGCGTTTCCCTTTACTGTGGCAATTGTGATCGAAATAATGCAATATTAGCCACTGTGAATGCAACATACCTAAACAAAATGAACTACGTGAGAGATTTTGTTGTAGGCAGAGTTCATAAGAGTAGGATTCTATTGCATTGACATGTACTACTCATCCCACACTCTACACAGACCTGTGCGGCATAAACAATCAGAGCTGCATTATGCATATATGCAATAGACCATTGCCATATATGGATCTGTGACATTTACTTTGAACTGGACTGTGTTTACAGCATGAGTGGTGGGGGTGGATGCGCTTGTTTTTAGATCAAAGCGAGAGCTGCATGAAGCCACGTGTTCACATTTTGTTCATATCCTTTGAAAGTTAGTGAGTTATTAGCCCAGTTATAGATCATTTGTAGTCAGCAATAGGGGTGTGATTGCTTCCTACAAGAGCACAAAACATATACATTTCTAGACATCTTTGAAAAGGGAGACAGGTAAAGAGCTTTTTATTGTCTTAATGCGGCAGTGTATTTTGAGACAGTGTTGAATAAGATAAGTAGCCAATACATTTACATTTACATTTAAGTCATTAAGCAGACGCTCTTATCCAGAGCGACTTACAAATTGGAAAGTTCATACATATTCATTCAATAGGCAGAGGGTAGCATAATTTGTCTGATTCTCTGTAATAATGGTATGGGAATAGTAATGCATTTTATTTTGCAAAGTGGTTTCTTGCATCAAACAACACAACAACATTTTCAGTCACCTCCTTGTCAGAATGACAAGTGGTTTTAAAGAGGTTAATGTCAAGCCCTGCATGTTTTCCAAAAGTCTCATGGAATGTAGGCCTACATTGAACATCACACATTGGCTACTACTGTAGGCTAAATGATGGAACAGCTATTTCCATGTTAAAATGCTATGCAATGCATTTTCTCCATTGTATTTGATGGAAGGCCACTCAAGTAGGTCTACATTATGATCAAATAGCCACAGTAGCCTATATGGCCACTGTTAAAACTGTAACTTAAAGCGGGTGCAGCCTCAGTGTTCACAGTAAAACTGTAACTTAAAGCGGGTGCAGCCTCAGTGTTCACAGTAAAACTGTAACTTAAAGCGGGTGCAGCCTCAGTGTTCACAGTAAAACTGTAACTTAAAGCGGGTGCAGCCTCAGTGTTCACAGTAAAACTGTAACTTAAAGCGGGTGCAGCCTCAGTGTTCACAGTAAAACTGTAACTTAAAGCGGGTGCAGCCTCAGTGTTCACAGTAAAACTGTAACTTAAAGCGGGTGCAGCCTCAGTGTTCACAGTAAACACACGCTGAAAGTTTCACCGAATTTTCACAAGTTCAAGTTTGCGCTCAGCTGACCTGAAATTTGCTCAGTGCCCGAAAAAAATGAAAGGGATTATTGGTTGGCACATTGCATTGGGGCAGGTGGCATTCTCTTGGCATCCACCAAACGCAGATTCGTACGTCAGACTGCCAGATGGTGAAGCGTGATTCATCACTCCAGAGAACGTGTTTCCACTGCTCCAGCCAACACTTGGCATTGCGCATGGTGATCTTAGGCTTGTGTGCGTCTGCTCGGCTATGGAAACCCATGAACAGGTCTTGTGCTGGTGTTGCTTCCAGAAGCAGTTAGGGAGTGTTGCAGGCGATTTGTACGCGCTACGCGCTTCAGGTCTCGGCGGTCCTGTTCTGTGGGCTTGTGTGGCCTACCACTTCGCAGCAGGCGGCAGGTAGCCTAGTGGTTAGAGTGTTGGACTAGTAACCGAAAGGTTGCAAGCTTGAATCCCCGAGCTGACAGGGTAAAAGACAAATCTGTCGTTCTGCCCCTGAACAAGGCAGTTAACCCACTGTTCCTAGGCCGTCATTGAAAATAAGAATTTTCAGACAGACAGACAAATAACGGCACAGTAGTGTGCAGAACGACATCTCGGGACGCAAAACTCGTCGGTCCTTGTCACGGGTGGGCTATTGCAGCAGACTACCACACCGGCTTTTACTCTTATCATCTAAAAACAAGAAGCAGCGGCTCCAGTGGGCACAATATCACCAACACTGGACAATTGAGGAGTGGAAAAACATTGCCTGGTCTGACCAATCCCGGTTTCTGTGCGTCATGTTGATTGCAGAGTCAGGATTTGGAGTCCATAACCCCATCCTGCCAGGTGGCAACAATGGAGGCTGGTGGCGGTGGTGTGAGGAATGTTTTCCTGGCACACGTTAGGTCCCTTGATAGCAATTGAGCAACGTTTAAGTGCCACAGCGTATCTGAAAATAGCATCCATTCCAGAAGAATTCAGGCTGTTCAAATCAAATTTTATTTGTCACATGCTTCGTTAACAACAGATGTAGACTAACTGTGAAATGCTTACTTACGGGCCCTTCCCAACAATGCCGGAAAAAATAGTCGAGAAAATTGCATTTTCAGATGGATACACTGCTGCCATAAAGGGATGCACGTGATTGGCAATGATGTTCAGATATCCTGTGGCATTCAAACGTCGCTCCACTTTAATCAAAGGGTCCAATGTGTGTGCCATGAAAACACACCTCACACCATCATACCACCACCACCAGCCTGCTATGTTGACTCACAGCATGATGGATGCATGTACTCATGTGGTTTTCTCTATACCCTTGTCCTCCCGTCAGCGTGAAACAGCAGCAACCAGGATTCATCAGACCAGGCAATGTTTCTCCAATTCTCCAGTGTCCAGTGTTTTCGTTCCCGAGCCCACTGCAATCGCAGTTTCTTGTTTTCTGCTGAAAGAAGTGGAACTCTGTAAGTTCATCGGCTGCCATTCATATCAAGGTACGACGAGTTGTGCGTTCTTTTATGGGTCATTAGGCACCAATGTTTTACTGGACTGTCAGTTGACTAACTGTAGTCCGTCTGTTGCTCTGCCCAATTCGTGTCAGCCTCCTTTGTCCTTTTTCATCAATGACCCATTTTCAACCACGAGCCTGCCGCTGGCTGGATTACCTTTGGTTGGTGGACCATTCTTGATACACACGGGAAACTGTTGAGTGTGAAAAACCCAGCAGCGTTGCAGTTCTTGGCACACTCAAACCGGTGCGGCTGGCACCTACTACCATACCTCGTTCAAAGGCACTTTAATATTTTGTGTTAACCATTCACCCTCAATGGCACACCTATACAATCCATGTCTCAATTGTCTCAAGGCTTAAAAATCTTTCTTTAACCTGACTCTTCCCCTTCAGCTACACTGATTAGATTGGATTTAACAGGTGACATCAATAAGGGATAATAGCTTTCACCTGGATTCACCTGGTTAGTCTATGCTGTGGAAAGAACAGTGTCTACATTATCTACAGTGTACACAGTTTTTTTTGATTGATTCCGATATAAGTGACAGGGAAATTGTGGTTAATGGAGCAGGCATTGGAAGATTCATGAGAACAGATGAAAATATCAGAAAATCTATTGAGAAACATGTAGGGTGGGATTTTTAATGTCTGACTGAACTGCAACTGAAAAATTGACCGTGCTTGAGGGAGATGAAACTGTTGTCTCTGAATTGTGGAACATCTTTCTTTCAGGTGGTGGGAGAGTGGAGGTTTAGTAAAATCCACTGTGACATCTTTGTCACCCTAGATGTCATGATGTGCACTGCAAGCATCCTCAATCTCTGTGCCATCAGCATTGATCGGTAAGTGCTCATGAAATTGTTGAATCTTGGCTGAAGGCAGGTGTCATTGTGGATTTGCAGTGAAAATCTTCCGATTGAAAATCTTTAAGAAAATTCAGTGGCGTCTGGGCCTAAAAGGCCTTCTTGCAAACCCATCTGGTACTTTCTATTGAATACCAATTCCATTATTTATGGACTATGCAGTATGCCACTTTCATTTTGCATGATTTTCCACTTCACTGATTTTTGTGTCACTCAAATGCCTGTACAGAACAAATATTCACCTTGGTTATGTGAATACTTAGCTCAGAGGTAATTTAAATATTTATTGAAGTGATTTGTATTTAAATACAAAATGTCTACATTTAGTATGTATGGAGAATATCTTTGAGTTGTTTATACTGCAGATGCTTATTTTAGGTTGTTAAGATAAGACTCATGCATGTTTCATAATTAAATCTGTACTATTGAATAAAGAGTAACCTTAATTCTAGAGTCCTTAATTGAAACAATAACAAAGTGGCCAACCGCCTCTGTTTTGGTCAACAGCTGATGGATGGGCCTGGAAATGTTACCACTGTCAAATTCATAGACAGAGCTATGGATGCAAGGACTGTCCATCCAAAATGATAGGGTTTTGAGGCTATATAGTGTTTGTTTACACGTACATTGTTTACAAACATTGGAGTAAAACGAGCTTATAGTTTGGGTTCTGTTTACCGACTAGCGTTTATGCACCTGTTACGGTAAACTATCATTTTTCTTTGCGTTTACTGCGCGTTAGTCGTCTCCCGTCAGAGTCCTCTCAGAGTCTACCCACCTTTTTTTCCTACCCCCACATCCCTGATGTCCCTACCAAGAGAATATAGAGAAAGGTGTTTGCTGTCCCTCCACGTCTAGTCTGCACAGTTGAAAAGCCATATTCAAATGTGGCATGATGTGTGTGTACTTGTCTGGCAGTTCGTCTAACCCTACGGTGTTTGTCCCTTGTCTTTCCCTCACCCTCTGCTTCCTTCCGCGACAGATACACAGCAGTCGCCATGCCCATGCTGTACAACACGCGCTACAGCTCCAGACGACGAGTCACTGTTATGATCTCGGTGGTGTGGGTTCTGTCCTTTGCGATATCATGCCCCCTGTTGTTCGGCCTCAATAACACAGGTAATAGCAGGAACTGTGGGCTACCTTGCTCCGTTGCACTGTGATCTTTGCTATTGCTCAGTGCTCCCGCAGTATTTAGGCTTTTATGGGACTAAGGAGTAGACTCCGTATGACAATGATAGGTGATACTAAATTGTATGACTGCTGTGAATGGGGCAAACAGTGTGGTGGTTAGTTTGAATGCTCCTTTTTCATACACATTGTATATTAATCCAAAACGGCCCTTTTAGGCGTTATGCACTGTATTGACCAACTCAGTGGCCTTATGGTTAGTGTCCATATTGAGATTGAAAGGTGGAGTGATTGATCCTCGGCCTTAGTCATACTAAAGCCTATATAAGCGCTTGGCACTCAGAATTAAGGAGGTACATTGGGGATACGACTCTGCAATAGACTAGCGTCCTGTCCAGGGGTTGTACTCGTACATCAAGCTGCGTCATGCTACAGAGAATGGCTCCTGCTCCAACGAGCTGCTCCTGCTCGCTCGTGCAAGGCTACTGGTTTGACTGGTGTTGTTGTTTTCTGTATTGACCGGCGCGCCATTTTGTTTTCCTCCCTAGCGACTCGCGATGAGTCCCTGTGCATCATCGCCAACCCGGCCTTTGTGGTGTACTCCTCCATTGTGTCCTTCTACATTCCCTTCATCATCACTCTGCTGGTCTACGTGCAGATTTATGTGGTGCTTCGCAAGCGGCGGAAACGGGTGAACACAAAGCGCTCGTGTCAAGGGACAGGCGACCGCGACACAGGCACCACGTTAAAGGTGACTAGGGTGCAAGTCATGTTTTTCAAAAATGAGAAGTGCTTGACACACTTAGGAGAGACAATTCAACGAAATCCATTGTCAACAATGTGTCATGTGTTTTTGGAGAATGGAATCAAACATGAGGAAGCTAAATATTGTCCATAAAGTGCTTGCTATTCCCAGAAATGAGAGGCCGCACACACAGATAATGATTTTGTGTGAGGGGGCAAGAAAAACACACTACATAGAATTCTAGCCAGGATTGAAAAGGGCACACGCAATTATCCTAAGGCGTTTTAAAAGGGTTCTCTTCACGTATTGAGAATATTAGCAACATATTCTGCTGTAATTGGTCATTTCACACGACAAATCCCACCATTGTACATTGGCCTACTAGATTGGCAGGAGAGCTGAAATGCAACAGTAATTATGATGTACCTGTTCGTGACCTTTTCCTTTTCTGGATATTGATTTGAGTGACATTAATGCGGATCAATACAGGAAAAGAAGCCGTGTTTCTCTACATTGCTCATGTACACGCATACCTTTTGTCTTGGTGTGGGGAAGGGAGAGAGCAAATAAAATGCATTCAGAACGTACTAGGCAATTGCAAGGCAAATAGTCCTCATCACTTTTATACTGTGAGTCAATCAACTATTTCTGAAACAATATTGTCAATTTAAGTCTGACTTTTTATTTCCGCGCTATTGAGTGTTATGGAGGTAATGATTCGAATGGGAATCAAATAACGGCGTACGCTCAATAGAATTACAATTGGTTTTGTTTATTGTTAATTGTTCTTTAGAATTGTGCCCTCGAAAAAGAGCGACTCGGAGACCATTTGGTGCCTGTGCAGTGACTGTGTGCTAGCTTCTCTCCCCTGTTGTTGTTTCAGGAGAAGTGCAGTCACCCAGGAGATGTGAGGCTGTGCACTGTGATTGTGAAACCTAATGGGAGCTTTCCTGTCAACAAGAAAAAAGTGGTGTGTCAAGTATTTGTTGTGCTATTTTTACAGAGTAACTCTCAGAAGGGAATGTCTTTACTTTCAAAGGCAGTTAACAAGGTGTCACCTCTATTGTTCCCATTTCTCCCTGTAAGCAAGCTATAGAAGTTACTGCTACATTACTACTACTACTACTGCTACTGCTGCTGCTATTACTACTACTACTACTACTACTACTGCTGCTTTAACATTGTTGTTGATCTCTGTCAGCAGATCTTCATCAAAGAGGTGGCCCACGAAGGGGATGACATAGAGTTGGACGAGATGACCGACTGCAACCCTCAGAAACAGAAGAATGTGGACAATGCCACCGCCACGCCTGTCAGCCACCAGCTCCTCCTGCCAACCAAGGCCAAAGCCCGACGCACCTCCGTGCCCCCCTCCCCGCCTGAGACCTCCATCAAAGTGGAGAAGAACGGCGACTCGAAGGACATACTGGCGGAGGTGCCCAAAGTGGCTAAAGCGTTTCAGACCGAGGCCTTACCCAACGGCAAAACCCAGACGTCTATCAAGCAGCAACCCGCTCTCATGAGTAAGAGGAAGATCTCCCAACAGAAGGAAAAGAAAGCCACTCAAATGCTAGCCATAGTCCTGGGTAAGTTGTTAACATGAATACCACGTTGAATGTTTGAAAGTACTGTTTGAACTTTTCAGGAGAGAGGAGGGATACAAACATTGGGGTAAAGTCTATTTTATTTTCACACGTCATAAGCAATAAGACAACTCAATAAAATGTAGCTGATATCTTTATTTTACTAGCTGTAGTTTTCTGATGGCCTGTATAGGCATATTGTATTCACTTAGTGATCTTTAACCCGAAAATAGCTTACAGGCAGAAAGTCAGACGAGGAAACCATTTTTGTTTTTCATTGAGGAGAAATAAATATTTATCAAGTTTATCTTCAGGACATGATTCAATGTTTACATCAATCCAGGAACATGGTACTAGCTGGTTTGTCCGATTCTTTTCACATTTTGTTTCTCTCTTTTCAGGTGTGTTTATCATATGCTGGCTACCTTTTTTCATCACTCATATATTGAACACCCACTGCACCACGTGCGAGGTTCCTGCGGAGATGTATAACGCGTTCACGTGGCTGGGGTATGTGAACAGTGCGGTGAACCCCATCATATACACCACTTTCAATATAGAGTTCAGAAAAGCGTTCATCAAGATCCTGCATTGCTAAGGTTGGCATTTGAGAAGGGAGCTGGAATGAAGAGAAGCGTCACTTATAGCCTACTAAAATATACCTCATCCACGTGAGGACAGTGCACATGACCATTAAGCTCAGTGATGATCTTTGACAAATGGAGAGACTGAGTAAATGCCACACATGAAGTCTCGGGGACTTTTGCGGATTATTCGGTGGACTCATGTTCTCCCACATGAATGTATATCGAGGAGTAACATCTTTATCAATGAACTGTTTCTTGGAAATGTCATATTGGTCTTAACCATCGTGCTTGTCACTTTAAGAGCCATCCATGTAAAGAAAACACAAGAAGATGTTTTAAAAAAAAAAATACTAAAGCAAGCCACCTATTTAATCTGTGCATATGATGTCTTTTGACAATGGCTGAATCCTGCAAAACAACAACTAGATATCAGCAAATCAGTGTTCATCTCAGTATTAAACCTGATAATATTAAACTGGTAATTCATGAGCTCTGCATCTTTAAACCACCCACAGAATGGAATGTGTGTTACATAGAGATGAAACATTTTGACTCATCGTTTTTTCTCACTGCTCCGCTTGGCAAGAGAGGCAGCCGCACATTTGTGATAAATTGAATTATTATTAATAATAGTATGATTCTTGTTATTATTATTATTATACAAAAACCCTCTGCAGCCACCACTGGTCAATTGTTCCTATCTGGCTCGGAAGGACCATGAATAAGGTTTTTGTACAATTATGATTTAAATTTCCTGTAGATGCTTTTTATAAACACATTCTATGTGATTATATGCCTGCAATGAAAATGTGATGCATGTTACATTGCTCCTTTACATGGATTCTCATGAAATGTAAGTTTAAAAAAAAAAAGTGAAAATGTCCAATAAATTGAGTTATGAGACATGTGCTGTGCCATGTAAATGTCTTATTCTTTGATACTCTACATACTGTTTATATACTGTAATACTGTGTAAATAACTAATACAATAGTACAATGCAAAACTTTATACCACTACTAGGCTGAATACTCTATTATAATTGGTCGAGAGGGTGTTGATTATTTTCTTGGTAATACACTGCAAAAAATGATATGGCAATAAAGTAGTTCCAACAAAGAGGTGTAATGGGTTCGCACTCAAAAATATGTTGTATAAAGCGTTTTTTTTACTGCATCAGGATAAGCATGCACAGACGTTTTGGCTTTACAGCCTTCTTCAGTGTGTAGGTACAATTTTCTTTCATTCAAAACAGCATTTGTAAAAAATATATATATATATATTAAAAGGGCCTCACGCCATTCCATATCAATGTTTTCTGTAAATGATTTTGATTGTTCTCTGTGCAGGAAACCGCAGTGGGGCACACTAAACATGTTTGACTATTTCTTGATTTCCATTATAATGAAAAATCGGATACTATATATCCAGTTGAAAAAGACAAATCGACAACAAGTCTTTAGAGTTAATGCACTTTAGGCCCTGCCTATGGTTTATGTGGTATGATACAGCTTGATGTACAGGCCCCATCGCTTAGGATATTATAATGTCATTAGCCCCATGGTAACCATTATCAGAGAATGTGGTTCGAGTCTCTCAACAGAAGATCAAAGCCATAGGCTCTGATGACTGAGCAAAAATACTTATGTCTTCCGTGTCAAAGGGATGCCACATCCCCGATTCATATGTCATCTTAAACACTCTTCGTGGATTTTCTGCCCCCCAGTTACCTGTTTTGACATATCGAGTACCTCATCACTATCCAATGAGATGTCTCCCCACTTCACTGAAAGTATACCCTGGCTGTCTGGCCTGATACCACCAACAATGGCAAAGAATAGAGCTATAGTAGCTTTCACATACAGAACCCCATTATTGTACAGGTAGGATAGTATGCCAATTACCAGATCCAAATGTACTTACAGTACAATGTGTGCATACACTTTTAGAATGTCTTTGTCATCCCTGTGGGACTTAAACCCATGACATTGGCATTGATGGTTTTTTTCCTGACCAAGTGATGTGCTTTTGTATACCTTGTCTGAATTTGTTTGGCATTCGGACACATTCTGATGTCGCAGTATACATCTCATCACAGGCCCTTGTGTTACAATGGGAACGTTGATTTACACTTCAGCCATGGCTCCTGTGTGCCTGAGCCATTTGAGAATGTACCTCTCTCTTTCCTCATCCTTGCTCTGTAGCGAGCTTCCTTTCAGAAACGGTTTTAAACACTAGACGTTTCCTACAACCGCCATCCAACCCCTGGCATTCCCCATTCCCCAGAGCCCCAACTCAAACAGCACCCTGAGTCTTCAAAATCCTGTTCTTCAGATGCTGTATCACCTTCAATGACCCCAATACCAACCATACACGTACTATCCCCAGTCACTGTCAATCTGAATGTCCTCGCCTCCATCCGTGATGATGACACAGTCAGGCCCCCACAGTGTTGTCTACACTTTAAGGAACTGCCTGTGACATTGATTCTCCTCAAGTTTCCTTCATATCAACTGCAACTTTTGACAAGCACTTACCTCGAGGGACAACTGGAAACACTGCATAATCTCTGCACCGCTCTAATGCAAACCATCAGTGGAGGACAGGGATTGGCCTCCTTCCAGTGTATATCCCTCTTCCTCTGATCTCTGAAGCGACTTTTCTCCTTTTCCTCGCCTGCTATCACCCTAAGGCTTGCCTGGGCCCCGGTGATTGGCATGTTTAAATAAGGTAGTAGTGGTGGTGTGTGATCCAACACTGGGGCCCTTTAATGAACTGAGTCAAGATGGCTTGCCAGGCATTGCATTATTGAACAGCTTCCACACCCGAGCTGTGATCAGGCGGCCTGAAAGCCTCTTAATGGACTTGGTGTCAGAGCTTCCAACGTGATTGTTAGATCATCAGCCATTGCCATTTACCTCCAGCGTGAGCTGTGAAGTCGTGCCACTCCCGACGAGTGATTTCTGTGCTGCGGGGAGCATGGTGGATGGATGATTGCCTGTCAGAGACGGAGCATCCTGGTTACTGCGTTGTGGAACTCAAACCTAACAGGATGTTTTGTACTGCGACTGACTTCACCTCTCTGTCTCGTCTCTCCTCATTAACTGAAGAGCACATGTCTACATCTCTGGAGTTAGATCCAGTTCAGACCAGTTCATCAGTAATGATGGCCTAGACATGACTTTACAACGACAGGGTTAGACAGGGTTAGCTGAAATATTAGAGTAGATATAGAGATATAACAGAGATATAGGCCCAGCTCGCTCTTCAGAAAAACACTAAAGATTACTTAAGGCTACTGTGCATGGCAAGTGACAAAAATTGAGTGGATACATTTCTCATCACACTGTACGTATCAATCTTAGTCGGCCAGGATCCCAGGACATAATCTTGGGAATGTTTTTATCACTGTTTTCTATCAGTAATGATAAATGGTGTTTACTACCTGGACTTTTAGGATTGTTATTGTACTGTCTTCCTGACAGAGATGGCACAGATTAAAACGTAATAAAAACAACAGAGATATTAAATACAGAAAACACTGAAATATATAAATACAGATTTTTTTCTCTCCCAAAAACCAATTATTTCTACTGCTGTATGCATTCACATTTTATTGAGTCACGGCATAAGCCGCATTTAATATTTATTTGGAAGACTTTCCTCAATATTTTACCACAAGTTGCATGGTGGAGACAAAAAGTAAACGAGAGGTGATGTCTAAAGCAACAGAACTGTAATGGTATGGCGCTGCACATTTCGGCTATTTGAGAGTTTTCAGAGTCTGAGATGGTTGGCCCAAGGTGGTCAATTCCATTAGGAGGAATACTGTTGCAGTTCATCCAGAAATCAATTTACTGGATACAGATATCCTGAGAGAGGTGTAACTTTCGTCATTAGAATTGCGCTCTATTCTGGACTACTGCTGTAAAGTCTAAAGGGTTTCAAGAGAAGCCCACTAGCAAATGGGTCTACAATGCCTTCGGAAAGTGTTCAGACCCCTTGACTTTTTTCACATGCTGTATTACATTTCACAAATGTATTACATCGTTTTTTTCCCCCTCATCAATCTACACACAATACCCCATAATGACAAAGCAAAAACAGGTTTTTCAAATGTTTCGCTAATTTATAAATAAATACAAATCTGAAATATCACATTTACATAAGTATTCAGACCCTTTACAGCCTCGAGTCTTCTTGGGTATGACACTACAAGCTTGGCACACCAGCGTTTGGGGGAGTTTCTCGCATTCTTCTCTGCAGATCCTCTCCTTGTCAGGTTGGATGGGGAGCGTTGCTGCACAGCTATATTCAGGTGTCTCCAAGTCTCTCCAGCTCTGGCTGGGCCACTCAAGTACATTCAGAGACTTGTCCCAAAGCCACTCCTGCATTGTCTTATCTGTGTGCTTAGGGTCATTGTCCTGTTGGAAGGTGAACCTTTGCCCCAGTCTGAGGTCCTGAGCGTTCTGGAGCAGGTTTTTATCAATGATCTCTCTGTACTTTGCTCCGTTCATCTTTCCTTCGATCCTGACTAGTCTCCCAGTCCCTGCCGCTGAAAAACATCCCAACAGCATGATGCTGCCACCACCATGCTTCACCGTAGGGATGGTGCCAGGTTTCTTCCAGGCGTGACGCTTGGCATTCAGGCCAAAGAGTTCAATCTTGGTTTCATCAGGCCAGAGAATTTTGTTTCTCATGGTTTGAGAGTCTTTAGTAAACTCCAAGCGGGCTGTCATGTGCCTTACTGAGGAGTGGCTTCCGTCTGGTCACACTACCACAAAGGCCTGATTGGCTGAGTGCTGCATAGATGGTTGTCCTTCTGGAAGGTTCTCCCATCTCCATAGAGGAACTCTGGAGCTCTGTCAGAGTGACCATCAGGTTCTTGGTCACCTCCCTGACAAAGACCCTTCTCCCCCGATTGTTCAGTTTGGCCGGGTGGCCAGCTCCAGGAAGAGTCTTGCTGCTTTCAAACTTCTTCCATTTAAGAGGAACTGGTCCAGATTTGAATTTGAGAGGCCAGAGTGGCGCAGCGGTCCAAGGCACTGCATCTCAATACAAGAAGTATCACTGCAGTCCCTGGTTCAAATCCAGGTTGCATCACATCTGGCTGTGATTGGGAGTCCCATAGGGCAGTGCACAATTGGCCCAGCATTGTCCTGGGTAGGCTGTCATTGTAAATAAGAATTTGTTCTTAGCTGACTTGTGCAGTTAAATAAATCAAAAATGTATTAAAAGAATGATGGAGGCCACTGTGTTCTTGGGGACCTTCAATGCTGCAGAAATATTTTGATACCCTTCGCAAGATCTGTGCCTCGACACAATCCTGTCTCGGAGCTCTACGGACAATTCCTTCAACCTCATGGCTTGGTTTTTGCTCTGACATGCACTGCCAACTGTGGGACCTTACATAGACAGGTGTGTGCCTTTCCAAATAATTTCCAATCAATTGAATTTACCACAGGTGGACTCCAATCAAGTTGTCGAAACATCTCAAGGATGATAAATGGAAACTCAATTTCGAGTTTCATAGCAAAGGGTTTGAATACTTATTAAATAAGGTGTTTCTGTTTTTCTAAAAACCTGTTTTTAAAAAAGTCAAGGGGTCTGAATACTTTCCGAAGGCATTGTATACCCCTCAAATTCAAATCTGGACCAGTTCCTCTGCATTTTTTTCATTATTTTCCTCTAATCAGGGACTGATTTAGACCTGGGACACCAGGTGGGTGCAATTAATTTTCAGGTAGAACAGAAAAACAGCAGTATTTCAGACATCGTAGTGTAAAAGATTTGAATACCCCTTTCAAATCAAATCAAATTGTATTGGTCACATACACATGGTTAGCAGATGTTATTGCGAGTGTAGCGAAATGCTTGTGCTTCTAGTTCCGACAGTGCAGTAATATCTAACATGTAATCTAACAATTCCACAAAAACTACCTAAAACACACAAATCTAAGTAAAGGAATGGAATAAGAATATATACATATAAATATATGGATGAGCAATGACCGAACGGCATATCAATCAATCAATCAATCAATCAAATGTATTTATAAAGCCCTTTCTACATCAGTCGATGTCACAAAGTGCTGTACAGAAACCCAGCCTAAAACCCCAAACAGCAAGCAATGCAGATATAGAAGCACGGTGGCTAGGAAAAACTCTCTATAAAGGCCAGAATCTAGGAAGAAACCTAGAGAGGAACCAGGCTCTGAGGGGTGGCCAAGATGTTCAAACGTTCATAGATGACCAGCGGGGTCAGATAATAATCATCACAGTGGTTGTAGAGGGTGCAACAGGTCAGCACCTCAGGAGTAAATGTCAGTTGGCTTTTCATCATTCAGAGTTAGAGACAGCAGGTGCGGTAGAGAGAGAGTCCAAAACAGCAGGTCCGGGACAAGGTAGCATGTCCAGTGAACAGGTCAAGGTGCCATAGCCGGAGGGAGAACAGTTGAAACTGGAGCAGCAGTATGACCAGGTGGACTGGGGACAGCAGTCCTGAGGCATGGTCCTAGGGCTCAGGTCCTCCGAGAGAGAGAAAGAAAGAAAGAATTAGAGCGAGCATACTTAAATTCACACAGGACACTGGATAAGACATGAGAAATACTCCAGATATAACAGACTGACCCTAGCCCCCTGACAGGTAAACTATTGCAGCATAAATACTGGAGGCTGAGACAGGAGGGGTTGGGAGACACTGTGGTCCTGTCCGACGATACCCCCGGACAGGGCCAAACAGGCAGGATATAACACCACCCACTTTGCCAATGCACAGCCCCCACACCACTAGAGGGACATCTTCAACCACCAACCTACTACCCTGAGACAAGGCCGAGTATAGCCCACGAAGTCATCCCCCACGGCACGAACGGGGCAAGATGCAATAGATTGTATAAAATACAGTATATACATATGAGATGAGTAATGCAAGATATGTTACCATTATTAAAGTGACTAGTGATCCATTTATTAAAGTGGCCAATGATTGCAAGTCTGTATATAGACAGCAGCCTCACTGTGTTAGTGATGGCTGTTTAACAGTCGGCTTTGAGATAGAAGCCATTTTTCAGTCTCTCGGTCCCAGCTTTGATGCATCTTTACTAACCTCGCCTTCTGGATGATAGCGGGGTGAACAAGCAGTGGCTCAGGTGGGTGTTGACCTTGATGATCTTTTTGGCCTTCCTGTGACATCGGGCGCCGTAGGTGTCCTGGAAGGCTGCTAGTTTGCCCCCGGTAATGCCTGGTGCAGACCCCACCACTCTCTGGAGAGCCTTGCGGTTGTGGGCGGTGCAGTTGCCGTACCAGGCGGTGATACAGCCCGACAGGATGCTTTGAATTGTGCATCTATAAAAATGTGTGAGGGTTTTAGTTGACAAGCCAAATTTCTTCAGCCTCCTGAGGTTGAAGAGGCGCTGTTGCGCCTTCTTCATCACACTGTCTGTGTGGGTGAATATGTCCATAAACACACCAGCCAGCTGATCTGCACATGCTCTGAGGATGCAGCTAGGGCCGGCAGCCTTGTGAGGGTTAACACGTGTACATGTCTTACTCACGTTGGCAATGGAGAAGGGGAAACCACAGTCCTTGGTAGCGGGCCACGTCGGTGGCACTGTATTATCCTCAAAGAGGGCAAAGAAGGTGTTATGTTTGTCTGGAAGCAAGACGTCGGTGTCCGTGACGTGGCTGGTTTTCTTTTTGTTGGTTTCCGTGACGTGGCTGGTTTTCTTTTTGTAGTCCGTGATTGTCTGTAGACCCTGCCACATACGTCTCGTGTCTGAGCCGTTGAATTGCGACTTCACATTGTCTCTATACTGACATTTCACTTGTTTGATCGCCTTGCGGAGGGAATAACTACACTGTTTGTATTTGGCCGTATTCCCAGTCAACTTTCCATGGTTAAATGCGGTGGTTCGTGCTTTCAGTTAGGTGCGAATGACGCCATCTATCCATGGTTCCTGGTTAGGGTAGGTTTTAATAGTCACAGTATGCACTTCCTTATAAACTCACACACCGAATCAACGTATAAATCTTTATTATTCTCTGAGGCTATCCAGAACATGTCCCAGTCCACGTGATCAAAACAATCTTGAAGCGTGGATTCCGATTGGTCAGACCAGTGTTTGAATAGTCCTTGTCACGGGTACATCTTGTCTGAGTTTCTGCCTATAGGAAGGGAGGAGCAAAATGGAGTCGTGATCAGATTTGCCGAAGGGAGGGCTGAGGAGGGCATTGCAGAAGTTAGAGTAGCAGTGATCCAGAGTTTTGCCAGCGCAAGTACTACAATCAATATACCGGTAGAATTTAGGTAGCCTTGTTGTCAAATTTGTTTTGTTAAAATCCCCAGCTACAATAAATGCAGCCTCAGGATATATGGTTTCCAGTTTGCATAAAGTCTAGTGAAGTTCCTTGAGGGACGTCGTGGTATCGGCTTGAGGGGGATATACACAGCTGTGACAATAACCGACGAGAATTCTCTTGAGAGATAATACGGTCGGCATTTGATTGTGAGGAATTCTAGGTCAGGTGAACAAAAGGACTTGAGTTCCTGTATGTTGTTACAATTACACCATGAGTCGTTAATCATGAAACATACACCCCCGCCCTTCTTTTTCCCGGAGAGATTTATTTCTGTCGGCGCGACACGACGCACAAAGAATCCCGGTGGCTGTACCGACTCTGACAACATATCCCGAGAGAGCCATGTTTCTGTGAAACAGAGTATGTTGCAATCCCTGATGTCTCTCTGTAAAGCAACCCTTGCCCTAATTTCATCTACCTTGTTATCTAGAGACTGGACATTAGCAAGTAATATACTCGGAGGCGGTGGGTGGTGTGTGCGCCTCCGAAGTCTGACCAGAAGGCCGCTCCGTTGACCTCTTCTGTTCAGATTCCCAGGGTAGTTCAGACAAAGGATCCGCCCCGGGAAACTTGTATTCCTGGTCGTAGTGCTGGTAAGTTGACGTCGCTCTGATATCCATCCCGGCTGTATGTAGTAACACTTAAGATGTTCCAGGCTAACAATGTAAGAAATAACACATTAAAAAACAAAAGGCAGTGGTCTAGGGCACTGCATCGCAGCGCTAGCTGCGCCACCAGAGACTCTGGGTTCGCGCCCAGGCCCTGTCGCAGCCGGCCGCGACCGGGAGGTCCGTGGAGCGACGCACAATTGGCCTAGCGTCGTCTGGGTTAGGGAGGGTTTGGCCGGTAGGGATATCCTTGTCTCATCGCGCACCAGCGACTCCTGTGGCGGGCCGGGCGCAGTGTGCGCTAACCAAGGGAGCCGGGTGCACGGTGTTTCCTCGGACACATTGGTGCGGCTGGCTTCCGGGTTGGAGGCGCGCTGTGTTAAGAAGCAGTGTGGCTTGGTTGGGTTGTGTTTCGGAGGACACATGGCTTTCGACCTTCGTCTCCCCCGAGCCCGTACGGGAGTTGTAGCGATGAGACAAGATAGTAATTACTAGTAATTGGATACCACGAAAATGGGGTAGAAAAGGGGGTAATTATTATTATTATTTTCTTTTTAATAAATAAATAATAATAAATAAATAAATACTGCAAAGTTTCCTAAGGACAAGAAGCGAGGCAGCCCTCTCTGTTGTCGCCATCTTTAGCTGGCCTAGACAATCCCAAAGAGCAAATACCATGACAGGTCCTTCTGACAGGTCCCTTCAGTTTATGAGAAAAACTCCAGTCCGCCCACACTAGTCGGCGCTCAGCTCCATCGTATATCGTGGAGTTGAGTTAAGTTTTGTCGGCTATTACCCCACGTGGGGGGTTGGGCTAAGCTGCTGACATATGGAATTGTTTTAAGATGGTCATGCTATGGATCATTTAGCTATTTGATTTAGAATTTTAGGACCCCTTTAGGTATCAAAAAACACATGTTGAACCCCTTTTGTGGGTAGGCTCAAAACTACATTCATACTTCCATTCATTGTTTTTAACCAGTACTGGTTACATTTAGATTAGTTCTGTGACAATTGTGGGGGTTGTAGAGCAAAACAGAGAACACCATTGTCTTTGTGAGAATCTCCTGTTTCCACAGTGGGGTCACATTAGTTTTGTAGCCCGAACAGTTTGGACGCTACAAACAAAAGTTGGCACATTGACGGTATCGACTTCAGACGAGTCCCCTGACACTTGTGAGGGTCGTAAAGCAAACCGTTCGGATGCAACAGTTGTTTTCGTGAGAAGACTGATTTCCGGGATGTCTCATGGTTTGACAAACACCGCTGAGCACTGCAGATCAGGAAGTGTGACACTGCCGGATGATATCTCTATTTTAAACAGACAGATTTTGATGGGTAAGTTTTTGTTTCATAACTTAGAGTGATGCACCGGTGCATAAATCGACTCTAGGGGGTTATTAGATAAGCATACTATTGTCCTTAAAGTCTGCATATGTAAGGCCTTGGTAGATAAGCATGGAGGACAGATTTTGTGGCTGATAGACAATATTGGCAACTTGTCCCTAAGCTTTAGAAGCTCGACCCTTACTTAAAGGGAACATTTTCTTCAATTCACACAATTAGTCAGGACGGAGTCGTTTGTAATAATTTATCCCTCCCAGGCACAGTATCAATCTAAATCGTGGTACAATCGCTCTCATTTGAGGCTGGGGATTGCAAGAGGAGTTGTGGAGCCTGTTGTTAATTGTGTTGGGAGTGTGGTGGAAGATTGGAGAGCTCTGAGAGCTCCCAAGGCGTCCCGGCCATAATCACATGCTTGGTGAGACAAGTCGAAAGCCGCCTCCTCCCTCCTCCAGAGTCAGGGTGATGGGGAGAATAAGGCTGCTACAGCTGAGCCACTGGCAGATGTTGTGTTTGTTTTTCTAATGTGTTAATAAGACTGTTCTAGCTGGGCCACAACCGGACACTAAGCCCTCTGCCTATTCATTGGAGCTGGCTGGTTGATTCCCTTTATGCATTCATTTTTCACATGTATAAATCAATATTGTCAAGTACCTGGGCTGGGCTGTGTACGAGGTGCAGCCTCCGTTGTTTACTGAGGCTGGGGATAAAAGCTCTGCCACAGTCTGCCATCCTCTGGAAATAGCTATATTTAAGTGGCACCAGCTGCGACAAGTGTGTCATTTCCATCCTAAGTGTTCCCTCTTATTCCACTCATTTCCCCAGAGATTTGATTATGTTTGAGGAATCTTAATACAATTCTAAATAATCAGTGAGACTGTTAGTTAAATAACAAGGTGGATACTGTCCAAATATCTGATGAATAGTTGAAATTTTACTCCACTTCAGACATGACATTTTTCACTGCAATGGGAGTCGTCTTCGATCACAATTGATGCATGTAGTTAATTCATTCACATGTAGTTCATTAATAACATGCTCCGTCACAATCACACATGTGTTTCTGAGACAGAATTGATGGTTTCACTTTCACAGGAGAACATCTTTTGAAGTCACTTTTTTTGTTCCTTGAAAGGCCTCGGAACCGCTATTCCATCTTCCACATCAATCAAAACAATATTGAGGACGATCAATGGTAGCCTATCTAGTATTGAGGACGATCAATGCTATCTAAGGGGATGTCTGAGTATGTCTGAAATTTTCAGGCTGCTCCAGCATCCAAAAGCCTTCCATAATCCATAATTTGCACTTATAGGCCTATAGCCATCTAGTTATCTATGTATTGATTCAGTTTTGGGCTACATTACACTATAGGCCTACAGTAAAATAGCTGGGAAAAGCAATCCGGCAAGTTCATCGGATCTTATCATAACTTTTTTACATTACTCCTGCAAAATACTATTTTGTAACTTGCTGAAAGGCTTCTGGGAATTACATTACAATTTCTAAAAAACTATTGTTGGAGAAGTAGAATGGAAGGACTTTGGGGTTAATACAATTATGTAGGCCTGTTTGTTGGGGGACTAAATGACAACTGAACTCATATGAATGTTGTATTGTGTCTGAAGTACAAACAGCCTTTGTGTGCTCTGTGGTTTTATTGTTACCTTCATTCTTACTTTCCATTGTGCATCTTTAACCATGGTTTAAACTATTACTGTATGGGGTTTTCTTCCCACCATGTTTTGTAGCTATCTATTAAAAACTTCTTAGGACTAGGCCCCTTTTTTCTCAATTTTCGCCTGAATGACGAGCCCAAAGTAAACTGCCTGTTGCTCAGGCCCTGAAGCCAGGATATGCATATAATTGGTACCATTGGAAAGGAAACACTTTGAAGTTTGTAGAAATGTTTTAAAAATGTAGGAGAATATAACACAATAGATATGGTAGGAGAAAATCCAAAGACAAACCAACCAGAAGTTTGGGGGGGAGAGAGACCATCCTCTTACAGCGGCAAGTATAAGGTCATACTGAGAATTCCACAGGGTGTCAGCAGTCTATGTTCAAGGTTTCAGGCTTGTAACTTCAAAAACTAATAAGAAATATCACTTTTAGTACAGGGACACAGTCTTGAAATTCGTGTTTGCGCACGCTATGAAGACAGGACGCACCTGCTAAAATCGGTTTCCTATTGAACATACTTCTTTCCATAAGAAATATTATAGTTTGATTACATTTTAGGGTATCTGAGGAGTAAATAGAAACGTATTTTGACTTGTTGAAACAAATTTTAAGTGTTGATTTTCAGATTCCTTTCTCTGCATGTTGAACGAGTGGATTGCTCAAATCGATGGCGCCAACTAAACAGACCTTTTGGGATATAAAGAAGGATTTTATCTAACAAAACAACACTACATGTTATAGCTGGAACCCTTTGGATGACAAATCAGAGGAAGATTTTCAAAAAGTAAGTGAATATTTATCGCTATTTGTGAATTTATGAAACCTGTGCCGGTGGAAAAATATTTTGATGTGGGGCGCCGTCCTCAAACAATCGCATGGCATGTTTTCGCTGTAATAGCTACCGTAATTAGATTAACAAGAATTTAAGCTTTCAACCGATATAAGACACTTATATGGACCTAAATATATACAGTGAGGGAAAAAAGTATTTGATCCCCTGCTGATTTTGTTCGTTTGCCCACTGACAATGAAATGATCAGTCTGTAATTGTCATGTTTTGTCATTGATTATCATGTCTTGTCCCTGTGCTTCCCTTCTATTCGTTTCCCTCTGCTGGTCTTATTAGGTTCTTTCCCTCTTTCTATCCCTCTCTCTCCCCCTCCCTCTCTCCCTCTCTCGCTCTCTCTCTCTATCGTTCCGTTCCTGCTCCCAGCTGTTCCTCATTCTCCTAACTACCTCATTTACTCTTTCACACCTGTCCCCTATTTTGCCCTCTGATTAGAGTCCCTATTTCTCCCTCTGTTTTCCGCTTCTGTCCTTGTCGGATCCTTGTTTGATGTTTGCTGTTCTGTGTCCTTGTTCCGCCCTGTCGTGTTTTTGCCTTCTTCAGATGCTGCGTGTGAGCAGGTGTCTATGTCAGCTACGGCCTGTGCCTTCCCGAAGCGACCTGCAGTCTGTGGTCGCGTCTCCAGTCGTTCCTCTCTACTGACGAGAGGATTTCAGTTTTCCTGTTTTGGATTTACCTTAGATAATATCCAGGAGTATCGTTTTTCGTTTAAGACTGGAATAAAGACTCTGTTTCTATTAAGTCGCTTTTGGGTCCTCATTCACCAGCATAACAGTAATTTTAATGGTATGTTTATTTGAACAGTGAGAGACAGAATATCAACAAAAAAATGCATGTCAAAAATTTTATAAATTGATTTGCATTTTAATGAGGGAAATAAGTATTTGACCCCTCTGCAAAACATGACTTAGTACTTGGTGGCAAAACCCTTGTTGGCAATCACAGAGGTCAGATGTTTCTTGTAGTTGGCCACCAGGTTTGCACACATCTCAGGAGGGATTTTGTCCCACTCCTCTTTGCAGATCTTCTTCAAGTCATTAAGATTTCGAGGCTGACGTTTGGCAACTCGAACCTTCAGCTCCCTCCACAGATTTTCTATGGGATTAAGGTCTGGAGACTGGCTAGGCCACTCCAGGACCTTAATGTGCTTTTTCTTGAGCCACTCCTTTGTTGCCTTGGCCGTGTGTTTTGGGTCATTGTCATGCTGGAATACCCATCCACGACCCATTTTCAATGCCCTGGCTGAGGGAAGGAGGTTTGACGGTACATGGCCCCGTCCATCGTCCCTTTGATGCGGTGAAGTTGTCCTGTCCCCTTAGCAGAAAAACACCCCCAAAGCATAATGTTTCCACCTCCATGTTTGACGGTGGGGATGGTTTCTTGGGGTCATAGGCAGCATTCCTCCTCCTCCAAACACGGCAAGTTGAGTTGATGCCAAAGAACTCCACTTTGGTCTCGTCTGACCACAACACGTTCACCCAGTTGTCCTCTGAATCATTCAGATGTTCATTGGCAAACTTCAGACGGGTATGTATATGAGCTTTCTTGAGCAGGGGGACCTTGCGGGCGCTGCAGGATTTCAGTCCTTCACGGCGTAGTGTGTTACCAATTGTTTTCTTGGTGACTATGGTCCCAGCTGCCTTGAGATCATTGACAAGATCCTCCTGTTTAGTTCTGGGCAGATTCCTCACCATTCTCATGATCATTGCAACTCCACGAGGTGAGATCTTGCATGGAGCCCTAGGCCAAGGGAGTTTGACAGTTGTTTTGTGTTTCTTCCATTTGCGAATAATCGCACCAACTGTTGTCACCTTCTCACCAAGCTGCTTGGCAATGGTCTTGTAGCCCATTCCAGCCTTGTGTAGATCTACAATCTTGTCCCTGACATCCTTGGAGAGCTCTTTGGTCTTGGCCATGGTGGAGAGTTTGGAATCTGATTGATTGATTGCTTCTGTGGACAGGTGTCTTTTATACAGGTAAGAAACTGAGATTAGGAGCACTCCCTTTAAGAGTGTGCTCCTAATCTCAGCTCGTTACCTGTATGAAAGACACCTGGGAGCCAGAAATCTTTCTGATTGAGAGGGGGTCAAATACTTATTTCCCTCATTAAAATGCAAATCAATTTATAACATTTTTGACATGGGTTTTTCTGGATATTTTTGTTGTTATTCTGTCTCTCACTGTTCAAATAAACCTACCATTAAAATTATAGACTGATCATTTCTTTGTCAGTGGGCAAACGTACAAAATCAGCAGGGGATCAAAAACTTTTTTCCCTCACTGTATATATATTTTTTAAATGGTCTGAGAAGAACAACAATGCATTGGCAGGGCAATTCAAGCAAAGCCAATATATGCAGTGATGATGTTTTGGGCCTATAGCCTACTGGACAAACCTCATTACCACAGTACTGTTTTTAATAAGTTGATGTTGGATAGCCTTATGTTTTTTAAGGGATGTAAAAAAAAAAAGGCATTTTGTCTTAGAAAGTGATCTCGACTCAAAAAAGGTTGGTGACCACTGATCTACAGTATTTGCTAGAACACTAGCTAGCAGCTAGTTTTGTAACCTTGACTAGCTAGGGCGGCAGGTAGCCTAGTGGTTAGAGCGTTGGGCCAGTAACCGAAAGGTTGCTGGATTGAATCCCCGAACTAACAAGGTAAAAATCTGTTGTTCTGCCCCTAAGCAAGGCTGTTAACCCACCCGCCGAAGATGTTGATTAAGGCAGCCCCCTGCTCCTCTCTGATTTAGAGGAGTTGGGTTAAATGCAGAAGACACATTTTAGTTGAATGCATTTAGCTAGCTAGCTAACCCTGGCGAATATGCTATGGTTGGTAAACTATGCCGAAGGGCTGAGATTGTTAGATCCAAATGACAGAAGTGAAAAAACTGCAGAAATTGTGATAGACGCCCTCCAAAATAGACCATCAGGCACAGGCCTTGTATAGGTTCTCTCCAGTTTAGCCTTGAACTATGGCCACCAGCAGAGATGGACATTGGTCCAGTACCACAGAAGCACAAGCTTTGAAGGGACAGGTGGAGAAAACCCAGAAACTAATGACAAAAGCCGAAAAGGAAAAGTGCGTTTGAGAATGGAACAATTAAAAGACCTGGTACAAAACCGTCTTCAACAGGAACAACTCGATTTAGTCAAAAATAAATATGATGAAGTCCACGCAAAACTAGGTAAATTAGGGCAATTTTAGCTAGCTAAAAACAAGGGCGAGCAACTGGATACCCTGCAAGCAGTTTTGTGTAACACCACTCAAAGCAATAATGTTCTATTCCAAAAGCTGCAGACTGATACTCTCTAGAAGTTCTGCTAAGAGAAGTACAGAAGCGCCAAAGATTTGAGAATAAGGAAAAAGATAAGTCACCATGTGTAGGCTTGGAATTGCCGGAGAACAGGTCCACCGAAATTAACACCATTTGCGAGGACGTAAACAATCAAATTACCCTCGCTCTCGCTCTCACTTGAAACCCTATTCAGGGCCCGCTCGATCAAGTAACAAGCCATGGGCTTTGACTATAGACTCAAATGTTGCGACGGACAAGGTAAGCAACATCGCAATAGCAGATTCCACTCAAACTCCGATAGAGGACCCACTTGGTCATGAAGTACACAAGTCTGTCTTGACAATTGACAGTTACTCACACTCACTTCACTTTGTTGGTGATATGCTTAACCTGTGATGCGCTGATCGATTCAGGCTCGACAATTTCCCTCATATCTCAAACTTTGCTGGATGAACTCAAAAGGGCGGTGGACAGCAAAATGTTGGTTAAAAATAGAACGATGCAACACTAAACTTTGAGGTATCACTCAGGCTACCTCGCCTTTCACCAGGAGTCTCCTACTAAAACTGAACTTCCAGAAAATGTCACTTATCCACGCTGTGTACGTGACTAGCATTGACAAAGAGCAGATGCTGATTGGGGTAGATATAATAGACCGTTTGGTACCACTAATGGATTGGAAAAACAACCAAGTATGGTCACAAATAACCATGCCACCTCCACTGACACCATCGCCTTCATCGAAGGCTACCCGCAATACATTATGCAACGACGAAAGAACGGCGACATCAACAGACAAACCCCTGGTGAACTTGGTCATGAGTCCGCCGTTAGTGGCATATGACAGTAACAGGTTTCACTCGAAAGTTAACTGAACAAGAGGTTTTCCTGTGTGGCTTGGATGAATCTCCAGCCAACACATACCGCCCTCCACTGATTGACGGCGTGTTACTAAACAGCACAATGGTTGAGGATGCCATACTGGCAAGCTGGTCGGAAAAATCAGCAATCAATTTGGACGTTTAGACAACATTTCAAAAGTGACTAACTGCCAACCCTTGTTCCGAAAACATTCAGATTCCCGCTGGGAACAACTCCCAAGACAACACTGCTTTAGGGGTGTGTGCACTATCACCATTGGTGGAAAGTACTTAAGTAAAAATACTTTAAAGCACTACTTAAGTCGTTTTTGGGGTATCTGTACATTACTTCGAATTTTGGCAACTTTTACTTTAACTCCACCACATTCCTAAGGAAAATAATGTACTTTTTACTCTATACATTTTCCCTGACACCCAAAAGTACTCATTACATTTCGAAAATGGTCCAATTCACACACTTATCAAGAGAACACCCATGGTCATTCCTACTGCCTCTGATCTGGTGGACTCACTAAACACAAATGCTTTGTTTGTAAATGATGTCTTCGTGTTGGAGTATGCCCCTGGCCATCAGTGAATAACAAAAACAAAACGTTTGGTTTGCTTAATTTAAGCAATTTGAAATTATTTTTACTTTTACTTTTGATACTTAAGTACAGTATATTTCAAACCAAATACTTTTAGACTTTTACTCAAGTAGTATTTTACTGGGTGACTTTCACTTTTACCTGAGTAATTTTCTATCAAGGAATCTTTACTTTTACTCAAGTATGACAATTGGGTACTTTTTCCACCACTGGCTATCACTCCGCGTTGGCCCCAATGAAGTATCTCACTACCTACTGGTTGTCGCGAATCTCCCACATACAATCTCCCACATACGGAGCAGCTCCTCCGGACATTTTGGTGAGATTGGGTGTTATTAAACAAGTTCCCTATACGACCACCAGTTAGTGCAACAACGCAGCTCATTTGGGTAAGAAATGTAATGATGCATTGCATGAGTGTTTCATGAGTGCATTATTAACGTCTGCCAAGATCCACCAGCAACCGGACGACGCATCCGGAAAGACAATCCAGAACCAGAACATCCCATGGCCATTCTTGTGGTGGTCTGCAGCTTGCAGAAATCCTACCAGGTTAAACCACCAGAGGGGGACAGTCACGACGATCCACAAACAGGACATCCCATGGTCATTCTTGTGGTGGGCTGGAACTTGCAGAATCCTTCCAAGATAAAACCCACTAGAGGGGGACTGCCATGAGTGTCCACGAGAAGTAGGTCAGACCAGGTTTCCAATGAATAACTTAAAGCAGACCCCCTCTCACCCTAGAGGGGGAAGGAAATCGATGGAGAAGATTCAGGCCTGCGCTCTCAAAATTCACCCAAAATAATGTACTTTGTTTCAACAGACTTTTCCCGCTGAAACTCTAACACGTTCAAAAGAGCATATTTAGAACAATATTTCTAACATAGAACGTGGGGAAAGGTCAGAGGCGGTCTATAGAACACTAATATCATTTTGTTTGTTATTTTGTGATGTCATTAAAAATGTTATAAAGGAAATACTATAACTTAGAAAGTATACCCACTACATATATGAAGTTTCCATACTCTGCGTTGTGCATGTAATATAACAAATGATGAAAGTGTTTTTGTTAAGAGAGGGATGTGATTTGAGAAGCTATGAGAGATCATTGTTTTACCTAGTTTTGCACAGTGAGTAGTTACCGCCCGGGGTGAGATCAGGGAGTGTGCCAGCCTGCCGGAACTGCCCCTTTCGAACAAACTGTATAAGTGAAGGGTTAAGAAAAAAACACATCAGACCAGAAAAATGTGAAACTGCAGCTGCACGTTTAAAGTGGTTTGAACTTTGAATGGAGATGATAAACTCACCTCTCGGACAATCATTGATACGGCTGATTAGCTGTCCTAAGTAAAGTATCTTCGAAAGCGAATTTAAGTAGGACCATCCTGTTACTCTGCTCAAATTATCGATACGGCTTGCTAGCCTATCTTCAAAGAACCCTCTTCAAGAGTGAATGGAAGGAAAGTCAACTCTGTAGTTCTGTACAGGACTACATGACAAGTCACCGAATAGAGGACAACTACAAAGAAGGACAATAATAGAAGACTTGTTGGAACCATTTCAGACAATCAAAGCCTTACAAACGTGCCGCGAAAAGGCCCAACCACCTTTTCAAGGCTGCCCTGTTCACCGAGAGACCCCTGGCGATCCCAGACATTTCACATAGGTACATTCATGATTTCTTACTCAAAGCATGCGGCGGTTCGTGTTTAACGTATATGGTTACTGTAGGTGAGAGTCGTTTCTGAATGTACCAATGTTAAGTGTCTCTGTCCCTCTCTCTCCCTCTCCATCTCTTATTTAACAATCATCAATGTTGTTGTCATTCCGCTAGGGACCTGTTTTCAGCGTATTGTGTCTCCAGTCAATAACCGGTGCAGAGTGTGTATGTTTATCCTGTGTTTCCATTTAATTAGCTAGTAAATAAATAATTAAACCAATTTGTGTAGTACTGAATCATAAGTAAGGCTCTGGTTTTTGCAGATGCAAGGTTACGACTGTTCAGAATGTAGCGCCTTCTTCACGACTGTGCTCGTGTGTGGATATTAAATGTACTCTGTGATGTATCTATGGGTTCATCCTGTCACTTGGATGGCAAGGAGTTTCAGGTTGTCATAATGGGTGACGTACACACGAATTCGAAGTATTTTTTTTATTATAATCTGGATGGAACCCGTATGGTAAACTCCATTCAGTGAGGTTGACCTACACTGAGTGTGAAAAACATTAGGAACACCTGATCTTTCCATGACATAGACTGAGCAGGTGTCACACCCTGATCTGTTTCACCTGTCTTTGTGCTTGTCTCCACCCCCCACCAGGTGTCTCCCATCTCCCCTCATTATCCCCTGTGTATTTATACCTGTGTTATCTGTTTGTCAGTTGCCAGTTCGTCTTGTCAGGTCTTACCAGCGTGTTTTTCAGTCTCCCTGCTTTCGCAAGTTCTTTTTCCTAGTTTCCCCAGCTCTGACCATTCTGCCTGCCCTGACTCCGAGCCTGCCTGCCGTTCTGTACCTGCCTGACTCTGACCCGTTTTCGAACCTCTGCCTGTCCTGACCCCGAGTCTGTCTGCTGTTCTGTACCTTCGTGACTCTGCCCTGGATTACGGACCTCTGCCTTCCTTTGACTTGTATTTTTCCTGACCCTTGTTTGGGTCAATTAACATCTGCGACTCTAGCTGTCTGCATCTGGGTCTTCCCTAAAACGGGATACCAGGTGAATCCAGGTGAAAAGCTGTTAAACTGTTAAATCCACTTCAATCAGTTTAGATGAAGGGAAGGTTAAAGAAGGATTTTTAAGCCTTGAGACATGGATTGTGTATCAAATCAAATCAAACCAAATGTTATTTGTAACATACACATGGTTAGCAGATGTTAATGCGAGTGTAGCGAAATGCTTGTGCTTCTAGTTCCGACCATGCAGTAATATCTAACAAGTAATCTACCTAACAATTTCACAACAACTACATTATACACACAACTGTAAAGGAATGAATAAGAATATGTACATAAAAATATATGAATGAGCGATGGCCAAACGGCATAGGCAAGATGCAGTAGATGGTATAGAGTACAGTATATACATATGAGATGAGTAATGTAGGGTAAAGTGGCATTGTTTAAAGTGGCTAGTGATACATTTATTACATCAATATTTCATTATTAAAGTGGCTAGAGATGAGTCAGTATGTTGGCGGCAGCCACCAAATGTTAGTGATGGCTGTTTAACAGTCTGATGGCCTTGAGATAGAAGCTGTTTTTCAGTCTCTCGGTCCCTGCTTTGATGCACCTGTACTGACCTCGCCTTCTGGATGGTAGCGGGGTGAACAGGCAGTGGCTCGGGTGGTTTTTGTCCTTGATGATCTTTTTGGCCTTCCTGTGACATTGGGTGGTGTAGGTGTCCTGGAGGGCAGGTAGTTTGCCCCCGGTGATGCGTTGTGCAGACCTCACTACCCTCTGGAGAGCCTTACGGTTGTGGGCGGAGCAGTTGCCGTACCAGGCGGTGATACAGCCCGACAGGATGCTCTCGATTGTGCATCTGTAAAGGTTTGTGAGTGTTTTTGGTGACAAGCCAAATTTCTTCAGCCTCCTGAGGTTGGAAAGACAAAAGATTTAACTGCCTTTGAACCGGGTATGTCAGTAGGTGCCAGGCGCACCGGTTTGTGTCAAGAACTCCAATGCTGCTGGATTTTTCACACTCAACAGTTTCCCAAATCAAGAAAGGTCCACAACCCAAAGGACATCCAGCCAACTTAACACAACTGTGGGACGCATTGGAGTCAACATGGTACAGCATCCCTGTTGAATGCTTTCAACACCTTTTAGTCCATGCCTCAACAAATTCTGGCTGTTCTGAGGGCAAAAGGGGGTGAAACCCAATATTAGGAAGGTGTTTCTAATGTTTTTTTACACTCAATGTATATCTGATCTGTTTAGTAAACTCAACCAAGTTAACCCAGATGGTACGCTTTTTGGGGGGGCAAGTGCTAGCAACAACACTGAGTGGAGATTTTGAAGGGTGCGCATTCACAGGTAAGCCTATTGAGCCGCCAACATTTGTAATCTGGGACACCCAGTGCATCTATCCACAAGAGACTACAACCTTGTGACAGGTATTACTGAATTGGATGCAGCTGAGAAGACATTAAATGATTTCTAACACGCGTTTGTTGTTACCCCTCTGTAATGACAGACTGCAATTACCACCAGTTACACATTATTTTTTTTACAGTGTAACTACGAGTTATTACAATTAACTACAATACTAATTGCACATGTAATTACACTGTAATAAGGAGCCCTTAAAATGAAGTGTTACCGGATTTTTCTGTTCCTTTTAGGTTTTCTGGTTGAAATGCACTAGTCCAAACCTGTGCTGCTGCAAACCTCACAACTGTAATCATATTACCTACTGCTGACAATTAGGTTTACAGTTGACAACTGATTGTTAAAAGGAGTGGCAGCCCAGCCTAACTTTTTCCCATCCTAATTGATTTGCTATTGATTTCTGGAGCCTCGAATCCTCAGCTTCCTATTCTCGATTCCTAAACGCTTCTCACATTTGCGAGTAAGAAATAAAACACATTCATATTGGAGTTGGTTACAGACATTTCCGTATGACAGTTAACAGAAAACTAGGATGCATCGCCTCAACTGTAAACATGTCTTAAGTTGTCATGCCATCTTCCCATACAATACTGTCGCGTGACATCAAAGAGCTCCCAGTTCTAGACAGTCCTGTGAAATCCACAAGCCTTCCAGATCCAGACTACAAGGCGTGTCTGATTGCCATCGTGCAAGGACCCACTCAACGTGTGCGAATTGTGACAGGACTGTGCGCGGAGGATTTGTAGAAAGGTTGTGGATGTGATATTTAAAGGGAATTGGCAGGCCGTGAGGAGAACAATCCCATTCGTCTGCCACGATGGTGCTATCTCCGCTGAAGCATGAAGGACGTGGAGGAGAGACAGAGGAAATGAAACAGATACATATCTGTGTGCTGTTTGATTCAATCCTTCAGAAGAGACGACAGAGACAGAGAAAGGAGTTTCACTTCACTATAGCCTATGTTACCTCACTGTACAACTGTAGTTTTCATACATTGTTGAAATGTCTTAAGAGCCAGCTACAATATGTGTGACACACAAAGGTTGGGGGGGGGGGGGAATCACGATGCATTCCTATTACAATAAACAATAACAACAATTTGACGAAACGCATCCTTTATGCTCTAAACATGTCATTATAGACCATCGGCTGGATAAAATGTTGACCAATGTCAGTGGGAAAACATAAAGAGTCACGTGTCGCCTTGACTTGCATGCATCCCTGTGTGCGCGCGTGCATGCGCTACGTCTGTGTGTGTGTGCATGTGTCACTTGTTACGTTCCCCAATAAGAGACCAAATGGGTTCTGAAAGGCATCCATGGGGGGCCTACTGAGTGCTGGTCAAGCAACTCCAGTTGAGTCTTAAAATATCTATTTTTCCAACTGAAGCACTGGGCCAGCAGTCCTTAAATATCAGCTGTGCTAGCACAGGTGAAGCACCTTCTGACTAAAGAGGACAACAGGTGCAACACATCCTGGTCAATGAGGATGACTCCAATCATCCTCACACACCAGAAAGGAAGAGGCGAAGTGAGAGGGCTAACTGGGCCTAAAATCTATTTTCTCCAGCAGGTGCCGTTATTTCCGTTTTTTTCCCCCTGCTCACCAATCGAGGAGTTTTTGTAATAGAGGTCAATGAGAGTGTCAAATTTGGTTAACAACACATTGAATGGATTTTTTTTGCTATGTGTGACTTATTTGATAGAAGTCTCATGATGATTAAGTTGTAAGAGTGTGCTGGTATAAGTAGGACACTTGACATCTAGTTAGCACACCCACAATGTTATAAACCCAGACTATTTCTAAAATGTATCTTCTTAAAATGTGATTTTAAACATAATCCTAACCTTAACCACACTTCTAACCCCTGACCTTAAATTAAAACCATGAATTTTTATGACATAGACAACTTGGTAACTAGTGGAAACAGTTGTGACAGTTGTTCACACACATATCTGACCTCTCATTGGTTGGAATGGTCCCACCCGATCTTGCCTCCTCCCGACTGCCTACCATTTTTGAAGACATTTCTTTTCATTGTTAGAGCAGCCACTTGAGTATCTGGTTAATATAATGACTGATCTGTGGCCACACCCAAAGAGAACCAACCTCGAAATCGAGAGAAAAACCAAAGGCTGTAACACATTTATCAGAGGAGATTATGGTATACCCATGCGTTGGCTCTAATCCCAAATGATTTGAAAGCCTCTTACTTTTACTGTACAGTAACATGTCAAATGTATGCCGGAATGGACAAATGGGAGCTACGGTAAAAACAAACAACAGAAGAAAATAGAAACCGGGATGGCAATGGAAACTTTGCCAATAGGCCCATTGTTTTTTAAGTTTCTATATGTTGGATCCAATTAAATGACTTTCATATAATACATCATAATGTCATGGTATGACTTTTATTATCTATGACAAATAGACGTGGAAATAAAACTTCGGAATATGAGAGTGCAATTACTCTTTTTTTGGGGGGGCCTTATTTTACCAGGTAAATTGAATGAGAACACGTTGTCATTTACAGCAATGACCTGGGGTATACAGCAGTTACAGGGTAGAGGAGGGGTGATGAATGAGCCATTTGGAAGCTATCCGTTTGTGCACCTGTAAATACACCATTTAGCAATTAACTAACTGTAATGTAACAGTGCATAATAGTCTAATTGTATCGGGCTGTAAAGCAATTTATGTGAGGTATTAAAGTTTTTTTTTAAAGAAGCTTAATATGGTATGAGACAATAATGTTTGTTTCCCACTGTTGAAAATTCAACTAGCATAGTTGCTCACTAAAATGCTATTTGATACCTAAAATTCTATTTGAATGTTTGTGGTTGTTGAGCCTATACTGAGAGAGCCAGTGAACCATCGTGCCCCCTCCATCCACCCGCAAGTGGAAAGCAAAATGGATCTTTTATTAAGGTTCAAATTTCACTTGTGCAGAAAGTTCAGGTAGGGATTCGTCAAAGGGTCCAATTCTGGGGAGCTCTCTCCGTTATCACCAATGAATCTGTCTGATTGCTGCTATTCCACTAACACATTGTACAATGGGAAATGGCCCTCAGTGCATGGTAGCCACTGCAGCTATAGCTCATACTGTACATACACATGTCTCTCGTCGCAAAAAACAAGCCGACCTACTCAGAAAATGTCAGGAAATAGTAAATATCATGACTTTAGATTGATAAGAGGGATAAATGGATGGGTAAAACCATCACAAAGATATAGACGAGAGAGACGGGAAGAGAAAGAGAGAGAAAATTAGGGGGGGCTGTGCACTTTGTTGAGGCGCTCGCAGTAAACTGAAATATTAATAATCTTAAAGGGCCATGCATGACGACAAGAAGACGAAGGGCAATAATATACTGTATACTGATGAAAACAAGGGCATGGAAAAGTAGCTTTGAGTAATGCGAGAATGAGGGGCTTGCTTGGTATTATAATGCAGTTCTGCAGTATCTATGCTGCCTATACTTAGACTAAGCCGAAGGCTATTATATATTTGGCTGAGCGAGTGGATGTCTGGGGAAAGTATTTCAAACTCATCAGCCTATAAAATAGTTGTGACTTCAACCTGTGTCTATACTGACAGGTCTGCTAGAAGAAAGACTTAATGATAATTGCCCAAATAGTAACCTTGGGCAGCAAAAGGGATTAAAAAGGGGGTATTTTTTTTTAATACAGGTATACTGAGAGGCCAAGTGGTGGCTAAGATGACAGGGGAAAATGTTTTCCACATCATCACCCTGGAGACTTGAAAGATCACTCCCCGTCAATTACCTGGGCAAGACCAGAGGTGCCCGGGCAGAGGAGACGTTCTTGGAGGGGGGCTGTTGAGACGGCACACCTGGGTCAGGAGCTGGTTCAGTGGCTGAATTAGTCATGTTTGCAGTTGCTAAGCACCACAGGCCTCTGTGGATCATTTAACCCTGTGAGAGGCTGTCTCAACTCAAAGATATCCCTCTAGCCCGCTGGGGAATTAAATACACCACCGACCCTTGTAGTGGTAGTTTGGTGTACTATTAATATCCATAGACTGTGTAAACATATAGCATTCATTAATAATGCAACATTTTGTCTGAAAGTACATTTACATTACATTTAAGTCATTTAGCAGACGCTCTTATCCAGAGCGACTTACAAATTGGTGCATTCACCTTATGATATCCAGTGGAACAACCACTTTACAATAGTGCATCTAACTCTTTTAAGGGGGGACATCCCTTGTAGGCCTTTATCCTAGGATAAAGTAGTAGGCCTACAAGGGATGTCCCATGGGAAAAGGACGACAGCAAGCGTTCCTTCTTCTATCTAAACTCCTGCTGTTGACTAGCATCCCTTGCTGTGATGCAATGCCCTTAACGGCTCGCCCAATCAAACTGGCATTAGCTGCTGTTGTACGTTGTCTCCTCACCTTCCTCAGAAATTCTGTTAGGGATTTGCAAACTGAATTATAGCCTGATGGAAACCGTCAAATGTGTCACTGTGGGTGTAAAAGGTTATGCCGGAGCCATTGATTCAGACTAACTTTGATTAGATGGTGAAGATGAGTTACATTTTTCAGGAAGTCTGCTGTAAACTAGTGTGGATGGGAGTGGCACACAGTCTTTTATGAATGAAGTGCACTGGTGTCAGAAAGAGATCATCATACTGTTTGGGGAGAGAGAAATGCTGTCAAACGAGTTATCTTCTCACGGGGAGGGTGGTAGTGAGAATGATTGCAATGTTTCACATTGATATCATTCCTGTCTGGTGAGATAAACGTTGTGGGAAGGTTTTCGATTACATCGCACACAGGTTTCGGATCACTTCCACCTGTCAGGGAAGCATTAAGTTAAGTAGATCCAACTGATCTGATATGGTATGAGTACTAGCTGACTATGTTTGTTTTCTGTGACAACGACTCATGGGATATGTTACAGTACGGTCATGGCTACTATGCTGGAATATAAAAAAAATAAAAATAATAATTGGTCACCTGTGCCATGGAAATGAGAACATAAGTATATGTAAATATATTTCTCAATGCATTTCAGTCCTATTCAATATAATGTGTCAACCTGGCAGCTTAGACTTGCACAAGATATCGTGCTCTTGGTTGGTCACCGCAGGGAGGAGAATGAAAAACCTTCACTATTTGCCAGCTAATGAAAAGTTATTTTATAATCCACTCATGGTCAGAGTCATAATTACATATTTATAGATGTCGACAACAGACAGTAAGGTCATCCTTGACCACTGGAAAAAAATAATTAAACAATTTAAATTAACATAACAATGTAATATAATATTGAGCATTTAGAATAACATTCCTAATTACAGCGTAGACACCGTAGAGACATAAAACAATAGAGTATCAATACACTTTTCCCAACAGTGATGTACTGTACTTCTTAGTCACTAAGCCTGACATCAGTGTTACCCTGTCCAGAGTTATCGTTCAACATGCCGTTGTTGGCTTTCTAGTACCCTTTTTACACTATCTTGCCAACCCGAAACAAATTGTACTGGCTCGGATAGTTTATTCTCACATTACTATTTTTTAGCACAGTTCCAGCAACAATGGTGGATATGTAACCAGACCAGCTCAGTACAGCTTTGTTTGGCTCGGCTCGGTTCAGCTCAGTACAGCTTGGTATGGTGCGGCTCGGTTCGGCACAGTAGTGTGAAAGGCTCACTAACTGTCCTCCAGTAGCTGCACTACCTCCTCTTTCTGACACTTCCTGGCCAGGGATAAGGCTGTGCAGCCTGTCGAGTCCTTACTACTCCTCTCTGCCCCGTTCATTAGCAGGGCTTTGATAATGGGAACACTGCCGTTCTGGGCAGCCAGATGTAATGGGGTGGCCTGGCTCTTGTTCAGAGCGTTGACGTTGGCCCGATGCGAGATGAGCTGGAGCACACTGGGGAAAAGGCCGCCGTTACACGCCAAGTGGAGCGCCGTCCAACCGCTATCCTCTGCCATGTCGGGATTGGCCTTGGCCGACAGCAGCTTGGACACCACTTCCTCTTGCCCGTGGTGGCAGGCCAAGTGGAGGGGTGTCCAGCCACCCTTTCCTGGCAGGTCCATAGAGCCCTGGTGGGCTTCTAGTTCCAGCACGGTGGTCGCGTGGCCCTTCAGCGCTGCCAAGTGCATGGGCGTCCAACCCTGGAGGGTCCTGGGGTCGGGATTCGCCCCGTTGCCCAACAGTAGCCTGCAGATGCCCGTGTGTCCCTTGAGGGCGGCGAAGTGTAATGGGGTGTAGTGCCGGCTGTCCAGGGAGTTGACATCGGCGCCAGCTGTCACCAGCTGCCTGGCTACCCTGTTGTGGCCCTCCTCGGCTGCCAGGTGTAGAGCGGTGGTCAGGGAGTGGTCCGTCCCGTTGGGGTTAACTCCCTTACTGAGCAGGAGCTTGGCGATGGCGAGGTGGCCGTACACACTCGCCACGTGGAGCGCCGTCCTCCCGTGGACCTCCTCGTGCTCGTCGGCGCTCCCCATCCGCGTCAGGAGGAGACGCACGACGTTCTCGTGGCCGTTCTGAGTGGCCAGGTGAAGCGGCGTCCACCCGGCTTTCTCCTTAACGCTAGGCTGGGCGCCACTGTCCAGTAGCAGACGGACAACTCTGCTGTCGTCGCTTTGAGCGGCAAAGTGCAGAGGAGTCCACTGGTCCCCATCTCCAAGTTTAACGTCTGCCTCGTGCTCCGTCAGCAAGGAGCATATCTCGTGGAACTTGTGGAGCACAGCCACAATGAGAGGGGTGTATCCTCTGACGCTCTGTGAGTTTACCTCCGCACCAAGACTCAAGACATGCTTCACACTCTCTGTGTCACCACTAACCACTGTGTAGTGGAGAAGAGTGTTGTTGTCTTTGAAGAGCATCGACACATGCTCCTTTCTAAGGGCTTGTCTGAAGTTTTCAAAGTCTTTCCTTGATAGAATATTGAGAATGTCATCCCTGGTGTTGCTCATGTCTGTGAATGTAAAAATGCAACATAAACCAGATAAGACACAGAGGCAGAGGTATTGCCAATGCAAATCAATCTGATACAGTATAGCAATATGTCTGCTGCCTCATTTGATTGTGACAGTAGCCATGGTTTATTGAAGCGTGCATCCATTTGCATACACGTTGGCTTTGTCTAAAGAGACATGTCTTTCCTCCAATGCATTTTGTACAGTCTAAGAGCCAGAGCTAAATAAGCATTTTTGTTCACATGATCCAAAGCTACACCTTCTCCAGTTTTCCATATGTGGAAAACACTTGGTAGAATTGCATTTTAAATGTCAGCCCTAGAGGCACTGAGACACACGGAAACATGAGTTTTCCCCATGCACTCACCTGGAGGGTTGGCGAGTGAGCATGTGGATTTCTTAATGGAGATATAAAAAATAAAAAAGTGTTAATAGTAGTCATCATAATAGCAGCACATCAACAAGTTAATGTTGTTATTAATGGAGCTAATGAGAACTGTTTATACACGATGCATGCATTATACAACCATACAGTTGGCATAGTCAAGGTATTCTTTTACATACATTCACATGGGGGAGAGAGAGAGAGAGAGAAAGGGGCAGGAGAGAGGGATAGAGAGAGAGAGAGAGAGAGAGAGAGAGAGAGAGAGAGAGAGAGAGAGAGAGAGAGAGAGAGAGAGAGAGAGAGAGAGAGAGAGAGAGAGAGAGAGAGAGAGAGAGAGAGAGAGAGAGAGAGAGAGAGAGAGAGAGAGAGAGAGAGAGAGAGAGAGAGAGAGAGAGAGAGAGAGAGAGAGAGAGAGAGAGAGAGAGAGAGAGAGAGAGAGAGAGAGAGAGAGAGAGAGAGAGACAGACAGACAGACAGACAGACAGACAGACAGACAGACAGACAGACAGACAGACAGACAGACAGACAGACAGACAGACAGACAGACAGACAGACAGACAGACAGACAGACAGACAGACAGACAGACAGACAGACAGACAGACAGACAGACAGACAGACAGACAGACAGACAGACAGACAGACAGACAGACAGACAGACAGACAGACAGACAGACAGACAGACAGACAGACAGACAGACAGACAGACAGACAGACAGACTTTGTTTGAGAGCGTTGTATCTGTTATCTCAACATTGATGGTGGATGCTGTATCTGTTATCTCAACATTGATGGAGGATGCAGCACTGAGCACTCACTCTTCTGAAGCTCGGCGACAGCATGGTATAATCAGGTTTGTGTGTCTTATCCCCGTTGCTACGTCCACCTATTCCCAGGACGTCGCTCAGAGCTTCTGTCTTTCGAACAATGTCTGGAAATAAACAAACAGACAAAGAGGTTTGGTCATTAAAAACATAATCTCAAATTCAGAGGGATTTGATTGATGCAGTGCATGTATCCGTCATACTCAAAATGTTAACAAGATGTGTAAAAGTGTGAATACTGTATGTTATTTATTTACAATTCTGTTCAAACATTTGTGTTTTCGATCTTGGGATAAACAAGGTTGTAAAATCCATGAGGCACTATAGTTTTATGAAAACTTTTCATATTATACAGTAACTGCTATAGTCAACACAATACTAAAGGGCACTGAAGATGAAGAACAATTACCCTGAAACAATTGCACACTTTTGGTCATACAGATTTAAGGTGTCCATTTTATGACATGCGAAGTAGAATGCAAACAACCTATTCTTATGCGTAATAATGCTGTAATATGGAAAATCGCTTAGTAATGTTGCTAATTTCGATGCGGCAGTGTATGCATACACATGGTGTTTATTAGTATTCATTAACATGGCACTTTAATCCTTTGCCTTAATTGCTTGCCTGCAGCTCTTGTAAATGATCCAATCTTATCTGAGTTTATTTTAGAATATTACAATAAGGCATCTCACATCAGTGAGCTTTACATTGAACAGAGCATGTGCTCTCCGAGTCTCTCTGCGTCTCCTCAAAGTCTACAAACAGAAAGCTGACAGAGTACACGCCCTGGACAGGATAATTATGATCTTTATGCAGAAACAGATGCAGAATTGCTGAGTGCTGTGCATTTCAGGTCCGAGTGATGTCTGAGCACTTGGTAAATAAACTACCGGTAATTTACCAAAGTTACCATAATTTTCTGTAATTTTGGTAATTAACTGGACATCTATGGCAATCTATGGTAACTTAAGGGCTCCCGAGTGGCGCATCGGTCTAAGGCACTGCATCTCAGTGCTAGAGGCATCACTACAAACCCTGGTTTTATTCCAAGCTGTATCACAACCGGCTGTGATTGGGAGTCCCATAGGGCGGTGCACAATTGTCCCAGCGTCGTCCGGGTTAGGGTTTGGCCGGGATAGGCCGTCATTGTAAATAAGAATTTGTTCTTAACTGACTTGCCTAGTTAAATAAATAAAAACAATTTGTACATTTATACTTTAATACCTTTTTTAAAAATGCATTCATATAAAGTATTCCTTTTTTATATCTGTGTCCATTGCAGCTTTGTCGTTCCATTTTTTATTTTAAAATAGTCTTATTTTATCATTTTATATATTTTACATGTGAAAACCAATAGTGAAGGTGCTGGAGGCAAAATGCAAAACTGGAGAAACTTCCAGTCAGATGCAGAGAGACTAAGCCTTCAGTCAGTCGACCTTCATCAGAGCATAACTCCACAAACAATAGTGGGACAGATAAGGCCACACAGTGGGCCAAAGTTAATTAAAGACCCTTGTGATAATCTAAAGTACCCAAAAAGGCCACTTGATGTCATGTGATGAAAATTCCATAACATCCTTGAAAGTTACCAACATTCTGGTAGTTTACTGGTAAATTTACAAAGTTACCAGTAATATACCTTCCCTTTGCAACCCGTCTGAGGATCTGGCCTCAGCAGTGGTGACCCGTCATTCAGTGCAGCTGGGTTAGAGCTCCACATTTTGGGCTTGCCTGTTTTGGCATTAATATGTTTCACATATCAGTTTGCAAACAACGTAAAAAAAATCATTAAGTTAACAAAGTCGCATTCAAATATGGTCTCTTTTTTGTTAACTTGAGTAAAGCAGCTCCAACGTGCAGGTGTTTCAGCCTAGCTCAGTGCTTTCTGTGGTGGTGGGGCAAGCCAGCAGAAAACTTGGAACGTTGCACCGTGATTGGCTCAGTGTTCTGTCACTCATGGGGATACTACGTCACCGCAAAGTCTAATGGGAGCCCTCGAAAAAACTTTGATTGGACTGATCATGTCAACATCTGTCACGAATACTACAGAAGGTGACTCCCCTTCCCGTTCGGGTGGCGCTCGGCGGTCGTCGTCGCCGGTCTACTAGCTGCCACCGATCCCTTTTTCCTTTTCGTTTATGTCTGTCTAATTGTTTTCACCTGTTTCTTGTTGGGGTTTTGGGAGGTGTACTATTTAGGTTAGTTTCGCCCGCTAGTGTTTGTGCGGGCTTATTTTGTGTGTTCATGTTACGTCGGGAGTGGATTATTGGATTGTGGGTTTTTCACTGTCCAGCTTATTTTAAACAGTGGTCTGTGGGTTGTGTTTGCGCCTTTGTTTTGGCGTCACCCCTTTTGTACCTGTTCCTGTTTTCACTGTGGACATTAAAGCGTTTTGTTCCCGTAAAACTTTTGCTCTCTCTGCGCCTGACTCTACACCCATCATTCACCTGACGTTACAGAAGCCCGCACCTACTGATGGAGTCAGCAGGAGCAGCGACCACCCCTCTCCCCACGATGGAGGAGAGAGTCCTGCATCATACGTCCATCCTACATCGCATTGGTTCGGCAATGGATCAGATGATGGAGAGGATGGATCGTTGGGAGAGGAGTGGTATCCCTACTACCCCACCTACCCTCCCACCAGCAACATTACCATCTCCTCCAGCGGGAGCCGGTGCCAGCGTCCTGCGCATCACGCCTCCGAGGGAGTACGATGGAGCAGCGGCCGGGTGCCAGGGATTTCTACTCCAACTTGATCTCTACCTGGCCACCATTCGGCCTGCTCCCTCGGACGAGGAGAGCGTGAGTGTCCTCGTTTCCTGCCTGTCGGGTAGGGCCCTGGAGTGGGCCAACGCCGTATGGAATGGACCCGACTCAGCGAGGGGTCACTACCTGGAGTTCACCCGCCGTTTCCGGGCTGTGTTCGATCATCCCCCGGATGGCCGAGCGGCGGGTGAGAGGTTGTTCCATCTCCGGCAGGGGACGAGGAGCGCGCAGGATTTTGCGCTGGATTTCCGTACTTTGGCTGCTGGAGCAGGGTGGAACGACAGGGCCCTGATAGACCACTACAGGTGTTGCCTAAGGGAGGACGTCCGCAGAGAGCTGGCTTGTCGGGACGCTACGCTCAGCTTGGATGAGCTGATCGACATGTCAATCCGGCTAGACCATCTGCTGGCTGCTCGCGGACGTTCTGAGAGGGTCCTGTCAGTTCCACCTCCTGCCCCCCCCCGCTCCCATTCCTATGGAGCTAGGAGGGGCTGCGTCTAGGGAGCCCGGAGGAGGAGGCTCCTCCTGTACCCATTGTGGCCGGAGAGGGCACACTTCCGGTCGGTGCTGGAGGAGTCCATCTGGGAGTCGAGAGGGCAGGCAGAACACTCCTCGGTCACCTCAGGTGAGTCAGCACCACACTCTCCCAGAGCTTCCTGTTGGTCACATGTTTTTGTTATTCTATTTCCTAAGGTTTTTCCCATCTCTCCAGCATAAGGCGCTAGTCGATTCAGGCGCAGCGGGGAATTTTATTGATCGCGGACTCGCCCAGAGGTTGAGGATTCCGCTCGTTAAGGTAGACCCCCCTTTCCCCGTGCACTCCTTAGATAGTCGACCATTAGGGTCAGGGCTGGTCAGGGAGGCCACGATACCTCTGGAGATGATGACGCAGGGAAATCATAAGGAGCGGATTAGTCTGTTCCTTATTGATTCACCTGCGTTTCCGGTGGTGTTAGGGATTCCCTGGCTGGCTATTCACAATCCTACGATTTCGTGGAGACAGGGAGCTCTCCAGGGGTGGTCTGATGAGTGTCCAGGCAGGTGTTTAGGAGTTTCCATCGGTGCGACAACGGTGGAGAGTCCAGACCAGGTTTCCACCGTGCGCATTCCTGCTGAGTATGCCGATTTGGCTATCGCCTTCAGTAAGAGGAAGGCGACCCTATTACCTCCCCATCGACAGGGGGATTGCGTGATAAACCTCCAGGTAAACGCTGCACTCCCCAGGAGTCACGTGTATCCGTTGTCCCAGGAGGAGACGTTGGCTATGGAGACATACATCACGGAGGCTCTGGGACAGGGGTACATTCGGCCCTCCATGTCACCCGCCTCCTCAAGTTTCTTTTTTGTGAAGAAAAAGGAGGGTGGTTTACGTCCGTGTATTGATTATCGAGGTCTAAATTCCATCACTGTGGGTTTTAGTTACCCACTACCTCTCATCGCTGCGGCGGTGGAATCATTTCACGGGGCGCGATTCTTCACAAAATTGGACCTCAGGAGCGCATATAATCTGGTGCGTATTCGGGAGGGAGATGAGTGGAAAACCGCGTTTAGTACCACATCTGGCCATTATGAGTACCTCGTCATGCCGTACGGGTTGAAGAATGCTCCAGCCATCTTTCAATCCTTCGTTGATGAGATTCTCAGAGACCTGCACGGACAGGGTGTAGTGGTGTATATTGACGACATCTTGATCTACTCCGCTACACGCGCCGAGCATGTGTCTCTGGTGCGCAAGGTTGTTGAGCGACTGCTGGAGCATGACCTGTACGTGAAGGCAGAGAAATGTGAGTTTTCCAAACGAGCCGTTTCCTTCCTGGGTTATCACATTTCCACCTCGGGGATGGTAATGGAGGATGACCGCGTAAAAGCCGTGCGTAATTGGCCGACTCCGACCACGGTAAAGGAGGTGCAGCGGTTCTTAGGGTTTGCCAATTACTACCGGAGGTTTATCCGGGGTTTTGGTCAGGTGGCGGCCCCTATTACCTCACTGCTGAAGGGGGGCCCGGTGCGCTTGCAGTGGTCCGCAGAGGCGGAGAGAGCTTTCTGTCGTTTGAAGGCGCTGTTCACCGACGCGCCAGTGTTGGCGCATCCTGACCCCTCTTTGGCGTTCATAGTTGAGGTGGACGCATCCGAGGCTGGGGTCGGGGCTGTGCTCTCCCAGCGCTCGGGTACGCCACCGAAGCTCCGCCCCTGTGCCTTTTTTTCGAAGAAGCTCGGGCCAGCGGAGCGGAATTATGATGTGGGGGATAGGGAGTTGTTGGCCATGGTCAAGGCTCTGAAGGTGTGGAGACACTGGCTTGAGGGGGCTAAGCACCCTTTTCTCATCTGGACCGACCACCAGAATCTGGAGTATATCCGATCAGCTAGGAGACTGAATCCTCGTCAGGCAAGGTGGGCCATGTACTTTACCCGATTTCGTTTTACGATTTCGTATCGACCAGGTTCCCTCAATACTAAGGCCGACGCGCTGTCCCGACTATACGACACTGATGACCGGTCCATCGATCCTACTCCCATCATTCCGGCGGCTAAGCTGGTAGCACCGGTAGTATGGGAGGTGGACACAAACATCGAGCGGGCACTAAGGGCGGACCGCGCCTCCACAGTGCCCGAGGTCGTAGGTATGTGCCGCTCGCTGTTCGTGATCAATTGATTCGATGGGTCATAGTCTACCCGTCAGGTCACCCGGGTATTTCAAGGACAGTGCGAAGTCTAGAGGGAAGTACTGGTGGCCTACCTTGGTGAGAGACGTGCGATTCTATGTCTCCTCCTGTTCGGTGTGCGCCCAGAGTAAGGCTCCTAGACATTTGCCACGAGGGAAATTACAACCCCTCCCCGTTCCACAACGGCCGTGGTCCCATCTATCGGTGGATTTTCTTACTGATCTTCCCTTGTCTCAGGGGAACACCACGATCCTGGTCGTTGTGGATCGGTTCTCTAAGTCCTGCTGTCTTATCCCGTTGCCCGGTCTCCCTACGGCCCTGCAGACTGTGGAGGCACTATTTACCCATGTCTTCCGGCACTATGGGGTGCCCGAGGATATCGTTTCTGATCGGGGTCCCCAGTTCACGTCCAGAGTATGGAAGGCGTTTATGGAGCATCTGGGGGTCTCGGTCAGCCTGACCTCGGGGTATCACCCAGAGAGTAATGGGCAGGTGGAGAGAGTGAACCAGGAGGTGGGTAGGTTTCTGCGGTCGTATTGCCAGGACCGGCCAGGGGAGTGGTCAAGATACATCCCCTGGGCAGAGATTGCCCAGAACTCACTAAGCCACTCCTCTACCAACATGTCACCATTTGAGTGTTTGTTGGGGTACCAGCCGGTTCTAGCACCATGGCATCAGAGCCAGACCGAAGCTCCTGCGGTGGAGGAGTGGGTGCAGCGCTCTAAGGAGACCTGGAGAGCCGTCCAGGAGTCTTTGCGTCAGGCGAGTGGACGGCAGAAGAAGAGCGCTGACCGTCACCGCAGTGAGGCCCCCGTGTTTGCACCGGGGGACAGGGTCTGGCTCTCGACCCGAAACCTGCCCCTCCGCCTGCCCTGCCGGAAGCTGGGTCCGCAGTGTGTAGGGCCATTTAAAGTCCTGAGGAGAATAAACGAGGTGTGTTATCGATTGTTACTTCCTTCGTATTATCGTATTAATCCCTCGTTTCATGTGTCTCTCCTCAGGCCGGTGGTAGCTGGTCCCATGCAGGAAGGTCAGGTTCCGGAGGTCCCTCCGCCCCCTCTGGACATAGAGGGGTCCCCGGCGTACACGATAAGGTCCATACTGGACTCCAGACGCCGGGTGAGGGGCCTGCAGTACCTCGTCGACTGGGAGGGGTACGGGCCGGAGGAGAGGTGCTGGGTCCCGGTGGGGGATATATTGGATCCAAATCTACTAAGGGAATTCCATCGCCTCCATCCGGATCGCCCTGCGCCTCGCCCCCGGGGTCGTCCCCGAGGCCGGTGTCGGCGCGCTGCGGGGGCCGCGCGTCAGGAGGGGGGTACTGTCACGAATACTACCGAAGGTGAGTCCCCTTCCCGTTCGGGTGGCGCTCGGCGGTCGTCGTCGCCGGTCTACTAGCTGCCACCGATCCCTTTTTCCTTTTCGTTTATGTCTGTCTAATTGTTTTCACCTGTTTCTTGTTGGGGTTTTGGGAGGTGTACTATTTAGGTTAGTTGCGCCCGCTAGTGTTTGTGCGGGCTTATTTTGTGTGTTCATGTTACGTCGGGAGTGGATTATTGGATTGTGGGTTTTTCACTGTCCAGCTTATTTTAAACAGTGGTCTGTGGGTTGTGTTTGCGCCTTTGTTTTGGCATCACCCCTTTTGTACCTGTTCCTGTTTTCACTGTGGACATTAAAGCGTTTTGTTCCCGTAAAACTTTTGCTCTCTCTGCACCTGACTCTACACCCATCATTCACCTGACGTTACAACATCATACTTTTAAAATCTTAGCTAGCAGTCATCATCATGAATCAAGTTGCCAATCTACTGGAAAATCCTTTTAAATTCTTGTCAAATAATGAAGAGAAATTATAGATAAAAAGTATTGGTGCTCATCGGCCATTTGACATGAACATTACACAACAAGTTGTAAATTGCAAATTCAACAATGAGTGGTTTGGAAGGAAGTGAGCACAGCACAACAAGGTGAGTCCAAAAATGTATTGAATCCAAGATGACATAGCAGTCAGACGTCCTTTGTCCTCGTCTTGTCGTGTCTCGTGTATATATATATTTACATCTTTCTTCGCATATCTTTTATATATTTTATTTTCCAAAAACTCAACTTCAAAACACTCTCCTGCAACCCGCCTTACCAATTAAAAAAAAGAAGGTATTATTTACCTCATATCTGAAATCCACAATAGAATCTAGCCAGAAACTAGCCAGAAGCTAACCAGAAGCTAGCCAGAAGCTAGCCAGAAGCTAACCAGAAGCTAGCCAGAAGCTAGCCAGAAGCTAGCCAGTTTACTGGCTAACGTTAGTATTCATCAAACCACGGTTTGTGGTCATCAGCTATCCTTTAGCTCGAAAAGCTATCGCCAGTTTTGTACAACGCGACTCAGACCAGAACATACCGGGCCTATTTTTCTCTCCATATCCCCGGATTTCAACCGCAAGCTCTGGACATTTACACCTGGATCTCGCAGCTAGCTAGCTGCTATCCGTGTGACTATTGGCTTACGTCGATCCCGGAGCAAACATAAATTATTCCGGAGCTAGCCAGCTGAAGAGTTCCATCAGCCACTCCTGGGCTACAATCACCTATCCGGACCCGTTTTACTGCCGATGCGGAGCCCCATCGGGCCTTCACGACTGAACTACCGACGTTATCTGCCCGAGGGAGTTATCCAACTGGCCCCTCCGTCGCGACGTTACCTGAACGCCCATCTGCGGCCCGCTAATCGTTAGATGTCTTATCGGCTGCTATCTGAATAGGTCTGTCGGACAATTTTTCTTGGGTCACTATAACTAAGTCCATGGAGAACAAGAACACCTCCTCCCAGCTGCCCACTGCACTGAGGATAGGAAACACTGTCACCACCGATAAATCCACTATAATTGAGAATTTTAATAAGCATTTTTCTACGGCTGGCCATGCTTTCCACCTGGCTACCCCTACCCCGGTCAACAGCACTGCACCCCCCACAGCAACTTGCCCAAGCCTTCCCCATTTCTCCTTCTCCCAAATCCAGCTAAAGAGCTGCAAAATCTGGACCCCTACAAATCAGCCGGGCTAGACAATCTGGACCCTTTCTTTCTAAAATGCCGAAATTGTTGCAACCCCCATTACTAGCCTGTTCAACCTCTCTTTCGTGTCGTCTGAGATTCCCAAAGATTGGAAAGCAGCTGCGGTCATCCCCCTCTTCAAAGGGGGGGACACTCTTGACCCAAACTGCTACAGACCTATATCTATCCTACGCTGCCTTTCTAAGGTCTTCGAAAGCCAAGTCAACAAACAGATTACCGACCATTTCGAATCCCACCATACCTTCTCCACTATGCAATCTGGTTTCAGAGCTGGTCATGGGTGCACCTCAGCCACGCTCAAGGTCCTAAACGATAGCTTAACCGCCATCGATAAGAAACAATACTGTGCAGCCGTATTCATTGACCTGGCCAACGCTGTCGACTCTGTTAATCACCACATCCTCATCGGCAGACTCGATAGCCTTGGTTTCTCAAATGATTGCCTCGCCTGGTTCACCAACTACTTCTCTGATAGAGTTCAGTGTGTCAAATCGGAGGGCCTGTTGTCTGGGCCTCTGGCAGTCTCTATGGGGGTGCCACAAGGTTCAATTCTTGGACCGACTCTCTTCTCTGTATACATCAATGATGTCGCTCTTGCTGCTGGTGAGTCTCTGATCCACCTCTACGCAGACGACACCATTCTGTATACTTCTGGCCCTTCTTTGGACACTGTGTTAACAACCCTCCAGACGAGCTTCAATGCCATACAACTCTCCTTCCGTGGCCTCCAATTGCTCTTAAACACAAGTAAAACTAAATGCATGCTCTTCAACCGATCGCTGCCTGCACCTGCCCGCCCATCCAACATCACTACTCTGGACGGTTCTGACTTAGAATATGTGGACAACTACAAATACCTAGGTGTCTGGTTAGACTGTAAACTCTCCTTCCAGACTCACATCAAACATCTCCAATCCAAAGTTAAATCTAGAATTAGCTTCCTATTTCGCAACAAAGCATCCTTCACTCATACTGCCAAACATACCCTTGTAAAACTGACCATCCTACCGATCCTCGACTTCGGCGATGTCATTTACAAAATAGCCTCCAATACCCTACTCAATAAATCGGATGCAGTCTATCACAGTGCCATCCGTTTTGTCACCAAAGCCCCATATACTACCCACCACTGCGACCTGTACGCTCTCGTTGGCTGGCCCTTGCTTCATACTCGTCGCCAAACCCACTGGCTCCAGGTCATCTACAAGACCCTGCTAGGTAAAGTCCCCCCTTATCTCAGCTCGCTGGTCACCATAGCAGCACCCACCTGTAGCACGCGCTCCAGCAGGTATATCTCTCTGGTCACCCCCAAAACCAATTCTTCCTTTGGGCGCCTCTCCTTCCAGTTCTCTGCTGCCAATGACTGGAACGAACTACAAAAATTTCTGAAACTGGAAACACTTATCTCCCTCACTAGCTTTAAGCACCAGCTGTCAGAGCAGCTCACATATTACTGTACCTGTACATAGCCCATCTATAATTTAGCCCAAACAACTACCTCTCCCCCTACTGTATTTATTTATTTTGCTCCTTTGCACCCCATTATTTGTATCTCTACTTTGCACATTCTTCCACAGCAAATCTACCATTCCAGTGTTTAACTTGCTATATTGTATTTACTTCGCCACCATGGCCTTTTTTTTGTTGCCTTTACCTCCCTTATCTCACCTCATTTGCTCACATTGTATATAGACTTATTTTTCTACTGTATTATTGACTGTATGTTTGTTTTACTCCATGTGTAACTCTGTGTTGTTGTATGTGTCGAACTGCTTTGCTTTATCTTGGCCAGGTCGCAATTGTAAATGAGAACTTGTTCTCAACTTGCCTACCTGGTTAAATAAAGGTTAAATAAATAAATAAATAAAATAAATTATGCTCCTACATAAATTATGTAATATGCCAGGGAGATATGTATACTGTAGCTAAGAAAGTAATACTAAGTGTATGTTGTGTAGTAAGCTGTTAGTAGCCCATGTACCTCACGCTAATAATCTTAATTTTGCCTACTGTTCTGACTTGGTGGTGCACGTGCACATGTAGCCTATAGCCTGTTTTAGAGAAATGTAATCATCAAATATTGTAAGAGCTTTCATTGTCTGCTTATATGCCCCCGTTATTTATCCTACGGTTCTGACTTGGTGTACAGGGAGAATTCTGTAAGAACGGAACATGTTCTGAATTCTGTTGCTGTACATTTCAAAAGTGCTGAACAAATAGTTATATTGACAACGTCCGTCCTAGCTTGCTCATTAATGTCTTAATCAAAATTACGGATTGCCTCTTATTTGCTCGTCGTTCCCTTATGCCATAGTTTGTACATCTCAATTGTCAGTAGAAACCACATTTGTTTAAACAAGTCAGCCATATCAGCTGTGTGTTTTTTTTAAAGGCAGTAAATGAGGCTGAATTAACTGTTTTGCTGCCAGACAAGGCTCCGCTGATAGCCAGGTGTAGCAGTGGTAAGGTGTTGGGACTGCTGTTGGGACTATGTAGGCCCTAATAGTTTGTGGGCACCGTTTTTTTACGGTTGTAGTGCAATGAATGTATTGTTTAGTGTTGTATTGTGTAGTGGCTCAGCAGGCATGCATAATTTTACATTTTATATTTTTTGCCCCACCGAGATTTAAATGCTAAAATCGCCACTGGGCCTCAGCCAGTGTAAGATCGTTTACTGAACAAAGTACACACAACATGTTCAGTCATATTGTGTCAATGTCCAACATATGGGCTTGCCTTGTTTTGAAGAAACAATGTGCTGGAGCAATCACATGGGTAATGTGTATAGCTATAGGCTTAAAATGTGTATTTCTCTTTGAAAAGGGAAGCCTATGACACTTGGAGACAACAAAGGAGGCGCTTCATAATTTTTTCCTTCAGTTTTTCTGATTTATAAAGTAGTGTTTCTATACTGTTTCCGATCGTCACAAGGGGTGGCTATTCTCCCCCTTTTGCCGTCTCGAAGACAGTTTGTTTTGTTGTTGTTCTTTGCGGTTGGGTATGGAGAGGGACACACAATGTTATCCAGCCTGATCTAAGATCTTTTCATATGTCTGGCATTGATGACAATGACCATAGGAGTTGGTTGGCGGTAAGTAGACAGAGGTGGACCAATAACCTAAGTTTCCAGGCCTGTCAATGGAAAAATGTGAGCTGAATTGGCTACTGGAAGGCTGCTGGTGTCAGATCATTACCATTATGCCATTGAGTAAGCCACTTAGCCCCAAAAATATCTCTCCATCTTGCACTGCACAATGGCTGACCATGTGCCTCTCAACACGTGGGTGTGTCTGAGGTAGGGAAAAAAAGCTGAAAACTAAATTTTCTTTTGAACCAAATGGACAATAACGTATCTATTCTACTCTACGGTATTTTACAGCACAAACAGATCTGGAATCAGGTGAAGTGTTACCTGAGAAATCTGGCCTCTCTCTGGGATCCTGATCCCAGCACTGCTGCATTATTGTGATCATCTGCTCACATTCTTCTGGCTTGTCATCAGGGATCTTTTCCAAGCCTGGCCTTCTACCTGATGACACCTTCATCAGCACTGTCGTTGTACTGCTTCCTGTGACACAGGAAGTTATATGTTTTTTCAGATGAGAAATGATTTTCAAAAATGTCCTCTCAATGTAAAATGTGATTATAAGCTTGTATAGTTTAACTACCTGAACTTTGTCAAGCACTACTGTGTCTGTGATTAGATTTTTTTGAAAATCTGATACTTGAATCAGAATGCATTACCACTTGAATCAGAATGCATTACCACTACTCACGTTTCCCAGCTTGATAAGGTCTCTTCTGGGTCAGGATTTCCCACATCACAATAGAGAAGCTAAATTTAAACAAGGAACACGTAAGACCACTCTGACCGGACAGGATAACTTCAATGTGGTTCTTTCTCCATGTATCTAATAACACTGAAGAAAAATATAAACGCAACATCAACAATTTCAACGATTTTACTGAGTTACAGTTCATATAAGAAAATCCGACAATTGAAATACATTTATTAGGCCCTAATCTATGGATTTCACATCAATCAAATTTCAATTAAATCTATTTATAAAACCCGTTTTACATCAGCCGATGTCACAAAGTGCTGTACAGAAACCCAGCCTAAAACAGCAAGCAAGGAGCACGGTGGAAAAACTCCCTAGAAAGGCCATAACCTAGGAAGAAACCTAGAGAGGAACCAGGTTCTGAGGGGTGGCCAGTCCTCTTCTGGCTGTGCTGGGTGGAGATTATAACAGAACATGGCCAAGATGTTCAAACGTTCATAGATGACCTGCAGGGGTCAGATAATAATAATCACAGTGGTTGTAGAGGGTGCAACAGGTCAGCACCTCAGAAGTAAATGTCAGTTGGCTTTTCATAGCCGAACATGACTGGGAATACAAATATGCATCTGTTAGTGACAGATAACTTTTTTTTTAAAGTAGGGGCGTGGATCTGAAAACCAGTCAGTATCTGGTGTGACCACCATCATGCAGCACGACACATCTCCTTCGCATATAGTTGATCAGGATGTGGGATGTTGTCCCTCTCCTCTTCAATGGCTGTGCAAAGTTGCTGGATATTGGCGGGAACTGGAACACGCTGTCGTACACGTCAATCCAGAGCATCCCAAACGTGCTCAATGGGTGAGATATCTCAGTGCATTCAAATTGCCAACGATAAAATGCAATTTGGTTTGTTGTCCGTAGCTTATGCCTGCCCATACCATGACCCCACCGCCACCATGGGGCACTCTGTTCACAATGTTGACATCAGCAAACCACTCGCCCACACAACACCATACACGCTGTCTGCCATCTGCCCGGTACAGTTGAAACCAGGATTAATCTGTGAAGAGCACACTTCTCCAGCGTGGAGAAGTGGCCATCAAAGGTGAGCATTTGCCCACTGAAGTCAATTACAACGTCGAACTGCAGTCAGGTCAAGACCTTGGTGAGAACGACAAGCATGCAGATGAGTTTCCCTGAGACGGTTTCTGACTGTTTGTGTAGAAATTCTTCAGTTGTGCAAACCAACAGTTTCATCAGCTGTCCGGGTGGCTGGTATCAGGTGAGGAAGCCGAATGTGGGTGGGATGGTTGTGAGGCCGGTTGGACCTACTGCTAATTTCTCTAAAACGATGTTGGTAGAGAAATTTATATTCAATTATCTGGCAACAGCTCTGGTGGACATTGCTGCAGTCAGCATGCCAATTGCCCGCTCCCTCAAAATTTGAGACATCTGTGGCATTGTGTTGTGTGACAAAACTGTACATTTTAGAGTGGCCTTTTACTGTCCCCAGCACAAGGTGCACCTGTGTAATGATCATGCTATTTAATCAGCTTCTTTATATGCCACACTTGTCGGGTGGATGGATTGTCTTGGCAAAAGAGAAATGCTCACTAACAGGGATGTAAACAAATGTGTGAACAACATTTGAGCATATGGAACATTTTTGTGCATATGGAACATTTCTGGGATCATTTATTTCTGCTCATGAAACAAGGGACCAACACTAAACCTGTTGCGTTTATATGTTTGCTCAGAGTACATTAAATCTAAATGACATTATCAAAGATTATACCTCATTAGAAACTATATTGAAAAAATCTATGACTTCAGGATCAAATACTGAACAAATTATTTAAATATCTAGTTAGTAACTCATAATTGTTCTATTACAGAGAGAGAGAAAAACTAGCCTATTAACACAGTTCTATAGTGGGCCTATGTGTGAGTTTGTAGGAATTCGCCCTTGGCAACTACCTCACCTGTAAACATCGAACTTGGTTCCCGGATGCCCAGGGCACAGGGTGAATGTCTCTGGAGGTATGTAGAAAATGTTCCCTCTCGCAGTCAAATTTTCAATGAATTCCTTCTTGTTCCCAGCCTCCTCCCACTTAATTAAGCCAAAATCTGAAATCTTTGGAGGGAAGTATTCTTCAGACAGATAATCATTACTGCGTACGTACCACTGAACTCTTATTCAGATATAACCCTACACTTTTTAATGTTTGCATGCCTAATTAAAAAAAGAGTCAAGATATCATTAAGGACCCTCGTCTCGCTCATTACACTTTTTAAACAGGAATAGCTGCTTAAACGGCATACCAGCGTCTCTGTGGAGCTATCCTCACCTTGATGTGGAGGTGATCGTCTAGAAGGATGTTTGAAGGCTTCAGGTTCAGGTGGAGAAGTGGAGGGTTCATGCTGTGAAGGAAGTTCATGCCCATGGTGACCTCGTGAACCATCTGGAACTTCTTGGGCCACATCAACACGTGGCTGGTGAGGAGACGATCCAGGGAGCCATTACTCATGTACTCCATCACCATGGAGGGAGGGTCATTACACACCCCATAGACGGACACGATGTACTTGAATGTCACTTTCTCCATCTTGGATGCCTCCTCTATCATTCTCCTACAAAATAAAGAAAAGATAAGCGTAAGGGGGAGTTGACAGGTTTTTTCCACACCTGAGCAGCCTCAGCCCACATATTTTTGTTGTGACTTTCAACCTTTCTAATCTAACACATTTATTTCCCCAGTAATTAGACCAATACTGCAAACTGCTAATTATCCAAACGCCCAAATGTGCTCTCTTTTAGTGATTGTAATTCCATTCAAAACTGGCAATTAAATGATGTGATTTATTCGGGGAAATGTCTGCTCTGTTCTAGAGTGTATCTTCTAGGCCTGTAGTAAAGCCACATTAACCATACCTGTAGAGACTGGTGCCAGTAAGTGTGGTATTGAAGCTTTTCAGTGCACACTTTTCCCTCCAAAGCTTGAGTTTCACTCTGTAGACCTGGCCAAAGCTGCGTTCTGTCACCTTAATCCAGTCAGCCTCAAAGTCATCCTTCTTGAAGACCCTGAACTTCTCCAGGCCCCCTTCAACACGATCCATGGGGGCAGAGCTTCTCCTGTGTGTCACAACACCGTCTCGAATCTCACACAAACTCAGAATCACTTCTCCGCGGGGTCTCCCTTGTCCATGAAGTGTGTAGACAACCACGGAGGAGGCGAAGCGGCAAACAAGTGTGTCTAAGACTCGATAGTGGTTAACTGTGGGTTGTGGGAGGAGCCATGACACTGCTTGTTTGCATAGGAATGTAACAAGACCGGTTTCCACTACACTATCTGCCAAGAAAATTGCTTAGGTTCCCACCAGAAGGGCACAGGGTGAATGTCTTCCACCAGAGAACAGGAAGGAAACCTGATAAACCAGGTAGCTCTCATACCTGGAATGCTGTAGTATATATACTCACTCAAGTGCTATGATGATCTTTTGCGCATGAGTGTTTGACAGTGTTTGACAGAGTATCAACCAATCACAATAGAGACATCCATAATGATGGGTATTTTTCTAATCATAGGCATTTTCTCCGTTTTTGGAGGGTGTCCAACGCAATCCATCCGAACAGATATTACTGTGTGATAAATGTATTGTCCAGCAGTACTTTATGTTTGGGGACTGCAATCAGGCAGGGAGAATTTAAAAAACGGTCCGAATTAAAACCCATATGAGTCTAAGCCGGGGGGGGGGGGGGGGGGGGTTGTTTTAATTGTTTTAAGAAGGTCATCCTTACGATCATTTTGATATTTGATATATAATTTTAAGACCCCTTGAAGTATAAAAAAAATATTTCCCAAAATTATTTGATAATTGGCCTTACTGCTATTTGCCCATTCAAACGCATTGAATAACAGATTCACTACATGGAACAACAGATAGTTCCCCCTCAAAAAATCTAAAGGAAGTTTGTTCTGAAGTGTCTATCCTAAATCTGAAAGATATAAGATCAGGAAATGTTATATATATATATTTTTTTACATGTATTTAACGCCTTGTTTTTCCCCTAAACAGTCTCCACATACTGTATACTTCCCTAGAGCAAAACAACCGACAAGTACGTGTTTGCGAGAGTTCTCACCTTTACACAGAGGGGTCATATTAGTGTGTAGCCCAACTGTTTGGGCGCTGCAGACAGAAGTTGTCAGATCGGCTGTACCGACTTCAGACGAGTCCCAATACACTTGTGGGGGTCGTGGAGGAAAACAGAGAACACCATCATGTTCGTAAGAGTCTCATCTTTCCATTGATGGGGTCATAACAGATTGTAGGTCGTTCAGACAAACACCGCTCGCCCTTCACTGCAGATGCGGAAGTGTTACGAAGGCGAATGTGGTGGATTGAGATGCAACCAATGCAAAACAACTGATACAGGATCTCATTGCTTAAACTGACACATTTGTATGGGAATTGTTGTATTATGTTAATTAGAGGACATCGACCTTAGCAGGTTAAGAGAAATTGTGTGCACAGCAGAAAAAAAATGGCCTGACTTTACGATTATGGAAATGAAACCATCATTCATGTTCTGCATGATGACACAGCATTAAAGGAGCGTTACACACACAAAAAATCTGCTGTTTTCACCTGAAAAGTGGTCCAATGTTAAGATTAATTCACATTTTCCAGCTATGGGAAAGATAATCTTGGAAATGATATGGCTATTCTCTTTTCCACTCGTTTTGGATTGTGTCATATCGCTGGATCTACAAAACAGACGGCCTCGGGCGTCACAGTATGTCATCAGAAGAAAACGTTTGAAGTCTGAAAACATCTGATCAAACGTTGATTTTGTCCTGTCCTGATACATGAACTACTTGCTGAAGAGTCAGCTTCTTGGACCAACTGAAAACGACTTTCAAAAACCTGTTAAAGAGAGCATATATGCTCGTAATGATTTTTCAGACCCTGAGGGACACCGAAGCATTATCTCATATTATACTCTAATTTATTCCCAGACTTCACATGCATAGTCATCCTTGATAGCAGGGGCCTCTTCTGCATAATGAACAAAAACAATGTCACATTGTGAAACTTCTCCTGTCTGGAATCCTCCTAGAGAGAGACGTGTTTCATTTGTATGACACTTGTCTTCTCTGTGCTCAGAGGAACTGCACTCAGAGTCAAAAGAAAAGTCCCCACGGAAGCTGTACGCACAAGCCTGGTAACAAATTGGACGACAGCACATACAGCGCTGGGCAAATTGCACATCATTGTGCTTTGCATATTCAGATTTTCGGGTGATGCAGCAGAGGCTGTCGCAGGAGGATTGCACATGCGCCAGTCTCCTATCATAACAATGCCATCATAACAATGTCATTCCCTAGATAGAGAACAACCTTTGACCAGGGCTTAATAGGGGATGCCCATAGAGATCTGGTCAAAAGTAGTGCACTAAATAGGGAATAGGGTGACATTCGGCACGAACGTTCTATCTTTACCTTTCTGCTCCATTAGTTTAGTCTATCTTTCAGGAAAGGTGTGAAGCGATATCCTTTATGAGTGGCCCGGGGGCATTTGAAGTAAACTCAGGAAGATGATAAAATAAAGATATCCTCCTCGAGCTATCATTTTATCACCCCTGTTGTTCTGCTTATGGCTTGCGCATTTATATCATATTTACACTCTTGTAACCTTTTACAAGGTATATTTGTCTGAGACAGAGTGGGTCTTTGTGAACGATTTAGAAATGTAACATTGGTTGGCCTATCTTATGAATCATTCATGTGTATGGGGGAGAGGTTTGCTTAGAGGCCGATACATTGTGGTACTGTACACCATGACCTCCTGCTGTTTTTAATTCACAACGTTCACAAAACAAAATGATCATTAGTTCAGCTTCAGGATATTTCAGAAATACAGAAATCACATTCCAAATTTCTGCCACACTCAGATTATTTTCATCTTCCCTTCCGTCTCTCTTTTGCATCCGTCTCCTTCCCTGCAGTGCAGTTTTGAGTAGCTTTCGTATTAACGGTTCCTTGATTCATTTGGACTTGGGCTCATGTGTCTCAAAATGCCTGGAGGTTGGGATCCTGAGACTATTTCTTCTTTTATGATTCCAGCTGCGCACACTTTGTTCACCCTTTCAATTACAAGACGCCATTAAGGAGTTTTTTTTATTAACAAATCCTCTTCAACACAATTTACCCTTGCCTCCTAAATCTGCTCAGCTTCTTCTCCCTCCAGGCTGTCTGCGTTGGTCTCCCTTTGTGTGTGTGTGTGTGTTCTTGCATGCTCTGTGCATGTGTGTGTGTTCTTGCATGCTCTGTGCATGTGTGTGTGTTCTTGCATGCTCTGTGCATGTGTGTGTGTGTGTTCTTGCATGCTCTGTGCATGTGTGCGATCTGTGTTTTACATATGGAGTTAATGTATCTCAAAGGCTGCCTATTGGCTGCTTTTCATTTATAAAAATCTTTGCCTGTCCAGGGAGAGAGTAAACACATCATAGTGATGCTTTATGCAATTCTGGCTGAATACTTTGTCTCACAACGGGATGCTACGGATCATGGCAGCTGTTAATTTGAAAGGGGTGTATGCATGAGAGACAGATACAATGTGATCCATCTTTATTAATAGAAAAAATAATGAAGAGTGATAGGCCTGTCATTAAACAACTCAATGAGAAAACAAATAGCTTTTCTTTGGGATACTGCTACCTCCAGGACTTTTTTGTCAATTGGTAGATAATAAAAGTCCAAACTCAAAACTCTTATATATCTTTTAAATAGTACATTTTGCCAATACTCCACAAATGAACTCTCCAGCCTTATATCCCTTCCCCAGGTTACTCGAGACACACATTTAGCTCAAATTGGCAACTACAGTACGCCAAATTTCCTTTCGTAGGATAGCCCGAGGCAAAGTCATTATTATCCTTTGGTGATTGCTGGAGTCCTCTGGGTGCACTACCAAACAATGGCGGTCAATTTCTCTCCCATCGGATCTAGAACCAGTAGTAACCACCAATTTCAATGAAAGTTATCTTAAATGTAAAAGACACATCTAATATTAGCTAGCTAAAGGGTTTGAGTCACCTCAGCCGTTTTCTTATAAAACAACGCAGTTAGCAACGCTAGCTCGTTAACGTTACATGCTGACCACACCGCCAGCGTTGCGTGCGCGAGTGTTGCTAAATAAATAGACACATACATGTTATTCAATAATAAAAAATAAATAAAAAATGTTATTCAATCATTTCATCTAAACTGTTGGCGCACGTCAATGAGTGTCTGCATAGCCAGGCACTAAAATAGAACTTGATTCTATTTTTGAAACTTCACCCCCTGCAAGTCCCGCCTCTCCCATCTCCTCATTGGTTTTTAGGCGCATATACCCACCTGGGTGATTGAAAGATGAACTGAGGTCCACACTCCAGTCCAGTTGGTGATGGTAATGCATCTTAAAGTTGGTTGCCAACTGCCATATAAAGTCCACAGAAGAAGAAGAAGACGACTGAAGGAGGAGAGATAACATTTGCATCCAACTTTTAAGGTGCATACACCGCCACCTACTGTACTGGAGTGTGAGGCCAGTCACGGCCTACCTACATTAAATTATCTTCATTAGTCCTGTTCTTCTGTCACACCCTGGCCTTAGTTATCTTTGTTTTCATTAGTATTTTAGTTAGGTCAGGGTGTGACATGGGTTAGTATGTGTTTTTGTATTGTCTAGTGTGGTTTGTATGGTTGAGGGGGTTTCATAGAGTAGATGGGGTTGTGTTCAGTGTAGGTGTTTAGAATTGTCTATGGTTGAGTGTAGTTGTTTAGGAAAGTCTATGGTTGCCTGATTTGGTTCTCAATCAGAGACAGCTGGTTATTGTTGTCTCTGATTGGGAGCCATATTTAAGGTAGCCATAGGCTTTAGGTGTTTGTGGGTAATTGTCTATGTCAATGTTCTATGTTGCATGTGTGCACTAGTTCGTTATAGCTTCACGATTGTTTTTTGTTAGTTTGTTAAAGTGTGTCGTGTTCTTTCATCTTCTTTAATAAAGAGAAGATGTATCATTATCACGCTGCGCCTTGGTCATCTCTCTCTCCTATACACGATCGTGACATCTTCTAAGAAAGTGAAATAGACACCACCTCCCTCCCCTTTCCTCCCCCCACTACACCACCCAAACCCCAACCCTGTCCAGCCTCACGAACCCTTTCACACAATTTCTCCCTTTCTACGTCATACAGTTCACAAAATATCAACACATGCTCCCCCATTTCCCCCACTAAACACTCATCACACAGATGTTTTTCATGTCTCCCCATCATCCACAACGTGACATTCAGACCTGTGTGCCCAAACCGTAGTCTACCCCACACAACTTCCTCTCTCTTACATCCCATACTCCTCACCTCTTCCTTAATGAACTGACCAGTGCATGGGATAAACTACTACTAGCATCCCACTCCCTTTGCCAAAGATTGAGCCGTTTTGCGAGGATCAAGGACTTAACTTCCCTGCGGCCCAACGTGACCTGAATATCTAACCCCTTCGCTCCTCACCGCACACTTAGCCACCACATCAGCCAACCCCCTACCGTTCACATCCACGGTATGTGGAGAAATATACAGTATAGATGAATTGGCTTTTATTTGTTTTTTAAGGACATATACAGATGGTTGAAACGATTCAGTCCTTTGCCTGTCCAGGGAGAGTAAACAAGAGAATCCTTTGAACCATCTATATATTTCCTTAAAAAACAAATAAAACCAATTCATCTATACTGTGTATTTCTCCACATACCGTCTCTCCTACCCTCAATAACATCCACACTTGGTTTCAGAAACAGCCACGGAGGAACGCTCCCCAATGCAATTGCCGGCCCTATCTCACTCTCCCCCAGTCCATATCCTACAACATTCTCCACAATTGTCCACATGCCTCAACAGGTGTCATCCTGAAGGCACCCACACACAATTCTTTTTAAAAGTTACCTTTATTTAACTAGGCAAGTCAGTTAATTAAGTCAGTCAAATTCATATTTTCAATGACGGCCTAGGAACAGTGGGTTAACTGCCTTGTTCAGGGGCAGAACGACAGATATTTACCTTGTCGGCTCGGGGATTCGATCTTGCAACCTTTTCGGTTACTAGTCCAACGCTCTAACCACTAGGCTACCTGCCGCCCGATCTCAGGGCCCTTGACTGTATCCTATCCAGGCGCTGTAGTACCGTTTTGGCTGCCGATCCATATACAAAGCACCCATAACCCAAAGATGACCTGATCAATGCCTGATACATACACAGCAGTGTTTGTCTATCTGACCCCCTATCATATCCTGCCACTGTCCTCATGAGGTTCAGCACCTTCCTACACTTAATTTTAATATACTCAACAAGTCTTTTCCATATAAGCCTCTCGTAAAATCACATACCTAAATACTTAAATTCAGACACCCTACCTATATCCTGCCGTATATTTGAAGCCTAACATATTTAACCGTACTCCTAGAAAACACCACAAAGCAGGACTTGGCCACAAACATCATAAACCCCCATGTTAGAGACCAATCTTCCAAAACTCCCACAGCTTCTTGCATCTTCCTCATCACATATTTCACATTCCCACCTCTCTTCCATATAGCCCCATCATCAGCATACAAGGCCACACCCACTCCCTGTTCAACCTCCTTAAATGTGTAATCTATCATCAGGGTGAACAACACCAGACCAACCACACTTCCCTGAGGAGTACCATTGCCCACTTCAAACCACATTGACAATTCTGACCCCACCCTCAACCGTATGACCCGATCAAACAGGAAGTCCATGATCCAGTTGTACAGACGTCCTCTAATGCCCAACGCACTCAACTTGATCAACAACCCTTCCCTCCACATGGTATCGTAAGCTTTTTCAATGTCAAAATACACAACATTCATCACGCCTTTTATTTTCAGGGCCTTGGCTATCTCTGTACTAACTGTCACCAGGGCATCCATGGCAGACCTCCCCCTGACCAGACTTTTCCTCCGGCTATCCTACAAAAGTACATTTTGGCTACAATACAGCTTGCTAACATACTATTGGGATTGGCCTTCTGAACGATCCACCAATGGGATCTGCCAATGATTATTCCAATCTCGCAGAGTCGTAAGAAGCTACCTGAGGGGTGTGTCCATAGATACAAACCTCAGTCAATCACTAAAACAAGCTCTTTCATGCAAGGAGATTTGATTGGGTAAGGCCCCTGGCTTCTATTCCTCCTTTGCACTCTAATTGGTTGTTGAGTTGGGTACCTGTATCACATCTACATGGTGTGCACAGGGACACAACTCGATTTACTTTCCCAAACACAATTAAGAAGTGATGAATTACGTACCAACACATTTCACATTCTGTTCTGTTGGCAATGCTACAGTGAACACTGTATATGAGCTTTGCATACACGGATATTAATTAGCATTTATTCATGCATGTGTATGAAAGGACCAGTCATCCATGCATCTATCTGAGCATTGTGAAAGTTGTTTAATCATTTGAGCTTGTGGCAAATCAGGAACAAATTGTTGTAGCATTTTAGGTAATGTGGTGCATGATGAAGTAGTGCAGACAGTGAGGTTAACGAATTGTTGGTGTAATTTGTGTCTTAGTGAGAGTAGCCAGTGGTCTGTATTGTTTTTAAAAGCAATTGGCCAGAACTGGTATGATAATATGCGTCGTGCTTGAGATGATGATTGAGAATCATTGAGAGGATAATACACTTTTTGAAACAAACAATTACTTCCAGATAGTAGCAGGGTTAGAGGACTTAGTACAAGAGACTAGCAATAACAATATGGTGTTTACACAATACGCACATCGTGTTTAAATTCACATGATCATAAAACATTCTTGATCATCAATTCACCTTGAATCACTGTGCACAGTTGTTTGGTCAATTAGCAATTGTTGCCATGCAAAAGAATTGACCAAGATAATCTATTCTGTACATGTGTTTCTGTGTCATATTACTACAGTGTAAAGGTAAGACATTCACTGCGTCGGTGAAGGGAGTGAGATATGGGACCACAGAAGCTCGGCCCGGGTGTCACGTACGATAGGAGTGAATTGGATTGATTCTGGCCAGGGTCTGGTCTGGTCTGCAGGCTGACGTGATTGACCATTGTCTCCGACTTGGCTATGGTAAGATCATGTCTCCTCTACGCAGGCAGCCGCAGCACGCTCTGGACTCTGAGTAAACCATCCAATCGACCCGCCGCCGTCTATAGGCCATCCAGAGAAGCAGCAGTGTCCCCGTTATCAGCGAACACCCCACCACCATCCCCAGTATGACAAGCATAATCTCCATCTCAGCTGCTGTGTCTGAAATTCATACAGTAACACAAGTTGTCACAAATGGCACCCTATTCCCTATATAGTGCACTACTTTTGACCTGGACCCATAGGGAATAGGGTGCCATTTGTGATGCATCCACAGTCTACACACAGCAGGCACTAATTTCCTCTCTGATAAGGATCTTTGGAGCATATTATCAAAGACTGATCACATTTTATTACTTAGTCGCGCTAATAATTACCCATCTCCCCTGGGAGAGAAGAATTCTCTGCTCCTTTCAACATGGGACCAAAGGATATGCGGTTCCTCAGATTGGTGATAGCCTCTGGACCCTCCTCAGAGAAGAGATCTCTGGGCTGAAGACACCGCTGCAGTTAGAACAGAGAAAAACATGGCGTGTGTGTATGGAAAACGACGAGTTGGAGGAGATAACCGGTAATTACGATGTTTCTGGGTCTCTTTCCAGGTACATAGTGTATTGTACATCATTCCTCTGTTATTAATATGCCTCAAACATGTTGCCTCAGTTGTTGTTGTTTGATATCAATGTCACTGGAAATAAATAATTTTATACAACACATAATTAATCTTCTAACAATAGTGAGGTTTTAGTTTGAAGGCTACTTGCAAGGCTATATACCTCAAACAACACATGAAGGCCTATTATCAGCTTGAAGGCTAGGCTAGGCTACAGGCTAAACAATAGAAATTGAGAGAAATGTAGCTTTATGAGCATGTGCCATCTCCAGCTATTCCAATGGGGGGGTGCATCTCCATCTCAGTATCTCAGTAAGTTTCCTTGTTTCCACCAATGGCTCTAAGAAAAGTGAAATAGAGCCCTAGACACCACCTCCCTCCCCTTTCCTCCCCCCACTACACCACCCAAACCCCAACCCTGTCCAGGATCTCTAACCCGTTCACACAATCTCTCCCTGTCGACGTCATACAGTTCACAAAATATCAACACATGCTCCCCCATTTCCCCCACTAAACACTCATCACACAGACCTTTTTCATGTCTCCCCATCATCCACAACATGGCATTCAGACCTGTGTGCCCAAACCGCAGTCTACCCCACACAACTTCCTCTCTCCTACATCCCATACTCCCCACCTCTTCCTTAACTGACCGGTGCACGCGATACAATTGCCTCGCCTTACTACTAGCATCCCAGTCTCACCCTCTCACACTCGGTATGGTTCCTGAGGCAGATGCTCAGATCGCAGTGTAGGTATGCCATGGAGTAATTAATCATCTGGAAGAGACTGATGGTGAAGCTGGCGCGTTTTGACAGGATGCTGGGTAACAGCCTGATTCCTTGCGGGCTCAGTGGTAACCTGGAAGTTCACACAACAAATCACAACAACTGTGGGACTGAGAGGGGGGGGGTTGAGTATCGGTCGACAGTAGCAGAAAAACGTTCACGGGACATGTGATAGGAACAACACTGAACTTTGTTTTGAAGTTAATTTGCTGGTGAGTGTAATTCAAATAGCAAGGGTCACAAATGTTTCCGACAACAGCAAGTCAACACAAAGTAAAGAAGAGTGGAACAATGGGTTTGGTGGTTATCATTGACGTCCTGTTCATATTGATCGTGACGGCCTTGCCATTTGAGTCTGCATAAATGCCCCCTCTCCTAAAACTGTTATGAGGATGTGTTTATGCGATATGATCTTAAGACAAGTCATTTGATAATTCAGGGATTTATCAGACTTAAAAGATGGATCTTTGGAAACCATAGACTACTCAGCCGACTTAAGCAGAGTTCAGAACGGTCTGGGAGCAAACCTGACCGCAAGGAGACATGTTTCGATGTCCTTCAGTCCCCATCCTAACTGGGGGATTAAAAAGACACCCCTCTTCCTTGTCAACACTTTTCCAAGTAAATAAAACTTCCCTGTTCAGATATAGGCAGTGGTGGTAGTCCACAGCTAAAGAGTTTATTTACTGTTGGTAGACATTCGTTTTTTGCTTGTTATTTTTTGCTCTCCGCCCTCTAAGTGTTTCATTTGCCATCCATCCCAGAAATGCTGCTTAACTGCGATAAGACCATCAGCAAGCAAGCCTTGGGAGGTGCTGTCTGTATACGGTGAAAAAAACATTCAACATTCAACACATGCCTGCTAACCTGGATCAAGCGGGATTGATTTGATTCCAGGACATTATTTTACTTGATTGGAATGTTAGTCAGCATTGACAGTTTAGTCCCATTCTGGAGCTGTTGGTAGTAGGGCTGCTGGAGATATTCCATATATGAAACACAACAATATGAACACCTACCTGGAAAACACACAACAAGTGGTGTTGATTTCATCAAGCTGAACAGTGGGCGAGAGACAGCAGGACTTTATCTCTAGGTTCACCTGGCTGTTGTTGGTTTTCAGGTTGATTACCACGTGGAGAATCCCCAGAGCCGGGACAAAGTCTCCGGGCAGAACGTCGCGCTCCAGGTTCAGGTTCATCTCGGCCGTGTAGTTGCCAGTGCCACAAATATCATCGGAAATGACCGCTAATCTGAAAACAGATTAGAACAAACATGAAACCTATAATTAAAAAGCAATTGTAATGAAAATACATGTTAAAAAAAATATTGGTATTACTGTCTAGTTGCATAGGTATAGGGGCAACTTTAAGATAAAGTGTTACCACCTATCCAATTTTAATTCAAATAACTTGTTTAACTAAATGTTGAACGTTAATATTTGAATGCACTTTTTAATATCATCATAAATTCATTTGTTAAATAAATTAAATATCCTGTGATAATTACCCAGTGAGGAGATCAGGGGAAGATAACCCAATCCTCTGGTGCAAGGCCAATGGATCTGAGCCCCTCCCAGACCCCAGGAGCTTTCTACCAGACTCGTGCGCTGGACTTACTCGAGACAAAGCATGGTCCTTCCCGACCCCATTAGTGGTCTGGTTCAGTAGTGCACTTGGCAGGGTGGGTTCCTCGGCCCTCAATCCCATGGTCTCATCAGGTCGGGATTGAGTTAAGTTAATGTGGCTGGTGCCAGCTGAACTATCGGCAGCGAAAGGCGCCGGCCATGTGCTAAACCCAGATTGCTCACTTTTCACTTCATGCACTATTGGAGCCTCTGAAGGGCTTATTTGCTCGTTATCGGCAGAAGCATGTGAGGCATTTGAATGCCGTTCCTCCTTCTCCTCCGAATCTGTAAACGAGTCCCATTGGCTTTGAGATGGAGCGTCGAAAGGCATTATCTCAGAAGAAGATTGCCCTTGGCGATGATGCAAAGCCAGGCTGGCGGTAAGTGGCCCTGTGGGCGAGTAATCGTCGGTGGGTGGACTAGTCGATGTGTCATTATACGGACGAGGCAGTAAAAGGGGAACAAGGTGGCTCCCCTTTAATACCTCAGTGATGTCAGAGGTCACGATGTCCTCTTTAACAATGTCAAAGAGAGTTGTCGCCGGTCCTACACGCTGCAGATGGTCTCCAACAGTTATGGACTGAGAGACTGAGTTCCCTGATGTTGTTAATGTCGAAATGCTTATGTGATGCTTTCGAGCTGAAACATGTTGAATTATTGATGTGTGGGAAGTAGATGTCTTTATTGCAATATTAGGTTGAATAGTTGACTGCTCAACTGTGATTAATGATTTTGCAGCGGTAAGTGAATACAGATTTCCAACACTGTTAAGTGTAGAAAATGTTGATTTCACAATCTCTGGAGAGACGTTAAATGTTCCATTCACATTTCTGATTTGATTCGGAGGGCCTGGGACTGTGCTTCGCGAGAAAGTCGTCATAAATACTTGTTTTTTACCTTTTGTTGAGTGTCTTTGCTGATTGCTTTGCTTATGTTTTGTTGATGCATTGGCACATTTCGTAAGCGTGACCCTATGGGTGGAGAATTGTTGTGGTTTAGACACAATATGTGGCTTCTTATTAAAAGATACAATTCGCGATAGTGTCTGGCTTGGGGTTATCACAGTCTCCACTGGCATTTTATGACTTGGCGCTTGGCTGGAGAATGACTTATTTTCTTCTTCCAGCGATTCAGAGAGATTTTCAGCCCGATGAATGTCTCTTGCTGTTGCTCCCAACAGTTTAATTAAAAGATGGGAGAGAGGCATGTTTGCAGAAGTGCGTTTTTCCTCTCTAGCCAGTCTTTCAGTGGTTTTCATTATCCCATGGTGAACAGTACTGCTCTTGTCCATTGTCATTTCTGTCACCTCCTCAAGAGAACCTTGAGGCTGAGAGAAGTCAGACTCCTGTCCTTTGTTATTTTTCAGCTTTAGTATGTTCCCATTCTTCAATTCTTTAGGTGTTTCAAGGTTCCCAGCACTGTCTGCAAAGATTCGAAAGGTGTCACCACTCGACTTGATGTCACCGCGACCTACTGCAAGTCTTTGTTCGGTTGACCTTTTCACGCCGACGTGTGTTGTTGTCGTCGTCATCATGGCGGACACATAAATGTCTAACTTACTTGTGGTTTCAGAAATCCGTTTGGTGGAAAACGTAACTCCTTTCTCTGTTGTTCTTGGCAACTGAGCATTTACTTTAGCACTTGGCTTCACTGTCTGTGACAAAACAACTGGAGGCGCAGTCTGTTTATCGATACCGTTTACATTGTCGGCACTCTTAGAATATGGCTTTCTGGATAGTGTTCTCATCATAGTTACAGATGCACGTTGCATGTTAGAGACTTCTGGCAGGAGGCTCATAGGCTGCTGCTCTTTGAACAGAACACTGGGCTGTGCTGGCAGGTGGCCAGTGGTACTCAACACAGACATCAAAGATTTCACACTCTCTGTCAGAGCCTGAGAGGCAGGAGGAACTTTGACAGCTGCCGTGGTCTGCCTCGTAGAGCGGAAGGATGTTGTTGCACTTTGGCTTTCGATTGATGGCATTCTCATAGGCAAGGCTGATTCGTCAATGTGGTCAGTGATGTGGCTTTTTGATGTGATTATTTCACGAGCTTGGCTAAAGAGAGAATTTAACGAGTCTAGCACACCACTTATTATTGATCCATTGTTGGGGTCGTTAGCCATGTTCTGGTCGGAGAGAACATGGACAGAAGGAGATGGAGCATTGGTGAGAGGAATTGTCAGAACTTGCCCAACAGCATGCTTCCGCTCTTCCCCTCCCCCGTCTTCTAAACTAAACTCTGTGTCCTTACTTGTAATGTCAACGCCCGCCAATGTGTGATTGCCAAGAAAACTATGAAGTAAACTGGATGATATGGTTGGTTGTTTTACAGATGAATTATGTTGGATTTGAGAAACCAATTTTGACTGGTTTCTGAGGTTCACAGTCTTCCCAGATATCTTTTCTTCTTTATCTCTCAATGATAATAATAAAGTGTGAAAGATCTCTGAAGTTAAAGGATAAGGCATGGTGGTTGTTGATAACAACCTTTTATCAAAAGATTTGCTAATATCACTCAATCTGGAAACTGTCATATTTTCCACCTTTGTAGTGAGAAGCACTGTTCTGGTTGTGTTCGCCTCGACTTCAATCGTTCCCGAGTTTGAGAAAGATGTACTAGCAAATGAATCATTCAACATGATTTTACTGAGATTCATTTCAGAGTTTAATGAGGAAAGGGGGGGTACGAACTCATAATCTAGCCCATCCAAAAGATTTACAGAGAAATCAAATGTGCTCTTTTTGGATGTTTTAGCACCATCAAATACTACTGTTTTGTCCTCTTGTTTCTCTGTTGTCACTTCAAATGAGCTCGGCATTGAGGCCTTGTGGTGACTGGAGTTTACAGTAAGCATATTTCCATTTCCTCCAAGACTGAGTGAGCTGCCTCGGTCGAACAACGCAGACAGAACAGCCATTTTTTCTGTTGACGATGGCCTTTTTTCTTGCAGGCAATTCAAACACATGTTTGTCATCACGCGCTCCGTAGTCAAAGAAACTTCCTTCCTGTCACGCAAGATGGATTCTGACTCACTCAATGGATACTTGTTTCTTTCCAATTCCAAAATCCCATTTTCATCTGCGTCTTGGCCTCGTTTTTCCTCATTGTCATTTGACTTGGCCCACTTATCAATTATGTGAGGACGGGTGGCAGTCACCATAGGTACTCCCAGCCTCCGTCGTGTGGACATAAGAGTGATAGACTCAGCGATTCTTTGATTCCTGTTAACAAGTAGAGAGTGACGCAGCAATTCTGAGGCTTTTTCTTTCTCCACGCCTTTGGACAAATGAGCCACAGGCATCACGGTGCCATTCTTCACCGATTCAAATCCAGCTTCGTAATTAGAGATCAATGTGAGATTTGCTTCAGTGGCCTCAGCTGGCATAGGTAAACCGGAGTCCTCTTTCCAAACAAAGCCTCCAGTTGACGAAGCAGCAATTGCATCTTCAGCAGTTGTGGCGTTCGTGAAATTGTGCCTTTCATGTGGCGTATGGAACAAATCTGTCCCTGGGGATGTACTTACAGCCACAGTCTGGAGGTGGCTATTCTCTGTGGGCATTGTTACTGCTCCACCATGACCTTTGTTGTTGTGCTCTTTAGACACGGACTCTATTGAGACTGGAACTTCTGCTGCTGCTGGCGGTGACGGATAGGGATAACCTTGCAGGTCTCCATTTTCAGCTTGCACTACAAGGAGATAAATCTGAGTCAATCGTCTTTTGGCTGTCGTGATTTGGAAATCATTTCCTATGAAAATGGTTCATATCAATCAACATAATGCAGAAATGTTTAATCATGCACGCCGAAATATCCAGCTTCATTAAGTCGACCCAAACAGATCAATATTCATTACTATGTCACGTTTCTAATAAGAAACTCATTTGGAATGCACTCTAAATTCCGAATGTGTTGTATACTGTAGCAAATAACTAGCAATTATTCAAGCCTTAAACAGAGACAATATCATGATTCATCTGCCAATAAGGACACTAGTCTAGTGTTAACCTATTAGTAACCTCAGAACAACAGCTGCAGTGAAAATCCCTCTTTAGCCATTACCATGAACTATTACCAATATATTTTGCTTAACATCATTGCCTTGCAGGGAAAACCACAAGCAGCAAGCAGCAAGGAGCCCACCAACATATCATCAATCATACATATATCATATAAAGGCACACAAAAAGCAAATACATACCTGTGAGAATGAAAACAAATAGCATTAAATAGAAATGACTGCTCATCCTGTTTATACCAGATTAGGTGAATATTCTTCCAAATAAAAGTGTTGCTTTGCAAACCCTGCTTGCTATTAATCCAACACAGGTGGGAGCTGTAGTTTTGTAGATATACAGCCAGTGTGATCACATACGGAGAGCTTTGTCCACGGCTCATTTCATTTTGATACATGGATTAGATTTCGGTGACATGTACTGTAAACAAGTAACAAGCTCCAGGTCTCCTCTCTCTTCAGTCATCGTGGGGCTGATATGTTAGGATCACTTACCCTACTGTTGCTCCATTTCTAAGATGGCATTATTAAAGAGAGAGCGAGACACACACACACACAACCAGACACACACACAAGCACACACACACACACACACACACACACACACACACACACACACACACACACACACACACACACACACACACACACACACACACACACACACACACACACACACACACACACTGCCCTTTTAATTAAACTCATGGTTGTAATCTTTACATGATTGGCAGTGATGCAAAGCTGTTAACAAGCATGCAGTGTAATGATCCATTTAGAGCAGGGGGTCCTCCATGCCATAGATAGAATATATATCCTCAAGCTGTGTACCCAGTGCCAGGGCTTATAATCACATGAACAGCCCTAAACCACAGGAATATACGCTATCATCCTAATCCATTTTCCCCAAACACATCCAGTATGTTAATGCTCTTTAAAATCAATGTCAAGTGTGAGCATTTCAGCCATTTCCACACATGATTAATATACAGTCACCTCCAAAAAGATAGGCACCCTTGATAAAGATGAGCAAAACATTTAGGAAAATTATGTTATTTTACACGAATACAATTGCTCAGATAAAGACAGTTTGTTGAACAAGTAATATTTTTTTTCTCAAAAGCATAAGGGTCAAAATCATTGGCACCCCTGTTGTCAAAGTAGTCAAAAGTTTAGTACTCGTTTAGTACTCGGTCCAGTATTCCTAGCACGCAATGAATACATCAAGCTTGTGACTACAAACTTGTTGGATGCATTTGCAGTTTGTTTTGGTTGGGTTTCAGATTATTTTGTGCCCAATAGAAATGAATGGTAAATAATGTATTGTGGCATTGATGAGTGATAAACTTACAGAGGTATAAAAATAATAAGGCCATGACATGCTAACCTCCCTATTACTGTTAATGATGAGAGGTTAGCATGACTTGGGTGTATGCTCTTTGTGCTTCTGGAACTTTCTCACTCGTCAGTACTCACAATTCATTCAGTATTATTCGTTATCATGGTAGCATCCACAATAATGTAAAGAAACATATTCTATTCTCAATTTATAATAAAAATGACTAAATACTAAACTTAGCAGTGTGTAACGGCTGTCCTCGCTGACAGAAGGAGAGGACCAAAACGCAGAGTGGTTAGTGTTCATTATTTAATGAAAGTCAACAAAACACTTCAAAATACAAAACAACCAACAAACGTGACAAAACCGAAACAGTCCTGTGTGGCACAAACACTGACACAGGAACAAACACCCACAAAACACACGTGAAACCCTGGCTGCCTTAGTATGATTCTCAATCAGGGCCAACGATTGACAGCTGCCTCTGATTGAGAATCATACCAGGCCGAACACAAAATCCCAACATAGAAAATCACACATAGACAAACCCACCCAACTCACGCCCTGACCAACTAAATAAATACAAGACAAAAGAAAACAGGTCAGGAACGTGACACAGTGACAATGTTCTCCCCTATCTTTTTGAGAATACAAATATTACATGTTAAACAAAATCTTTCTCTGAGCAATTGTATTAGTATAAAATAATATTCTCAATATTTTTTTAAATTGAGAATACAAAATAGCTCAGTATTTGTATGATTTATTTGATAAAGTATTTTTTGCTTCTCTTTATCAAGGGTGCCAATAATTTTGAACCCCACTGTATGTTAGGAAATGGCTGAGTGACGTACACTGAGTGTACAAAACTTTAGGAACACCTTTTCTTTCTATGACATAGACTGACCAGGTGAATCCAGGTGAAAGCTATGACCCCTTATTGATGTCACCTGTTAAATCCACTCTAATCAGTGTAGATGAAGGGGAGGAGACATGTTAAAGAAGGATTTTTAAGCCTGGAGACAATTGAGACATGGATTGTGTACAGTATGTGTGCCATTCAGAGGGTGAACTAGCCAACTTGACGTAACTGAACACTTTGCTAATGTTTATGACCTTGTTTGTGTACAAAATGCAAAGAACAACTAAATCCAATTTAAAATAATGACTTTTTTAATAGAGTGCACTCTACTTAGCTATCCGAACATCTTAAACGCTGTTTGAAGTTAAACTTTACATATTAAATATTACGCCAGCTGGGAGGGAGGAACTTTTTCATTTACTAGTTAGTGTTTCATAACAGAAAATTAAAAACCATAGCTACATTGTCCTTGGGCAACCTGTCATAATACACAACAGAACACAGGGGGGTACATGGGATATAAAACCGTGCTACAATAAAAAAGGCTTAAGAAACAGCTACTTTTAAAAAATTCCGCCTCGGGATATGTTAAGCGTGATACGCTGAATGAAAGGTGTCATTTCCAAATGGCATATGTGAACTTTGTTTTCACGCACAAGAAAGGGATATAAAAAGACTGGGAGCCTTTTTTGGGGTCAGTTGGAGAGACTCATGTGATCAGCTTCATACAGGAGTGGAGTATCTCCAATCCGTGAAGTTCTCTGAGTTTTGCCATATGCCTAGAAACAAAAACAGACAAGATTCATGTAAGCAAACAAAATGATGTCCCTCTAGGTTGACCTTTGGGTGAACCTATTCTATTCTTTTCTCTCCCCTGAATTGGATGTTGTCATGGGAAGTCAAAAGAGTGACAAAGGGAACACATGTTTTAAAAAAAAATTAAGCTAATTTACTGAGAATGAAATACAGAAATGTTAGAATCACCTTAGGCAGTGATTACAGTGGTGAGTCTTCCTGGGTCCTAAGAGCTTTGCACAACTGGATTGTACAATATTTGCACATTATTCTATTCACAAAATTCTCCATGCTCTGTCAAGTTGGTTGTTGATCATTGCTAGATAGCCATTTTCAAGTCTTGCCATAGATTTTCAAGCCGATTGAAGTCAAAACTGTACGCTTTTTATTCAGGACATAAAGGTCCTTCTTTGGGAATTTCTTTGCAGTGTCTGTAGGAAAGCAGACTAAACCATGTTTTCCTCTAGGATTTTGCCTGTGCTTATAACTGTATTCTGTTTCTTTTTATGCTATGAAACTCCCTAGACCTTACCGATGACAAGCATACTCATAACATGATGCAGCCACCACCATGCTTGAAAATATGAAGAGCAGTACTCAGTGATGTTTTGGATTTGCTTTTTGTAATCAGGACAAAAAGTTAATTTCTTTGCCACATTTTTTGTAGTATTACTTAAGTGCCTTATTGCAAACAGGATGCATATTTTGGAATATTTTTATTCTGTACAGGCTTCCTTCTTTTCACTCTGTCATTTAGGTTAGTTAGGTGGAGTAACTACAATGTTGTTGATCCATCCTCAGTTTTCTACTATCACAGCCATTAAACTGTAACTGTTTTAAAGTCACCATTGGCCTCATGGTGAAATTTCTGAGCGGTTTCCTTCCTATCTGGCAACTGAGTTAGTGTATTGTAGTCACTGGGTGTATTGAAGTGCAGACTGTGTGAAGTAACAATGTTTATGTAACCACGTCCATTAGACTCACATCGGACCCCGAGTTGATGAGTACCTGGAGAGACTTGGACTGGTCATCCCACAGCAGGGTGGCATGGAGAAGGGGGCGAGTAAGGGGAGAAGAACAATTATCTTTAAGACCCACCAGAGTACACACTCCAACGAATGAGCTGGGTCACTTGAAGGAACAGGTAGACACATAATGACCGACAGAACCACAATACAGACAACTCTGGGTGTTCAGTCTGCGTACGCGTTCGGCTGGAGGCAGCCTAGCCCTGCCGAGCTGCATCGGCTCGGGAAGAGGCAACTCGGCAGTCTTCGGAGGCTCTTGGAGGAACTCGGGTAAGCTCAGAACCTATCAGGGACTTCCGGAGTTCATCAGATGCAAGGTGGGATCCTTGAGTGAGCGATTGGGACCGCAATTAGACCCCTTCTCCCTCCTACGTTCCCGTAACCATCCATCGATAAGGCGATGAGTGAGTCGAGCTCCGTCGGTAGTTCCTGGGCTGCAAGCTCATCCATTACCCCCGCCGATAATCCGTGCAGGAACGTGTTGAACAGCGCTTCCAGGTACCCTCTGCTGCCAGCGTGCGGAACTCCACCGCATAGTCTGCCACACTGAGGGAGCCCTGCCTTAGCTGGAGTAACTTCCCGGGCAGCCTCTCTCCCGGACACCGGAGTCTCAAAAACCTTTCTCACCTCCACCACGAATACCTCCAGACTGAGGCTGACGGCGGACTGTTGCTCCCACACCGCCGTGGCCCAGGTGAGTGCCCTCCTGGACATCAGCATAACAATGTACGCTATCTTCGAGCGGTCCGAGGGGAACGAAGAAGGCTGCAGCTCGAAAACGAGGGAGCACTGGGAGAGAAAGGCCCGGCAGGTTCTGGAATCTCCATCGTAGCGCTCCGGGGAAGGTAAGCGGGGTTCCCGGGAAACCGGGGTGACGGCGCTACTACCAGCCGGGTTACTGAGGGGCTGGGAGGTTACCATCGTGGTAGGCTGCCTAGTAGACAGCACACTGAATTGCTCCCACAAAGCGTACAATGCTAGGTCGTGACGTTCGGCCACGTCCTGGAACCCTTCCATCAGATCACGAAGCATCTCCTAGTGTGTACCAATGGTGGATCCTTGGGAGGAGATGGTGTAGCGGAGCTGGTCCAAGTCTGCTGGGTCAGTCATGGCCAGTTCGTACTATTAGGAATCAAGGTAAGACCCAAGTGCAGACTGTGTGAAGTAACAATGTTTATGTAACCACAGGGGCAGGCAAACGACAGGTTAAGGCAGGCAGGGGTCGATAATCCAGAGCAGTGGCCAAGGTACAGGACGGCAAGCAGGCTCAGGGTCAGGTCAGGCAGAGGTCGGTAATCCAGAGGTGGCGCAAAGGTACAGGACGGCAGGCAGGCTCAGGGTCAGAGACAGGCAGTGGTCAGCCGGGCGGGTACAGGGTCAGGACAGGCAAAGGTCAAAAACCAGGATGAGAAAAAGAGAGACTAGGGAAAAACAGGAGCTGAGACAAAGTGCTGTTAGGCTTGAACAAACAAGACGAACTGGCAACAGACAGAAAACACAGGTATAAATACACAGGGGATAATGGGGAAGACGGGTGACACCTGGAGGGTGGTGGAGACAAAATACAGGTGAAACAGATCAGGGCGTGACACACCATGCTCAAAGGGATATTCAATATCTGCTTTTTTTATTACCAATAGGTGCCCTTCTTTGTGAGGCATTGGAAAACCTCCCTGGTCTTTGTGGTTGAATCTGTGTTTGAAATTCCCTGCTCGAATGAGGAACCTTACATATAATTGTATGTGTGGTGTACAGAGATGAGATAGTTATTAAAAAGTCATGTTAAACACTCTTATTGCATACAGAGTGAGTCCATGCACATTATTATGTGACTTGTTAAGAACATTTTTACTCCTGAACATATTTAGGCTTGCCATAAGGTTAGAGCGTATGGCCAGTAACCGAAAGGTTGCTGGATCGAATCCCTGAGCGGACAAGGTACAAATCTGTTGTTCTGCCCCTGAACAAGGCAGTTAACCCACTGTTCCCCGGGTAGGCCGTCATTGTAATTAAGAATTTGTTCTTAACTGACTTGCCTAGTTACATAAAGGTAAAAAAAAAAAAAAGGAAATAAGAAAGGGGTTGAACTCAATTCACATTTCAGCTTTTCATTTTTAATGCATTTTGTTAAAATGTCTAAAAACATAATTCCAGTTTGACATTATGAGGAATTGTGTGTACATTCAGTATTAAGTTATGTTGTTCAATTGTGTTTTAAACAAGATAGAGTTCTGTTTAAAATGTTATCCTAAATAAATTATATTTATTACAAATAACTTTTAAGGGATACTTACTCGCTTATTTCCACTCACAGTATTTGCAGGCAAACGAGAACAGAATAGCATAAAGAATGAGCCAGAGGTTGACACACTACCTGTACGTAAGAGTATTAGGGCAAAGTGAATTAAAAAAAAAGAGTACTTGGATTTTTGGGGGGGGCACGGAGAGTACTTTAAAAACCTGAAATATGCTGAGAATAAAGTCTAAATAAAATAGCGTGAATAAAGTGACAATATTTCGAAAATAAAGTGGCAATATCTCGAGAATAAAGTGACAATATTTCGAAAATAAAGTGGTAATATCTCGAGAATAAAGTGACAATATTTCGAAAATAAAGTGGCAATATCTCGAGAAAAAAGTGACAATATTTCGAAAATAAAGTGGCAATATCTCGAGAATAAAGTGACAATATTTTGAGAATAAACCCAACATTTTATTTTGAGAATGGCTCCCTGTTGCTGTGTGCGCGCCACCGTTAAAATACCTTCATTAGATGACCTGGTGAAACTATACTTTAGAATTGGCTTTAGTAACAAGAAAATCCTTGCTCTTTTAGCACATACTACCCATATTATTATAAGTATTAGGACCTGGAAGAGGTTGTGCCAGAGATAGGGTCTTTTCAGGAGGAACCACACAGACTTGGATGGTTAAATACATAGGTAGAGATGGGTGGGCTGTGTGTGTATGCAGATGTGTGTGTGGGGGGGTACTACTCTTCAAGCATGGTGATGGCTGCATCACGTTATGAGTAAATACATATTTAACAGGCGTCACTGTACTGCACACACAAACACACACACGCACGCGGTATCCCCAAAGCAACACCATTCTAACGGCCGTGGTGCGTTGTCAGGACACCGAATGAAGTTCCCTCTCTTGTTACCGTTACTGGCTGCGAAGAGAAATGGAGTTACATTAATCAGTCCCTTTCATGGAGCCCTTTGAATTCGCTACAACGTTGTTCTTAATCCCATACGTATGTCAACACCTTGCATTGTATCTTAGAGAGTAACAGTTAGGCCAGTAGCCTATATGTCGAAATGAAGGTTATATATTTGTGTGTAATGGCATGGTGTTTTATGTACATTTCTAATGAAGGCTTCTCCGCAGAAGCGACAGTTACAGGGATGATTTAAAAACAGCTTGATTGCCTTAGCAACATCAGGGAAACTGGGCAGAAGAGAGCGCTGCTTCGAATACAGCAGTTCTGCAACACCTTTGATTGAGCCTCTCATAATTGCCGGCCTCAACATGCTACAGAAAGAGATTACTGTAACTGTGTAGGAAGCTCTGGGGACAAGTCGTCTGGATACTGAACAGCCAATAAATTGGCCGATGCAAACAGATGATCATCTTTAGCTGACAACACTTCCTGAGGGCTTGAACAAAAAAAAGCAGATTGCGATTTTGTTCAAGCTGGTGACCTTGCATTTGAATTGTGTATCTTAGCATGCATCATTCAAGACTAAGTTTAAAATGTGTGCAGCGCAAAAGTGACATATAATGCACAATGTCTCAGTAATGACGGTCTTGGTTGGCAATACTCGGTATAGAAAACAGTCGGGCCGGCAACCTGGACCTACAGGCCGTGATGAAAACATTTGCCCACAGAAAAACGCAAGGCGATGCTGTCGCATACTGTAGCTACTATAGGCCTCAAGATAGAATAAAGAAAGAGACAAGCGCAGAAGCAGGAAGGAGGACTTCAGGAGACCAGAGAAGTCTCTGAAGTTCGATTTCATTTAATTTACCTTGAAACCTGTTGAGTTCAACAATAAATAGCGGCTGAATATATCCTAAAGTCGACTACTTTTTCCCTCATTGTTAGGCTATTTGATGTGTGATTTTTCTGAAGGTTTATTAAAAGCAGTTAATTAGGAGCTACATACAATATGTAGCCTAGCTGTAGATAGTAGGCTATACTGCATAATAAAACAATCCCTGGTAAGCAAGTTTTTTTGAGGGTGGACTGACTATAATTTGGGATTAATAGACTGGTTCTACGCACAACAACGTTCTATCAAAGCTGGGAGAGAGTGTGGGGATGGCTCATGTCATGCAGGGTCAGATAGGCTATACAGGACAGTTGTATATTCAAAAAAGTATTTTGGTACTGTAGCTCATTGGTATGCTGTTGCATCGAAAATGTATTTTACAATCGTCAATGTTTGAATTTCCAACTTTAAATTACAAGTAATTACATTATTCCTGCCAGCCAGCTGTCTAAATGGCAGCATAGCTTCGTGTGTATAACTTTGTGAAATGTTAGACTTAACATGACAAAATGACGACCAAATTGGCCTCCCAATAAACATTTATACATTAGCTAAAGTAAAGCTATGGCTACGTGCCATGGCACCACAGAAAGCCTATCGTCAATTCGTTAGGCAGCCGCATAGACATTTCACAATTTCAGCACCATGGATAAATAAAGGAAATCTGAGGAAAATGCTACAGAAATTCTATCAACACATCTATTGTGCTACACGCGCATCGAGGACTCTGGATCATTGCTACTCCTCCTTCCGGGACGACTACAAGGCCCTCCTCTGCCGTCCCTTTGGCAAATCATATTACACCTCCATTCTGCTCTTCTCCAACCATAGGCTAAAACTTAAGCAGGAAGCACCTGTGGTAAGGATTGTTCAACGTTGGTCTGACCAATCGGGAATATATTCTTCTAGATTGTTTTGATTTACGCGGACTGGGTAAATGTTCCAGAAATAGTATCGACGTATACACGGACTCAGTGACTTTGTTCGATTAGAACTTATCCAAACCAAAAAAACGTGGATAGATGGCAACATTTGAGCAAAACTGAAAGCGCAAACCACCGCATTTAACCATAGCAAGGCGACTGGGAACATGGACGTGTACAAACAGACCAGCTCTGACCTCCGTAAGGCAAAGAGGCAAAACGACATTCAAGGTACGAAGTGGAGTCGCAGATTCAAAGTCTCAGATACGAGACATATGTGGCAGGGACTCCAGACAATCATGGATTATAAAGGGAAAACCAGCCAGACAAGCTAAACACCTTCTTTGCCTGCTTTGAGGAAAACAACATCAAACTGCTTCTCGCGAGGACTGTGTGCTCTCATTCTCCATGGCCGACGTGAGTAAGTCGTTTAGGCGTTAACCCTCGCAAGGCTGCCGGCCCAGGCGGCATCCCAAACCGCGTCCCCGGACCATGTGCAGACCAGCTGGCTGGAGTGTTTACGGACATATTCAATCTCTTCATATCCCAGTCTGTTGTCCCCACTTGCTTCAAGATGTCCACCATTGTTCCTGTACCCAAGAAAGCAAAAGTAACTGAACGAAATGACTATCGTAGCACTCAATTCTGTCATCATGAAGTGTTTTGAGAAGCTAGTTAAGGATCATATCACCTCCACTTTACCCGACACCCTAGACCCACTACAATTTGCATACCGCCCCAACAGACCCATGGATGACGCAATCGCCATTGCACTGAACACTGCCCTATCCCACCTGGACAAAATAAATACCTATGTAAGAATGCTGTTCATTGACTACAGCTGAGTATTCAAAACCATAGTGCCCTCCAAAGCGCATCACTAAGCTCAGGGCCCTGGGTCTGAACCTCGCCCTGTGCAGCTGGGTCCTAGACTTCCTGACCCATGACTGATTGGCCACTCACATCGCCAACTCAATCATCAAGTTTGCTGACGACACAACAGTGATAGGACTGATTACCAACAACGACTAGACAGCCTACAGCAAGAAGGTGAGAGCCCTGGCGGAGTGGTGCCAGGGAAATAACCTCTCCCTCAACGTCAACAAATAAGGACAAAGCAGAGAGAGCTTTCCCCCAGTCGAGAGGGTCAAAAGATTCAAGTTCCGTGGCGTGCACATCACTGAGGACCTGAAATGGTCCCTCCACACCGACAGCATGGTGAAGAAGGCACAATAGCACCTCTTCAACCTCAGGAGGCTGAAGAAATACAGCTTGGCCCCTAAGACTTCTACAGATGCACCATCAAGAACACTCTGGGCTGTATCCCCACCTGGTAGGGCAGCTGCACCGCCCGCATCTGCAGTGCTCTCTAGAGGGTGCTGCGGTCAGCCTAACACATCACTGGGGGCACACAGCCTACCCTCCAGGACATCTACAGCACCGGGCGAAAAGGTAGGCCAAGAAGCCCATCAAAGACCTCAGTCACCCGAGCTATGGCCTGTCCACCCCGCTACCATCTAGAAGGCAGAGACAGTACAGGTGCATCAAATCTGGGAACCAAAGACAACAGCTTCTATCTCCAGGCCATCAGACTGTTAAACCCCTAACCAGCCTCCACCCAGTACCCTGCCCTGATCCTTAGAGACTGCTGCCCTATGTACATAGAGTCATTGAACACTGATCACTTTAATATTTATATACTGTTTTACAAACATCATATGTATACTGAGTCTAAGTGTCCAAAACATTGGGAACACCTATATAAGAACTGCTGTAAACACGTTCTCTATGAATATACTGTCCGTACCGTCTATAAAAAAACATTATACATACAGTACCAGTCAAAAGTTTGGAAGCACACCTCCTCATTCAAGGGTTTTTCTTTATTTTTTACTATTTTCTACATTGTGGAAATAATAGTGAAGACATCAAAACTATGAAATAACACATATGGAATTATGTAGTAACCAAAAAAGTGTTCAACAAAAATATTTTTGATTCTTCAAAGTAGTCACCCTTTGCCTTGATGACAGCTTTGCACACTTTGGCATTCTCTCAACCAGCTTCATGAGGTAGTCACCTGGAATGCATTACAATTGATAGGTGTGCCTTGTTAAAATTACATTTGTGGAATTTCTTTCCTTCTTAATGCGTTTTAGCCAATCAGTTGTGTTGTGACAAGGTAGGGGTGGTATACAGAAGATAGCCCTATTTGGTAAAATACCAAGTCCATATTATGGCAAGAACAGCTCAAATAAGCAAAGAGAAGCGACAGTCCATCATTGCTTTAAGACATGAAGGTCAGTCAATGCAGAAAATGTAAAGAACCATCAAGCGCTATGATGAAACTGGCTCTCATGAGGACCGCCACAGGAAAGGAAGACCCAGAGTTACCTCTGCTGCAGAGGATAAGTTCATTAGAGTTACCAGGCTCAGAAATTGCAGAGGAGACTGCGTGAATCAGGCCTTCATTGTCGAATTGCTGCAAAGAAACCACTACTAAAGGACACCAATAAGAAGAGACTTGCTTGGGCCAAGAAACACGAGCAATGGACAATAGACAGGTGGAAATCTGTCCTTTGGTCTGATGAGTCCAAATTAGAGATTTTTGGTTCCAACAGCTGTGTCTTTGTGAGATGTAGAGTAGGTGAACGGATGATCTATGCATGTGTATTTCCCACCGTGAAGCATGGAGAAAGAGGTGTGATGGTGTGGGGGTGCATTGCTGGTGACATTGTCAGTGATTTATTTAGAATTCAAGGCACACACCAGCATGGCTACCACAGCATTCTGCAGCGATACTCAATCCCATCTGGTTTGCGCTTAGTGGGACTATCATTTGTTTTTCAACAGGACAATGACCCAACACACCTCCAGGCTGTGTAAGGGCTATTTGACCAAGACGGAGAGTGATGGAGTGCTGCATCAGATGACCTGGCTTCCACAATCACCCGACCTCAGCCCAATTGAGATGGTTTGGGATGAGTTGGACCGCAGAGTGAAGTAAAAGCAGCCAACAAGTGCTCAGCATATGTAGGAACTCCTTCAAGACTTTTGGAAAATCATTCCAGGTGAAGCTGTTTGAGAGAATGCCAGGAGTGTGCAAAGCTGTCATGAAGGCAAAGGGTGGCTACTTTGAAGAATTTCAAATATAAAATATATTTTGATTTGTTTAACACTTTTTTGGTTACTACATGATTCCATATGTGTTATTTCATAGTTGTGATGTCTTCACAATTATTCTACAATGTTGAAAATAGTTGAAAATAAAGAAAAACCCTTGAATGAGTAGGTGTGTCCAACCTTTTGACTGGTACTGTATATTCCGGATACTGACATTGCTCGTTCTGATATTTCTTAATTTTGGAATTATGTGTGTATTATTTTGTATTGCTAGGTATTACTGCACTATTGGAGCTATAAACGTTGATTTGATGGACAGCGATCGGTAGTCTATAATCTCAGTGGTGGAAAAAGTACTCAATTGCCATACTTAAGTAAAAGAAAAGATACCTTAATATAAAATGACTCAAGTAAAAGTCAAACTCACCCAGTAAAATACTACTTGAGTAAAACTCTAAAAGTATTTGGTTTTAAATATATTTAAGTATCAAAAGTAAAAGTATAAATCATTTCAAATGGCTTATATTAAGCAAACCAGATGGCACATTTTAAAAATGTACTGATAGCCAGGGGCACAGCACAACATGCAGACATAATTTACAAACAAAGCATTTGTGTTTAGTAAGTCCGCCAGGTCAGAGGCAGTAGGGATGACCAGTGATGTTCTCTTCATAAGTGCGTGAATTGGACCATGTTCCTGTCCTGCTAAGCATTCAAAATGTAACGAGTACTTTTGGGTGTCTCCAAAATGTATGGAGTAAAAAATATTTATTTTTTTAGGAATGTATGGAAGATAAGGTTCTCAAATATAAATAACTACGTTATGCCAGTGTAAGAGCTGAGATGTTGAGGAGTGTGTGTGGGTGCATGTGCCTGCATGTGTGTGTATGGGTGCGTGTGTGTGTAAGCATACGTGCACCTGTGATTAATTAACACAGCAATTACCTGGGCTCTGCTTTACACAGCTTCCCCAGAGTGATGGCAGAATTTTGCTGCACAGCACTTCTCTTGGCGTCGCCCGCAGCACGGCGGAGCAGGAGCAGGACAGTGTCGGTGCCCAGGAGGCTGCTGGCTGCCCCCCGCACCCCCAGGCAGTGGCCCAGGCACAGGGCAGCGTTCCCTGCCACTGCCTCCTCACTGCTGGGGCCCAGGAGCCTCCTCAGGGTGTGAAGTCCTGATGAGTAGGACAAAATAAAAGTTGCCCAATGTAATCACGTACACTCACAGACTAAAGCACGCACACACACACAGGCACATACAAACAAAATAAAAACGGACGCGCTCATACACACAAACCAACGCACACACGCATGTGTGAGCACACATCTTATAATACAATATCTGTTTTTGTTATTTAGCATCTTTCACATAACACACTAGTTCAAAAACCAACACCAATGCATCATACATGCATCTTACTTTTATCACATTTCACCCACTCCTCCTGAGCCGTTTGACTGATAGCCGTGCACACTGTGAGGGTCTTGATCAAATATTTAGTGGTGGTCTTCCCTGATCCCTGCATGGCAAGATAAAATGATTTCTTTCACACCATATACAGTATATAGAATACTTTATATCAGTCCATATAACACATATTTATAATTGTATCAAGAAGCTGTGGAAGGGAAAGAAGGGGAAAAGGCCTCTTGAATCGGGCAGGCAGTGATCACCTAAAAGAAATATCATAAAAAAGGCAATAAATGATGCTTGGCATTACTTTCAGTAGCCTCCGCATTGTCCCCACGACTCCTCTCTGCACGGCCTCTTCAGTAGCAGCGGTGGACTGTGGGAGCACTTTACTCAGCAAACCTGTGGCTCTCTGAGGCCAAGAGAAAGAACAATATGCAGTCAGTGGGAAAAGAAACAAAGTGGGTGGGGAAAGAAACAGAGCAGTCATGAACACCTGCTGCTGATATTCTGTCACATTTACTGACCCAGAGAGAGAGCTCCTTAATGTCACACTGAATGTCACACGCACACACACACAGAGAGAGAGCGAACGAGAGAGAGATCGTCTTGGGAATGTACAGTGCATTTGGAAAGTATTAAGACCCCTTGACTTTTTCCACATTTTGCTACGTTACAGCCTTATTCTAAAATGGATTAAATCGTTTTTTTCTCTCATCAATATACACACACAATACCCAATAATGACAAAGCAAAAACAGGTTTTAGACATTTTTGCAAAAAACAATCACACTTACGTAAGTATTCAGACTCTTTACTCAGTACTTTGTTGAAGCACCTTTGGCAGCCATTACTTCCTTGAGTCTTCTTGGGTATGATGCTACAAGCTTGGCACAACTGTATTTGGGGAGTTCCTCCCATTCTTCTCTGCAGATCCTCTCAAGCTCTGTCAAGTTGGATGGGGAGCGTTGCTGGAGAGCTATTTTCAGGTCTCTCCAGAGATGTTCGATCAGATTCAAGTCTGGCTCTGGCTGGGCCACTCAAGGACATTCAGAGACATGTCCTGAAGCCACTCCTGCATTGTCTTGGCTGTGTGTTGTCATGACTCTCCTGTGAGGATCTAAAGATCAGGTTTTCAATGGATCAACTTCTACCAGACCCCTCTCACCTGCAGAGGGGAGGAGGGATTGATGTGGGGGTTTTGTGACACCTCATGCCCGGTCGTAAATTGTATGCAGCAAAGGACTCTCTTGGCTCCTTTGTATCAACCAAAGGAATACCTTTGTCTCCAGAAGACATTTGCCATCCCAAAACTCTAACGTCCAAAAAGCGAACTTTGGAACAAAATTTATAACACCCGAATGTGGGAAATGGTCAGTGGGTAGATGTAGAAAATTAATGTCATATTATTTGTCATTTTGTGATGTTATTAAAAACTGTGTGAACCAAATACTGTAACTTAGGAAGGAAACCTCTTTAGCCATCAAGTTTTCATCCAATCTGATGTGAAAATAGTAATAGTAAAGTGATTTTGGTTATCTAATGAGACACATTTTTTTCATGTCCTTTGCACATTAAGTAGCCACGCCCCGAGTGATGTCAGAAAAGCGTGTCAGTGTGATGGAACCGCCCTTTTTGACCAGAGTGCTTAAAAGGACTGGCTAAGAATTAACATATCAGACCAGAAAGACGTGAGACCGTGGTCCACACATTGAAATGGTTAGAAACTCTGAAACTCTCAACACGAGGTGAAGAAAATGAACTTACCAGACCAGATCACCGTCGGTCTGCAGCTGTGCATGTAAAGTGGTTTTGGAAGTTTGACTATCTACCCGAGGAAGAGGAGAAGAAAACTCCCCTCTCAGACAATCACTGGTAAGGCTAAGTAGCTGTTCTTAGGAAACAGCCCATTGGAGACCAGGCAACTAAGAAGAAGGACATTGTGACCTCTGGTGAACAATCAGAGCATGTACAAGTGGCCCACAGGAAAGGCTCACTGAAACAACTTTCCGAGAGGGATTGGTTCTGACCGAGATAAACGATGGACGAACGGCATTCAACACGTAAATACATTCATTATAATTTTTTTTCCCAAAAGGGCGGCGGTTCTTGTGCAAGGTATATGATTAATCCTAGAATGTATCCACGATAAATGTCCCCTTTTTCTCTATCTCTATTTTCCCCACCCTATTCTCCATCTCTGTGTAATAAGCCGCCATATCTTGTCAGTCCACTAGGGACCTTTGTCACATGTAAGTGTGTATGTGTATTCTGTGTTATTATTTAGTTAGCTAGTAAATAATGCTCAAGGTTGGGGTTCTTGCAGATCCAAGAAGGTTACGACTGTTCAGAATGAGACTGATATGAGATAATGATTAATAAGTAACTTAGATCATCTAGAGTTTAATTTGGGAGATGGCAACTCGTTAAACAACTTCTTCCGTGGCGTCCTAAGTTCCTAATGAGTTAATTATTTTTTTGTTTTAAGTAAATCAACAGTATTATTCCCCGCACACTCTACCACCCTTCCCCCAATTGGAGTAAACTAATAAACAGCAACACTTAGGCTTCTACCTTCAGTTTATACATCTTATACACATTTTACAGACACAATCTATTTTACAATAGTTATATTTTGTTTGTTTTTATTCCTTCCTCTATTTCTGATGTCCATCCAGTTGGATTTCTATTTGTAACTGTGCTATTTCACAACATTTCTGAACCTACTGTATATACATTTTACAGACCCCGTATGTTTTACATTGGTTATCTTGTTATTAGTCCCACCCTTAAGCTCCATTCAACCCCTCCCATCTATCTCTCAACATCATCCATATTGGATTTCTATTTGCCATATATTTTTCAACTGTGCTGTGATGCTTCACAAAAGTACTGAACCTTTCTATTCTCATAGCTTCTACAGATTGTAAATTAAAAATAAACATTTTTGCTAAAATAATTATATTATTGATTGATTGACTATGGCTTTTCAAATCACCCAATATTGCTATCTGCAGCGTTAGTTCTAGGCAAATGTTGCAATTCTTCAGCCATTCCTGGACCTGTGACCAAAAACGAGCTACATATAGACAATACCAAAATAAATGATCTAATGACTCTGCCTCCTCACAGGAAAATCTGCAGAGCTGGGAAGATTGTATCCCCCATATGTATAACATTCTATTGGTTGCAAGAATTTTGTATAGTAATTTAAATTGAAACATTTCAAGTTTTGAATCCGGCGTTGTTTTGCGTATCAATTCATAAACCATGAGCCATGGAATGGGTACATCGAAAATCTCTTCCCAACTATTTTGCAATTTATATGGCACAGCTGTCAGTATTTTTGGTCCTTAAATGAAATTGGTATGTTTTTATTTATCACACTTTCTTTAACCATTTATGTTCTTTAATGCAGGGCCGACATACAAGTTCCTTACTTTTCCCCCCTTCTACTTGCCTCTTCCATTTTTGTGCTAATGCTGCAATTAGTTGGTTGTAATTTTGGGTAGAGCAGACATTTCCATATGTCTGTGTTAGCTGCATGTGTTACATAACTCCACCAGTCCTATTTATGATATTATTCACTAAAATTATACTTAAAAAAATAAAAATATTTGAAAAATATGTTTTTTTAAATCAATTAGTATATTCGAGTTTAACCACAATATTTGTTGTATTATTTGTTCTGTCTTTTCAGGTGGATTAAACTGAAATTGCAACCAACTTTCTAAGGCTTGTTTAAAAAATAACGATATTTTGGAGATTATTTCCTTTTCAAACAACCGAAAGTGAGCAGGTGTAATCTGAATAAAGGGCAAAAGGCCATTCTTGAACATAGGATGAGACGTTCCTACTAATTTACTAGAGAACCAGTGTTCATATAATTTAAAAAGCAGGTCACTAGGTGTAGGCAAAACCATAAGCAAATAGGTAAACTGTGATATGACTAAAGAGTTAATCAGGGTGATTTTTCCACAAATAGACAGGTATTTTCCTTTCCATGTTAGCAACATCTTATCTATTTTTGCTAACTTTCTATAAAAATGTATTGGAGTGAGATCATTTCTTTCTTTTGGGATTTGTATACCGAGTATGTCAACATCTCCGTCAGACCATTTAATTGGTAAACTACACAGTAATGTACAATTTTCATTTTTTAGTGAACCAATACGTAATTTATCATAATTTGGTTTTAATCCAGAGAGGATAGCAAAAGTATCTAGATCCTCTATGAGGCCGTGGAGAGATTCTAATTGTGAATTATCAGCGTACAATGACACCTTAGTTTTTAAGACACGGATTTCTAATCCCTTAATATTATTGTTTGATCTAATTTTAACAGCTAACATTTCGATGGCAATAATAAATAGATATGCCGATAGTGGACAACCGTGTTTTAATCCTCTAGATAGTTTAAAAAACTTTCTGAGATGTAGCCATTATTTACTATTTTACACCTGGGGTTACTATACATAACTTTAACCCATTTTATAAGAGATTCCCCAAAATTCAAATATTCTTGGCATTTAACATATAAACTCCGGTCGTACTTTATCAAAAGACTTTTCAAAATCAGCTATGAAAACCAGGCCTGGTGTCCCCGATATTTCATAGTATTCTATTGTTTCCAGTACTTGTCTTATATTATCTCCAATGTATCGTCCATGTAAAAAACCTGTCTGATTAGGATGAATAATATCTGACAATACTTTTTTAATTCTATGCGCCAAGCATTCTGCTAGGATTTTTGCATCACAACACTGAAGTGTAAGAGGTCTCCAATTATTTAAATGGACTGGATCTTTATATATATCACTTGGGTCCTGTTTCAGTAATAATGATATCAGATCTTCTTGTTGCGTGTCTGATAATCTACCATTTATATAGGAGTGGTTAAAACATGCTAATAACGGTCCTCTGAGTACATCAAAAAATGTTTGTATACTTCCATTGGTATGCCATCCAGCCCTGGAGTTGTCCCAGCCTTAAAGGCTTTAATTACATCAAGAAGTTCCTCCTCTGTAATTTGGCCTTCACATGAGTCTTTCTGTACAGATGTTAATTTTACATTATTATTAGGAAAAAAATCCATACAATTATTTTCAGTTAGTGGACATGGAGGAGACTGAAATGAAAACATATTCTTAAAGTACTTTACTTCCTCTTTCAAAATATAATTCGGTGAATCATGCATGACTCCATCATGTGTAACAAGCTTCAATAAAATAAAATTGGTAGCATTTCTATATTGAAGATTGCCACAACCATGCTTCACCGTAGGGATGGTGCCAGGTTTCCTCCAGACCGGGCGATTAGCATTCAGGCCAAAGAGTCCAATCTTGGTTTCATCAGACCAGAGAATCTTCTTTCTCATGGTCTGAGAGTCCTTTAGGTGCCTTTTGACAAACTCCAAGCAGGCTGTCATGTGCATTTTACCGAGGAGAGGCTTCCGTCTGGCCACTCTACCATAAAGGCCTGATTGGTGGAGTGCTGCAGAGACGGTTGTCCTTCTGGAAGGTTCTCCCATCTTCACAGAGGAACTCTGGAGCTCTGTCAGAGTGACCATCGGGTTCTTGGCCTTGACTAAGACCCTTCTCCCCCGATTGCTCAGTTTGGCCGGGCGGCCTTCTCAAGGAAGAGTCTTGGTGGTTCCAACCTTCTTACATTTAAGAATGATGGAGGCCACTGTGTTCTTCGGGACTTTCAATGCTGCAGAAATGTTTTGGTACCATTCCCCACATCTGTGCCACGACACAATTCTGTCTCGGAGCTCTACGGACAATTCCTTCGAACTCATGGCTTGGTTTTTGCTCTGACATGCACTGTCAACTGTGGGACTTTATATAGATAGGTGTGTGCCTTTCCAAATCATGTCCAATCAATTGAATTTACCACAGGTGGACTCCAATCAAGTTGTAGAAACATCTCAAGGATGATCAATGGAAACAGGATGCACCTGAGCTCAATTTCGTGTCTCATAGCAAAGGGTATGAAAACCTATATAAATACGTATTTCTGTTTTACATTTTTTATACATTTGCAAACATTTCTAAACACCTGTTTTTGCTTTGCTATTTTGGGGTATTGTGTGTTTTGATGAGGATTTTTTTAAATTTTAAATTAAGCAATAATGCCTGGACAGTCCTTAGCCGTGGTATATTTGGGCTCTCGAGTGGCGCAGAGGCCTAAGGCTCTCCATCTCAGTGCAAGAGGTGTCACTGCAGTCTCTGGTTCGAATCCAGGCTGCATCACATCCGCACAATTAGCCCAGTGTTGTCTGGGGTAGGCTGAATTTGTTCTTAACTGACTTGCCTAGGTAAATAAAGGTTAAATAATTTTAAAATAAATATTGGCCATATATCACAAACCCCCGAGGTGCCATATTGCTATTATAAACTGGTTACCAACGTAATTAGAGCAGTAAAATAAGTGTTTTGTCATACCCGTGGTATACGGTCTGATATACCATGGCTGTCAGCCAATAAGCATTCATGGCTCGACCCACCCAGTTTATAATCCATTTTAGAATAAGGCTGTAATGTAACAAACTGTGGAAGAAGTCAAGGGGTCTGAATACTTTCCGAATGCACTGTATGTTCGAGATACATTCTGAATAGTTTTTAGCCCCTTGAGATTGCTGTTTTCTTACACGTGTTCTAATCTTATCTTTTCAATGCCTCGGAATACATGCTGACAAAGCAGGAGTTGTGTTTATATCTAAAACGAGTTGCTATACATAAAACAAGTATGATTTCGTCTTGTTTCTCTCCAAATACCCATCTCTTCCATCTTTGTTTGCATATGACAAATGCTTGCGATATGGATAGCTAGAGCATGATAGGCCAGAGGGGCCGTAGAGAAGTGTCCGTGAGAGATGCAGTGGTGTTGGTCTCATCAGCAGAGCTGCGTCGGGGCCCTGTGGTGCAACCACTCACTGTGATGATGCCCCCGTCGGGATCACTCAGCAAGTCCAAGCATACGCCACTGATGGGAACAGCATGCTCCTGCAAGATAAAGGAGAGAGAGAAAGCGAGAGAGAGAAAGGTTAATCAAATGTTCACTGTACATATCACTTTTTCATAGGGGTGCTTATTATTATTATACCAAAGGGGCTGAAACAAAAGCTCTCAGTGCTCGCTTTGTTTTTGTTTTTCCATTCACCTCCTTCCCTCCCTGTTCCCATCAAATTGATGTGTTACCCTGATAGGTGGGCCAAGGACTAGTCAATCACTGGCCAACTCCAAATGGCACCCTAGTGTGCCATGGGCCCTGGTCAAAAGTAGTGCACTATATAGGGAATATGGTGCCATTTGGGATACGCCCAGCCTAACAGCCTCTATCGTACCTGGATGGCTGTGGAGGAATTACCAGAGAGGTTGATCATCAGTCCCAGGAGGGGATAAAGGATCTCTCTGTATTCACAGTGAGTACACCACTTCTGTAATAGAGAACCACAGTGCAACACAACACACACTGGATTTGGTTTGAGAAATGACCATTGTACATTGTTATCTATTCTGGCTTAGTTTCAGTCTATGACATTTCAAAACCTTTTTTTTTTTATTGGAAAGATTAAAAGCAAGTGTGCCATCATTAGAATTGAAAAATAATAAAATAGAAAATTAAACATCTCCGTTCAGTTTAGGAAAATAACAAAGTTGTATGCTACTTTAAAATAAGCTAGTCATAAATACAATATGGACAATATTCACCATGGCGATTAGAAAGGCCTGCCAACACTCCTGGCAGTTGGCAACCTCGTTATGGATGGCATCATCTCCAATCATATTGCCTATTGTTGATATGAGCGATGGAAAACTATGCCGGTTGAATGTGGTGATGTTCCTCTGCAAGCGGAGCACATGAACAGATTATCCCAAAAATATTTTGACAATGTCTGGTCGCAGATGACTTTTTGCTGTATTGACAACTCATATGGTTGTAGTCGTGTTTGGCATGACAGATCTAGGACCAGGCTACAACAACTACAGTATCAGGAGCAAATGAAGTATTTGATGAGATGTAGCTAACTTCCAACACAAATATCTTACCAGCAGACTTGCGAAAGGGAGCCCAATCAATGTGGTAAACGTGTCCCTTAACTGCAAGCAAAATCTGTAACATGAACAGGGAGAAAACCATGATGAACATGAAATGTTCAAGAATATACAGTAGATATGCTACAAATCACTTGCCTATGCTGTATGTGATGTAGCATACTCTATACAATAGGCTCCCACATGACAAGGAACAATAAAATAATTGGCTGCACACTACATACAGTATGGGACGCGGACAATGAATCTCAGGAGGTTACAAACACAATCGATATTATATTATTATTCATGAGTCATGACGTGCGGTACCAAACCACAGTATGTGACGACATTATCTAAATATTTTAGAAACACACACAAGCACACACATACTTAATAAGTCAACACACACACCTCACCGTTAACAAGTAATGGACGGCTTTTGCCCCCCCCCCCAAAAAAAGAAAAGATGCTAAATTAAATAGTAGAATTGAAGCCAAACAAATTGTCCTGGAGAGGCTGTCTATCATAGGCTACACCCCAATTTCACACTCCACACTCTCTCACTCTGCGCGCATGTGTGTGTGCTGCTGAGGATAGAGAGAGTGAGAGAGGAGCCTTGGCCTAGGCTATTGTTGATTGCGAAGATGGAGGCTTTTTTCATTGAAGTAAAACGAAAGTTAGAGGATAAAGAGTATGCCTACAGTGAAAAAACTACAAGCGGAATGTCCTTTGTGTGGACAAGTTTTACTATTGTAGTGGACAAAGATGAGAAGAGCGTTGTCAAGGCCAAATGCAAGCCACTGTGCAAATCGCTATTCAGAGAGAATGCAATTTTGGAACGTAAATGTATTTATTTTCGTATTTATAATCATATGCTTTATCATTAGCCTATTATTATTGTATATCGTTATTATTATTGTAGGTCTATTAATCTAAACCAGCTCTTTAAATACGCTAAACGTGTTTTGTTTAATTCTGCTGAGACATTTTCGTTGGCTAAATTAAGTTAGAATTGTCTTTTCAATTGTGTGCTCCATCTTTAGTTTAAGATAAGTTAGTTATAAGAAGGCCCATTGTAAAATAAATATCATTAGAGGTTAATTGCTGCAATATAGCGTGTTCAAAACTTTTGTGATGTTTTAAACCAGTTCGTCTTTTTAAACCAAGTCTTTTGTTTCATTCTGTTGAGCCATTTTCTTTGGCCAAATTAAGTTGCAACTGTAATGTTGTGTTTGCCATATTATAACAGCCTGCTCGTATTTTCCCTATAAATAATGGCTTGACTTACTTTTGATATTACCCTAATAAAGTTTAGAAACTTTTGTGAAGGCTATTATTAAGCTTAACTACTGCCGGCTTATGATATGAAGGCAGTGTGCACCAGCGCTGCAACTGAATCCGACAGTTGAACTTGAGGTGAGGAATGTTTTAGGCCTACCAGAGTCAAACAATATAATACTTATCTTTAAACAAATATTTGGATCAGAAATATAGGAATAAGCTTCCTTCTGTATGCCTATATCTGTCTAGCAGACACAGTAGCCATCTGACAAATGCATGTCGGTGTCAAAGCAAGCTGCCGGCATATCTCTATCTCTCTGGGGCTTCTCTTCCTTTATGTCATTTTTTCTAATATTAATATCATACAGTGGACGCAAATGCATGCAATGCTCTGATGCACTTAGTGCTCAAATTGCCAAAAACTGAACCGGGAAGTGGACAATTATTGTTTTAGGAAAGTAAAAACCAATAAAGCCAGGGGCTATAAAGTTTAGCATATGCTACACATCAAAAAAAAAAATGGCTGTTTTTAAGGTCACGTAGCCTGACCTAATTGCTAATTTGGCCAATATCCCTCATTAATTGATGGCGCTGGCTGCACCAGGTCGGAGGTTTCATTATCTCTCTCTTTCTACTCTTGGATTTGAATGCATATAGATGTCCGGTAAATTGCTCAAATGTCCGTAAATTAAAATCTTTCCAGTCACGTTGTCCGGCGCAAACTCTTCCTGACGGAAACCCTGGCACAGACGTCAATTCAATGTCTATTCCACATTGGTTCAATGTCATTTCGTTTAAATGACGTGGAAACAACGTTGATTCAACCAGTGTGTGCCCAGTGAGACGTCTCACACAAACACCACCGTAGAGTAGGTGATAGCCTTGTTTTCGCAAACGTTAACAAAAAACGAGTCCTTGACAAAGGCTCCAGACTCACATTAGTAATGTAATCCCTTCCAGCATCATTCAAGTCCAACCAAATAGACGATGACCTTCCCATTTCAACCACTACACAGTCTCTGGCTTTATTCCTGTGGCTCTGACTCTCCTTCTGTAGTTTATTCCCAAATTACACCATATTCCCTTTTTAGTGCACTTCTTTTGACCAGAGCCCTATGGGCCCTGGTCAAAATGAGTGCACCACATTAGGAAAAGGGTGCCACTTGGGATGCAGCGTGCAGCGACGCAGACTCTATTTTCATAAGTGACAGTGTGAGTTTAGGAATGGAGCGGCAATTCGACTTTCAACTGAGATTAACGGTGGGATAGAGCATGGTGATGGATTGGGATGTCAACCCCGCTGTTCACTTTGCATTTTCGTGGAGCCTCCTAACCGTCCAGCCAAGTGAGTTAAAACTGCTCTTTAATATTTACGCCGATGATATATGGCAATACAATAGACTAGCCTGGTGGGTCATGGTCAAAATATGTATTTATTTTTTCCTGCGAAGTGATATCATTGTGATAGCATTGTTCTTCAAACGCTGGCGAAGGCTGACGCCGAAACGTGTGCATTTGTTCTGACACCTGCTGCTCAGAAAATACATTCAAACTTAAAAAATACTTCAGTGACTGAGTTTTTCCCTCCTTCAAGTAATAGCATCCACCATTTTGTTACGAAAAGCTATTTGTTGCATTAGCTACAGTGTACATACTGGTTTTCTGTGGCAAAGTTCTCCAAAATAGTTAGCGCTGTGGTTTCCAGCTGGCTCTGTGTGGATATGCACCCCATCAAGTTTCCCACCAACCTGCAGAGTTGTGTGAGAAAGTCTAATATTTCATTTTCACACATCATTAACACTTATTTAAGCCAAGACAATTATCCAACTTACTATATCATTGTTTTACTGTCTAAATAAGATGGATGACATAATATTTTGAATAACAGGCACCAGCAAGTGCAAATGCAGGTCTGATGTGAGACTAAATATAGCAATAGAATATCAACATGTTTTCAATTCCCACAGTACACAAGGGGTAAAATCCCAAATGAAATGTTTACTGTTAATAGAACACAACCAATTTTGCGATCCTACTCTGAGTGGACGGCTCTATCTGCTGTCTGAAACAGCTGAAAGAGGAGAAGGCAGGTAGGTTTGATTTGATAATATTGTGTGGTTCTTGTCAGCCAAAACACGCAATTACCAACAGGGATCTGATCTCTTACATGTGCAAATTCAGGTTCTCAATGGCCAAGCATCTTCCATGTGGAGTTTGGGAGTACAAAGACAGAAACGCCAGGCATTCTTTCCGCACCGCCGCCATTCCTGATGCTAACAAGTCAACAATGTACTCTTCGGAGGCTGGGCATCTCATCAGCATCTTTTGGTTTTCATCTGAAAGCAAGCAGCCCAGGAGAAAAAATCAGCAACAGGAAGACAGTGACAGTTGTGGCAAAGATTGAATTTAATAATACATTGCATGCACTTTGAATCGATTTGAATGCTATTTGTCAGGGGATGATTGTAGGCCTACTTTAAATGCAATCGCAACAATATAATTGCACTTGCCTCTTTAATTGGCAGATATTTTACATCAAATGCATTTCCCCTATTTTGACATTGGCACAACAGGTTTTGGATAGCTGTATAATTGATTTGTCACCGTTTGGGAGAAGAAGGAGCAATTATTTTCTCTTGGTAACACGTGTTCATGAATTTTGATGTGGTAAAAGGGGAAGTCCAGGATTCAAACAACAATGAAGCAGTCACAAAGTGTGTGTTTACAACTACAATGTTGACAAATAATGGAGTAAAACAAGCGTATATTTTGTGGTTTCTGCAAGACATGAGGCATGTATAAATTATATTCTTCAAGAATCAATGGCTATATCATTCATAAAAAATGGATGTACCAATCCCAGATTGCCACTTAAGCACACATTGCTTGTGTAACTACAGAACAAGTGGGTACTTAATAAGGAGTTGGCAAAAATGCATGACAGGCAGAATAATGAGAAAACAATGGGATAATTGAAGATGTTTGGCATTTCACGCATTTTTTTTCACACAATTTCTTCTTGACAAAAAAAATCTATGTGCAAAAAAAGACGAGGAAATATCACTCTGATGCCTGTCTACAAACCATTTCCATCGCAAACCACCCTCCACAATTTCAGCACGGACACGCATAGCTCCTCTGCGCATGGCGCTGTCGATTTCTGCAACAGGCAACTGAAAATAAGGAAACCCAATTGTGTTCTTCATTGAGTACAGGCATATTTTTCTCATTACTTTGTGCTGAAAACTTGAACCACTTTCCTGACAATATGTGCTGGTCTGAAATATGACCACAAGTCCACAATGCTTCACGAGAACAATTGCGGACGACTTTAGGCTAATAATACCCTCGCTAATTTCACATGAGGGAGTTGTGATTAGTGTCTCACCCTACATAACCCCTACTATATATACACGTAGTACATTGCGTGGGGCACAGCACATTACAGGTTCATCCAAATCTCTAAAGGAGCTCATTCTATTTTGGCAATATTTAACTAGCGACTAACAGAGAGCGAGTCACTTTTAAAAGACATCATCTCCTTGGTTTGAAAAACTTTTTGGGACCATGGTTGGCTGACTGTCCTTAACTCCCTATCAGTCAGCCAGTCAGGGGCATCTCTCGAGTCCCCTTACCTTCTTACGGTGTCATTGGTTTGGATGATACTGAAGCCATTGTTTAATCGGAACAGCGTCTGGCCAGTGCCTGTTAGGAAGAGCAGATAACGTCAGGACTGGGAGGCCTCTCCGTACCTCAGTGAGCCACATACATCATCACAGTGCGCCCGTGGCCAGGCTTCAGAAACACAATGCCTGGCGGTCAAGGGCAGGAGAGAGTGGAATAAATAAAACTCATCCAGAGCCAAAGATCCTCCGCTATTTCCCTCATAAAGATGGTGAGACCGGGCGTGTGTGCAGAGAAAATCTAGAAGAGCGGGAAAAAAAGCTCCCCTGAGGTGATTTGGTGGCGAGAGAGCCGGTAATGTCAGGCAGGCCGTTTCTACACTCTTCTTAGAGATGTTCAACTGGGAATTATGTTACATTTGCCCTTTCATTGAATGACATTGTAAGACAGTCAGTTTTACAAGCAGTAGATTATCTGACTGGTTGTATTCATCCATATGAGGGAAGGGAAAACACAGACTGGAAATATGTGGTAGTAGTCTACAATTGATCATTGATTATTGTCACTGGTGGTTTAGTTGATTATAGTGCGAACGTGTGTGCATCTTAGGCCCAGTGCACTCAAAATTCAGTTTTTTCCTGTGTTTTTTATCATAATGTACAACAGCTGATGAAACTAACACTGTAACGTGTGGACAAAATGTGATCAGTGTTATTTTCTGCTGGTTGAAAATACAATGTACACAGGACCTTCTAATCAGCCCCACTCACACCACTCCCAGACAGTCCTAGCCAAATTCTTGCTCGAGAAATAGTGTTTTGCTCAAAAGCAATTTTTATGGAAAACTATTACAGTAAGGTACTTCATTGTTACCCAGAAATTATTTGACATTGGTATAAAAACGGCTGCATTGGGCTTTTAAATTATGTAAAATGGGAAAAATCTGTGACAACTAAAATGTCCAATTATTCAACATAAAAGCTTGTATACCCTAGCTACTGTACAGCACTACACACGTTTTGCATAAGTCATCCAGTACTGTACCTCTGCATTCTACACAATCTGAGGTTTTGGTAATAGAACAGCTCCCAAATGGATGCTTGGATTGTAAACACATATTTATCATTACACTTCCGTGTGTCCTTTCCCCTGCCTACCTAGCGCCTCGGCTGGGCAATATTGGGGAGTTTGCTGAACTGTGATAAACAAAATGAACCATGAAGAGAAATCAATAGCGCAGAGGGGTCAGGTCAGGTCTTCCCTTCTGGTTTTTATTTTCAGAGGATTACAAATTGACCATAACCACCACAACAAACATTAGGTCTGTGTAGTGATTTGATCTCCTAGGAGTTTCACATTTCTTCAGGGACAGTAGATGAACTGCATTTCTCGGAGTCGACTACTAGAACCATGAATAAGAGAAACCCACCTGTCAACGCTGTCCTCCCTTGACCTGAAGGAGCATCCATTGACATCCTTCGGGCCCACAGGATAGGATGAGGAGGGTTGGGGAAGCGAAGCGAAAAAATAACATTCACACACACACACTCACACAAGATTTGGAGGGATGGCGAAACTCCCAACAGCGTACTCACAGTCTGTAATGGCGTGTGATAGAAGCTTGAGCCCTCCGCAGTAGTATAACGGGAACTGATCGGGTCTGTCCAGCTTTTTCAACAGTTGGAGCACTGTCGTGGCCTTTTCTTCTCCCTTATCAAACTCCTCCCACGCTTTGCTTTCCTGGCATTCTCTTTCTTCCTCCAAATCCACTTGGGTCAGATACTCTTGAGGAAGAGAGGAGAAAACATGGGCTCGGAGACAGATGGCTTCTGAGGAGCCTAGTATGAGGTAACCTCGTTGCAGTGGATCAAAGGTGTGTAGAACAGAATGACCACCGTGTTTCTCATAATATGCATTCATATGTTGTAAATGGCATCATATGCTATAAACAGGTAGTAGGGCCACAGATTAGAAAGGAAACAACTTTGCAAGGAGGCCATACGAATATTTCCTAACCCTGCTGAATTAGAGGCATCACCGATTAAATAAATGGATTCAGTAATTATCTTACTTTCAATACATTTAGGGAAAGTTAATGAGGTATTCCAGAAACGTTGTTGCCGTCTTTTCAGATGATTCATAACATCTCCATAATCACACATCAACAACGAACAACAGCGTCAAACATGTGAAAATTATAGTGTCATTATTCATTGGGAATCCATCCTAATCTAAATTGACACAAAACAGTGAAATGAGCAAGCGACTCGGAACAAAACGTTATTGGACCATCTGTTTTAATGACACATAATAAGCTTTTTTGACAACGGCAATGATGGCACAAAGAGAAAAAAAATGCTTTATTTGCAAGGTAACAATGAGTGCCATCCAGCTTTGGGTTGTCATTGTAGGCTTGTCCTTGTTACAGGGCTGTTATCATACGTAAATAAATGAGGATGCCTGACAGACCTCTCTGCCGAGAGGGGATGATTTGGTGACAAGATGGTGGGGTGTGATCAGGAGTCAGGACAAAATGTGAATTTTGGCTAAGGGATAGGTTGGTTTCTATAATATATATGAATAGAGTGTACATAAAAAAAACAGTAATTTCTGATTAATCAGGAAGAATCACATCCCTGATGATGGTGGGTTAGCCTAGGTCCTTGGGTTCCCCTACTGGTGGAGATTTGATTTGGCCCTCCAAGTTTTCTGGGCAAAAAAATAATTACACCTGCAGCTGAATCTAGTTGATGATCCTCGCCCTATGGTTACATGGGTCATATATAACCCTTACATAGTACGACGTTTGCTGAGTTTGCTCATAAATTATTTGCGAGGCATCTATGTAGTGTTTATTGACATGTTATGAACGCTCTAATAAACCCTTTATAAATTGTAGTTTGTTTAAGTGGGACCATGAGCGAATCTGAGTAATAGACTTCACTAGCAACAAAACTTTTCAGCGTGTTATATTGCCTTACCTTTGAGCATCTTTTCCCGTCCTGGCTCAATTTCCAGTATCTTTTGATAGCACATTCGTGACTGCAAAAGAGAGATATGTCAATTACGTTTCCTACAGCTACCTTTGGTCATGAGATAGGCTGATGCACTCTACTAATCTCAACCAGAGCCATAGATCAATATATAGGACTCTGGTCTCAGTAATACACACAGACAGAGCGTAAGCAGAAATGTTGAGACCATTAAAAGAAAGAAATGCAGTCACTTTGTATTTTAAATATTGTATTAAGCAGAACTCTCGCAGGAATATATTTGCTGAAGGAAGGGTAAGCTTAAAAAGTTGCAAAATCTGCATTTTAGGAGATCAATACAAGGTTTGAAGCAGATAGGCATCCTGGATGACTGAATACGGTGGTAGGCTGTTTTCTCTGCAATGCAGTTAGATACGGTTCAAATGAAACGGAATGCCCACCTCGTTATAATTCTCAAGTGCCAGGTATGCTTTCCCCATGTGAAGATACGCTTTAACACACTTGTCATTACACTGTAACGAAATAATAGGAGCAAGAGAATCATACGGGACACGTCAACTGAAACACATCATCTGCAATATGGACATCCTTAACACAAAACTGGACCAAAACCACATTTACTCAAGCTTCAAATATGGTACTCCCTTGAATTAGGCCAAACCCATTGTCTAGTTAGTTTGTATGTTTTTCTAAATAGATTGTCCTGAAAGGATTTTTTTTGTTACTGGTTTTATTACAGATTCTAAGGGGTATATACAGTACTCCAACCCACTTTCCTCCCCTCTCCACACCACTTACAGTTCATTGCTGTCACTGAGCACTGTACTGTACTCTACACTGCACGGTATGATCTGTGCTCCCAGGACACTACAGGATCACAAGTGCACTGCCTGGAATGGCGTTATGAAGAATGAGGGAGCTAGTGATTGACCCAAAGTTCCTAGTCAGCCTTACCTTTAGAGCCCACTCACAGTCACTTATGGCCTCCTTATATTTCTCCAGTTTGATATAGGACTGCAGAGGAAAAAGTGGGGGGGGGAAAGTGGATAGATAGTATTCAACATACTGTTTTTAAGTTAACTAAAGTGAAGTGAAGCTGAAATGAAGTTGAGAGTACTTGTGCTCTGTTGGTATACAGCGGCTGCATGTCTCGTCGCTCGTCTAAACCGTCGCTATAAAGCTTCACAGCCGTCTCGTATTCTCCCTGGGCGTATGCTTCGTTCCCCTTTTCTTTAAGGGCTGAGGGAATAAGGGCATAAACAAATACAGTGTCAGGTTAAAAACAGCTGAATTAAGAGAGACCCTAATTATGAAATTGCAAGAGCTAATCCATGCTAGAGAAATGACTTCGTACACACCATTTGCCTTCTCCTGTCTCATTTGTCTCCTTTTGTGTCTGTCCTCTGCATCGCTTTCCATCATTTTCATGAAATGATCTACAGAATTAAGGAGAAAATAAAACAATATTCTCAAACAAGTGTTTTATATGGAATGTAAAGTCTACATTTCTAAACGGCGAAATTAGATAATGATTTAATGAGAAGAACATTTGTGGGTCATTAGTGGTCAGCTGGTCACATAGTAGTTCAGTCTTGGAGTTGCACTAAACTTTGCACTAAATGATGTTAAATACGATGGGAATCCTTTGGGATTGACTCTATTCCACTCTTTGTACCTGAGTACAGTACGTGTACTGATATTCCATTTTACACTAGGCACAGAAGAGGACCATGTAAGAAGCAGAACCAATTGAAATGAATTACAATTGAATTGGGGACTACAGTACATACTTTTCACAGGGAGGGATTTAGAGAGGACTAACTGGATTACGAAAAAGAGAAATGATTTGGAAACATAAGCACAGGCACAGAATACATTTGAGGACAAACAAAAAGAACTACAGGAACTTATTCAAGAAAGATCAAGTGTAATATATTATAAAAAATTAAGCGAAATAAAGGGATTTGGGGAAAAATGCACCAAACTATTTTTTAATACTCAAAATAGAAATGCTATCAAAAATAATTTACAGAAACTTGTTACAAATGACGGAGTCTTCCATGATTCACCAAACAATATTTAGAAAGAGGAACCAAAGTACTTCCTGCATAAGTTTTTGTTTCAGTCTCCTCCATCTCCACTAACTGAAGTTAATTGTAAGGATCTTTTTCTATTAATAGTGTCAAATTAATAGCTGTACAGAAAGACTCATGTGAAAGCCAAATTACAGAGGAGGAACTTCTTGATGCAATTAAGGCCGTTAAGTCTGTGAAAACTCCAGGGCTGGATGACTTACCAGTTGAGGTATATCAAACCTTTTTTGATGTACTCAGAGGTCCGTTATTAACCTGTTTTAACCACTCCTATAAAAATGATAGACTATCAGATACTCAGATTTCAATATTACTGAAACAAGACCCAGGTGGTAAATATAAAGATCCAGTCCACCTAAAAAAAATGGAGGCCCCTTACATTGTTGTGATGCCAAAATTCTAGCAAAATGCATAGAGCATAGAATTGAAAAGGTATTGTCGGATATTATTCATCCTAATCAAAAAGTTTTTTTAAATGGACGATACATTGGAGATAATATAAGACAAGTACTGGAAACAATAGAAAACTATGAAAAATCTGAGAAACCGGACCTGGTATTCATAGCTGATTTTGAAAAGGCCTTTGATAAAGTAGACTAGAACTTATATATAAATGGACTATTTTCATTTTGGGGCATCTCTTATACAATGAGTTAAAGTTATGTATAGTATCCCCAGGTGTAAAATAGTAAATAATGGCTACTTCTCAGAAACCATTTTTATTTTATTTAACTAGGCAAGTCAGTAAAGAACAAACTATTATTTACAATGACGGCCTACTCCGGCAAACCCGGACGACGCTGGGCCAATTGTGCACCGCCCTATGGGACTCCCAATCACAACTGGATGTGATACAGCCTGGATGCGAACCAGGGACTGTAGTGACGCCTCTTGCACTGAGATGCAGTGTCTTAGACCGCTGCGCCACTCAGGAGCCCAGTATTAAACTGTCAAGAGGAGTGAAACAATATTGTCCACTATTGGCATTAGTATTTATATGGCCATCGAAATGTTAGTTATGAAAATTGGATCCAACAATATCAATGGGCTAGAAATCCAGGGCTTAAAAACAAAGGTGTCCTTGTACGCTGACGACTCATGTTTTCTTTTAAATCCGCAATTTGTATCCCTGCACAGCCTCATAGAGGATCTAGATCATTTCTCTAACCTCTCTGGATTACAACCAAACTATGATAAGTGGATCACAAAAAAATGCTAACTTTTACATTTCCCTGTATTTTACCAATAAAATGGTCTGACGGTGAAGTGGACATACTCTGTATTCATATCCCGAAAGAAAGAAACGATCTCACTACAATACATTTTTATAGAAAGGTAGCAAAAATAGATAACATCTTGCTACTATGGAAAGGTAAATACCTGTGTATTTGTGGACAAATCACCCTGTATAATGATTTAGTCATATCCCAGTTTACCTACTTACATATGGCCCTGCCTACACCGAATGACTTGTTTTTATAATTATACGAGCAAAAGATATTCCTCTTTATTTGGAATGGCAAGCCAGACAAAATTTAAACCCGCCTATATACAGTGGGGAGAACAAGTATTTGATACACTGCCGATTTTGCAGGTTTTCCTACTTACAAAGCATGTAGAGGTCTGTAATTTTTATCATAGGTACACTTCAACTGTGAGAGACGGAATCTAAAACAAAAATCCAGAAAATCACATTGTATGATTTTTAAGTAATTAATTAGCATTTTATTGCATGACATAAGTATTTGATACATCAGAAAAGCAGAACTTAATATTTGGTACAGAAACCTTTGTTTGCAATTACAGAGATCATAGGTTTCCTGTAGTTCTTGACCAGGTTTGCACACACTGCAGCAGGGATTTTGGCCCACTCCTCCATACAGACCTTCTCCAGATCCTTCAGGTTTCGGGGCTGTCGCTGGGCAATACGGACTTTCAGCTCCCTCCAAAGATTTTCTATTGGGTTCAGGTCTGGAGACTGGCTAGGCCACTCCAGGACCTTGAGATGCTTCTTACGGAGCCACTCCTTAGTTGCCCTGGCTGTGTGTTTCGGGTCGTTGTCATGCTGGAAGACCCAGCCACGACCCATCTTCAATGCTCTTACTGAGGGAAGGAGGTTGTTGGCCAAGATCTCGCGATACATGGCCCCATCCATCCTCCCCTCAATACGGTGCAGTCGTCCTGTCCCCTTTGCAGAAAAGCATCCCCAAAGAATGATGTTTCCACCTCCATGCTTCACGGTTGGGATGGTGTTCTTGGGGTCGTACTCATCCTTCTTCTTCCTCCAAACACGGCGAGTGGAATTTAGACCAAAAAGCTCTATTTTTGTCTCATCAGACCACATGACCTTCTCCCATTCCTCCTCTGGATCATCCAGATGGTCATTGGCAAACTTCAGACGGGCCTGGACATGCGCTGGCTTGAGCAGGAGGAACTTGCGTGCGCTGCAGGATTTTAATCCATGACGGCGTAGTGTGTTACTAATGGTTTTCTTTGAGACTGTGGTCCCAGCTCTCTTCAGGTCATTGACCAGGTCCTGCCGTGTAGTTCTGGGCTGATACCTCACCTTCCTCATGATCATTGATGCCCCACGAGGTGAGATCTTGCATGGATCACCAGACCGAGGGTGATTGACCGTCATCTTGAACTTCTTCCATTTTCTAATAATTGCGCCAACAGTTGTTGCCTTCTCACCAAGCTGCTTGCCTATTGTCCTGTAGCCCATCCCAGCTTTGTGCAGGTCTACAATTTTATCCCTGATGTCCTTACACAGCTCTCTGGTCTTGGCCATTGTGGAGAGGTTGGAGTCTGTTTGATTGAATGTGTTTTGACAGGTGTCTTTTATACAGGTAACGAGTTCAAACAGGTGCAGTTAATACAGGTAATGAGTGGAGAACAGGAGGGCTTCTTAAAGAAAAACTAACAGGTCTGTGAGAGCCGGAATTGTTACTGGTTGGTAGGTGATCAAATACTTATGTCATGCAATAAAATGCTAATTAATTACTTAAAAATCATACAATGTGATTTTCTGGATTTTTGTTTTAGATTCCGTCTCTCACAGTTGAAGTGTACCTATTATAAAAATTACAGACCTCTACATGCTTTGTAAGTAGGAAAACCTGCAAAATTGGCAGTGTATCAAATACTTGTTCTCCCCACTGTATATATAATGAATATGAATTTGGAGAGCTGAAATGATTAAATATTCAAGAATTTAACCTCTACACTAAAGGCTTCAGACATACAAAAGTAGTATTTAAATCCGAACTGGTTTTCCAGCAGATTAGTAAGAATGGCTAACCCCGGTTTAAAAAACTTCCCTTTTCCCTTTATTCAGATTACAACCTCTCACTTTCGTTTATTTGAAAATGAAATCATCTCCAGAATATCTCCAGCTATTTTTTTTAAATAAGCCATAGAAAGCTGGTTGCAATTTCAGCTTAATCTACCAGAAAAGACCGAACAAATATTACAACAAATATTATGGTCCAACTCATATATTGTAACTGATAAAAAAAAATGTTTTTAAATCTATCATCTTTGTTAATGATATCATAAATTGGACTGGTGGAGTTATGTCACACATGCAGCTAACAAAAATATATGGAAATGTCTGCTCTATCCAAAAATACAACCAACTGATTGCAGCATTACCGTGAAAATGGAAGAGGCAAGTGGAAGGGGGAGAAGATAAGGAACCTGTCAGTCAACCCTACATTAAAGACCAAATTTGGTTAAAGAAAATTGTGCTAAATAAAAAAGTATACCAGTTTAATTTAAGGACCCAAAAATGAACAGCTGAGCCATACAGTTTGCAAAATAGTTGGGAAGAGATTTTTGATCTACTGATTCCATGGCACATGGTTTGTGAACTGATTCAAATTATGATATAAAATTCTTGCAATCAATAGTATGTTATGTATATGGGGGACACAACCATCCCAGCTCTGTAGATTTTGCTGCGATGAGACAGAATCATTAAATCAATTGTTTCGGTACTGCCCATACGTAGTTTGCTTTTGGTCATAGGTTCAGGAATAGCTGAAGATTTGCAACTTTACCTGGAGCCAACTCTGCAAATAGCACAAATATAATACTACTCTTAGTAAAATTACAGCAGGGTTGAAAAAGATATGGTAATTAGACATCAAAACGGGATGTTTCACAGGGATAGATGGGAGGGGTTGAGAGTAGCTGAAGGGTGGGACTAAAAACAAATAAAACAAATAAAAAATGATAACTATTGTAAAATATACAGTGTCCGTAAAATGTATATAGTATGATTAAGCTGGAAGTAGAAGCCTAAGCATTGTCGTCCATTAGTTTACTCCAATTAGGGGAGGGGTGTATGGGTTAGGGGAGATTGCATCATTTCCAAACAATTACAATGATAGAACCCCCAATATATCTGCAATATTAAAGCTAATCTAACTCCTAACAAAAAAGAAAATACAATTTAATAAAACACTGTTACCGAACATTGACAGGCTGATCTTGGTAATCCAGTCAAGGGTATTGACATCCATATGCTATTGAATTGGAATTTACTGTGTGGTGCAATTTACTAGGTTTGAATCGTATTTATTCTGAGTAAAGCCGATTGATGTTTAGGGATGTATTTATTTATTTTAAACAAATGTTTAGGGATAGTGCAATTAAAGGTGGAGTTGCAGATTAAATAGACCCAGTGCTCTGGGCAGTATGATGTAGTACCATGTAAGCACTTGAAGGGGCAATCTGCAGTTCAAAGAACAACAAAGTGGCCATCCCGCCAGCGTTTTGGTAAACAGCTGAGGGACGTGGCTGGAGAAATGTAAACACTCTCAAATTCATAGACAGAGCTATGGATTCAAGGACTGACTGACCATCCATGAGATCAAAATGATAGTTTTAACTTTGCTTTGAGGCTATACAGTGTTTGTTGACAATAACATTGTTTACAAATCGCAGGTGGCCCCTTTAAAGGGACGAATCCTAACTTGAGATACATGCACTGTAATACAGAGCCAGACGCTACCCAAACTTTTCGTGTTTGATTTATGCAAACACTTTTCGTGTTTGATTTATGCAAATGTGAAGGACATTACGCTGCTTACTTATTAGCGAGTACCACTTCCTCGGCTCATACCGAGGCTTGAACCCATGATCTCTGCCTCGTAAACACGGACCACTGCCCTACTGAACCATCTTACCCAGTAGCGCTACCGAAAATCTAGCTATTTGTCAACGCAAGTGGAGACACTTCAGGTGAGTTTCACAGATCGCGATCTGCTACACATCTTGAGTTCCATGCTCAAATGAAGGAGTGGTTCCTAAATGATTGCTTATATAGTTGTTCCAAACCTTATAATCTCATCATACAGCAAAACAGAGACCCATTTTAGCTCTACACACCTGCACTTGAACTGGGATCATTTTGTGAACCCTGAAATAAAAGAATAGAAGAAAAATATTCAAAAACACACGTTTCTGCAGCGTCACATCAAATTACTCAACTGTAACTTCTAAGACCAAAAAAATCGAATTAGCCAAACGAAAGGATGCTAAAAATGTACCTGCTGTTATACAATGCACACGTAACCAACCTATTACAGACCACAGGAAAGACCTCAAGTAGATTGGTATACAATCTGAAAAGTCATTATGTGCTTGCTTTGTGCAGAGCGAGAGTGAGTATTGAGCTGTTACCGTCGGTGCAGGTGCCTGTTGTGAGCGATTGGTGTTTATCACCGTCCTGTTGAGGAGTGTTTTGCATGGTTCCTCCTTCTCCTTCAAGGTACTTATGTAGCAATCAGCCTTTTCCACAGCTCTCTGCTGAGACGTTACATCAGAGGAGTTCAGATCCTTGACCAGGTCGCCTGTATAAAAACATCACAGATTACACAGAGTAAACTAAAGAGATTAAATCAAATACAATTTTATTTGTCACACGCCCCCGAATAAAATGGGTGTAGTCTTTACCGTGAAATGCTTGCTTACGAGCCCTTCCCAATGATGCAGAGTTAAAAAATAATAATAAAAAGGAAATAATAACACAAGAGGAATAAAATACACAAGGATGAAGCTACAGTATATATATATAGAGAGTACCGGTACCAGATCAATGTGCAGGGGTACGAGGTAATTGAGGTATGCATTTACATGAAGGCAGGGTAAAGAGACTAGGCATCAAGATAGATAATAATGAGAGTAAAAATAAAGAACAGAGTAGCAACAGCATGTAATGACTGTAAAAGTGTGTGTGTGTGTGTCGGTATGCATGTGTGTATTTGTGTTGCCGTTATACGTGTGTGTGTGTTATCTACATGTACTGTATGTGTGTGCATGTATGTAATGTATGTGAATGTGTGGGTCTTTTGTGTGAGTGTCAGTGTGTGAGTACGTAAGGTGTATGTACTGTATAGTCTTGTGAGCGTGCATAGAGTCACTGCAAGATAGGGTCAGTGCAAATTGAGCGGGTAACCATTTAATTAACTATATAGCAGTCTTATGGATATGGGGTAGAAGCTGTCGCAGAGCCTGCTGGTCCGAGAGTCGATGCTGAGGTACCGTTTGCCGGACAGTAGCAGAGTGAACAGTATATGGCTTGGGTAGCTGGAGTCTTTGGTCATTTTTCACGCCTTTCTCCGACACCGCCTGATTATATTAAAAAATATATATATATTTAACCAGGTAGGCCAGTTGAGAACATGTTCTCATTTACAACTGCGACCTGGCCAGGATAAAGCAAAGCAGTGCGACACAAACAACACAGAGTTACGCATGGGATAAACAAACGTACAGTCAATAACGCCATTAAAAAATCTATATACAGTGTGTGCAAATGTAGTAAGATTAGGGAGGTAGGGCAATAAATAGGCCATAGTGGCTAAATAATTACAATTTATTATTAATACTGGAGTGATAGATGTGCAGAAGATGAATGGGCAAGTAGAGATACTGGGGTGCAAAGGAGCAAAAAAGAAATAACAATATGGGGATGAGGTAGTTGGGTGGGCTATTTACAGATGGGCTGGATACAGGTGCAATGATCGGTAAGCTGCTCTGACAGCTGATGCCTAAAGTTAATGAGGGAGATATAAGACTCTATCTTCAGTGATATTTGCAATTCGTTCCAGTCATTGGCAGCAGAGAACTGGAAGGAAAGGCGGCCAAACGAGGAGTTGGCTTTGGGGATGACCAGTGAAATATACCTGCTGAAGCGCGGAAGGATGCTTTGTTGCAAAATAGGAAGCTGATTCTAGATTTAGTTTTGGATTGGAGATGCTTAATGTGAGTCTGGAAGGAGAGTTTACAGTCTAACCAGACACCTAGGTATTTGTAGTTGTCCACATATTCTCAGTCAGAACCGTCCAGAGTAGTGATGCTAGACGGGCAGGCATTGAATGTCAATGTATGGCATTGAGGCTCGTCTGGAGGTTTGTTAATACAGTGTCCAAAGAAGGGCCAGAAGTATACAGAATGGTGTCGTCTGCGTAGAGGTGGATCAGAGAATCACCCGCAGCAAGAGCGACATCATTGATGTATACAGAGAAAAGAGTCAGCCCGAGAATTGAACCTTGTGGCACCCCCATGGATACTGCCAGAGGTCCGGACAACAGGCCCTCCGATTTGACACACTGAACTCTATCTGAGAAGTAGTTGTTGAACCAGGCGAGGCAGTCATTTGAGAAACCAAGGCTGACATAGAGGTCCTGGATGGCAGGGAGCTCAGACCCAGTGATGTACTGGGCTGTCTGCACCATCCTCTGTAGCGCGCTGCGGTTGAGCGCAATGCATTTGCCATTCCAAACGGTGATGCAGTCAGTCAAGATGCTCTCAACAGAGCAGATGTAGAACTTTTTGAGGATCCAAGGGCCCATGCTAAATCTTGTCAGCCTCCTGAGGGGGAAGAGGCACTGTTGTGCTGTCCTGGCAGCCTTGCGAGTGTTGGCTTGTTGAAAGAATTTACTCACATTGGCCACAGAGAGCGAGATCACACAGATTAAAGGGATAGTCCACCCAAATGACAAAATTACATTTTAAGCACTCAGACAAGGTAAGATACACTGTATATACTGCTTCCAGAGTAAGGAAACCAGCGACATTTTGTAATTTGGGTAAAATATCCCATTAGATGTGTTGACTTTGTCAAGGTTGTAGCCTGCCTTCAGCAGTAGACTATTCTTTATCACTGCATTACCCTGAAATGACTGTGCGCCTCACTGATCTAAAGTAGCTATCTAGCTATTGTAGACGATACCCTATCAGGAATAAACAAATAAAGGTGAAACAAATAAGGGTCTTTCCATTTAATTTCAATCACTTTTTGACTGCACCCTTTTTGAATTGAACAAAACTTACCATACATATTTGCTCATGGTAGAAGTGGTCAGAAAGTAACTTTTTAGACGTGAATGCCAAAATACACTGCTCAAAAAAATAAAGGGAACACTAAAATAACACATCCTAGATCTGAATGAATGAAATATTCTTATTAAATACTTTTTTCTTTACATAGTTGAATGTGCTGACAACAAAATCACACAAAAATGATCAATGGAAATCAAATTTATCAACCCATGGAGGTCTGGATTTGGAGTCACACTCAAAATTAAAGTGGAAAACCACACTACAGGCTGATCCAACTTTGATGTAATGTCCTTAAAACAAGTCAAAATGAGGCTCAGTAGAGTGTGTGGCCTCCACGTGCCTGTATGACCTCCTTACAAAGCCTGGGCATGCTCCTGATGAGGTGGCGGATGGTCTCCTGAGGGATCTCCTCCCAGGCCTGGACTAAAGCATCCGCCAACTCCTGGACAGTCTGTGGTGCAACGTGGCGTTGGTGGATGGAGCGAGACATGATGTCCCAGATGTGCTCAATTGGATTCAGGTCTGGGGAACGGGCGGGCCAGTCCTGCCTTCCTCTTGCAGGAACTGCTGACACACTCCAGCCACATGAGGTCTAGCATTGTCTTGCATTAGGAGGAACCCAGGGCCAACCGCACCAGCATATGGTCTCACAAGGGGTCTGAGGATCTCATATCGGTACCTAATGGCAGTCAGGCTACCTCTGGCGAGCACGTGGAGGGCTGTGCAGCCCCCCAAAGAAATGCCACCCCACACCATGACTGACCCACCGCCAAACCGGTCATGCTGGAGGATGTTGCAGGCAGCAGAACGTTCTCCACGGCGTCTCCAGACTCTGTCACGTCTGTCACGTGCTCAGTGTGAACCTGCTTTCATCTGTGAAGAGCACAGGGCGCCACTGGCGAATTTGCCAATCTTGGTGTTCTCTGGCAAATACCAAACGTCCTGCACGGTGTTGGGCTGTAAGCACAACCCCCACCTGTGGACGTCGGCCCTCATACCACCCTCATGGAGTCTGTTTCTGACCGTTTGAGCAGACACATGCACATTTGTGGCCTGCTGGAGGTCATTTTGCAGGGTTCTGGCAGTGCTCCTCCTGATCCTCCTTGCACAAAGGTGGAGGTAGCGGTCCTGCTGCTGGGTTGTTGCCCTCCTACGGCCTCCTCCACGTCTCCTGATGTACTGGCCTGTCTCCTGGTAGCGCCTCCATGCTCTGGACACTACGCTGACAGACACAGCAAACCTTCTTGCCACAGCTCGCATTGATGTGCCATCCTGGATGAGCTGCACTACCTGAGCCACTTGTGTGGGTTGTAGACTCCGTCTCATGCTACCACTAGAGTGAAAGCACCGCCAGCATTCAAAAGTGATCAAAACATCAGCCAGGAAGCATAGGAACTGAGAAGTGGTCTGTGGTCACCACCTGCAGAACCACTCCTTTATTGGGGGTGTCTTGCTAATTGCCTATAATTTCCACCTGTTGTCTATTCCATTTGCACAACAGCATGTGAAATTTATTGTCAATCAGTGTTGCTTCCTAAGTGGACAGTTTGATTTCACAGACGTGTGATTGACTTGGAGTTACATTGTGTTGTTTAAGTGTTCCCTTTATTTTTTTGAGCAGTGTATTCAGAAGGGACCAAAGTTTACCCATTTTGCATACCTCACCATACCATGAGACATTCATGTCTTCATCACTGAAAAATATAAACAGTTGAGTTTGATTTAATTTAAACGCTTACAAAAATGGTTGACAAACTATTTGATAATTTCTTGAATTATTATAATTTTCTTAAATTATTTTTTGTTTTTTACATTTAACAAATTCTCTAAAAACGCAGAAACTCTGATAATTTTTTTCTCGCATATGTTGTAGCTTAGATCCTATTTTACATCATCTGTATTCAAGAGTATGTTGTGTCTCAACCGATGGTGGGCACAACACATGCAATGTAAATTAGTGTCTAAACTACAACATATGCGAAAATGGAGAGAAAAAAGGGGGTATTGTGCAAGGGGGTATTGATTGTGTCACTGTCTATCATCCAAAATGTTTCTCTCTACCTGTGTGCACCTACGTTGTAAACGTTCATTCATAAGCTAGGTTGTAGCAACCTCATGATAGGTATAGGGAAAATTCTAGTATCATGTAGTAGCCTAAATCTATGTTTCATTGAACTGGGTGCATGGAATGTGAATGACAGTCATCCAACATGCTGTAATAGAAAAGAAAATCGTCCTCCCGCATCATAAACGGCACTGGCCGCCACTGCTTTCCAGAAATTAGGCTACTGGCTGCCCCGAAAGCCTAGATGCTAGCTAGCTAACGTTAGATACAGTATTCTAAAGTTAGAGCTAACGTTAGCCAACTACATTGGTCTTATGTCTTTCACCAGAACAGTCAGCTAAACTGACTTGACTGTATCTGTCCCTAACAAATTTCACACTCAGCTAACGTTAGTTGCTAGTAGCTAGTACTCTAGCTAGCTTCAAACTCGAACGCACACTTACCTAACGTCAGCTAGCTAACGTTACTGTGGATTAATAACTGGTGGTGGTGCTGGTACAGTACTTACTTATTTCATCAACATTCTTCAAGAAACTCTCAAAATCCTCGAACTCTTTTGTCATGTTGATTTGTTTACTAGTAATCTGCTAAACGGAGATTATGCAATACCAAGGAAACAAGGTATTTGATTTGTTTAGCTAGTTACTGTAGCTACGATAGCTGTGGATGACAAACTTTACTCTTCCTCTTGATTTGAGTGTGTAATGTACTTGTAACTATGGTAACGGAAAACTCTTTTTCTTCCAAGTGGGGATTGGATTTCTAAAGGTCACGTGCTCTAAGTAGGGGCGTGTGGTTTCGAAGCGTTCAATATCCCGTGCAGCACCTTAACTACACTTTCTACAAACAAATGTATAAAGGCTTGATACAGTATATTAGGCCTGTGACAACAGCTCCAGTCATATAGCAGTGAGTGCTTGCCACTGCCACCCCGCTGAAGAGCACAAGCTCACCTTTATTTCAGTCAACTCTTCGGTTCATAATGGACCGCTTACAGCAGTATCTGAACACAAAAAGACCAAGAGTGCCGCCATGAGATTTTCAGGGGTATTGAAAATGTGCACAGTTTACTAAAACTTCTTCAAATGGAGTGATGTCCAACTATTGTACCCTGAATTGTACTATTGCAAGCATGCATTTTTATCATGTAGCATAAATGCACCAAGGTACTAGGTCATTCTATCATTTTAAATGAATAATAACTACTGGAACTGGATTATGCATCACAGCAAAGTAATCAATATTTTAGAAAGACAGATTATCAATTTACTGAATAGTACCCCCCAGGTGAGTAATTAAACCTGATTCTGCTGGGAAGGATTCTTTTGAATCTGAGTTGCAACCAAAGTAGCAGCAAATTAAAACAACCACTGAATAAAGGCCTGTTGATCCCCAATCACCACCACTTATTTGCAGTGGCGACCCGTCATTCATTTTTGCATGTTATTTTGGCATTAATACGTGTCACATATCAGTTTGCAACAAATGTAAGAATAATAATAATAATTGAGTTAATAAAGCCGCATACAAACATGGTCTCTTTTTTGCTTTTTTGAGTAAGTTAGCTCCAAAATGTAGGTGTTTCAGCCTTGCTCAGTGCTTTCTGTGGTTGTGGGGCAGCCAGCGGAAAATATGGAGTATAGGGGTTGGTAATATTCTCTAGTTGCGCCGTGATTGGCTCAGTGTTCTGTTACTCATGGGGACACTACGTCACCGCAAAATCTATGGGTAGAGCTCGAAAATTCAAGCCCCTTGGGTGCTGCTATAGAGTTACATTAGAAATACACATCCAAGAAGGCTCAAGGTCATTGGCCACAGATAAAATGACGTCAAATCACGTTATATCTACCGTAGCTTTGTTTGGACTGATCATGTCAGCATCATACTTTCAAAATCTTAGCTAGCAAGTTAGCAGTCATCATCATGAATCAAGTCGACAATCTACTGGCAAATACTTATTAATTCTTGTCATATGAAGAGAAATTATGAAGAGAAATTTTAGATAAAACCTATCGGTGCTTTTCGGCCATTAGACATAAACATTACACAACAAGTTGGAATCACAAATTCAACAATGAGAGATTTGGAAGGAATCAGTGGCTAACTGCAAGCGTTGTAAAGCAATCACTAGCCGACTATTCAGTGGAGTGGGTGTGTGGTCAAAGTCTGGGTTTAACGGTCTCTTTTCCAAGCTTAGAAGGATAAACATTCAACTCCATGAGCCATAACAGGTTGAATACATTGGCCATGCTGTCAATCCAGCATGACTTCTGCAAGGTTCAAAACAACTGGAAACTCTGAAATCTCAGACTTCAGTGAGTTCAAAGCAACTGGGAAGTCAGAAAAAAACTAGCTCCGACTGGGAAAATACATCCATCAAACTCGAAATTCCAAGTCGGGAACTCAGGCTTCTTTCTAGTGCGCCGACTTGAAGATCACTGACATCATGATTCAACCTTTTTTTCAGAGTTCGCAGTTCTCTTGAAGCACCATAAATCCAGAGAATTGTCTGCTTATATGCCCCCTTTACTTATCCTACAGTTCTGACTTGGTGTACTGGGAGAATACTGTAAGAAGGTCCCATGTTCTGAATTCTGTCGCTGTACATTTAAAAAATGCTGAACAAATAGTTATATTGACTACGTCCGTCCTAGCTCGCTCATTAATGTCTTAATCAAAATTATGGATTGCTTCTTATACGCTCATCATCCCATTATGCCATAGTTTGTACATCTCGATTGTCAGTAGAAACCACATTTGTTTAAACAAGTCAGCCATATCAGCCATGTTTTTAAAAGGGCAGTAAATTAGGCTGAATTAACTGTTTTGCAGCCAGACAAGCCTCCGCTGATAGCCAGGTGTAGCAGTGGTAAGGATTCACTACGTGGAGCTGAAAAAAAAGCTCTGCTGTTGGGACAGCTTTATGTAGGCCCTAACAGTTTGTGGGCACTATTTGTCACCATTATAGTGCAATGAATGGTGGGAGGTTGCCCCACCAAGATTTCCATGCTAAAATCGCCACTGCTTATTTGGGACATACATTGACCAGCTCCAACTTGGTTACCTTTAGTACGTCCAACTACAGAAAAACAGAAACAATGGAGGGAACCCAAGTCTGCACTAATGTGCCATCCTACCTAGGATGGTCAATTTTTAACACCTTATGCTGCTGTCTCCCTTTTCAAATCAAATCAATTAAGTTTGATGTGTCACATGCTTCGTAAACAACAGGTGTAGACTAACAGTGAAATGCTTTCTTCCCAAAAATGCTGAGAGAAAAATAGAAAATGAATAACAGGAGGAAAAAATACACAGTGAGTAACGATAACTTGGCTATATACACGGGGTACCGGTACCGAGTCGATGTGCAGAGGTACTAGGTAATTGAGGTAGTAGATATGTTCATATAGGTAGGGGTAAATTGACTAGGCAACAGGATAGATAAACAGTATCAGCGACTGTAAGGAGTCAAATGAGTTAGTGCAAAAAGGGTCAATGCAGATAGTCAGGGTAGCTATTTGGTTAACTATTTAGCAGTCTTATGGCTTGGGGGTAGAAGCTGTTTTAGGGTCATGTTGGTTTCAGACTTGATGCAACGGTAACAGTTGCCGTGCGGTAGTAGAGAGTACAGTCTATGACAATTTGTAAGGCCTTCCTCTGACACCGCCTAGTATATAGGTCCTGAATGGCAGGAAGCTTGGCCCCAGTGATGTACTGGTCGGATGGTCTTATGATGCCGAGCAGTTGCCATACCAGGCAATGATGCAACTTGTCAGGAAGCTTCCGATGGTGCAACTGTAGAACTTCTTTAGGATCTGGGAACCCATGCTAAATCAGTCTCCTAAGGGGGAAAAGATGTTGTTGTGCCCTCTTCATGACTGTCTTGGTGTGTTTGGACCATGATCGTTTGTTGGTGATGTGGACACCAAGGAACTTGAGACTCTCGACCCGCTCCTCTATAGCCCATCGATGAGATATGGCCCATAATACCCTGTTGTCCATGATCAGCTCCTTGTCTTGCTCACGTTGAGGGAGAGGTTGTTGTCCTGGCATCACACGGCCAGGTCTCTGACCTCCTCACTATAGGCTGTCTCATCATTGTCGGTGATCAGGCCTACCAGTTGTCAGCCAATTTTATGATGGTGTTGGAGTCGTGCTTGCCCACACAGTCATGGGTGAACAGGGAGTACAGAGGGGACTATGCACACACCCCTGAGGGGCCCCCGGATTGAGGGTCAACATGGCGGATATGTTGTTGCCTACTCTCACCACCTGGGGGCAGACCGTCAGGAAGTCCAGGATCCAGTTGCAGAGAGAGTTGTTCAGTCCCAGGGAACTGAGCATAGTGATGAGCTTAGTGGGCACTATGGTGTTAAATGCTGAGCTGTAGTCAATGAACAGCATTCCCACATAGGTGTTCCTCTTGTCCAGGTGGGAGAGGGCAGTGTGGAGTGCAATAGAGATCCAGGGTGTCTGGGTTGTTTGTGTTGATGTGAGCCATGACCAGCCTTTCAATTTCAATGCATTTCATGGATACAGATGTGAGTGCTATGGGGCAATAGTCATTTAGACAGGTTACCTTGGCGTTCTTGGGCAAAAGGGACTATAGTATTACAGACTGGGTCAGGGAGAAATTGAAAATGTCAGTGAAGACACATGCTCTGAGTAAGCGTCCTGGTAATCCGTCTAGCCATGCGGCCTTGTGAATGTTAACCTGTTTAAAGGTCTTACACACGTCAGCTATGGAGAACGAGATCACACAGTCGTCCGGAACAGCTGGTACTCTCATGCATGGTTTAGTGTTGCTTGCTTTGAAGGCATTTAACTCTTCTGATAGTCTTGCATCACTGGGCAGATCGCGGCTGGATTTCCCTTTGTAATCCATGATAGTTTGCAAGCCCTGCCACATCTGACGAGTGTCAATCTTAGTCCTGTTTTCACGCTTTGCCTGGTTGAGACCTCGTCGGTGGTCAGAGCGGGATTTCCGCTCCTTGAAAGCTCTAGCCTTTAGCTCAGTGTGGCTGTTGTCCGTAATCCATGGCTTCTGGTTGGGATATGTACGTACCGTCACTGTGGGGACGAGTCGTGGAAGCACTTATTAATGAAGCCAGTGACTGATGTGGTAAACTTTTCAGTGTTATCGGATGAATCCCTGAACATATTCCAGTCTGTACTCGCAAAACAATCCTGTAGCTTAGCATTGCTTCATCTGACCACGTCCGTATTGAATGCGTCACTTGTTTGAGTTTTTGCATGTAAGCAGGAATCTTGAGGATGGTCAGATTTGCCAAAGGGAGGGCGAGGGAGAGCTTTGTATGAGTTTCTGTGTGTGGGTTAAAGGTGATCTAGAGTTGTGTGGCTTCTAGTTGCACAGGTGACAGGCTGGTAAAAATGAGGTAAAAACAGATTTCAGTTTCCCTGCATAAAAATCACCGGCCACTAGAAGCGCCACCTCTGAATGTGCATTTTCTTGTTTACTTATGGCCCTATCAAATAAAATCTCATTTCTATTTGTCACATGCGCCGAATACAATAGACCTTACTGTGAAATGCTTACTTATACAGCTCATTGAGTGCGGTCTTAGTGCCAGCATTGGTTTGTGATGGTAAATAGACAGCTTCGAAAAATAAAGTTGAAAACTCTCTTGGTAAATAGTATGGTCTGCAGCTTATCATGGGGTATTCTTACAAAAAATTTGACACTTCCTTAACGTTAGAGATCGCACCTGCTGTTAACAAATATTTACACACCTCGACCCTTCGTCTTACTTGGAACTGCTGCAATAGTTTGCTCATGCAGGGTAGGAGATCCACAATTCAAGCATGTGCTGATTAACTACTGAATTGCTTGTGTGATTTTTTAAAGTGTATTCTATGGTTATCTAAGTGAAAGTGGGATAACGTATTGATTATCTCCCATTGTATGTTTGAAGGCAGATAATGCAAACGGAGTTGGAGAGGCAACAGTGGCAGCAGAGTGTCACGATCATTATAATGAGTGGAACAAGATGCAGCGTGGTATGGTTCCATCCTCTTTATTAGGTAGTGAAACTCAAAGAAATGTGAAGCTACTATAGTGCTCACAGGCAACTATACATAGTCATGATCCCACAAAGCACAATGGGGAAATGGCTGCCTAAATATGATCCCCAATCAGAGACAACGATAAACGGCTGCCTCTGATTGGGAACCATACCAGGCCAACATAGATCATTAATCACCTAGATAACCCACCCTAGTCACTGTCACGCCCCAACCAACATAGAGAATAAACAGCTCTCTATGGTCAGGGCGTGAGACAGAGCCGTCCAGGATAGCCATCGTTGTACTTGTGTTGGGCATCATTATTATTGCACTAAAACTCACCGCAGCATGAAAAAGGAGGATATGTTTTTGTACCATCTTTTGCCCATTGCATTCCTAGGGCTGCAAATGTTTTCTTTTTACAACTTCATACAACACATCAGCCCAGACCAGCCTTGATGAGGAACAGCTGTGCCCCTAACCGAGCCCCAGTGTAAACAAATGCCCTGCAAGCAATTAACAGACCAGCGCTTGTGCTCCATACTCACAGAGTGTGTTCTTATCATGTTACTGTATTTTCTTTTATCAAGACCCAATTGTCATCCCTGCCTCGCGGGGCGGGCGGGTTTAAGGTCAGGAAACATTGTGTGGTTGGATGGGTGGAGGACGGGTTGAATTAAGTGAAAACAATGCATTATTAAAAGACCCATAAATCATGTTTATTTCTTGTGCAATTCATATTTATAGGCTACATTGAGGTTTTTATTTGATTATTTTTTATCTGGCATTAGTGAGTAAGCCTAAGCTTTAGGGCCTAACTGTCCTCGCGCCAAATAAATTAATCAATGTTGAAGAACAATGTCATTCTTCTATAAATGTTCAAGAGAGAAAAAAGGGAACTGTACAGCACATCTTCTATATTTGCAGTTTAGGGTCGGGTGTGGGCCTGAGATTTTAACTTCGGCTTATTAGCAATTGTGTGTGGGAGCGGGAGAACAAACAGCTGACCCGCGCATCATTAGTACTCAGGCTACATTATGGTAAAACATTCATTATTTTCTGTTCTCATTATTACTCCATAATAAATGTACTTGTCTGCACCATTGTAGTCTCTTCAGAAAGCCGCTGTGCCTCAGCAGTGTCTTCAGCAAACACTAGAGGGTGACATTTACTGATTGGCCCAAACCATGTTGGCAATCATCTAACAATGCACTGTATTGTGAATCAGAGTCATTGCTGCACACACAAAAAAAAACATCTGCTCGGTTATATAACCCACGTTTTGGTTTTAATTTAATTAGACCAGTAGTTCCCAAGCTTTTTCGGTTACTGTACCACCAACTGAATTTGGCTCTGCCCGGAGTACAGCTGAAGCACTCCCTCATGTGCACTTTACCAGTAACCCTATGAGCTCATGAGTCTTTTGCAGTACACCCTGTGGGTAGGCCAAGTTTATTTTAATTTTATTTATCCGTCATTTTACCAGGTAAGTTGACTGAGAACACGTTCTCATTTACAGCAACGACCTGGGGAATAAAAGTACTGTCACGGCCGTTAAAAGGAGAGGACCAAGGTGCAGCGTGGTCAGCGTACATTTTCTTTATTTAATCCAAATTGACGCCGAACAAATCAATAAACACTACAAAACCAAACAGTGAAGCTCAAAGGCTATGTGCCCTAAACAAAGTCAACTTCCCACAAACACAAGTGGAAAAAAGAGCTACCTAAGTATGGTTCTCAATCAGAGACAACGATAGACAGCTGTCCCTGATTGAGAACCATACCTGGCCAAAACATAGAAATAGAAAATCATAGAAACACAAAACATAGAATGCCCACCCCAACTCACGCCCTGACCAAACCAAAATAGAGACATAAAAAAGGATCTCTAAGGTCAGGGCGTGACAAGTACCCTCAGGGGTCCTGTACCCCTGGTTGGGAACCACTGAACTTTGAACTAGTGTAATATCATCTTTCCTAAATTGATAATCCACGCTGGGGATAATTTATTTAAAATGAATAGATTAATATCTCACAAAAACAATACATATTTTGTATTCTTCCTGCATCTCTTGCTAGGTTGGAGTTAGAAGAGTGACTTGAAACAGCCTGAAAGCGTTCCTGTATTACAGTTGGAATGTTAATGAAAACCAGACAAGCCCAAAAGGATGCATGTTTGGGTTGTTCATAGTCCTCATCAGCACGCAACTCCAGTACTGAATATACTCACCAAGGAACACTGAACACCATGGAACACTTTTTGTTTGTTAGAGGAACTGTAGCCTACAACAGCCTTCATTAGTTATTCCGTCTGATGAGAGCCAGGCCTGGGTTCAACTGGTATTTGTTTTCTTTCGAACACTTTAGCTGCGCTTTATTGAGCTTACCTGGTGTAATGGGACCAGCGGAGTAGTCACAAAACTGCAAACCCCACCCTTATGGCACTTCAGTCAGGCTCAAACAAACGTTCAAAACATTTGGATACTATTTGAATCCAGGTCTAATGAGAGCCAAAATTTTAAAAAGAGTACATTATTATATACTGAACTAAAATATAAACGCAACATGTAAAATGTTTGTCCCATTTTTAATGATCTGAAATAAAATATCTATTATTTTTCTCCATATGGACAAAAAGCCTATTTCTCTCAATGTTTTGCACAAATTTGTTTATATCCCTGTTAGTGAGCATTTCTCCTTTGCCAAGATAATCCATCCACCTGACAGGTGTGACAAATCCAGAAGCTTATTAAACAGCATGATCATTATACAGGTGCACCTTGAATTGGGGACAATAAAAGGCTACTCTAAAATATGTAGTTTTGTCACACAACACAATGCCACAGATGTCTCAAGTTTTGAGGGAGCATGCAGTTGGCATGCTGACTGGAGGAATGTCCACCAAAGCTGTTGGCAGAGAATTGAATCTTACCATAAGCCACCTCCAACGTTGTTTTAAAGAATGTGACAGTACATCCAACTGGCCTCACAACCGCAGACCACGTGTAACCATGCCAGGCCAGGACCTCCACATTCAGCTTTTTCACCTGCGGGATCTTCTCAGATGAGCCACCTGGACAGCTGATGAAACTGTGGGTTTGCACAACCAAAGAATTTGTGCACAAACTCTCAGGGATGCTCATCTGCGTGCTCGTCATCCTCACCAGGGTCTTGACATGACTGCAGTTCGGCATCGTAACCGACTTCAGTGGCAAATGCTCACTTTTGATGGCCACTCGCACGCTGGAGATGTGTGCACTTAACAATTTAATCCCGGTTTCAACTGTACCGAACAGATGGCAGACAGCTTGTATGGCAAAATGTGGGCAAGCGGTTTGCTGATGTCAACATTGTGAACAGGGTGCCCCATGGTGGTGGTGGGGTTATGGTCTGGGCAGGCATAAGCTATGGACAACACAATTGCATTTTATCGATGGCAATTTGAATGCACAGAGATACCGTGACGAGATCCTGAGGCCATTCATCCACCGCTATCACCTCATGTTCCAGCATGAGAACAAGTTCTCATTTACAACTGCAACCTGGCTAAGATAAAGATAAAGCAGTGAGACAAAAACAACAACACAGAGTTACACATGGGATAAACAAACGTAGAGTCAATAACACAAGAGAAAAATCTATGTACAGTGTGTGCGAATGTAGTAAGATTAGGGAGATAAGGCAAAAAAATAGGTCATAGAGGCAAAATAATTACAATTTAGCATTAACACTGGGGTGATAGATGTGCAGATGATGATGTGCAAGTAGAGACACTGGAGTGCAAAAGAGCAACAAAAAAAAAATATATATATGGGGATGAGGTAGTTGGGTGTGCTATTTACAGATGAGCTGTGTACAAGTACAGTGATATGTGAGCTGCTCTGATGCTTAAAGTTAAAGAGGGAGATATAAGACTCCAGCTTCAGTGATTTTTGCAATTCGTTCCAGTCATTGGCAGCAGAGAACTGGAAGGAAAGGCGACCAAAGAGGTGTTGGCTTTGGGGATAACCAGTGAAATATACCTGCTGGAGCACGTGCTACAGGTGGGTGTTGCTATGGTGACCAGTGAGCTGAGATAAGGCGGGGCTTTACCTAGCAAAGACTTATAGATGACCTGGAGCCAGTGGGTTTGGCGACGAATATGTAGCGAGGGCCAGCCAACGAGAGACTACAGGTCGCAGTGGTGGGGAGTATATGGGGCTTTGGTGACAAACGGATGGCACTGTGATAGACAGTACTGTCTTTTATCGATGGCGGTTATGATATCGTTTGAGACCTTTGTGCGTGGCTGAGGTGCACCCATGACCAGCTTGGAAACCAGATTGCATAGTGGAGAAGGTACGGTGGGATTCGAAATGGTCGGTGATCTGTTTGTTAACTTGGCTTTTGAAGACCTTAGAAAGGCAGGGCAGGATGGATATAGGTCTATAACAGTTTGGGTTTAGAGTGTCTCCCCCTTTGAAGAGGGCAGCTTTCCAATCTTTAGGAATCTCAGACGATGCGAAAGAGATGTTGAACAGGCTAGTAATAGAGGTTGTAACAATTTCAGGTGGATCATTTTAGAAAGAGAGGGTACAGATTGTCTAGCCCGGCTGATTTGTAGGGATCCAGATTTTGCGGCTCTTTCAGAACATCAGCTGTCTGGATTTGGGTGAATGAGAAGTGGGGGGGACTTGGGCAAGTTCCTGCGGGGGGTGCAGAGCTGTAGGGGTAGCCAGTTGGAAAGCATGGCCAGTTGTAGGAAAATGCTTTTTGAAATGATCAGTTATCGTAGATATATCGGTGGTGACTGTGTTTCCTAGCCTCAGTGCAGTGGGCAGCTGGGAGGAGGTGCTCTTATTCTCCATGGACTTTACAGTGTCCCTGAACTTTTTGGAATTAATGCTACAGGATGCAAATTTCTGATTGAAAAAGCTAGCCTTAGCTTTCTTAACTGACTGTGTATATTGGTTCCTGACTTGCCTGAAAAGTTGCATATCGCAGGGGCTATTCGATGCTAATGCAGTATGCCACAGGATGTTTTTGTGCTGGTTAAGGGCAGTCAAGTCTGGGGTGAACCAAGGACTATATCTGTTCTTAGTTCTACATTTTTTGAATGGGCATGCTTATTTAAGATGGTGAGGAAAGCACTTTTAAAGAGCAACCAGGCATCCTCTACTGACAGGATGAGGTCAATATCCTTCCAGGATACCCGGGCCAGGTTGATTAGAAAGGCCTGCTAGCTGAAGTGTTTTAGGGAGTGATTGACAGTGATGAGGGTTGGTTGTTTGACCGCGGACCCATTACGGACACAGACAATGAGGCAGTGATCGCTGAGATCCTGGTTGAAGACAGCAGAGGTGTATTTAGAGGGCAAGTTGGTCAGGAGGATATCTATGAGGGTGCCCATGGTTACGAATGTAGGGTTGTACCTGGTAGGTTCCTTGATAATTTGTGTGAGATTGAGGGCATCTAGCTTAGTTTGTAGGACTGCCGGGGTGTTAAGCATATCCCAGTTTAGGTCACCTAACAGTACAAACTGAAGATAGATGAGGGGCATTCAATTCCCATATGGTGTCCAGGGCACAGCTGGGGGCTGAGGGGGGTCTATAACAAGCGGCAACGGTGAGAGACTTATTTCTGGAAAGGGGGATTTTTTAAAGTAGAAGCTCGAAATGTGTGGGCACAGACCTGGATAGTATGACAGAACTCTGCAGGCTCTCTCTACAGTAGATTACAACTCCGCCCCCTATAGCAGTTCTATCTTGACGGAAAATTCCCCATAGCACTCACATCTGTAGCCATGAAATGCTTTGAAAGGCTGGTCATGGCTCACATCAACACAATCAGCCCAGACACCCTGGATCTCTATTGCACTTCACACTGCCCTCTCCCACCTGGACAAGAGGAACACATATGTGAGAATGCTGTTCATTGACTAAAGCTCAGCATTCAACACAACATAGTGCCCACTAAGCTCATCACTGTGCTCAGTAACCTGGGACTGAACACCTCCCTCTTCAACTGGATCCTGGACTTCCTGACGGTCTGCCCCCAGGTGGTGAGAGTACACATCCGCCATGCTGACCCTCAACCCGGCGGCCCCTCAGGGGTGCTTGCATAGTCCCCTCCTGTACTCCCTGTTCACCCTCGACTGTGTGGCCAAGCACAACTCCAAAACCATCATTAAGTTGGCTGACGACACAACAGTGGTAGGCCTGATCATCTCTGCAGTAGATTGCAACTCCGCCCCCTTTGGCAGTTCTGTCTTGTCAGTTGTTGTAGTTGGGGATGGAAATTTCAGAATTACCACATTGGGTGAGGCGGGCTGCAGGAAAGTATATTCAGTCCGTAGATGGAAAGGGAGATTAAAATATATACGAAATATATACGAGAAAAAACAAGAAAAACAACTATTTGCACGGGACAAGACAAACACCCTTCCGACTGCTACGTCATCTTGGTTTCGAATTTGTAATGTACGTCCCCATGTTGAAAGGATCTATACACAATTCCTGGAATCTAAAAATGTCCCAGTTCTTCCATGGCCTGTCTGCTCACCAGACATGTCACCCACTGAGGATGCTTGGGATGCTCTGGATCGATGTGTACGACAGAGTGTTCCAGTTCCTGCCGATATCCAGAAACTTCGCACAGCCATTGAAGAGGAGTGGGACAACATTCCACAGGCCACAATCAACCACCTGATCATCTCTATGCGAAGGAGATGTGTCGCCCTGCATGAGGCAAATGGTGGTCACACCAGATACTGACTGTTTTTCTGAATCACGCCCCTACATTTTTTTCAAGGTAGCTGTCTGTGACCAACAGATGCATATCTGTATTCCCAGTCATGTGAAATCCATAGATTAGGGGCTAATGAATGTATTTCAATTGACTGATTTCCTTATATGAACTGTAACAGTCAAATCTTAAAAATTGTTGCATGTTGCGTTTATATATGTTTTCAGTGTATTTACAAACTCTTCTGATCTCATTTGACTCCCTTCTGGTTCTTTCATACCGCCTTCCGTCCGGGTTTGGCCAGGGTAGGCCGTCACTGTAAATAAGAATTTGTTCTTAACTGACTTGCCTAGTTAAATAAAGGTTAAATAAAAAATGTAAAAATCCTTTTTTGGCAAAGCATTAGTGATCCTTATCAGATTTGTGTGGTTTCCTTTTGTGTGGTTTCCTTGTGTGTGTGCACGTGTGTGCATGCGGCGTGCATGGTACGTTTGTGTTTGCCGGCGTGCGCGCACGCGTGTGTTCCTGCTTGTGTAGTTTCCTTGATTGCCGAATGACATCTCAGTTGATCTGAAACAGCAGCTGTACAAGAATGGACGTGCTGCAGACACTTTCACTTACTTTCATTTCAAGTACAATGTCTGAAAAGGAAATTGGAAAACATGAACCCATTAGCTGAAGGTCACTGTGTTTCGGCCCCCTAGCGGAACCCCCCAAAAAGATAAAGAGACAGAGACACAGAGCCATAGAGACCATGGAACGTGACCTTATAGTAAACAAGACAAAGGAAATAGTGTGAATGAATCATTCTTCCGTAGCCTACAGTGTTAGGACGTTAGAAAACCTACACCTTACTATCGTACGCCTTAAGCATACGCCTTAGACAATTACGACTTAACATATAATTGGAACTTGATGCATGTCAAATACAGACAAGATCATCTGACAGGTTCCAGCCATTGACACGTATAGAATGTCTTTAAAAGCAAGTTGGATGTCATCCAGGACTCTAAAGCAGTATAGCCACCAAAGCAAAGCAAGGCAGCAGTTATTGGTAAGAAAAGGTAGACTACAATCAATTACTCATATTAGGACAGTTTATAAAAAGTGACTGCACACTGTGACAAATTGATAACTGCTAATGGGTCTGTATGGCACTATAGCCATAGTAGATGTGGGACAATGGTAGCCAATGGTAAAAGAGGATGACTTACAGTATGTTTGAAATACAGATTGTCTTGGTTGCATGCAAACCCTAAATGCCAGTGTGCCCTTGATGGAAAATCTGACACGGTGTCAGTTCAATGAATACGCCATTGATAGCCGCTCATGACTTCATGTGTATACAATGAGACCACTCATTTTGATTTTGTATGACTGGGGTTCATTAAAATGTAATCATTGCGAAATTAATTTGACATCTCCATCCAAATGTATGAGTTGATGTGTTTGAGATATACAGTGATTGCAATCCCAGCAAACTGGGAACATACCCAGAACATTATCTAAGATTCCCATTAAGTTCTAGTTAGGGTTTTATCTAACATGAGGATGATAACATCCCAAAAACATTCAAATACGTTTTTTTATTTTTTATTAAATATCCTTGGAATGTTATCCTAACATTCACTAAAATGTTGTGCACAACATCTGTAACAACAACCAGAGAACATTCCCCAAAAGTTCTCATTAGGTTTCCACGTAATTTAATAATAATAATAACACAAAACCAAAATTGTTTATTTTGAAAATTGACACAGCCCCCTGTCGAAAGAATCTGTACACAATTCCTGGAAGCTGAAAATGTCCCAGTTCTTCCATGGCCTGCATACTCAGACATGTCACCCGTTGAGCATGTTTGGGATGCTCTGGATCGATGTGTACTACAGCGTGTTCCAGTTCCTGCCAATATCCATCAACTTCGCACATCCATTGAAGAGGAGTGTAACGGCTGTCCTCCTCCTCACCTGAGGAGGAGTAGTAACAAGGATCGGAGGACCAATGCGCAGCGTGGTAAGTGTTCATGATGAATCTTTAATGGATCAAACTGAACACTGAAATACAAAACAATAAAGTGAACGAACGAAAACCGAAACAGTTCTGTGTGGAACACACAGACACGGAAAACAATGAACTCTCACATTTCCCGGATCCATCTGCACATTCCCAGCAGCAATGATGTGTCCAAGGAAGGAGATGGTGGAGCGATGGAACTCGCATTTTTCGGCTTTGACAAATAGCTGGTTCTCCAGGTGACACTGGAGGACTTGTCGGATGTGGAGAACGTGTTCTTGAGTGTTCTTGGGCTTGAAGTAGGCTAGCCTCTCTAGGCTAGGGGGCGGTATTTTCACATCCGGATGAAAAGTGTGTCCAATGTAAACTGCCTGCTACTCAGGCCCAGAAGCTAGGATATGCATATCATTAGTAGATTTGGATAGAAAACACTCTGAAGTTTCTAAAACTGTTAGAATGATGTCTGTGCGTATAACATAACTTATTTGGCAGGCGAAACCCCGAGGACAAACCAACCAGGATTTTTTGGGGGGAGGTCACTCTTTTCAATGAATTTTCAATGGAAATCTAGATTTCTAAGGCACTTGCTTGCAGTTCCTATCACTTCCACTGGATGTCAACAGTCTTTAGAAATTGGTTGATGTTTTTCCTTTGAGAAATGAAGAAGTAAGGCAGTTCAGAACGAGGGTCGAGTGAAGTGTACTGTTGTGGTTGAGGCGCACGACCTGAAAGCTCGCTCCACTTTGTTTTTATCCGCTATTGAACGTAGTTTATCCCTTCTTAAATTTTATAGATTATTTACGTAAAAAAATACCTAAAGTTGTATTAGGAAAGTTGTTTGGACAAAGATTACAGGTAATTTATGAGATATTTTGTTGTCATGTTGCGCGAGTTGGAACCGGTGTTTTTCTAGATCAAACACGCCAAATAAATGGACATTTTGGAGATATAACGACGGAATTAACTTCTTGAGAATACAGGGGGTGCTATTTTCCCATTAGCATAATTTGCTCTACAGATTAAACTGCCTCTTATTCAATTATTGCTCTTACTATATGCATATAAATAATACCATTGGAAAGAAAACAATCTCTAGTTTCTAAAACCGTTTCAATTTTGTCTCTGAGTGATACAGAAGTCATTTGACAGCACTTTCCATGACCAAGAAGAAAAAAGCAAGATGTGTATGCCAGCTTCAACGCTCTGCCTATATATGGTCGTGCCCCCTATGACCCGAAACACACCTCATTGGCCTTCCTCTGGGTGTCAAGAGGACGTCAGAGGAAAAATATCTTGTTTATCTGGGACTGACGTGAAATGAGAGCTAATTCTTTGGCGTGACCGACAACTTCCGGTTGTCTAAATCGTGCGACTTGTAGCTGCGATTGTCTTCTGTTGTGCGGCCATTATGGATGAAAACTATCTCCGTCTCGAAGTTTGTTTGATACATGTGACCAGATCATCGTAATGTATGTTTTTTCAATATAGTTTAATCAGATTATTTGAATTTTTTCGGGAGTTTTGTGGTGTTCCGTTGTCTGAATTTATTTACGTTTGAGAGATCCGTGCCACTCGACCGGTACCTGTGCTAAATGGAGTGGGAAAGGAACAATTCTGAACGGAACCAACGACTCATCTTGACAAAGGACACTTTGATCAACATTCTGATGAAAGATCAGCCATAGTAAGACCCAATTTACGATGTTATATCATATCTGTTGTGCATGTGAACTGGCCGTGGGCGCCTAGCCGAATCTGCCTGGTATAGCTATGCTAATTTAGCGCTACATTTTGTTTTCGTTATAAAACATTTCATAAATCTGAAATATTGTTTGGATTCACCAGATGTTGGGCTTTCAATATCTGTACGCTGTGTATTTTTCTGAAATGTTTTAAGATGAGTAATTCGTTATATGACGTTGGTCTCTGTAATTGTTCTGGCTGGGTCAGCACTATTTCAGATTGCAGCTGCAATGTAGAACTGTGATTTATACCTGAAAAATGCACATTTTTCAAAAAAAAAACTATGCTATACCATAAATATGTTATCAGACTGTCATCTTATGAAGTTGTTTCTTGGTTAGTGGCTATATATATTTTTATTTAGTCGAATTAGTGATAGCTACTGACGCAGGAAAAAGCTGTTGGGAGTAAAAATATCGTGTCCTTTGCTAACGTGGTTAGCTAATAGATTTACATATTGTGTCTTCCCTGTAAAACATTTTAAAAATCTGAAATGGTGGCTTTATTCACAAGACCTGTATCTTTCATCTGGTGTCTTAGACTTGTGATTTAATGATATTTAGATGCTACAAGTTACTTGTGACGCTATGCTAGCTATGCTACTCAGTGGGGTGGGGGGTGGGGGGTGCTACCGGATCAGGGTTGGTGACTCGTGAGAAGTTAATCGAACAAAAGGACCATTTGTGATGTTTATGGAACATATTGGAGTGCCAACAAAAGAAGATCTTCAAAGGTAAGGCATGAATTATATTGTTATTTCTGAGTTTTGTGTCGAGCCTGGCGGGATGAAATATGATTGTCTGTGTTTGTTTGATGGGGTGCTATCCTCAGATAATAGTATGGTTTGCTTTCGGCGTAAAGCCTTTTTGAAATCTGACACAGCGGCTGGATTAACAAGAAGATAATCTTTAATCCTATGTATAACACTTTCTTCAATGTTTATGATGAGTATTTCTGTAATTTGATTTGGCTCTCTGCAATTTCACCGACGTTATTTGAGACAATGCATTACTGAACATAACGCGCCAATTTAAGGAGCGTTAGGCGAGGTTTTTGGACATAAAAAGGGACTTTATTGAACAAAACGAACATTTATTGTGTAACTTCCGGCGCCGACAGATGGCCGCCTCTCTTCGCGTTCCTAGAAAACTATGCAGTATTTCGTTTTTTTACGTGTTATTTCTTACATTGTTACCCCAGGTAATCTTAGGTTTTATTACATACAGTCGGGAAGAACTATTGGATATAAGAGCAACGTCAACTTACCAACATTACGACCAGGAATATGACTTTCCCGAAGCGGATCCTGTGTTTGCCTTCCACCCAGGACAATGGATCTGATCCCAGCCGGCGAACCTAAATAACGTCGCCGTAAAAGGGGCAAACGAAGCGGTCTTCTGATCAGGCTCCGGAGACGGGCACATCACGCACCACTCCCTAGCATACTACTCGCCAATGTCCAGTCTCTTGACAACAAGGTTGACGAAGTCCGAGCAAGGGTTGCCTTCCAGAGAGACATCAGAGACTGTAACGTTCTTTGCTTCACGGAAACATGGCTCACTCGAGAGACGCTATCGGAGTCGGTGCAGCCAGCTGGTTTCTTGGCGCATCGCGATGAAAGAAACAAGCATCTTTCTGGTAAGAAGAGGGGCGGGGGGGGGGGTATGCCTTATGATTAACGAGACGTGGAGTGATCATAACAACATACAGGAACTCAAATCCTTCTGTTCACCTGACTTAAAATTCCTCACAATCAAATGTCGACCGCATTATCTACCAAGGGAATTCTCTTCGATTATAATCACAGCCGTATATATTCCCCCCCAAGCAGACACATCGATGGCCCTGAACAAACTTTATTTGACTCTATGTAAACTGGAAACCACATATCCTGAGGCTGCATTCATTGTAGCTGGGGATTTTAACAAGGCTAATCTGAAAACAAGACTCCCTAAATTCTATCAGCATATCGATTGCGCAACCAGGGCTGGTAAAACCCTGGATCATTGTTATTCTAACTTCCGCGATGCATACAAAGCCCTCCCCCGCCCTCCTTTCGGAAAAGCTGACCACGACTCCATTTTGTTGCTTCCAGCGTACAGACAGAAACTAAAACAAGAAGCTCCCGCGCTCAGGTCTGTTCAACGCTGCTCCGACATATCTAATTCCACGCTTCAAGACTGCTTCGATCACGTGGATTGGGATATGTTCCGCATTGCGTCCAACAACAACATTGGCGAATACGCTGATTCGGTGAGCGAGTTCATTAGGAAGTGCATCGGCGATATCGTACCCACAGCAACTATTAAAACATTCCCAAACCAGAAACCGTGGATTGATGGCAGCATTCGTGTGAAACTGAAAGCGCGAACCACTGCTTTTAACCAGGGCAAGGTGACCGGAAACATGACCGAATACAAACAGTGTAGCTATTCCCTCCGCAAGGCAATCAAACAAGCTAAGCATCAGTATAGAGACAAAGTAGAGTTGCAATTCAACGGCTCAGACACAAGAGGTATGTGGCAGGGTCTACAGTCAATCACGGACTACAAAAAGAAAACCAGCCCCGTCGAGGACCAGGATGTCTTGCTCCCAGACAGACTAAATAACTTCTTTGCTCGCTTTGAGGACAATACAGTGCCACTGACACAGCCCGCTACCAAAACCTGCGGACTCTCCTTCACTGCAGCCGACGTGAGTAAAACATTTAAACGTGTTAACTCGCAAGGCTGCAGGCCCAGACGGCATCCCCAGGCGCGTCCTCAGAGCATGCGCAGACCAGCTGGCTGGTGTGTTTACGGACATATTCAATCAATCCTTATCCCAGTCTGCTGTTCCCACATGCTTCAAGAGGGCAACCATTGTTCCTGTTCCCAAGAAAGCTAAGGTAACTGAGCTAAACGACTACCGCCCCGTAGCACTCACTTCCGTAATCATGAAGTGCTTTGAGTGACTAGTCAAGGACCATATCACCTCCACCCTACCTGACACCCTAGACCCACTCCAATTTGCTTACCGCCCCAATAGGTCCACAGACGACGCAATCGCAACCACACTGCACACTGCCCTAACCCATCTGGACAAGAGGAATACCTATGTGAGAATGCTGTTCATCGACTACAGCTCAGCATTTAACACCATAGTACCCTCCAAACTCGTCATCAAGCTCGAGACCCTGGGTCTCGACCCCGCCCTGTGCAACTGGGTACTGGACATCGTGATGGGCCGCCCCCAGGTGGTGAGGGTAGGTAATAACATCTCCACCCCGCTGATCCTCAACACTGGGGCCCCACAAGGGTGCGTTCTGAGCCCTCTCCTGTACTCCCTGTTCACCCACGACTGCGTGGCCATGCACGCCTCCAACTCAATCATCAAGTTTGCGGGCGACACTACAGTGGTAGGCTTGATTACAAACAACGACGAGACGGCCTACAGGGAGGAGGTGAGGGCCCTCGGAATGTGGCGTCAGGAAAATAACCTCACACTCAACGTCAACAAAACAAAGGAGATGATTGTGGACTTCAGGAAACAGCAGAGGGAGCACCCCCTTATCCACATCGACGTGACAGTAGTGGAGGGGGTAGTAAGTTTTAAGTTCCTCGGCGTACACATCACGGACAAACTGAATTGGTCCACCCACACAGACAGCGTTGTGAAGACCTCAGGAGGCTGAAGAAATTCGGCTTGTCACCAAAAGCACTCACAAACTTCTACAGATGCACAATCGAGAGCATCCTGTCGGGCTGTATCACCGCCTGGTACAGCAACTGCTCCGCCCACAACCGTAAGGCTCTCCAGAGGGTAGTGAGGTCTGCACAACGCATCACTGGGGGCAAACTACCTGCCCTCCAGGACACCTACACCACCCGATGTCACAGGAAGGCCATTACGATCATCAAGGACAAGAACCACCCGAGCCACTGCCTGTTCACCCCGCTATCATCCAGAAGGTGAGGTCAGTACAGGTGCATCAAAGCAGGGACCGAGAGACTGAAAAACAGCTTTTATCTCAAGGCCGTCAGACTGTTTAACAGCCACCACTAACATTGAGTGGCTGCTGCCAATATACTGACTCAACTCCAGTGTAACGGTGTTCCTCCTCCTCTTCATACGAAGAGGAGGAGTAGTGATTCGACCAAGGCGCAGCGTTGTGATATGACATGATATTTATTTAAACAAGACGAAAACAAACTATACTTGACTAACTAACAAAACAATAAACGATGTAGACTGACCTGAACGTAAGAACTTACATGTAACACGAAGAACGCACGAACCGGGAAAACAGACTACACAAAAACCGAACGAACAAACATACCGAAACAGTCCCGTGTGGCGCAACATACACAGACACGGAAGACAACCACCCACAACAAACAGTGTGAAAACACCTACCTTAATATGACTCTCAATCAGAGGAAATGACAACCACCTGCCTCTAATTGAGAGCCATATCAGGTCACCCTTTAAACCAACATAGAAACAGAAAACATAGACTGCCCACCCAAACTCACGTCCTGACCAACTAACACATACAAAACTAACAGAAAACAGGTCAGGAACGTGACATAATCCCCCCCTCAAGGTGCGAACTCCGGGCGCACCAGCACAAAGTCTAGGGGAGGGTCTGGGTGGGCATCTGACCACGGTGGTGGCTCAGGCTCTGGGCGAGGTCCCCACCCCACCATAGTCAATGCCAGCTTACGTCTCCCCCTTAGAATGACCACCCTCATCTTACACCCACTTAATTTTAATGGTAACCTTAATATAAGGGGCAGCACCGGGACAAGGGGCAGCACCGGGACAAGGGGCAGCACCGGGATAAGGTAGCTCAGGACAGAGATATAGCACAGGACAGAGAGGTAGGTCAGGATAGAGAGGTAGCTCAGGATAGAGGGGCAACTCCGGACTGAAGGGCAGCTCCGGACAGAGAGACAGCTCTGGACTGAGGGGCAGTTCTGGATAAATGGCCGCTCTGGGCTGAGGGGCAGCTCACGACTGGCTGACGGCTCTGGACGCTCACGGCTGGCTGACGGCTCTGGACGCTCATGGCTGGCTGACGGCTCTGGACGCTCATGGCTGGCTGACGGCTCTGGCAGATCCTGTCTGGTTGGCTGCTCTGGCAGATCCTGTCTGGTTGGCGGCTCTGGCAGATCCTGTCTGGTTGGCGGCTCTGGCAGATCCTGTCTGGTTGGCGGCTCTGGCAGATCCTGTCTGGTTAGCGGCTCTGGCAGATCCTGTCTGGTTGGCGGCTCTGGCAGATCCTGACTGACGAATGGCTCTAGCGGCTCCTGACTGACTAACGGCTCTGACGGCTCGGGACAGACGGGCGGCTCTAATGGCTCGGGACAGACGGATGGCTCAGACGGCGCTGGGGAGACGGATGGCTCAGACGGCGCTGGGGAGACGGATGGCTCAGACGGCGCTGAGGAGACGGATGGCTCAGATGGCGCTGCGGAGACGGATGGCTCAGATGGCGCTGCGGAGACGGATGGCTCAGATGGCGCTGCGGAGACGGATGGCTCTGGCTGATCCTGTCTGGCGGAAGGCTTTGGCTGCTCCTGTCTGGCGGAAGGCTCTAGCGGCTCCTGTCTGGCGGAAGGCTCTAGCGGCTCCTGTCTGGCGGAAGGCTCTGTAGGCTCATGGCAGACGGGCGGCTTTGCAGGCTCATGGCAGACGGGCGGCTTTGAAGGCTCAATACAGACGGGCAGTTCATGCGGCGCTTGGCAGACGGACAGTTCAGGCGCCGTTGGGCAGACGGCAGACTCTGGCCGGCTGAGACGCACTGTAGGCCTGGTACGTGGTGCCGGAACTGGAGGCACCGGACTGGAGACACGCACTTCAAGCCTAGTGCGGGGAGCAGGGACAGGGCACACTGACCTCTCGAAGCGCACTATAGGCCTGGTGCGTGGTACCGGCACTGGTGGCACCGGGCTGAGTGCACGCACATCAGGACGAGTACGGGGAGAAGGAACAGTGCGTACAGGGCTCTGGAGATGCACAGGAGGCTTAGTGCGTGGTGCCGGAACTGGAGGCACTGGGCTGGAGACACGCACCATAGGGAGAGTGCGTGGAGGAGGAACAGGGCTCTGAAAACGCACTGGAAGCCTGGTGCGTGGTGTAGGCACTGGTGGTACTGGGCTGGGGCGGGGAGGTAGCGCCGGAAATACCGGACCGTGCAAGCGTACTGGCTCCCTTGAGCATTGAGCCTCCCCGTCGCCCGACCAGTGCGGGGAGGTGGAATAACCCGCACCGGGCTATGTAGGCGAACCGGAGACACCATGCGTAAGGCTGGTGCCATGTAAGCCGGCCCGAGGAGACGTACTGGTGGCCAGATATGTAGGGCCGGCTTCATGACATCCGGCTCAACGCTCAATCTAGCCCTACCAGTGCGGGGAGGTGGAATAACCCGCACCGGGCTATGCACACGTACAGGAGACACCGTGCGCTCTACTGCGTAACACGGTGTTCGCCCGTACTCCCGCTCTCCACGGTTAGCCTGTGAAGTGGGCGCAGGTCTCCTACCTACCCTTGGCCCACTACCTCTTACTCCCCCCCCAATAAATTTTTGGGTAGTACTCACGGGCTTTTCGGGCTTCCGTGCTAGACGCGTCCCCTCATAACGCCGGTTTTGGGCTTGATTCTCCGGCCTCCAGCCTTGCTTCCTTGCTGCCTCCTCATATCGCCGCCTCTCAGCTTTAGCTGCCTCCAGCTCCTCTTTGGGGCGGCGATATTCTCCTGGCTGCGCCCAGGGTCCTTTGCCTTCTAGGTCTTCCTCCCATGTCCATTTCTCCAAATAATTCAGCCTCTCCTGTTGTTGCTGCTTGGTCCTGGATTGGTGGGTGGTTCTGTAACGGTGTTCCTCCTCCTCTTCATACGAAGCGACTCCTGTGGCGGGCCAGGCGTAATGCACGCTGACACTGTCGCCAGGTGTACGGTGTTTCCTACATAACATTGGTGCGGCTAGCTTCCGGGTTAAGTGGGCATTGTGTCAAGAAGTAATGCGGCTTGGTTGGGTTGTGTTTCGGAGGATGCCCGGCTCTTGACCTTCGCCTCTCCCGAGTCCGTATGGGAGTTGCAGCGACGAGACAAGACTGTAACTACCAATTGGATACCAAGAAATTGTGGAGAAAAAGGAGAAAAATAAAATAGATAGAAAATATATATAAAAAAATAGAAATTCAATTACTGGAATAGGCTGACTTGAACATAGTCCTAGGACTATGTTGTTGTATAGGTGGAGTTATGGGCCAATTTGCATATAATCCTCTAAATAGACATGTGGAACTGCATGAAAATATTTTTTTTTGCTGTTGTTTCAAACCATTTTGAAATGTTGATCCCAATGTCACAGATTGGCCACATTATTTATAGAAAGACCCACATGCACTCACGCACATATCCACACAGACATCCACACACATCCACAAACACACATATCCATTCATGTTATACACACATAACAGCTGCTGCTACCATACACTTATTATGATTGCTAAATACTGCACAATTTAAACACTTATACTATATATACAAAAGTATGTGGACACCCCTCCAAATGACTGGATTTGGCTATTTCAGCCACACCAGTTACTGACAGGTATATAAAATCAAGCACAAAGCCATGCAATCTCCATAGACAAACATTGACAGTAGAATAGTCTTAACGAAGAGCTCAGTGACTTTCAACGTGGCACCATCATAGGATGCTACCTTTCCAACAAGTCATTTCGTCAAAGTTCTGCCCTGCTAGAGCTGCCCCGGTCAAATGTAAGTGCTTTTATTATAAAGTGGAAACGTCTAGGAGCAACAATGGCTCAGCCGCGAAGTGGTAGGCCACACAAGCTCACAGAATGGGACCGCAGAGTGCTAAAGCGTGTAACGTGTAAAATCTTCTGTCCACGGTTGCAACACTCACTACCGAGTTCCAAACTGCCTCTGGAAGCAACATTAGCACAAGAACTGTACGTTGGGAGCTTCGTGAAATGGGTTTCCATGGCCGATTCTGGTTTTGGCGGATGCCAGGGGAACGCTACCTGCCTGAATGCATAGAGCCAACTGTAAAGTTTGGTGGAAGAGGAATAATGGTCTGGGGCTGTTTTTCATGGTTCGGGCTAGGCCCCTTAGTTCCAGTGAAGGGAGATCTTAACGCTACAACATATAATTACATTCTAGACGATTCTGTGCTTTTAACTTTGTGGCAACAGTTTAGGGAAGGTCCTTTTCTGTTTCACAATGACAATGTCCCCGTGCACAAAGCGAGGTCCATACAGAAATGGTTTGTCTAGATCGGTGTGGAAGAACTGCCCTGCACAGAGCCCTGACCTCAACTCCATCGAACACCTTTGGGATGAATTGGAACACCGACTGCAACCCAGGCATAATCGCCCAATATCAGTGCCAAACCTCACTAATGCTCTTGTGGCTGAATGGAAGCAAGTCCCTGCAGCAATGTTACAACATCTAGTGGAAAGCCTTCCCAGAAGAGCGGAGGCTGTTATAGCAGCAAAGGGGGGGACCAACTCCATATTAATGCCCATAATTTTAGAATGTGGTGTTCGATGAGCAGGTGTCCGTCCACATACCTTTGGTCATGTAGTGTTGCTCCTATTGTTGGTTAACACCTCCTGTTATAGAGGGTTGATTTCAGATCAAGTCATTTTTATTGGAAATCCGGTGATGAGAAATATTTTGAATGGACTACTCGGGATGTATTATGCATTATGAAAATAATATTCACAGGAAGTGTTATCAAATTAATTTCTTTATTTTTTAGTAATGATTATAAGCAGTTTATAAGAAGACCTCAAACATTGTTATCAAACCAACACTAGAAATTAAATTAATGTTATTAATAATAACCTTTCTTTATGGATTGATTGCTATTTTATTGTAGTACCAATCATAAAAAATAAGTGGTATGCCTAGCATAAGAAGTATCTCAAATGTTACTTGGAAACCACTTTCACTAGCTAGGATCTTATAACTGGAGGCTGCCACTTCCTGCTAGTCTCTCCTCCTCCTCTCTCATATCTCCGCACTAGTCCCTTGGTCCTTCCCTACTGCAAAGGAAATTAGCATCATTACTTTGCCCTTTGTTTTTCACGTTCCCCAAAATGACACACCTCTTTCTTAGTCCACATCCCACAGTCCACACCCCCTCAATAAAGGTATGTTACTCCCCAACCCCCATCACTTTTTTGGGACAGGCACTGACCAGCTCCGACTTGGTTCACTATAGTACGTCCAACTACATAAAAACAGAGACAATGGAAGGAGCCCAAGCCCGCACCACAGTGCCATCCTACCTGGGATGGTCCATTTTCAACACTTTATGCTGCTGTCTCCCAATTGGAATTGCGGCAATAGTTTGCTCATGCAGGGTAAGATATCCAAAATTCAGACTCAATCAATTATTCAACAATTATAAAGGTATTTACAAACACATCTGCTGATTAACTATTGAATAGCTTGTGTGATTTTTTAAGGTGGATTCTATGGTTATCTAAGTGAAAGTGGGATAATGCATTGATTATCCCTCATTGTCTGTTTGAAGGCGGATAATGCAAACGCAGTTGGAGAGGCAACCGCAGCTGCAGAGGCCTCCAGGATGGCCAAGATACTCAACATCGTTGGATTTGTTGTTGGGATTGTGTTGCTCATCATTATTGTTGCACTGAAACTCACTAGTCGGGAGTGAAAAAGGAGGATATGTTTTTGCACCATCTTTTGCCCTTTGCATTCCTTTTTACGACTTCATACAACACACCAGCCCAGACCTACCCTGATGAGGACAAGCTGTGCTCTAACCGAGTCCCAGTGTAAACAAACGCCCTGAAAGCCATTAACTGACCAGCTCTTGCGCTCCATACTCAGAGACAAGTAGGTAGAACTTGACTGTGGATGTTGCAGTTGCTGGTTTGAGAAAATACACAAAGCTTCCTGACTGTCAAATGTAATAATAAACACATGAATCCGCCATAATTCATGGTCTTTGTTTGTTTATTTCCAAGCACATTTGAGACATAGAAATGTTGATACAAGCAATACAGGCATAACGGTTTACATCAAAAGTACAGACTGATCATGGCAAAAAGTTTATAAATCAGTCTTAGATTTTTGAAAAGGTTTTAAGACGTATCTGTCCTCCTACAGTGTCCCGTGTCAATACTGTGTATACCAATTTCCTAAAACTCAAAACCTCTTCTACAATCTAGATTTTAACACCACAATGTTTCAGCCCAACAGCAGCAGCCGCCGCCATTTAAGCAGGGAGGTGGAACTGAAGAAATGCAACCACTGTCAAATTCATACACTCAGCTATGGATACAAGGGTTATCAAAAAGATTGATATAAAAGTTTTAAACATACACATTTCTTTAAATTCATGGAAAATTCAAAAACATAGAGCATTGCAACCTATATTTTGGATTATGATAGAATAATGCAGTTACACGAAGTTCATAAGGCATTTATTTATAAGTTATATTCCTCAAGAACCAATTGGTACTCATTGATATGACCATTGAACAGCAGGAAATATCACAGATTGTGCCTGTAACTGACAACAGCAACTGATGATCCTAAAAAATTAATCTCAACACACATAGGGTTGAGGGACACCTCCTGCACCACCCTCCCAGCATTCTAGTTCCAGTGGGCAAACCTGGTTGCAGTGATGTCAGTCTGATGTCTTTTGTGACGTCACGGTCAGGTTGTATACAGATTGTAAAAGGATTGGTGTGTGTGTGCATGAAGAACCTCCCTGTCACACTTCCAAGGAGAAAGTGTTGGTCTTTCATCAGTTGCCAGTCCATACACAACTGTGTTTTTCCCAAGCAGATCACCCATCATGAATTGTACTCAGCACTGTATGTGAGGGGCTCTCAGCATTTTCCATTCCGACGCTTACTAAAATGCTTTCCCAAAATCCAGGGACCCCTAAATCATGTCATAAGCCCCCCTGGTTGAGAATCACTGAGCTTGATCAGTATTTTCCTCTTGGGCTTTGTAACGCACTTCCATGGTTCAGAGCCCCAAGCTCTTCTTTCTCAACAGCCTTTCAACATGGAGGAACACCAAATCCTCCCTGTGCTTCTGCAGGAGTCCCTCCACCTCCTGCTCAAGAAAAAGACAGGAAACAGGAATGGAACATGATAATTGCCAAAGATTCACTGACTGAGGCTGACACGCGCTAGACAGTTGTTTTCCATCACGTGTGGAATGCTTTAGAAATAAAACTCGGTATCACTTTATATGGAAAGACCCAAATAGATGGTTTATTTATTGTTTCTAGCTATCATAATCGTTGAGGTAAAATGCCAGCAAGACATTGTGCTAATGTCGATTCCCCGGAGAGGAAGAACATACTTCCTGTGAAAGGAGCCCTCGACTGGGCCTCTGAAGCCCCTCCAGCAGGGAGGTGGGGTGGGAGTCCCATGGCATGGAGCTCTGTGGAGCAGTACATTCCATACCCATTGAGGAACTCCCTAGTCGGGCCTCGAATAGCTCACCCAGACACGCTTGCAGCAGCTAAGAAAGAAAAACAGTAGCATATTACATATAATGCTTTATAACTTCTTATACGCACAAATTAGTCTTTAAAAAAGTATTATAACGTAACCTTCTCATGAAGACTTAGATATCCTTGTAAACATATTCATACTGTAGGACCTTATAGATGCAGACATAGAGCATTATGAAACTATGATAAATCTAATTGTCTTGAGTGTCTATGATGTCTTATAATAACCTTATAATGATCATAACATATCATAAGCCTTGTTATAATAGAATGAGGAATTGGCGTGCTCCTGTGGCGGTCGGTGTCGTTTAAGATGAGGGAGGACGATTCTTTTTTTTTATGAGCATGGCCTTATTTCTATTACAGCATATTGGATGACTGTCATTCATATTCCATTCACCCAGCTCAATGTAACATCAATAAGTTTAGGCTACTACATGATACTCAAATGTTCCCTATACCCATCATGAGGTTGCTTACAACCTAGCCTATAAATTAAAGTTTACAATGAGATCGAGATAAATTTGAGTAATCAAGGTGACAGACATTGACACATTCAATACCGCATTGCCCACTCTTGCCTCCATCTACAGTAGGGGATCTATCTATTATTAGTCCAACAGTTGCAAACAAGAGTTTCTATTGGACAAATGTAGGTATTTTTCTATCCCTGTTTTTTTCCCGTTTGCTTCCGTTTAAGAAACGTTTTTCAACAGAATCGGTGGAATGAATACACCTTTAATCACATGCAAACACAGTTCACTTTCATAGCAGCCACATACAACAATAAAGGGATCATGCTGTTTGTATTCCTTCTCGCATCTACATGCTCCCCTCCTTTCACCTTTTCCCCTTCGCTTGTGAACTTCAGTGCACAACACATCAGCTTTCTGTGACCAAGCGAAAAAAAACTTTCGAAGCCAAACCTTCATATCATAATCGCTAACCGCTACACACATCCCACATCATTGTCACCATATTAACATCATTGTCAACATAGCTAGCTACTAGAACTAATGCATTAGTAAACCTGTTGCAATCATGCAGTACAGTGTACAGTCAGCAGTTTAGCAGTTACACCGGTGGGCCAAGGTAAATTAATAATCATCTTATATTGCTCAAATAAACAGCATACCTGGTTTCAAAAAACAGATAAAGCAACACCTCGCAGCACAACGCCTCTCCCCTATTTGACCTAGATAGTTTGTGTGTATGCATTGATAAGTAGGCTATGTGTTGTGATAGAAAAAAATCTTATTTACCTGGTTTGTTTAAATTAATAGTTAGCAATTAATACTTAACAAACAGGACATATCTGTTCTGTTTAATTCTGTGTTTTCATGGGCTCCACTCTAGATCCCTGCAGCTAATCAGGGCATATGGTCGGTCACTGGAGATGGCTTGAGCTGACATATGAGTTAAAGACTGCATTACATAGACAAGAATGTGTTTTACTAGAGATAGCTTTGGACTAGAACAATCCTTCATTATCTCAAAATCAAACAGCTCTCCAAACAGGTCAGGGACAAAGTTGTGGAGAAGTACAGATCACGGTTGGGTTATAAAAAATTATCAGAAACTTTGAACATCACACGGAGAACCATTAAATCCATTATTAAAAATGGAAAGAATATGGCATGAGGGAGACTCCCCAAACATATGGAAGAAGGTACTCTGGTTAGATGAGACTAAAATTGAGCTTTTTGGCCATCAAGGAAAATGCTATATCTGGCGCAAACCCAACACCTCTCATCACCCCGAGAACACCATCCCCACAGTGAAGCATGCTGGTGGCAGGATCATGCTGTGGGTATGTTTTTCATCGGCAGGGACTGGGTAACTGGTCAGAATTGAAGGAATGATAGATGACGCTAAATACAGGGAAATTCTTGGGGGAAACCTGTTTCAGTCTTCCAGAGATTTGAGACAGGGATGGAGGTTCACCTTCCAGCAGGACAATGACCCTGAGCATACTGCTAAAGCAACACTCGAGTGGTTTAAGGGGAAACATTTAAATGTCTTGGAATGGCCGAGTCAATGTCCAGACCTCAATCCAATTGAGAATCTGTGGTACGACTTAAAGATGCCTGTACACCAGCGGAACCCATCCAACTTGAAGGAGCTGGAGCGGTTTTGCCTTGAAGAATGGGAAAAATCCCAGTGGCTAGATGTGCCAAGCTTATAGAGACATACACCAAGAGACTTGCAGCTGTAATTGCTGCAAAAGGTTGCTCTACAAAGTATTGACTTTGGGGGGGGGGGGGGGTGAATAGTTATGCATGCTCAAGTTTTCAGTTTTTTTTTCAGTCTTATTTCTTGTTTGTTTCACAATAAAAAATATTTTGCATCTTCAAAGTGGTAGGCATGTTGTGCAAATCAAATGATACAAACCGCCCAAAAATCGATTTTAATTCAAGGTTGTAAAGGCAACAAAATAGGAAAAATGCCAAGGGGGGTGAATACTCTCACAAGCCACTGTATATATAGTACTCTGCATTTGTGTAAAGGTTAGGTTACTCGGTCCAACACTCAAGAGTGGGGGGGTCGACCAGCCTCATTATTGCAATAATTAATCAATATTAAATAAGATTAAATAAGAAATGATCAAGTCTCTCGCAGTACTGAATTTCCACAACAGTGTGCCTTTTTTTTTTTTTATGTATGTAGTTCTGTCTTTGAGCTGTTCTTATCTATTGATGTTCTGTATTATGTCATTCTGTATTATGTTTCATGTTTTGTGTGGATCCCAGGAAAAGTAGCTGCTGCTTTTGCAACAGCTAATGGGGATCCAAATAAAATAACAAATAAAACCAAAAGCTTACCTTGGCTTGGAAGAGTTCCACTGTTGAATAGCCATAACCAGCTAGCTAACATAGCATCCCTTTCTGTTTGAGCCAGGTGTTTGAGTTGGCTAAACTAGTTAGCTGTATTCGCTAGCCAAGTAAGTGAAAGTGAAAAAAAATCTCTCGCTCTCTCTTGCTTCTTTAATTAATTAAACTGTTCAACTATTGTCTTTCTCTCTCTTTGAGTCAGCTACTCACCACATTTTATGCACTGCAGTGCTAGCTAGCTGTAGCTTATGCTTTCAGTACTAGATTCATTCTCTGATCCTTTGATTTGGTGGACAACATGTCAGTTCATGTTGCAAGAGCTCTGATAGGTTGGAGGACGTCCTCCGGAAGTTGTCATAATTACTGTGTGAGTCTATGGAAGGGAGTGAGAACCACAAGCCTCTAAGGTTTTGTATTGAAGTCAATGTACCCACCCAGAGGAGGACGGAAAGTAATTGTATCCAGCTACACCATTGTGCACTACAGTGCTGTTGAGGCTACTGTAGACCTTCATTGCAAAACAGTGTGTTTTAATCAATTATTTAGTGACGTGAATATATTTTATCTAAAAAGGATAACTTTAGAGCCTCCACTGGCGTGCTTAACTCAAGAGTTTATAGTAACAAAGAGTATTTGAGTGCCAGGATCAAAAGGCATATACTGCGGAAAGGGAAAACCCACAATCACTGAAACATTCTTCAAGTTTAAATGTGTTTTTAAGCAGCAGAGGTCAGAGCAAACGGACATGTTTTGGCGACAGCCATCATCAGCGTTTGGAGAATAATAGGCATTTACCCACAGCCTTCCGAAAGTATTCACACCCCTTGACTTTTTCCACATTTTGTTGTGTTACAGCCTGAATTTAAAATTGATTCATTTGAGATTTTGGGTCAATAGCCTACACTCCATAATGTCAAAGATTAATTATGTTTCTTGAAATGTTTACAAATTAAAAAGAAAAATGTAAAGCTGAAATGTCTTGAGTCATTAAGTATTCAACCCCTTTGTTTCGGGCAAGTGTCATGACTCTCCTGTGAAGATCTGAAGGATCAGGTTACAGTGGGTCTGCTCTTCAGCACCCTCTCTCTCCCGCAGAGGGGGTGAAGGTTGGCCGTTTTATGACGGTCGTAAATAGCAGCAGGAACTCGCTCTCTGCCACCCAATGAAAAGGAAAGTTTAAAATCGCTTTGTTACAACAGAGAGAGATTTTGTAGTACTGTGACATCCAGGTTAATTATGGATAATTAAACAATATTTCTGTAATCCAAACAGTTGGAACAGTCCGTGGGTACTTAAAGAACAATTATGTCAGATCAGTTGTTGTTTTGGGATCTCATTAAGGACGGTATAACAATGTAACTGTATCTCTGAATGTGTATATTTCCCAGTTGTCAGGTTTACATCTAAATGTTCATGAACTTATATGATTAAATATGAAACTATTTGTGAGATGTAATGTGATGTTAGCCTTCTAAATGAGAGAATTGTTTTTCATTTGAGGTCTTAACCAGTCAGTCAGTGACCACACCCTTGTGAGCACAGACATTATGTCAGCGTCATGGAACGCCCCTTTTTCCAGAATGCATAACCCCCCCTCGTGACCAAATTCACATTAGACCAGAAAGTATGGAGCTGTGGCTACATCTTGAAATGGTTGGCAATTTAAATACATACCAGTTACGTGCAGCGCCAGCTGTACACGTTGAAATGGTTAAAAAAAAACTACAAAACTACACATTCATAGTCTGCAGCTGTGCATGTAAAATAGTCTAGTAAACTCGAACGAAAACGAGAGACAAAGAACAATTTGCTCTCACCACTCTATTCTGACGAACAGAGCCCGCTGAACAAACTACGAACGACTTTGAGACTTCTGTCGAATTACTCCCCAGACAGACCGCCGATTTCAACAGAAAGACAACAAAGACATACAAGCGTAAATATGTGTTGCATTTCAAAATCCGAATGAGCAGTTGTTAGGGAGCTAAATATCCATATTTACGCTGGGCGTATTTTCACATGTATGTACAATAAGCCCACTCTCTGTCTCTCCCACTCTGTCTTTCCCGCTCTTTATCTGTCCACACCCCTTTCCATTGTCTACCAAGCCATCATATCGGGTTAGTCCACTAGGGACTTTTTATTACATTGTGTAGTAATCAATGTGTAAGCTATCCTGTTTGTGTGTTTATGTAATTCTGTGTGATTATTTTGTTAGTTAGTAAATAAATAATTAAGCCAATTTGTATATCGCTGATTCATAATTTATGCTACTGTTCGCGCAGATATCCAAGAGTTTTGCGACATTCAGAATGAGACTGATAGAAGGTAACAATTCATGAATGACTGTTTGATGACTGAAATGTAAGAGATCTTCAAGAGTTAATTCGGAAAACGGTAACTCGTTAAACTTTTTCCGTGATGCCCCAAGATTGCTAATGAGTTCATTGTTACAGGATTAATTTAATCATTGTAATAATTACACATAGTTAATTGATTTGATAAAATAATCATCGCATTAATGATAGTAAAGACACAAGCCTAAATAAATTCAGGAGTAACAATTTGCTTAAAACCTCATAGGGATCCCTCAACGCTCAAATCCCGTTAGCGGGATAGATTTGACAACATCCGGTGAAATTGCAGAGCGCCAAATTCAAACTACAGAAATATAAATATTTAACATTCATATAAATACAAGTGTAATACATCAAAATTAAGCTTAACTTCTTGTTAATCCAGCCGCTGTGTCAGATTTCAAAAAGGCTTTACGGCGAAAGCACACCATGCGATTATCTGAGGACAGCGCCCCGCATACAAAAACATGAAAAACATTTTTCAACCAGGCAGGTGCAACACGAAAAAGTCAGAAATAGCGATATAATAAATGCCTTACCTTTGAATATCTTCATCTTTTTGCAATCCCAAATGTCTCAGTGACACAATGAATGGTTGTTTTGTTCGATAAATCCCTTCTTTATATCCCCAAAATGTCAATTTATTTGGCGCGTTTGATTCAGAAATACACTGGTTCCAACTCGCCCAACATGACTACAAATTATCTAATAAGTTACCTGTAAACTTGGTCCAAACATTTCAAACAATGCTTCTAATCCAACCTCAGGTACTCTAAAATGTAAATAATCGATAAAATTTATGACGGAATAAACTGTTTCCAATACCGGACAAAAATAACTTAAAAATCATACAATGTGATTTTCTGGATTTTTGGATTTTAGATTCCGTCTCTTACAGTTGAAGTGTACCTATGATAAAAATGACAGACCTCTACATGCTTTGTAAGTAGGAAAACCTGCAAAATCGGCAGTGTATCAAATACTTGTTCTCCCCACTGTATGTCAATTAGATATTTCTGTGTTTCATTTTCGATACATTTTCAAAAATGTTTAAACACGTTTTCACTTCGTCATAATGGGGTCTGTTGATGGGTGAGATTTTTTTTTATTGAATCCATTTTGAATTCAGGCTGTAACACAATAAAATGTGGAATAAGTGAAGGGGTATGAATACTTTCTGAAGGCACCGTAGATGACGTCACAATGTAGCACTGCTTCTTTCTTTTTCACAATCCTTATTTACACAAATAATTGATATACTGTTTTATATATTGTTTTACTTGGGGGTTTTATTTTACAAAAAAAGAAATGCACACCATTTGCTCACAGGAAGTAACCCAACAGAAATATTTAATTCAGGCCTCTAGGGCTCTGTTTGTAGTGCACTGATATAATATGCCTCTCTGCAACAGCAATTTCTCTCGATCACCTCCTCTCTTAGGTGGCTGTACAACTTCTATGCCAAAAAAACCTTAGTTGGCACACATCATGTCCCACAGCATTAACACTAGAATCCGCCCAGCCTGGAAACTTCTTTCTAAAATCTAAGGATCCAAATCACGTTCTGCGCATATGTTATTTTACACACACATTCAAATGTCTCTCTTTACTCACCCTCTTCTGAATCCTCAACCAATTTGATCAATATGATGATGTAGCCTATCTCGCATTTCTGAACAGCTGCGATTTGAATGAACATTCCAAAAATATATATGAAGGCTACGACTATGTCTGTGGCTAACGGATAATGCCGTAGGCACAAGCAAGACGCAGTCTACACATTGCATTGGGGCAAAACAATTTGTGTTTTGTGTGATGATTGTGGTGCGATATAGCCTCCTGTTTAGCCAATGTTTGCAATTATGAAGAAAACATAACATTGCATTGTTCTTGATTGCCTGTCTGTGTCTTGCTTGTTTGATATGCTGTGCAGGCTACATACTGTAGCTGCATGTAAATTCCTGCATGTAACTCCCCTCCTGAAAAAATTACATAAAATTGCTCGACCACCTCTTTATGTTGTGCTTATGTTTGCAATAGCCTACTTTTACAACAGACAGAGAACTAAGTTTGTTCGAAATGTAACTGTCGTTGTGGACTATTTGTGGAATTGCTTTAAGAGAGAGTGGCCTTGCCTGTCTTCCCTGACTATTTAAGGAGCCTTACTTGGCCCCAGTCTTAGTGCGTCATCTATAGTTTGAAAGATGATGAACTCTTACAAGAGCAGCAAGTATATTTTTGGATTCAATAAGTAGCAGTTGGTGTTGTTAGGGCCATTGAGATTAAGTGCTGTCTTTTCCCTAGTAGCCTAATTAATCATTGCTGTTTGAACGGTCTGATTGCTCAGTAATTGTGATTGTCATTGTGGCCTTGGATTAGTTTCAGGCCAATTTGTGTATGCCAATTTTCTGTGTCCTGGCACCCCAATGGTGAAACAAGCTTCCCCCTAAAGTCAGGACAGCAGAGTCCCAGCCCATCTTTCGAAGATGTCTGAAACCCTACCTCTTTGAATAGTAGCTTAACTCTCACGTCGCCCCCAACGTTGAATAAAACATACAACGTGTGTAGTTCACAATGGCAATCCCAAACAAACAATTGGACAAAGAATTTAGATGAGCTGGAGACGGACGGAGGATCGGATATTGAGCTTGAAAGCAGCATTGCTGATGAGTCTTCACCTGATTCTGATGTTGACTTCAAGCCTCCGCCTCCGGTACCTGAGTTTTGCCAACTGAGACGGTAATCCCAACTGCCACGGTGAAACAGAAGTCTGGGAGGGATGGCATGGTTTGGGTAGAAAGAGTGACGAGAACGCAACAGGAAGGCGGCTTTTCCAGAATATTCTCACAGAGAGAGCAGGTTCTACACCTCACGCAAAGAGACAAACTGCCAGTGCATTCCACAGTTTTCTTTGCTTATGTGACATTCAGATGTAGCACATCAGAGATTGCAATGTCACTCATGCGCACAGGAAAGTAAACAGTATGTGGGTGGGACATGCCTTTATTGCACTCTTGTATATCTGCGGGGCATACGGCGGAAAGAGCAGTGATGTGGAGTAATTTTGGTCTGATAGGTGTGCAACCACTTCAGAAACCCTGTTTATACCTGGTCCTAACCTGCTTCCTTTGTCCTGATCTTGTCCACATTCTGATTGTGCCCAGAATTTTGGGCAGGTATAGATGATTAAAAGACACATTGTGATCTGATTGTGATCAGATCTTACTGACCACCTACAGAGGTAGTCAGGGATGCATTATGCCCAGAATTTTGGACAGGTGTAGATTAAAGACATTGTCAGGGATGCATTGTGTCTGTATATCTCACAAGTGTAGATGGATCTGGACAGTGAAACCATGTAAATCATAATTATCCTCCCCTCCAAATGAAATCACAGGTGGCACCATTGACTTATGGCATCAATATTTGTCTTAAAATACGTTTATGAATATGCATCCCATGGAAAATGGCGCCGACAGAGATGGTCACCTCGCTTCAGGTCCCTCGAAAACTATGCAGTTATTAGTTTTTTATGTATTATTTCTAACATTGTTAGCCCAGAAAATCTCAAGTGTTATTACATACAGCCGGCAAGAACTATTGGATATAAAAGCAATGTCAAATTACCATCATTACGACCAGGAATACGTCTTTCCCGAAGCAGAACCTTTGTTCATACCTTCCCCCTGGACATGCAATCTTAACCCAGAGGTCGACCCAAAAAAACGCAGTCGCCGCAGATGGAGCGGCCTACTGGTCAGACTCAGAAGGCGAACACACCATCCACCACTTCCGAGCATATTACTCGCCAATGTCCTGTTCTCTAGATAACAAGGTGGACGAAATTAGGGCACAAGTTTCCTTCCAGGGAGACATCAGAGATTGTAACATTCTCTGTTTCACGGAAACATGGCTCACTTGGGATATATTGTTAGAGTCGGTTTCAGCCACCCGGTTTCTTCACGCATCGCGCCGACAGAAACAAACATCTCTCTGGTAGAAGGGCAGGGTGTATGCCTTATGATTAACGACTCATGGTGTAATCACAACAACATACAGGAACTCAAGTCCTTTTGTTCACCTGACCTAGAATTCCTTACAATCAAATGCCGACCACATTATCTTCCAAGAGAATTCTCTTAGATTATAGTCACAGCCGTGTATATCCCCCCCATCCTGAGGCTGCATTTATTGTAAATGGGGATTTTAACAAAGCTAACCTAAGAACAATACTTCCTAAATTCTATCAGCATATCGAATGCGCGACACGAGCTGGTAGTATTCTGGATCATTGCCACTCGAACTTCCGCGACGCATACAAAGCCCTCCCCTGCCCTGCCTTCGACAAGTCTGACCATGACTCCATTTTGTTGCTCCCAGCCTATAGACAGAAACTAAAACAAGAAACACCCATCCTCAGGTCAATACAACGCTGGTCTGACCTATCGGATTCCACGCTTCAAGATTGCTTCGATCACGTGGACTGGGATATGTTCCGAATAGCCTCAGACAACAACATTGAGGAATACGCTGACTCGGTGAGCGAGTTTATTAGTAAATGCATCGGAGATGTTGTACCCTCTGTGACTATTAAAACCTTTCCTAACCAGAAACCGTGGATTGATGGCAGCATTTGCACAAAACTGAAAGCGTGAACCACCGCTTTTAATTATGGCAGGTGACCAAAAACATGACCGAATACAAGCACTGCAGCTATTCCCTCCGCAAGGCAATCAAACAAGCAAAGCGTCAATATAGAGACAAAGTACAGTCGCAATACAACGGCTCAAACACGAGACGTATGTTGCAGGGTCTACAATCAATTCCAGATTACAAAAAGAAAACCAGCCCGTCGCGGACATTGACGTCTTGCTCCCAGACAAATTAAACAACTTCTTTGCTCACATACAGTGCCACTGACACGGCCCGCTACCAAAGCCTGTGGGCTCTCGTTATCCGTGGCCAACGTGAGTAAAACATTTAAACATGTTATCCCTCGCGCAGACCAGCTGGCTGGTGTGTTGACGGACATATTCAACCAATCCCTATCCCAGTCTGTTGTCCCCACATGCTTCAAGATGGCCACCATTATTCCTGTCCCCAAGAAAGCTAAGGTAACTGAACTAAATGACTATCGCCCCATTGCACTCACTTCTGGCATCATGAAGTGCTTTGAGAGACTAGTCAAGGACCATATCACCTCCCCCTTACCTGACACCCTAGACCCACTCCAATTTGCTTACCGCTCCAATAGGTCCACTGACGATGCAATCGCCATCACACTGCACACTGCTCTATCCCATCTGGACAAGAGGAATATCTATGTAAGAATTCTGTTTATTGACTACAGCTCAGCATTTAACACCATAGTACCCTCCAGGCTCGTCACTAAGCTCGAGACCCTGGGTCTTGACCCCGCCCTGTGCAACTGGGTCCTGGACTTTCTGACAGGCCGCCCCCAGGTGGTGAAAGTAGGAAACAACATCTCCACCCCGCTGATCCTCTCAATCAACGTCAACAAAACAAAGGAGATGATCGTGGACTTCAGGAAACATAGATGGAGCAGCCCCACCCCCACCCCCCCTTCCACATCGACGGGACAGTAGTGGAGAAGGTGTACATTTTTAAGTTCCTCGGCGTACACATCAAGGACAAGCTGAAATGGTCCACCCACACAGACAGTGTGGTGAAGAAGGCGCAACAGTGCCTTCGAAATTTGGCTTGTCATCTAAAACACTCACATACATTTACAGATGCACAATCAAGAGCATCCTGTCAGGCTGTATCACCGCCTGTTACAGCAATTGCACCGCCCTCAACTGCAAGGCTCTCCAGAGGATAGTGCGGTCTGCACAACGCATCACCGGGGCAAACGACCTGCCTACAGCACCCGATGTCACAGGAAGGCCAAAACGATCATCAATGACAACAACCACCCGAGCCACTGCCTGTTCACCCCGCTATCATCCAGAAGGCGAGGTCAGTACAGGTGCATCAAAGCAGGGACCGAGAGACTGAAAAACAGCTTCTATCTCAATGCCATCAGACTGTTAAACAGCCATCACTAACAGAGAGGCTGCTGCCAACAAATAGTCTCAAATCGCTGGCCACTTTAATAAATGGCCTTAATAAAGGTATCACTAGTCACTTTAAATAACGCCACTTTAATAATGTTTACATATCCTACATTACTCTTCTCATATGTATATACTGTATTCTACACAATCGACTGCATCTTGCCTATGCTGCATACCATCGCTCATCCATATATTTATATGTACATATTCATATTCATCCCTTCACATGTGTGTGTATTTGTGTGTGTAAGGTAGTTGTTGTGAATTTGTTAGATTACTTGTTCGATTTGACTGCATAGTCGGAACTAGAAGCACAAGCATTTCGCAACACGCGCATTAACATCTGCTAACCCTGTGTATGTGACCAATAACATTTTATTTGAATATTATTTTGAAAAACAATATCTGTCAAATGATTTGCATGCAGGGAAATCCGGTCACAGTGTGGACACGGTGGATGGGTGAGAGACATTTTAATACCATGTGTAGATGCAACGGTTTATATGTGGGCACAATCAGAATATGGACAAGATCAGGACAAAGGCAGACATGTGTCTATGGACAACTTCTTTACATCAATTTCCCTGGCAGCCAAGTTGATTGTAAAGTAGACCTGTTCGGAACAGTGAACAAACAGAGAGGTGAGCTGCATGGTCCTCAGCACCATGCATCCCACTGTTGCCATTGGCATTGACCAGAAGAAGAAACCGGAGACGGTGACAGACTACAATCGCACAAAGGTAGACTATATGACAAAAATCCCAAATCATGGGCATTAATAGGGAGTTGATCCCCCTTTGCTACTATAACAGCCACCACTCTTCTGGGAAGGCTTTCCCGTACATGTTGAAACATTGCTGCGGGGATTTGCTTCCATTCAGCCAGAGCATTAGTGAGGTCGGGCACTGATGTTGGACGATAAGGCCTGGCTTACATTCGGCTTGCCAATTCATCCTACAGGTGGGGTTGAGGTCAAGGCTCTGTGCAGGCCAGTCAAGTTCTTCCACATCGATCTCGACAAACCATTTCTGTATGGACCTTGAATGTGCACGGGGGAATTGTCATGCTGAAACAGCAAAGGGCCTTCCCCAAACTGTTGCCACAAAGTTGGGAAGCACAGAATCGTCTAGAATGTCATTGTACGCCGTAGCATTAAGATTGCCCTTCTCTGGAACTAAGGGACCTAGCCCAAACCATGAAAAACAGCTCCAGACCATTATTCCTCCTCCACCAAACTTTACAGTTGGCGCTATGCATTGGGGCATCCGCCAAACCCAGGTTCATCTGTCAGACTGCCAGATGGTGAAGTGTGATTCCATACTCCAGAGAACGCTTTTCAACTGCTCCAGAGTCCAATAGCGGCAAGATTTACACCACTCCATCCGACACTTGGTATTGCTCATGGTGATCATAGGCTTGTGTGAAGCTGCTCGGCCATGGAAACCCATTTCATGAAGCTCCCGACGAACAGTTCTTGTGCTGATGTTGCTTTCAGAGACAGTTTGGAACTTGGTAGTGAGTGTTGCAATCGAGGACAGACGATTTTTACACTCTGCATTCGTGTTCTGTGAGCTTGTGTGGCCTACCACTTTGCGGCTGTGCCGTTGTTGCTTCTAGACGTTTCCACGTCACAATAACAGCACTTATAGTTGACCGGGGCAGCCCAAGCAGGGAGGAAATTTGAAAGTCACTGAGCTCTTCAGTATGGCCATTCTACTGCCAATGTTTGTCTATGGAGATTGCATGGCTGTGTGCTCAATTTGATACACCTGTCAGCAACAGATGTGGCTGAAATAGCCGAATCCACTATTTTGAAGGGGTGTCCACATACTAATGGACAATAAAGTTGTAGTGTTTCCACTGAAACTAGAGATCCTTTTGACACAAAGATTCACATAAATTCTGCGAGGATTCAGTTCTCAGTACGTGGTGGGCGGACTTTTTTAGGAGAGAAAACAATTCTGTGGAAAGCAACTAAGCAGTTTTTTGAGACTTCAAAATAGATAAGATTAAAAGAGACAGGAACAGCTTCCATTCACACTGAAAGGTCACTTCTGAGCAGTGTGGCTCGGCACAGCTTTCAACTATCTGCCATTTCCGTTATGTTTGAGGCAAACACTTGCAGCACACATCTTGACATCAGAAGTCATGCAAAATATATTCAGTTGTTTTTTAAAGAATGTAACTGTAATCCAATGTAACCAGGGCTCATAAGTAGTGCACTATGTTGGAAATAGGTTGCTTTCTGGGACGCAGACAGAGTTTGGCAGCACCTTGAAGAAAGCCCGTTGGAAGGTAGGACTGGAGTCGACGCTCATGTCCCCAACAGCGACATGTGACAGACAGTGCAAGAGGAGCAGAGAGAATCCTCCCACTGACTGCAGTCTCTGGCGACGCACAAACAATGTCTCCTCAGCCTCCTACCAACACACGACATCAGTTAGTAGCAAACAGATGTGGCACAGATGTTAACATCACAAACGTCTGATGCTAAACTGCACGATTCAGAGCTGTTCAACATGCACACTGTTCCCCAATGCATATTTCATTCCAAAATAGAAACTCTCTCTCACACACACACACACACACACACACACACACACACACACACACACACACACACACACACACACACACACACACACACACACACACACACACACACACAGCGGAAATTGGGACATCACCTGATAAAAGAAGGAATTTCGGAAGGCATTGTATTTGTAGTTATTGGATGGAAGCCTAGTTGCTATCTGGAGTGACACTGCTGGAGTCTATGGGAGTAATAGTATTGTTAACAATTGGTGCTAAGAACATTCACACTGACAAAGAAAAATACATTTAGACAGACAGTAACGATTAACGAATCTCCTTTTGATAGGAAAAATGAGTTAAACAATGCTTTGAACTATGACCCTTCACTAACCTTTCTCAGTATGTGGGAGAGAAAGTGAGTGACTAACCAGTTCGAGAGTATGTAGTGTTTGCAGTAGGAATAGTCCATGGTGGTAGACCAGGAACTCTCTGGGATTAAGACGATCTGGGTCAAGAAGGAGCAGCTCTCCTTCACACTCCCACTGTGCATCCAGATAGTCAATAAAAGAGCTCGCTCTGCCTGAAATACAGAAAGAATCCATAAACCCAGTTGCCCATTTCTGCTTGCTGGGTTATCAATTCACACTTCACGTAGCACAAGTAGTCTAGGAACTCTCAAAAGGCTGTGTATTATCACAATTGAAAGCATACATTTTAGGTCAAGTAAAGTTGTGTTGTGGGTGGGACATGTGGTAATAATTATCAAAGCACCAAAGCAGTTGTTAACAGGGGATTGTCTTTTTGGCAATGGCTATTTTGTCTTTTGCTTGTTTTCACTTTGATACAGATCTTTTTCTAGTTCTTTCACAACCACAGCTGGTTGAGATTTTCCCTGAACAAGTGGTCCGGTTTGGCCTTTTGGTTGCATTTTTGTTGTGTAATTTTGTAACTAATTTCATAGTCCGACTGAAACAAATCATATTATTATGGATTCTATGTATTTTCTATGGTTTTCTCACCTTGTCTCAGCTAGCTACCTTAAGATGAATGCACCAACTGTAAGTCGCTCTGGATAAGAGAGTCTGCTAAATGACTCAAATGTAAATGTCAACAACGACCGCCAAAGGGAGAGGAATAATGACTCCCGGTGTTGCGAAACCTCGAAGGATAAGAAGCAGCTGTGGTGTTATGTTGCTACGTCAGACACCTATGTTGCCATGTCAGACACCTATGTTGCTATGTCAGACACCTATGTTGCTATGTCAGACACCTATGTTGCTATGTCAGACACCTATGTTGCTATGTCAGACACCTATGTTGCTATGTCAGACACCTATGTTGCTATATCGGACACCTATGTTGCTATATCGGACACCTATGTTGATATGTCGGACACCTATGTTGCTATGTCGGACACCTATGTTGCTATGTCGGACACCTATGTTGCTATGTCGGACACCTATGTTGCTATGTCGGACACCTATGTTGCTATGTCGGACACCTATGTTGCTATGTCGGACACCTATGTTGCTATGTCGGACACCTATGTTGCTATGTCGGACACTTATGTTGCTATGTCGGACACCTATGTTGCTATGTCGGACACCTATGTTGCTATGTCGGACACCTATGTTGCTATGTCGGACACCTATGTTGCTATGTCGGACACCTATGTTGCTATGTCAGACACCTATGTTGCTATGTCAGACACCTATGTTGCTATGTCAGACACCTATGTTGCTATGTCAGACACCTATGTTGCTATGTCAGACACCTATGTTGCTACGTCAGACACCTATGTTGCTACGTCAGACACCTATGTTGCTACGTCAGACACCTATGTTGCCATGTCAGACACCTATGTTGCCATGTCAGACACCTATGTTGCCATGTCAGACACCTATGTTGCTATGTCAGACACCTATGTTGCCATGTCAGACACCTATGTTGCTATGTCAGACACCTATGTTGCTATGTCAGACACCTATGTTGCTATGTCAGACACCTATGTTGCTATGTCAGACACCTTAGCTGCTTTTTCCCCGTGATGGTGGGGTGATTTGATTATGATGGATGGTCAGTGTTGGGGAAGCTACTCTGAATATATAGTTTACGAAGCTACCAATTACTTCACACTGGAAGAAGTTAAGCTACCCTAAAGCTACCCTTAACAAAAGTATACTTTACTTAACTAAAGTTACTTTTGAAAAAGTAGTTAACTTCATCTAAACTACAGTACTTAGTGAAAAATGATCTTATGTAAATCATCTGACTACAAATTCCAAGAACAGGTCACTTTGGGGTCATATGGTAACATACTGTAATGTGTAATTTAGCTTACTAATCACAAAAACAATGATTCAAGTGAGAATTAGCAGGCCTGATGGTGAAAAAGAAAGAAAATTATTACATAGTTCCAGTAGTTAGCTACACCGCTACATGGGAAAAAAGTAATTAACTAAGTTGAAATTTGTTCAAATACCACCAAGTTACTGCAAAATGTAGTTAAATTACTAGTTGAAATACATGTAGTTCACTACTTCCCAACACTGTGGATGGTAATCCTTATCTAAGAATTACGTTATTTGTATAGTGCATACCATGACAGTTTGTTTCAAAGTGCTCCACACAGAAATGATATCTAATCTCACCTCAACTTGACTAATAAAGCATCTCGCCCATCCCGCCATCAATCCCATGATGAAGCTTCCCAACTGTCTTCCTTCCTGTCCCGTTTCTCTGTTCAGACTTTCACCGTTTCTGAAATAGTCTTCTTATTGATTCCTTATTGAACGCCAGAGTTGGTCTCAAATATGAACTACTACCGTGTCAAATTACATTTGTGTTGAACAAGGACTGGCTGAAAGTGTCCGTCACAAAGCCGTTTGTTCAAAGAGGTGGTACAGTATGTTCTTAGTCAGATCTTTCTCCATGCCAGTGTCATCCTTTACTTCCTCTTTGGGGGGTTTGGTTATTGCTTTTGGTACAAACTATTTGCTGACTAAAGGTTTGCAGCAAGAGAAGTACATATAAAACGAAACATTGTTTTCTTTGTTATTGTGTATTGTTCGGTTATTATATATTGTGGTATGTGGTGGAGCAATCGTGTGTGTGAGGGTCCTCTTGAATCTCTACAATTCTTGGCCCAAACACATCACAGGACGTTTGTAATCTGCGTTTTACTCTACAGGTTATTGTGTAACTCACCGTCGAGCTCCCCCCTCAGAAGCCCTGCATCTCGCGCTGGGCCCCTCAGCTTCCTCTCCACACCCTTTAGAAGCTGGAAGAGTGGGGAGAGCTCCAGCAGTTTATCCCACTCCCCCTCTGTATGGGAAACATCATCACAGACGTATACTGTACACACAGTACTAAATTAAACAACAACCCTGGGTCTACATAAAAACAAAGCTAAGTACAATTTAAAAGCAGTTTCTTTTTTTTGGCAAAATGTTATATACACATATAGCAGGTCACATCCAAACATTTACATGCCATTATGAGACACTCATAACTTATCTCAGGGCTACTTTCACAACAAGTCATCCTTGTGATCATGTTTGAGAACTTCTGTAATTCGTCCAAACACTATATGTAGTCAATGTGTTGCCCACAAGGTGGAGACATAGTCAAGGCTCTTGAGTAGAATTGAAACGAGGTGAGATGACAATTTCTCTGCACACAGTTATAGTCAAAACAAAAGAATAGTCATGTTAAATCTTTCTTTCGTAATACACAGTACACTTCAATGTTGTTCTTTACCTGACAGTGTGGGGACACAGACATGTGACTGCTGAACAGATTCTTTCATAGGCTGGCCCTCTGTGAAGGAATGGGACATCATTAGGACTCTTCATAAATATGATCAGCAGAGCCTATGGTGAAGTAAAGGTAATTCATTTATTAAATCATGAATCAATGAATCTTACCTTGTGAGTGTATGTCAGAGATTGCAGTTTTTCTGTGAGCTGTCTGTGAGTGAGTAGGACTGGGCTGGGGGACACTGGGGCCCTTAGAATCCTGGTCCTGAGGCTGAGCCTTCATTGGTTCTCTCAGAGACTGGGTGGAGATTCCTTGATAGACATCTCTCACTGTTAACAACAGTAACTCATCAAAAATAGATCCATTTTTACTAGATAAGGCAGTGTTATGAACAACGAGCAACCGCAGTAGAATGGTTCTATCACATAGAACAGTGTGATCCTTTAGCAGAGACTAAGTCTATCTGTGACAACCCACAACACTAGTGTTGCCAGTACCATGCTCCAACCAACCGAGCCATCTGAACCACTAGGACCACTGTCTATTGCGCCTACCTTTAACCACAGGCACGGACTCTGTCCATGCACGAGAACATGTCTCCAATCCAAACGTCTGTTTTGTTGACACACCTACAAACACACATTTGACAAAAAAGCTATGAAAACAACATCCTTATCAGGAAAAAAACAAGACTGAAAAATGCAACATAATGCTTGCTGAGGTACCAGAGATGCGCTGGTGGTAGGTGCTCGGGGAGAGACTTGGCTGTTTGTTCTCCTCCAGTAGCTGAATGAGTCGCTCCAGGAGAGGCACAGCTTTCTGCTGGGTCAACGACACCACCTTCAGAGGGTTACTGGGGACCATCAGCCTGGCCAGCCCAAACTCCTTGTACCAGAAGGAACCTGATAACACAGACTGGATAGAAAGATACGCTCAATGGCAAAACTAGTCGACTATATTAAAGGGATAGTTCATTCAATAACAAATATACAGTGAGCTCCAAAAGTATTGGGAACCTGAACAATTGGTTGTGAAATTATACAATGACTATTACGTCAAAGTTAAAGTTCATCCATGTCAAGTGAACCGTATAGAAATTACAGCACATTTTGTACATAGTCCCCCCATTTTAGGGGACCAAAGACATTGCTAGAAATTCACTTACAGTATACACTACTGGTCAAAAGTTTTAGAAAACCAACTCATTTAAGGGTTTTTCTGTCTGTCTGTGATTTATTTATTTATTATTTGACCATGAAGGAGAGTGATGGAGTGCTGCATCAGATGAGCTGGCCTACACAATCACCCGACCTCAACCCAATTGAGATGGTTTGGGATGAGTCGGGCCGCAGAGTGAAGGAAAAGCAGCCAACAAGTGCTCAGCATATGTGGGAACTCCTTCAAGACTGTTGGAAAAGCATTCCAGGTGAAGCTGGTTGAGAGAATGCCAAGAGTGTGCAAAGCTGTCATCAAGGCAAAGGGTAGCTACTTTGAAAAATCGAAAATATATTTTGATTTGTTTAACACTTTTGGTTACTACATGATTCCATATGTGTTATTTCCTAGTGTTGATGTCTTCACTATTATTCTACAATGTAGGAAATAGTAAAAAATTAAGAAAAACCCTTGAATGAGTAGGTGTGTCCAAACGTTTGACTTGTACTGTAAGGTTTAAAGCAGTAAAAAGTGAAGTATTTGGTCCAATATGCATAGCACGCAATGACTACATCAAGGTTGTGTCTCTTCAAATTGTTTGGATGGATTTGCTGTTTGTTTTGGTTGTGTTTCAATTGCTTCTGTACCCAATAGAAATGAATGGTAAATAATGCATTATTGTGTCATTTTGGAGTCACTTTTATTGTAAATGAGAATATAATTTGTTTCTAAACACTTCTACATTAATGTGGATGCTACCATGATCACAGATAATCCTGAATGAATCGTGAATAATGATGAGTGAGAAAGTTTGACGTACAAATATCATGCCCCCAAGACATTCTAACCTATTTATTACAATAAAAAGGGAGGATAATTTTTTTTGGGGGGGATGATATTTGTGCCTCTGTAACTTTCTCACTCATCATTATCCGTAATCATGGTAGCATCCATATTAATGTAGATGTGTTCAGAAACATATTCTATTCTTAATTACAATAAAAGTGACTCCAAATTGACACATCACATTATTTACCATTCATTTCTATTGGGCACAAAATCATCTGAAACACAACCAAGACAAACAGCAAATCCATCCAAACAATTTGTAGTCACAAGCTTGTCGTCATTGCATGCTGTGAATATGGGACCAAATACTTCACTTTTACTACTTTAATACCCAATACTTTTGGTCCCCTAAAATGGGGGGGTGGGGGGAGGTACTGTAATTTCTAAACGGTTTACCCGATATGGATGAAAATAAAGCTGACAGTCTGCACTTTAACCTCATAGTCATTGTATCCAATCCAAAGTTCTGGAGTACAGACCAAAACTACAAAACATTTGTCACTTTCCCAATTGGGCTCCCGAGTGGCGCAGTGGTCTAAGGAACTGCATCACTACTGGTTCGAATCCAGGCTGTATCACAACTGACCGTGATTGTATTGTTTTCTGCCTGTGCTTACCTGCGCTGTATCTGCACGGAGCTGGCAGAGTTCTCGAACACAGCGCAGCGCTATAAGAGCAGCGTCTAGTTCTGCCTGCCTGGAGTTTAGCTGCTCCCATATTTCTCTCTGTCTCAGTTTCCCATCCTGGGAGAGATACAAGAGAGACTCAAAACAACACATTTCCATATTTGTGAGTCATTGTGACACATTCATTTCTTGTACATTAACATGCATTCATCTGCAGATTACGATCCATCTCCCCTTAATAAATTACTCAATTCATCTTCACCGTAAAAGGATTTTGTTTTTCTAGTGAGCAAGCTTTTTAGTCTAGGACTAGGACTAAGCTTAATCTTTGTCCGGGAAACCGGCCCCTTGTGTTTACTTGATCTATATGTTTGCGTAATCGGATTGAACTATGCTAGATCTGACCATGACATGGATTGATGGCGTCTGCTCTCCTCTCTGTGCTGTCCATCTTTCCTGGTCCTGCTGCAGTTTCTCCACGCACACGTTCACCCTGTCCAGCCCAGCCACCAGCTCTGTCTGCCAGCAGCACTGCTGCTCCCACTCCTTATCATCACCTAAACACAGTAAGACACGTGCTGAGTTGTGGTAACACAGTATATGCCACAGCCCAGCCACCACTTTTTCCACTGTTACTCTCCTCCTCCGAATTCCTTATTCTAAATAAAGTTAAAATCCATAAAATATACACACACATCACAAGGTAGCCTAATATGCAATCAAAAGTATATTACAATATAGCTTTGAGCTGTGGATAAGCCTATCCACATCCACTCTCTGACGATTAACTGAAGTCACGCCGGACTTGCAATACCTTGAGTGAGGATGAGCAGAACGTGAGGAGGCAGGAGCAGAGACAGGTCTGAGAGCTGGGATGCTCTCCTCTGGGCTTCTGACTGGCCAGCCTCATGAAGCTCCGCTGCAGCCTCCCTCAGCTGCCTCTCGGTGTCCGCCCAGTGGGCCTACAGTGCACACACACACTCAAAATCAAATCAAATTTTATTAGTCACATACACATGGTTAGCAGATGTTAATGCGAGTGTAGCGAAATGCTTGTGCTTCTAGTTCCGACAATGCAGTAATAACCAACAAGTAATCTAACCTAACAATTCCACAACTACTACCTTATACACACACACAAGTGTAAAGGGATGAAGAATATGTACATAAAGATATATGAATGAGTGGTGGTACAGAACGGCATGGCAAGATGCAGTAGATGGTATAGAGTACGGTATATACATATGAGATGAGTACTGTAGGGTATGTAAACATAAAGTGGCATAGTTTAAAGTGGCTAGTGGTACATGTATTACATAAAGATGGCAAGATGCAGTAGATGATATAGAGTACAGTATATACATATGAGATGGGTAATGTAGGGTATGTAAACATTATATTAAGTGGCATTGTTTAAAGTGGCTAGTGGTACATTTTTACATAATTTCCATCAATTCCCATTTTTAAAGTGGCTGGAGTTGAGTCAGTATGTTGGCAGCGGCCGCTAAATGTTAGTGGTGGCTGTTTAACAGTCTGATGGCCTTGAGATAGAAGCTATTTTTCAGTCTCTCGGTCCCTGCTTTGATGCACCTGTACTGACCTCGCCTTCTGGATGATAGCGGGGTGAACAGGCAGTGGCTTGGGTGGTTGTTGTCCTTGATGATCTTTATGGCCTTCCTGTGACATCGGGTGGTGTAGGTGTCCTGGAGGGCAGGTAGTTTGCCCCCGGTGATGCGTTCTGCAGACCTCACTACCCTCTGGAGAGCCTTACGGTTGTGGGCGGAGCAGTTGCCGTACCAGGCGGTGATACAGCCCGACAGGATGCTCTCGATTGTGCATCTGTAGAAGTTTGTGAGTGCTTTTGGTGACAAGCCGAATTTCTTCAGCCTCCTGAGGTTGAAGAGGCGCTGCTGCGCCTTCTTCACAACGCTGTCTGTGTGGGTGGACCAATTCAGTTTGTCCGTGATGTGTACACCGAGGAACTTAAAACTTTCCACCTTCTCCACTACTGACCCGTCGATGTGGATAGGGGGGTGCTCCCTCTGCTGTTTCCTGAAGTCCACAATCATCTCCTTTGTTTTGTTGACGTTGAGTGTGAGGTTATTTTCCTGACACCACACTCCGAGGGCCCTCACCTCCTCCCTGTAGGCCGTCTCGTCGTTGTTGGTAATCAAGCCTACCACTGTAGTGTCATCCGCAAACTTGATGATTGAGTTGGAGGCGTGCATGGCCACGCAGTCGTGGGTGAACAGGGAGTACAGGAGAGGGCTCAGAACGCACCCTTGTGGGGCCCCAGTGTTGAGGATCAGCGGGGTGGAGATGTTGTTACCTACCCTCACCACCTGGGGGCGGCCCGTCAGGAAGTCCAGGACCCAGTTGCACAGGGCGGGGTCGAGACCCAGGGTCTCGAGCTTGATGACGAGTTTGGAGGGTACTATGGTGTTAAATGCTGAGCTGTAATCGATGAACAGCATTCTCACATGGGTATTCCTCTTGTCCAGATGGGTTAGGGCAGTGTGCAGTGTGGTTGGGATTGCGTCGTCTGTGGACCTATTGGGTCGGTAAGCAAATTGGAGTGGGTCTAGGGTGTCCGGTAGGGTGGAGGTGATATGGTCCTTGACTAGTCTCTCAAAGCACTTCATGATGACGGAAGTGAGTGCTACGGGGCGGTAGTCGTTTAGCTCAGTTACCTTAGCTTTCTTGGGAACAGGAACAATGGTGGCCCTCTTGAAGCATGTGGGAACAGCAGACTGGGATAAGGATTGATTGAATATGTCCGTAAACACACCAGCCAGCTGGTCTGCGCATGCTCTGAGGACGCGGCTGGGAATGCCGTCTGGGCCTGCAGCCTTGCGAGGGTTAACACGTTTAAATGTTTTACTCACCTCGGCTGCAGTGAAGGAGAGCCCGCAGGTTTTGGTAGGGGGCCGTGTCAGTGGCACTGTATTGTCCTCAAAGCGGGCAAAAAAGTTGTTTAGCCTGTCTGGGAGCAAGACATCCTGGTCCGCGACGGGGCTGGTTTTCTTTTTGTAATCCGTGATTGACTGTAGACCCTGCCACATACCTCTTGTGTCTGAGCTGTTGAATTGCGACTCGATTTTGTCTCTGTACTGGGACTTAGCCTGTTTGATTGCCTTGCGGAGAGAATAGCTACACTGTTTGTATTCGGTCATGCTTCCGGTCACCTTGCCCTGGTTAAAAGCAGTGGTTCGCGCTTTCAGTTTCACGCGAATGCTGCCGTCAATCCACGGTTTCTGGTTTGGGAATGTTTTAATCGTTGCTGTGGGTACGACATCGTCAATGCACTTCCTAATGAACTCGCTCACCGAATCAGCATATTCGTCAATATTGTTGTTGGACGCAATGCGGAACATATTCCAATCCGCGTGATCGAAGCAGTCTTGAAGCGTGGATTCAGATTGGTCGGACCAGCGTTGAACAGACCTGAGCGCGGGAGCTTGTTGTTTTAGTTTCTGTTTGTAGGCTGGAATCAACAAAATGGAGTCGTGGTCAGCTTTTCCGAAAGGGGGGCGGGGGAGGGCCTTATATGCGTCGCGGAAATTAGTATAACAATGATCTAGGGTTTTTCCAGCCCTGGTAGCACAATCGATATGCTGATAGAATTTAGGGAGTTTTGTTTTTAGATTAGCCTTGTTAAAATCCCCAGCTACGATGAATGCAGCCTCAGGGTGTGTGGTTTCCAGTTTACAAAGAGTCAGATAAAGTTCGTTCAGGGCCATCGATGTGTCTGCTTGGGGGGGAAAATATACGGCTGTGATTATGATTGAAGAGAATTCCCTTGGTAGATAATGCGGTCGACATTTGATTGTGAGGAGTTCTAGATCAGGTGAACAGAATGACTTGAGTTCCTGTGTGTTGTTATGATGATCACACCACGTCTCGTTAATCATAAGGCATACCCCCCCGCCCCTCTTCTTACCAGAAAGATGTTTGTTTCTGTCGGCGCGATGCATGAAGAAACCAGCTGGCTGCACCGACTCCGTTAGCGTCTCTTGAGTTAGCCATGTTTCCGTGAAGCAGAGCACGTTGCAATCCCTGATGTCTCTCTGGGATGCTACCCGTGCTCGGATTTCATCAACCTTATTGTCAAGAGACTGGACATTGGCGAGTAGTATGCTAGGGAGTGGAGCGCGATGTGCCCGTCTCCGAAGCCTGACCACGAGACCGCCTCGTTTGCCCCTTTTACGGCGTCGCACAGGGTCGCCGGCTGGGATCAGATCCATTGTATTGGGTGGAAGGCAAAACACTGGATCCGTTTCGGGAAAGTCATATTCCTGGTAGGAACGATGATGAGTTGACGTTAATCGTATATTCAGTAGTTCCTCCCGACTGTATGTAATGAAACCTAAGATTACCTGGGGTACCGATGTAAGAAATAACACATAAAAAAACAAAATACTGCATATTTTCCAAGGAACGCGAAGCGAGGCGGCCATCTCTTTCCGGCGCCGGAAGTACGCACATACACGCAGGCATTCACACACACACACACACACACACACACACACACACACACACACACACACACACACACACACACACACACACACACACACACACACACACACACACACACACACACACACACACACACACACACACACATGGATAAGGATCTCCATTATACAGTAATGCCACTAGGGAGATGAACATAAATCAAAATGACATATATGCATTCAAACAATTCAGCATGAGACAAATCCTTTCCTGTTTGCTGAGGACTGAGCAGCCCCATCCATCTTCCTGCCCAGCCTAGTTCAGCTTACCTGCTCAGAGTCCTCCTGAGTGGCCACAAGGACACAGTGCTGCAGAGCCGCATCCAGATCCCCTAGCAGCTCCTCCTCCTTCTGTTTCTCCTCTTTCCAGTACCCGTTCCTCAGACACCACTCCTTCCGCAGGGCCTCCACCTGGCAAGCGCAACAGGTCAAAAAGAGATACGTGTGATTTATCCTACGGAACTCAATCACTATGTGTTGATTATGTTAGTTGTTTGAACAAGGGACTGAAAAGCATTCAAACGCAACATGATGGAGCCACCTTGCGTGCTTAACCTGTCATTCTGGGAACATGTATATTGACAATGGCCAAGTTGAACGTGTTGAAAAGAAAAGCAACCAGTGTAATTTATCTTTCTTACCAGCACACTGTCAGTATTATCTCCCAGAGCCAGGCAGTATGAAGCAGTTACAGGCACAACAGTCTGTCTGGACACATCCAGGCGAACCCCCACAACAGGAGCCAGCACTCCTGTTACAGGGTCCACTGTCAGGGCCCCAAAACGAATCGCAACTAGTCCTGTCGAATAACATACAGTAGCACAGAAATACTGATATGATACACCATAAATGTATGGCAATCAAATATATGAAATGTACTTCTGTATCAGGCAATCAGTCAGTCCATCCATCATCCAATCACCTTTGCCATCTGGGTCCTCCATGGTTCCAGCCAGGGGGACAGTGAGTCCTGACACAGGGTCCATTTGAGCACCCAGGATGGGGACCGTTAGGCCAGAGCCCTGTGGATCAGGATACTCCAACCCAGGCAGTGCCGGCAGGGACAGATCAGCACCAGGGAGATGGATTTCTCCTAATGTAGTAGGATACAGATGTCAGGTTACCATAACTCTTAACCCTTTTTACCCCAAAAGCAGTGGGAATAAGTGGCGGCCAGGAAGACAGTGGCACTTTTGGACGGACAAAACGGATTGATGTATTTTTTTCAGTTGTTTTCATCCACCACTGTCTACCCGCCTTAAACTTGGCCTTCCATTCTCTCTCTTTCTAAACGTCTGGATTGGGAGTAAGGATTCAATCAGATCATCGTTAACCCGCTGTAGCCGACAAACGCATAGCTTATTATTGCTCTTGTTAAGACTGTGTTGGAGCGGACAAATCCGTCAGCGGCTAACCTTTGCGGTCATTGTCGCAAAACCATAACCATCCCGACTCCTTATATCCCACCCGCGTGAGAAGTTCAAAACAAGAAAGTGTAGGCTATACAGAAAATAATGACACTTAAATTGAAAATCATTAAACAAAATGATAAGGATTTATATCAGCCTAAATGAGGTGTAGATTACATCACAAATCCCAGAGTTCAAACTGCATGGGATTTCTACTAATGTGATGGCAATGTCCACAATAGCTATAATGCTGGATGCCGCCTTATGGAGTTGATCGTTTCAATGCATTTACACCTCCGACACACCTAAACAAAAGCAATGATAAGCTATGCATTTGTTGGTTACCGCGGGTTAAGGCTGATCTGATTGAATCCTGGACAAAAAATAACTGTCAAAGTACACAAGCGGATGTGAACACAACCTACCTTGGACGCCACCATCTTGGGCAACGCCCCAGGCCCATTCCAGCAGGGTCTCCAGCCGGCTCAGCAGCTGCAGGTGACAGTGTAGCCCTTTCCCCCAGGCCTGCTCCAACTCCTTGGCTGCAGCCTGGATCCGTCCCAGCTCAGTCTCCTTCCTCCGGGCCTGCAGACCCCGCAAACCCATCTCCCCAGAGCCCCAGTCCTCTCTGAGCCCACGCAGAAGCTCCACCAGGCGAATACGGGCAACCAGAGTCTGGCTGTTCAGTAGAGCCTGGAACCCCCCGGCATGAGGCACCAGCTTCCCAGCCCGGATGCTACCGCCGCCCACCCGGACCACCATGCTGCTCAGGGGCTCGATGAAGGACTCACCCAGGAGGAGGCCGCCTACTGGAAGCACCGCTCCTAGAGAGAGGGACATGACATTATGTGTAGGGCCAGGAGTTTGTCCTTACCATTTGACCAAGAGAAACTTAGTGTCCTAGTTACAGTTTTTCCTGGTTCAGGTCAAGTGGTCAGGGAAAACTCCTGGTTCTAATTATGGTTAAGTCACCAGTAGATCGGCTATTGTCCTTTTTGCAGAGCTACTTTTAACTTTGCTTCAGCTAGATCTTAAAACCCAAAATAATTGGTATAACATTGGTTAGTATTTCAAAACACCAGTACGGTGCCCGTATTGGGACTGCATCAAACGTGCATGGAAGTTGGGTCGTACCCACATAAAAATATACTAAAGATTACTATAGAATACTATAATATTTACTATAGAATTCTATAGAATTATGTAGTAAACTGTAGTATTCTGTAGAATACTATACTACACACTGTACTATCCCTTGGCCATGTGTAATACTTACTTTAGAATTGTGTAGTATACTGGAGAATACTATACTACACACTGTAATATCCCCTCGATCATTGAGGGGTGTTTACTATAGAATTTTGTTGTATACTGGAGAATACTATACTACACACTGTAGTATCCCTTGATCATGTAGTGCTTACTGGTGTTGTAGTACTCCAGACCGGTCTCGAGTCAGGTCTCAAGACCACATATTGAGTGTCTTGGTCTTGTCTCGGTGTCGGGAACATTTGTACTCGGTCTTGACTCGGTCTCGGACAGTGAGGACTCTTAATTCATTTCTTCCAGAGACCAGCGGAGTAAAAAAATCTCATAATCATCAGCTTCCATTCAGTCAGCACATAAAACCGCTTCACCAGGCCAAATATATACACTCCTTTCTTGAAACATTAATACGGTATCTTAACAGCCTTTAAATCTATTATAGACAAGTTTGCGCAGTGGAGAACCTATCGGCTTTCAGTGTGTGACAGGTTCGTGATTCTGAAAGGACAGCAACAGGGAAGTCACTTGACATTCAGAACATCCGGGGCTCAGACCGGAAGACCTGACTCGGAGTGGGGGTCTCTGCGCGACCGAAATGAAGCGCCCAGTACTCTTGGCCTCCCACGCTAGCAGTGAACATTTTGCAGAAACAACGCCATGTCGCATATCTCACTGCTTTCTTCCATGCGCTGTGCTCTCCTGACGCCAAATAACCAAAACGTCCTAATATTAGTTAAATGGATTGTGGTCAGTAAACCCATGGAATATATTGTTAATAGTACAAATTACAAGTGCATAAATATATCGTAATTTTCCATGTAGACAACTTGTTGGAAAAGGTATGTATTATTTTTGTTGCAATGTTTTCATAAACAATGTCCAATATTTGATTGAAAAAACAACTCATTGTAACGACCCTGGGTTTATAAGCGCAGAAATCGACTCTGCCGCTTGAGCATGCTTTTGCGGCACAGTCGATAGCGCGCCGGACATCGGGCTAGGAGGTCGAGGGTTCGAGACCTGCTCCCCACTGTTTCATTACATCATGATGTTGGTCACAACTAATGTGAGATTGTCATGCTTTGCGCACTGTGCAGTTCCAACATGGTTATGCCATCCTTTGGATTAGGTTGCAACTGCGTAAACTCACATTAGCAGTAGGCTTGTATTATAACTGTAGAGCTGGGGGGACACAGAAAACGTTTGCAGATAATATGTACAAACTCATGCAGCAAATACTTGAAAATCGTGATTTTATAATATTTGTCGTAATAAATCAGATTCCAAGGTCAATTGGCTACAGGACAATATTTCTACCTATTTAATTGAACAAAAAAAACAATATATTGCCTATTTGTCAGCTGAAAACGACTGTCCTGTTGAGGGTAGCATCAAGCTATATTGCCTATTTGTCAGATTTTCCAAGCGTGTTAGTATGTATATCTACGTCAATTATCATGATGCATTCTATCTTGGGTCATTGGGCTCCTAAGCAGGTATGTAGACATCTTAATAAACTGAAAGAGCTCTCACAGCTGCTAACTGGAATGGTCAGCGCGGCCTGTATGATTGCCTTCAGTGATGGGAACATACACATGACCAGTATGTGGACACGTGCTCGTCGAACATCTCATTCCAAAATCGTGGGCACTATGCATTGGGGCATCCGCCAAACCCAGGTTCATATGTCAGACTGCCAGATGGTGAAGCGAGATTCCATACTCCAGAGAACGCATTTGTAATAAATATCATTTATTATAACATTTACATTTACATTTAAGTCATTTAGCAGACGCTCTTATCCAGAGCGACTTACAAATTGGTGCATTCACCTTATGATATCCAGTGGAACAACCACTTTACAATAGTGCATCTAACTCTTTTAAGGGGGGGGGGGGCTAGAAGGATTACTTTATCCTATCCTAGGTATTCCTTAAAGAGGTGGGGTTTCAGGTGTCTCCGGAAGGTGGTGATTGACTCCGCTGACCTGGCGTCGTGAGGGAGTTTGTTCCACCATTGGGGTGCCAGAGCAGCGAACAGTTTTGACTGGGCTGAGCGGGAACTGTACTTCCTCAGAGGTAGGGAGGCGAGCAGGCCAGAGGTGGATGAACGCAGTGCCCTTGTTTGGGTGTAGGGCCTGATCAGAGCCTGAAGGTACGGAGGTGCCGTTCCCCTCACAGCTCCGTAGGCAAGCACCATGGTCTTGTAGCGGATGCGAGCTTCAACTGGAAGCCAGTGGAGAGAGCGGAGGAGCGGGGTGACGTGAGAGAACTTGGGAAAGTTGAACACCAGACGGGCTGCGGCGTTCTGGATGAGTTGTAGGGGTTTAATGGCACAGGCAGGGAGCCCAGCCAACAGCGAGTTGCAGTAATCCAGACGGGAGATGACAAGTGCCTGGATTAGGACCTGCGCCGCTTCCTGCGTGAGGCAGGGTCGTACTCTGCGAATGTTGTAGAGCATGAACCTACAGGAACGGGTCACCGCCTTGATGTTAGTTGAGAACGACAGGGTGTTGTCCAGGATCACGCCAAGGTTCTTAGCACTCTGGGAGGAGGACACAATGGAGTTGTCAACCGTGATGGCGAGATCATGGAACGGGCAGTCCTTCCCCGGGAGGAAGAGCAGCTCCGTCTTGCCGAGGTTCAGCTTGAGGTGGTGATCCGTCATCCACACTGATATGTCTGCCAGACATGCAGAGATGCGATTCACCACCTGGTTATCAGAGGGGGGAAAGGAGAAGATTAATTATACACAATTATAACACAAGCATATTTGCTATTACATTGTTATAACTAACTTCTTTCCAAACAGGGTTTCTCACAAACTCAAAAGCAGATACGGAGACCCACACACACCCAGAGACAGATGGCTGACACAGGCCTTTTCATAAAGACTGATAAGAAAAGGGGTGCCTGGTACTGCATATCACGAGAAACTGAGACACACACATACCCAAGGACAGAGGGCTGACGCAAACCTTTCATAAACACAGATAAGACAGGAACATCTACGCACACACAAAAACTCCTCTTCAGTCTGAACATTTTACAGAGACACACAGAAATGTCAAAATAGGAACATCTACGCACACACCTAATCTCCTGTTTTAGCTGAACATTTCTGAAGACAAAGAAATCTACTCAGAGCCAATGAGACAGTGATACTAGCCTGAAGGGGACCTCGCCCAACTCATCAGGACCAACCAGAGGACAAGAACTTCCAGACTCAACCTACTTTCTATCTTTGTATAAAATGTCTATGCACTCTGTTATCTGGGCTTCTTTCAGAGAGTTCCATTTGAGCTTGATGAAAGGGTCCGTGCACGCTATTTCAGATATCTTTACACTTTAATAAACTGCCTTATATCATACCTTATCCACCTGGTCCAGCATCTCAACTTGGTCTCACTCTTCTAGTAAATGTATCATCAACACTTTTCAACTGCTCCAGATTCCAATAGCGGCGATATTTACACCACTCCATCCGACACTTGGTATTGCTCATGGTGATCATAGGCTTGTGTGAAGCTGCTCGGCCATGGAAACCCATTTCATGAAGCTCCCGACGAACAGTTCTTGTGCTGATGTTGCTTTCAGAGGCAGTTTGGAACCTGGTAGTGAGTGTTGCAATCGAGGACAGACGAGTTTTACACTCTGCATTCGTGTTCTGTGACCTTGTGTGGCCTACCACTTTGCGGCTGTGCCGTTTTTGCTTCTAGACGTTTCCACGTCACAATAACAGCACTTATAGTTGACCGGGGCAGCCCAAGCAGGGCAGAAATTTGACTTAACTGGAAAGGCATCCTATGACAGTGCCACGTTGAAAGTCACTGATCTCTTCAGTATGGCCATTCTACTGCCGATGTTTGTCTATGGAGATTGCATGGCTGTGTGCTCGATTTTGTACAACGGGTGGGTCTAATCCTGAATGCTGATTGGCTAAAACATTCCAGCCGGTGTCTATTCCACCGGCTAAATTTGATGTTAAAATGCCTATTTACTCTTTTCCATTTGACTGCTCAATCCACTGTCTCATCAACCCAGCCAGGCACTTTATAAACTCGATATCCACTATAAAAAGCCTCTAGTCATTATCTCACATTTCTTTTAGACTAACATTTAGTTAACAGGGAGATTTGTATAAACCTTGCTGTCTGTCTCTCCGACATTTGCAACATTGTTTAAATATTCAAATTCGATCTCCAGATGTCGCATAGTAATGAACGTGTCAGGAGTTGGGATGAGACAGACAAGCAGACACCTTTTCTCAGCCTGTCGAAATCATGAATCAGCATAATTTTTATGGATAATTATATACAAAGAACTATCAATAGAAAACAGGTCAAATTAAACGAAGTGCAGGTAGTTTGCAGTCTTTCCAACTTCAGTTTGAAGTGATTGTGTTAGCTGTCTTGTTGGCTAGCTCCTCTGAAAAAGTGTCTTAATGAGAGAGCACATTTTCTACGCCAGGCGAAATCGCGCATCATTAGCTTATTGATATGGATGTACCCATACAAATGTCACTAGAAAACAGTTTAAACAAACACAAATGCAGCAACTTTGCTGTTATTCTGGCTGCCCTGTTTGACATGACTAAGTTAGCCGTAGTTGGCTAGCTAGCAAGCAACGGACAAGAACGTTGCCAGCCAGTATGGCAATGGAACATTTAGAACGAACGACTGGGTCACATCCATAGATACAGAACAAGAAGGCTGAACGACTGGGTCGCGTCTCTGGCAACCGAACGACCAGCCCGCTCGGGTAGCAATAGATTTGTGTCAGGAGTATATCTTGTGGAAGGATGAAATAGTATGAATAAATTAATCAACATAACGTTAATGAAAAATGTATATAAAAATAAAACTCATGAATATCAACAAGTAAAAAAGACAAATAGAAACAACTTTGTGTTGATTTGGCACTCGAGCGTCAATACACTACCCATCCCCCAACACTATTATTCTGAACTATTTTGCACAAACCAGAAAAAAATGCAACAATATGTCTGTGAAACTATATATTCACAGTATTATGAAGGAATTGTGGTTTATTTGATAGCATTTTGTAGTGTGACTGATTTTACTAATTCCATTAGTACTGTACAAAGTTAGAGGTGCGCTATTTGATAGATTCCCCCGCTCCCCCTACCTTCGGGCTTCCAGTGGGGAGACCTGAGGTCAACCTACCCCCGCCCCCTTCCCCATCTCGTACTTCTGAGTGGGAGACCTTCCCAGGCAGTTGCCTGCCTAGCGCACAAACTACATTTACATTTAGGTCATTTAGCAGACGCTCTTATCCAGAGCGACTTACAAATTGGACAAGCGTCTGAGTCGGTGTAGTACGATTAATTGATTGTCCTGTATTGATGCTTTGCCTGTTTGATGGTTCGTCGGAGGGCATCGTGGGATTTCTTATAATCTTCCGGGTTAGAGTCCCACTCCTTGAAAGCGGCAGCTCTACCCTTTAGCTCAGTGCAGATATTGCCTGTAATGCATGGCTTCTGGTTGGGGTATGTACGTACAGTCACTGTGGGGTCGACGTCATTGATACACTTATTGATGAAGCCAGTGACTGATGTGGTGTACTCCTGAATGCCATCGGAAGAATCCCGGAACATATTCCAGTCTGTACTAGCAAAACAGTCCTGTAGCTTAGCATCTGCGTCATCTGACCACTTCTTTATTGACCTAGTCACTGGTGCTTCCTGCTTCACTATTTGCTTGTAAGCAGGAATCAGGAGGATAGAATTATGGTCAGATGACCATATAGATATAGATGAAAACGCTCTTGGTAAATAGTGTGGTCTACAGCTTTTCATGAGATACTCTACCTCAGGCGTTGGTAGGATATACGTGATCGTAGTTCATCTATTTTATATACGTTGGCGAATAGGACTAATGGTAAAGGCAGATTACCCACTCGCCATCAGATCCTTCCAAGGCACCCCGACCTACATCCCCAATATCTCTGTCTTTCTCCTGCGAATGATGGGGATGAGGGCCTTGTCTGGTGTCTGAAGTAAATCCGTTGCGTCCGACTTGTTAAAGAAAAAATCTTCCAGTACGAGGTGAGTAATTGCTGTCCTGATATCTAGAAGCTCTTTTCGGTCATAAGAGACGGTGGCAGAAATATGATGTACAAAAATAAGTAACAAATAACGCGTGAAAACATACACAATAACACAATTGGTTAGGAGACCGTAAAACGGCAGCCATCTCCTCTGACGCCATTGTCATACTAGGGGTTTAAATACTTTCTGAAGGCACTGTATAGAGCATCAGGATCTAACAGTTTATACACACAGGACATGTCAGAAGTGGCGTCTTTCTTTTTTTTGAGAGGTAATGTTTAGCAAGTACTACTCCCTCTGGCTTGAGAGGAATATTATACGTTTCTCTTCTGTGGGCCTCCCCTCTCTCTGTTCTCTCTCTTCCTTGATTTCTGAAGATGGATCTCCTATTATTACAGAGACAGAATAGTATCAGTGCCGTAACAATATGGATTATTCTGAACAGAAAAACACAGAAGCAATATGGACAACAGGCAAATCATATTTACCTGAATTTAGCTAGGTTAAATATGGGATCACTAATGCTCCATATTGATATTAGTAATTCATTCAATCTAAAGCCTGATTAACATTCAACTGTCTTAACCTATCACTAACCACAATACCTGTGTTCTCTGTCACTTTAACAACAAAATTGACACATGTAATAAATACCATTTAATATAACACAAGCATATTGCTATTACGTTGTTATAACTAACTTCTTTCAAAACAGGGTTTCTCACAAACTCATAAGCAGATACTGAGACCCACACACACCCAGAGACAGATGGCTGGCACAGACCTTTCATAAACACTGATAAGAAAAGGGTGCTTGGTTCTGCATTTCACGAGATACTGAGACACACACATACCCAAGGACAGAGGGCTGACGTAAACCTTTCATAAACACTGATTAAAATAGGAACATCTACGCACACACAAAATCTCCTCTTTAGGCTGAACATTTTACAGAGACACACAGATATGACAGGAACATCTACGCACACACCTAAACTCCTGTTTTAGCTGAACATTTCTGAAGACAAAGAACTCTACTCAGAGCCAATGGGACAGTGATACTAGCCTGAAGGGGACCTCGCCCAACTCATCAGGACCAACCAGAGGACCAGAACTTCCAGACTCAACCTACTTTCTGTGCTGTATAAAATGTCTATGCACTCTGTTATCTGGGCTCTTTCCAACGGTTCTCTATGAGCCAGACAGAACGAGTCCGTGCACGCTTGTACCAGATATCTTTACTCTTAAATAAAACTGTCGCTTGTCATACAATTTACCACCTTGTCTGAATCGATCCTTGACCGGCTCACCCTTCTCCATATCCAATTATCAACACACACGTGCAGCCATGGAACAAACAGACGAGTTTGGCTTAGATTGTTAACATGTAAACTATATTTTGTCTCCATTGTTTATTGAAAGCAAATAAATGTGCACAATGACCACTTGCTGTTTCATACATCATTACAGTTGTTGGTTACTAGTAGCTAGCTAGCGAATTTTTGCCATATTTGCATTTACATGAAATCAGTTAAAACACCATAAAACAAGACTCTGTATCAATAACAAGATGAAACATGCTGAAATGAGCCACTTACAATCCCCCACATGGCAGTGTCTTGTCATTCTTGCTAGCAATCTGGCCATATAGAATCACAACAGTCTGACTTCTGCCCCACGGAAGCGCGAGAATCGTTTTCGTGACGTTGTCAGCAAACCCATATATGAAATGCTACAAGTAAATAATTGTGTTACAATCTATTCACTTCAACAACCGTCTCTGTGTTTGCTGAGCTGCATCACTCAAGAAGAAATTCTGTATGTCCATCTTCTTTAAGTTAGAAAAACAATGATAACTCCGCTATCCAGCTTTGTTTTCTCAACCAACCCAACAACAGATAGCAAGTTAACTGAGCTGACGATACCAAAAGTAGCTAATGTCAAGTTAGCCATAAGTTAGCTAGCTTCATTAGGACAAATTAAAAGCCCAATGAATACTCGCCTTTGTGTAATGATTTAACTCCCACCTCTTGTGGGACATTAATTTTGAAGGCACGTATAAATAACAACTGCACGAGGATAGACAGTGACTGACAGGCTGACACACATCACAGTTACAAATAGTAGCTATCTAGAAATTGCACAAAAAAAATGTTTTTCAAAGATTTCAAAGAAACGGAAAGTAGACAATGAATGTAGGGTGTTCCAGCAAAAGTGGATTTCGAAATGTTTCTTTGTTGAGGTATCAGGGAAAGCTGTGTGCTTAGTGTGCAAAGAGACCATCGCTGTCTTAAAAGACTACAACTTGTCCCGACACTTCCAGACAAAGCATGCAGGGAAATATGTCTTCTGAGCAGAGGGCAAGTACATCGAAAGAGTTGCTTTCTCAGTTGCAAAAGCAGCAAGGACTTTCACAAAACTGCATTCAGCAAACAACGGAATTGTGAGAGCTAGCTATGCAACATAAACTGATCTTATGGTTAACTAGTCGAGGTGTGATCATAACAGCATATAGGAACTCAAGTCATTTTGTTCACCTGACCTAGAATTTCTTACAATCAAATGCCGACCGCATTATCTACCAAGAGAATTCTCTTTGATTATAATCACAGTCGTGTATATCCCCCACCCCAAGCAGACACCTCGACAGCCCTGAAAGAACTTCATTGGATTCTATGTAAACTGGAAACCACATATCCTGAGGCTGCATTTATTGTAGCTGGGGATTTTAACAAGGCTAATCTGAAAACAAGGCTCCCTAAATTTTATCAGCATACCGAATGTGCGACCTGGGCTGGCAAAATTCTGGATCATTGTTACTCTAACTTCCGCGATGCATACAAAGCCCTCCCTCGCCCTCCTTTCGGGAAATCTGACCACGACTCCATTTTGTTGCTCCCAGCCTATAGACAGAAACTAAAACAGGAAACGCCCGTGCTCAGGTCTGTTCAACGCTGGTCTGACCAATCTGATTCCACGCTTCAAGATTGCTTCGATCACGTGGACTGGGATATGTTCTGGATAGCGTCGAACAACAACATTGACGTATACGCTGATTGGGTGAGCGAGTTTATTAGCAAGTGCATCGGTGATGTTGTACGGTGACTATTAAAACCTTCCCCAACCAGAAACCATAGATTGATGGCAGCATTCGCACAAAACTGAAAGCACGAACCACTGCTTTTAAATTAGGGCAAGGCGACCGGAAACATGACCGAATACAAACAGTGTAGCTATTCCCTCCGCAAGGCAATCAAACAAGCTAAGCGTATGTATAGAGACAAAGTAGAGTCGCAATTCAACGGCTCAGACATGAGAGGTATGTGGCAGGGTCTACAGTAAATCACGGACAACAAAAATAAAACCAGCCCCGTCGCGGACCCCGATGTCCCAGGCAAACAAAACAACTTCTTTGCTCGCTTTGAGGACAATACAGTGCCACCGACATGGCCCGCTACCAAAATCCTGCGGCTCTCCTTCACCGCAGCCAACGTGAGTAAAACATTTAAGCGTGTTAACCCTCGCAAGGCTGCCGGCCCAGATGGCATCCCTAGCCGCGTCCTCAGAGCATGCGCAGACCAGCTGGTTGGTGTGTTTACGGACATATTCAATCAATCCCTATCCCAGTCTGCTGTAAGGTAACTGAGCTAAATTACTATCGCCCTGTAGCACTCACTTCCGTCATCATGAAGTGCTTTGAGAGACTAGTCAAGGATCATATCACCTCCACCCTACCTGACACCCTAGACCCACTCCAATTTGCTTACCGCCCCAATAGGTCCACAGACGACGCAATCGCAATCGCAATCACACTGCACACTGCCCTAACTCATCTGGACAAGAGGAATACCTATGTAAGAATGCTGTTCATCGACTACAGCTCAGCATTTAACACCATAGTACCCTCCAAACTCGTCAAACTCGTCAGAACCTGGGTCTCGACCCCGCCATGTGCAACTGGGTCCTGGACTTTCTGATGGTGAGGGTAGGAATGTGGTGAGGGTAGGAAACAACATCTCCACCCTGCTGATCCTCAACACTGAGGCCCCACAAGGGTGCGTTCTCAGCCCTCTCCTGTACTCCCTGTTCCCCCATGACTGCGTGGCCATGCATGCCTCCAACTCAATCATCAAGTTTGCAGACGACACTACAGTGGTAGGCTTGATTACCAACAACGACGAGACGGGCTACAGGGAGGAGGTGAGGGCCCTCGGAGTGTGGTGTCAGGAAAAACGTCAACAAAACAAAGGAGATGATCGTGGACTTCAGGAAACTTAGATGGAGCACCCCCCTATCCACATCGACGGGACAGTAGTGGAGAAGGTGGAAAGTTTTAAGTTCCTCGGCGTACACATCACGGACAAACTGAAATGGTCCACCCACACAGACAGAGTGGTAAAGAAGGTGCAACAGCGCCTCTTCAACCTCAGGAGGCTGAAGAAATTCGGCTTGTCACCAAAAACACTCACAAACTTTTACAGATGCACAATCGAGGGCATCCTGTCGGGCTGTATCACCGCCTGGTACGGCAACTGCTCCGCCCACAACCGCAAGGCTCTCCAGAGGGTAGTGAGGTCTGCACAACGCATCACTGGGGGCAAACTACCTGCCCTCCAAGACACCTACACCACCTGATGTCACAGGAAGGCCAAAAAGATCATCAAGGACAACAACCACCCGAGCCAATGCCTGTTCACCCCGCTATCATCCAGAAGGCGAGGTCAGTACAGGTGCATCAAAGCTGGGACCGAGAGACTGAAAAACAGCTTCTATCTCAAGGCCATCAGACTGTTAAACAGCCATCACTAACATTGAGTGGCTGCTGCCAACATACTCAAATCTCTAGCCAATTTAATATTTAAAAATTGGATGTAATAAATGTATTACTAGTCACTTTAAACAATGCCACTTTATATAATGTTTAATATACGCTACATTACTTATCTCATATGTTTATACTGTACTCTATACCATCTACTGCATCTTGCCTATGCCGTTCGGCCATCGCTCATCCATATATTTAAATATACATATTCTTATTCATTCCTTTACACTTGTGTGTAAAAGGTAGTTGTTGTGAAATTGTTAGATTACTTGTTAGATATTACTGCATGATCGGAACTAGAAGCACAAGCATTTTGCTACACTCGCATTAACATCTGCTAACCATATGTATTTGACCAATAAAATTTTATAATAAGATTTTGGGCCGCAATGGCAAAAAATATATTCTAATGTGGCCCTCCATGGAAAATAATTGCCCAGGCCTGTGCTAGAAGGATGTCATGTCCTGCCATTGGATGAGTGGGGGCGTGACTGACTGACTTTTTCCCCTCATATCATATTATTTTTCGGTGGCTATACACAGCTAGAGATGCAGGTGTCATTTGGTTAGCTAGCAATAACTTGAACAACTGTTATACAGTTAGCATATCTCTTGCGTTCGCAAATTCACTCTGGCTATCTACTCCGATTTCAGAGCACTCTCGTCTGACTGTGCCAGAGCGCAGAACAACTGATGAATTTACAAACGTGCAACAACTGCTGAATATGACCAGTGTCAGTAAACATTAGGCAAGAAAAGTTAGAGCTAGTCAAGAACGCTGTAGATAAAATGTAAACAGCCTAACCAGCTCTGCTCCGGTGAGTAAAATGGTCAGAGTGAGGTGTATGGGATCAACATCATACCAAATGTATTCACAAATATAAATCCCCAATCCACCAATATAAATCACTTTCCACAAATGTAAATCACCAATCCACAAATGTAAATCCCCAATCCACAAATGTAAATCACCAATCCACAAACGTAAATCACTTTCCACAAATGTAAATCGCTATCCACTGCAGTGTCTATTAATTGTCCAAACCCACGGCCGCTTTCTCACTCTATATTGATTGCTGTAACATTTTCACAAATGCCTTAGTATACGTAATTCCCAAACATTCTAAGAATTTATGAAAACGTGAAAATGACCAAATTGGTCGCTTGTCAGATTATTATAAATTTTTTCAGTATCATATTCTTCCTGGGGGTGTATATGAACAGATTTTAATACATTTTCATGTTGCTAAAATGCTGTCAGTTCCACGTTAAATGCAACGATGTTTCATACACAAGTTATTTTCAAAAAGATGGCTAACAACAGCAAGCACGCTGCAATAAAAAACACAGTCCCACTCATCAGATGAGGATAATTTGAAAATGAACTTCTTTTTGAAAGTTATTCTTGAAAAAGGAGAAGCTAACAAATTAGCAACAACATCCACTTTGATAACACCTGCTGCAGCCTCTGCAAACTGTCCGGCAACAAAAGCTAGCTAGCTGGACCATAGGAAAACTATTGGTTAGGCAGAAGTTTCCATAAGTTTTTGTAAAGTTGAATGGTAGATGCCTTTATCTAGCTTCTGATGGCCTAGCCAATGGCTGACTTAGCTAGCTAGATTTATAGCTAGCTAAACCAGCAAAGAAAAATCCTGATTTAAAAAAGAAAAAAATGAAAATGAAAATCATTGAGAATAACAATATAAATTATAATTATTTTTTATATTATTATAATCATTATTTTATAAATCCATACTGGACATTTTGAACTCTTATTAGGGTGGTGATTTGACAAAATTACAATCATGGTCTTGAATTGGACTCGTATTTTTCTGGTCGCTGTCTTGACTCTCAGACCCCTTGTCCCACCTCTGGTCTCTTGGTCTTGAATCAGACTCGATTTGCTCCAGTCAACAATTTCACTAGAAAACTAACCTACAACTAGACACCAATGCGCAACAAATCCATATGCTAATGACAGGCTATACGCTAATGACAGTAGGCCTATAAGGTGACCACAAAAACACTTTTTAGTAAAGCCTGTAAAACACTACAGTGAATACTATATAAATATAGTAATACTACAGCATTTATGGGGGTTATTTGTTCACCCAGGCAGTACTGACCTGTTATTGGATCTAGACTGACTCCGGCAGTCAGCACCACATTTCCTGTCATGGGGTCCAACATGGGAGAGCCCACCTGGATGGGCTGGGGCAGTCGGGTGAGGGGGCACACATGCACACCTCCCAGGGGGTACACCAGCCCAGTCTGAGGGTGGATGGTCACAGCTAAAATGGGCACCAGGACGCCTGTGTCAGGGTCACACATGGGTCTCCCTAGCAGCAGTCTTTGTCCAGGGCGGAGGCCCCTCAGTTGGGTGGTCACGGGCTGGGCTGAATGGCGGGAGAGGGGGTATGGCACAAACGGCAGAAGGGGAAACTCCCACTTTCTCATATCCCCTGATAACAAGGAGCAGGACATTTTAAGTATCTACAACCTTATCTAAATCATACATTTGGATTTGAGTGAATCTAAATCATTACTATTCCTTCAAAAAGTGAAAGAGTGTGAATTGTTTGTATGTGAACTTATTGTACGTAAACTTACAAAGTTAAAGTGCATTATGAAGTCGTCATGCATGTACTATCGATCTCTAGTTGTGGTTACCACACAGCGCTCTTGACTCACCTGTACATGAGTCTGTTGTGAAGACTAGGGTAGAGCTGGCTGGGTCATAGCCCACGTTGCCAGCTACGGGCAGCAGTCTGCCAGTCTGAGGGTGGAGGAAGAAGTCAGGGAGCACTGGCATACTGTGCCCGCTGGCCAGGAGCATGTGGGTGTGGGGTTTCGGTAGTATGAGACCTGTGATAGAGTCTGTATGGACCGCTCCACAGGCACGCACCGACCCGTCAGGGGCTGGAAGAAATGAAGTTGGAGAAGGATTTGATCCACCTCATAGGAAGCAATATGTCAAACGTTATAACAATATTTCAGTAAATCTGACTTAAGTCTCTTACCACAGCCAATGTGCCTATGAAGTAAAATTAATCTGACTGGAACGTAGGCTGATTTACATTATATATTTTCCCTTTTGTCCCATTGACAAATACATAACATCTTTCTACCACAAGGTGGTGTCATTTCACTCGCTACAGCTTTGGAGTGAACGCAACACAAATCAGGGTGACTCCTGTGTGTAACTACTATGTATTTATCTTCATTCATATAAAATATGTATTTCTCTGAACTTCTCAAATTTAGCAGGGACAGATAATAGAGCCTAGAGTATAACCTATCTGTCTAGGGACAGATAATAGATTCTAGAACGACTGTTTATTGCAGTTGTGTGCCTGTACTGTAAGATACTGTAACCTTTATTTAATGATTACGCCATCGGTTTCAAGCCTGGTGCAGTATGGTAAGAGGTCTCACCTATGATGTCCTCCTTGCTAAGGACTGCGCCAGTGTCGGGACACAGAAGCTTCGCCCCTGTGCCCTCTCCCAGGGTCGCCCATGCCCCCTGCCGCTGGCACTCCCCCGACACCTGCTCTGCCATCTCAGATGCCAGTGACGCCACCCTCTGAACAACACTGTATTAAAAATCATAGGGCCCAGAGTTTTTTTTCTGGTCAGGTCACATTGTCAGGCATTGGGAAAACTCAAGGTTCTAACTGTGTACCACAACGCTCTCATCACAAAGCATAGCAAGGTCTATCTAACTTGGCTGTATAGCTCCTGTTCTCAAGGGCTGCTGTATTCCTGATGGTTTTCATTTCTCCATTATTGTTAATTGGTCATAATATAACTGCTGTTGAAGGCAAGGATAAACAAGGTCATCACCGAGCTATAGACCCTGGGACTGAACCCTCCCTCTGCAACTGGATCCTGTACTTCCTGGCGGGCCGGCCCCTGGTGGTATGGGTAGGCAACAACACCTCCTCCACGCTGACCCTCAACACGAGGGCCCCTCGGGTGTGTGCTTAGTCCCCTCCTGTAATCCCTGTTCTCCCACGACTCCATGACTTCGCATGACTCAAACACCGTCATCAAGTTTTCTGACGACACAGCGGTGGTAGGCCTGATCACCGACGGCGATGAGTCAGCCTACAGGGAGGAGGTCAGAGACTTAGCAGTGTGGTGCCAGGACAACAACCTCTCCCTCAATGTCAGTAAGACCAAGGAGCTGATTGTGGACTATAGGAGAAAGAGGGGAGAGCGTGCGTATCCACATCGACAGGGTTGTTGTTGAGCAAATCAAGAGCTTCAAGTTCCTTGGCGTCCACATCATTAAGGACTTAACATGGACCACACACACCCACACAGTCGTGAAGAGGACACGGCAGCTCCTCTCCCCCCCCCCCAGAAGGCTGAAAAGATTTGGCATGGGCCCTCAGATCCTCAAATGTCTACAGCTGCACCATCGAGAGCATCTTGACTGGCTGCATCACCGCTTGGTATGGCAATTTCACCACTCTTGACAGCAAAGTGCTACAAAGGGTGGTGCGGACAGCTCAGTACATCACTGGGGCTGAGCTCCCTGCCATCCAGGACCTCTATATTAGGCAGTTTCAGAGGAAGGCCTGAAAAAATGCCACCCAAGCCTTACACTGTTCACTCTGCTACAATCCGACAAACAAGCCATAAGACTTCTTAAAAGCCAGACTGCTAAATCGTCAATTAATGGTACACAAACTATCTGCACTGACCCTACTCACACTCACTAGACATGATATACACATACAAACTCACTCACATACACAACACTGTCACTCCCACACAAAACCCTGACACATTCACAAACACTACATACGCACACATAACACATATGCATACCGACACAGCACACACACGCATATTCACACACTTTCACAATAATCATTTGCTGTTGCTACTCTGTTCTTTATTTTACAAGTATTATCCATTCGGATGCCTAGTCACTTTACCCTGCCTTCATGTACATATCTACCTCAAATACCTCGTACTGCTGCTCATTGATCTGGTACTGGTACTCCGTGTATATACAGTACCAGTCAAAAGTTTGGACACACCTACTCATTCAAGGGTTTTTCTTTATATTTTTACTATTTTCAACATTGTAGAATAATAGTGAAGACATCAAAACTAGGAAATAACACATATGGAATCATGTAGTAACCAAAAAAGTGTTGAACAAATCAAAATATATTTTAGAGATTCAACAAAGTAGCCACCCCTTGCCTTGATGACAGCTTTGCACACTCTTGGCATTCTCTCAACCATCTTCACTTGGAATGCTTTTCCAACAGTCTTGAAGGAGTTCCCACATATGCTGAGCACTTGTTGGTTGCTTTTCCTTCACTCTGCGGTCCAACTCATCCCAAACATTTCAATTGGGTTGAGGTCGGGTGATTGTGGTGGCCAGGTCAGCTCTCCGTCACATGCAGCACTCCATCACTCCACTCCAGATTTGTTTAACACTTTTTTGGTTACTACATGATTCTCTGTGTTATTTCATAGTTTTGATGTCTTCACTATTATTCTACAATGTAGAAAATAGTTTTAAAAATGAAGAAAAACCCTTGAATGAGTAGGTGTCCAAACTTTTGACTGGTACTGTCGCTCCATTCTTGTGTATTTAATTTTTGTTGGTTACTCTTTTATTTTGTAATATTATTTTTAAACTCTGCATCATTGGGAAGGTTCGTAAGCAAGCATTTCACTGTAAAGTCTACATCAGTTATATTTGACACATGTGATAATACATTTTGATTTGTTGTGCTGCCCTCCAGGAGTCAAGCTTGACACCCCTGATCTTAACAGACCAATGAGAGGTGAGTTCGTTTTTTTTATCATGTACAAGCAATTTTTGCGTCTGTATTGAAACGTATCAATAACAGAACAGCAATGATCAAATTCTTAAAATACATTTACAGAATGTCTTATTTTCTTGCCTTTGGACCCGACTTGCATATCTTAGACCAACTTTTGCTGAACTTTAAATACAAATGTCATCTAAGTGTTTTGTTGACCGAATATTAACACATAGGGAAATATCTAGACAATAGGGACACATGTATTTTTTTTTTACAATATTGCAGACATGTATAGAATGAAGTTGGGTTACTTCTAAGTCATCATCTCCAACATTGTGACCTGCCATTTTACAGCTTTGCTTTGGTGTGGATTGAGGCCTGTACATTCATAGAAGTTGTATTCCTGCAATGCATTGACCTTTCCTTATTTCTATTGTGGATTGTGTTTCTGTGCGCCAATGGAAAATCTACAAAACTATGCACTAACCAGGCTATGTATTGAATACATGGATTTGGATAGTGATGATACCAATGAATGAATCCTGCACACAATGTGCTTGTTATTTTTTATTTTATGTGTATAAAATTGTTTGAAATATGCATAAAAGGAGAGTAATTACCCATAATTATGCACCTTTGGATAGTTGTTCTTCCAATTTTGACTAATATGATTTAGTGACTACAAAGAAAATGTGTTAATCTACTGGAATTTTTAAAGAGACAGACTCACTTTCTCTTTTGTCTGCTTGGACTCGAGAGATAAGCATGGTTGCGTTAATCTTTTTGCAGGCAGTCATGGTCTTTTGATTAATTTATTCATTTAGAAATGTTGACAGTATAATATAGTTTTGTTGAATGTATTTATGTTTTGAGTTTTGCAAAAGGCCACCGAGTTCTGTGTTTTGTAAAATGATAACATTGGTCCAAGACATGCTTGTACAGGATTGTACAAGTTGTAGTTCAACAGCTGTAGTTCAAAGCTCTTTCTAGAACACACAAGCATGACAGGAAGAGACAAGGGACACAGATTCAGACATTACTGTTGTGGGTGTTCATCCCAGAGAGGGTGGTCAGTGTTGTCCACTGCTTGGCCCAGTAGCCTCACACACTCCCTGAGATGGGCCCCGAAGGTCCTGTGCACCGTCTGCTGGGCCATCAGCTCCGTCCTCAAGACCCCGAGCTGACTGTCCAAGAGATGTCTGAGCTGCTGGGCCAGGGACCTGCGTCGGATCACCTCCTGCTCCACCTGGTGGTGTTTAGTGGGAGAGATGGAGGCAACAGTGGATCACAGTGGCACATGACAATGCCCTCTTATGGCAACAGGGGGATAGCATCTGGTATTGCAGTACTTTACTTACCACAATGTTAGTATAGAATGCAATGCATGTGAAACAATGAGACCTGGGTCAAATACAAGGTGCACTTGATTTAGCTTGATGTTTGCACTTCTGGGACTATTTCATTAGCTCCGTTGGTATTTGTACAGCGCAAGTATCATGTATTTGATTCAGGTCAGGGCAACACACACCTGCCTCCGCAGCCTCTCATAGCCCTCCCTGGTCTTCCCAACTGCAGACCAACCCGGCTGCAGCTGGAGCCCCTTCAGCTTGCCCATCACCCCCTGATACAGGTCCTTCACCTGCAAGACACACACACAAACAAACACTGTAGAGCATAGCAAGTTTCTGTCTCCGAAACTGGGTTCACAAAGACGTGCTCATATTACTGTACATCGTTATCGGCCCAGCTCCCCGGAGCAGTGTAATAATCCTAACCACTCTCCGATACTCTAACCACAAACAGGAAAGACCAATACGGTCAGGGCCGGCCCCAGGCATAAGCAAGATAAGTGACCACTTAGGGCACCGTGGCACTAAGGGGCCCCAGACCCCAAAATAAATGTTCAACTTACTGTTGAGTTATAAAAGCAGAATACACCAAGGTGCAATTTGGTTGTGCATAAGCATACATCCGTGTTTCTCTTGTTATGTCAGTCACTCAATTGAGCCATGTCAGCAAAACATTTCTAGATTGGTAAATTAGTTTAGCCAGCTATCTAAACTTGTACTAATCATGGTCAAATGACCAACCAGGCATGCAGGGCACTTGCGCAGGGGCCCTGACCTCCAAAGGTTGCTAGTTCAAATACCCGAGACAACAAGGTGAAAAATGTGCACTTGGGCAAGGCACTTAACCCTAATTGTAAGTCGCTCTGGATAAGAGCGTCTGCTAAATGACTTAAATGTAAATGTAATTGCTCCAGGGTTGCCGTTGATAATGGCACACCTTGGCTGTAACCCCACTCTCCGAGGAATAAAGGACATGGCATAACTCGTGGGAAAATTTGTAGAATTGCAGAAAATTCTTTCAAACTACAAAAATGTATCTCCTCTCTATGGCAAAATGTGTAGAATTGATGGAAATGAGCGATAAAACTGCAGATTTTTCTCTCTGCCCCATAACAAAATGAGTAGAATTGCATAAATTGCTAAATCTTCTCTCCAACCCATGACAAAATCTGTAGAATTGCAGCAAACTTATTTTAAAACGTAATTTTCTTCTCTCCGTTTTTAAAAGTGGGGCCACTAAAATGTTTTGCCCATGAGGTGCTTAGGGCCCCAAAAAGGCTAGGACCGGCCCTGAATATGGTAAAAAAAAACAGGTGTAACCCAAAAAACACAAGCATTCCAATATGTCATACAATATGAGAAGACTATACAATATGACATTGTCTCGATTTACTTGGACTTTACGTTCGGGATATTTGAGGCTTGGGAAGGTGAGAGTGAGAGGTTTGGCTTACCTATAGAAATACATGTACATACTGTATATAATGTCAAATAGCTGTGAGTTTGTGAGATCATGTTGCTCAATCTATAAAAAAAAATCTAATCCTATAGAGTTACATTATAATACTATTGTTATTCCATTTCTGCAAGGTTATACCTCTCCTCTGAGCTGGCTCAGTCTAGCGGTGACAGACACACTGTGTTTTAGTAGGATGCTGTAGAAGGTGTTCGTGCTGAAGGCCTCCAGGTCCACCTGATGCTCATAGTCCCAGAACTCATCTGCCTCCAAGCCCAGGGCTACCACAGAATTACATAGAACACAGAATGTATAACATGAAGTATGCACTTGCAAACCAAGGGCTGTGGATTCGATTCCCGCTGGCGCCACCCATATGTAAGTCGCTTTGGATAAAAGCATTTGCTAAATCCCACTGGGAACAAACGTCAAGTCAACGTCTATTCCACGTTGGTTTAATGTGGAAACAGTGTTGATTCAACCAGTGTGTGCCCAATGGGATGGCATATACTGTATATATATATATGAGGGCTACAAAGATAAATATTCAACAAGGGAGGTTATCCTGAATAGGTATTTTGTTTTATTAGCTTATTACTACTAATAAGCCGAATCCTAACTTGAGATCCATGCTCTTAACTCAAATTTAGTCTCAAACTGATGTCCATGAATGATATACATGAAAGTCGGAGTTACGTGCACAGCTCTCCAGTTAGGTTTTGGCCCACTGTGACTAACTGATATCTGTATTCAGAGGCATGTGTTCATGAGTGTCAAAGGAAGCCAGGCTTTAGTGTATCATACTTTTCATTCAATTCGCAAGAGGATGAATGAAGCTCACCTGAAGCACCGCTACAGTGCGTCATATTTTACCTGGAACACGGCAGCTGAACTGAACTTCTTCCTCCACTCCTCATTCATTCCCGTGAGGCTACAATATGTCGAGATTACCCGGGAAGCTGTGAAGCGCTGCGGAAGCTGTGAGTGTGAAGCCAGCTGTAGACTATTGCAAGATTGTGTTCATGAGTCTTTTATTAAATGCATATGTTTGCTGCTTTTCATTTAATCACGTATGGCTACAAATATTATATATACATTCCTTTATATGGGCACATTGTAGCCTAGGCCTATATACATTAGTTCATATGGGCAGAATGTTGTATATACTGAAAAATATATAAATGCAACAATTTTTTTTTTTTACTGAGTTACAGTTCATAGAAGAAAATCTGTCAATTGAAATAAATAAATTAGGCCCTAATCTATGGATTTCACATGACTGGGCTGGGGCGCAGCCAATGGGTGTACCTGTGAGAGCATAGGCCCACCCACTTGGGAACCAGGCTCACCCACTGGGGAGCCAGACCCAGCCAATTGGAATGAGTTTTTCCCCACAAAAGGGCTTTATTACAGACAGAAATACTCCTCAGCCCCCCCCCCCCCCCCCCCCCCTTCTCAGACAATCCAGCAGGGAAAGAAGCCAGATGTGGAAATCCTGGGCTGGCGTGGTTACACGTGGTCTGCGGTTTTGAGGCCGTTTGGATGTGCTGCCAAATTCTCTAAAATTATGAATTATGTTGAAGGCGGCTTATGGTAGAGAAATTAACATTCAATTCTCTGGCAACAGCTCTGGTGGACATTCCTGCAGTCAGCATGCCAATTGCACCCTCCCTCAAAACCTGAGACATCTGTGGCACTGTTGTGTGACAAAACTGCACATTTTAAATGGACTTTTATTGTCCCCAGCACAAGGCGCACCTGTGTAATGATCATGCTGTTTAATCAGCTTCTTGATATGCCACACCTGTCAGGTGGATGGATTATCTTGGCAAAGGAGAAATGCTCATTAACAGGGATGTAAACAAATGTGTGCACAAATTTGAGAGAAATAAGCTTTTTGTGCATATGGAACATTTCTGGGATCTTTTCTTTCAGCTCATGAAGCATGGGACCAACACTTTAAATACTGATTTCAAAACAAAATGGACTACATTCTCATTCATATTATCAAGACTTGAGGTGAGTATCAAAATAGTTTTAAGATGACCTTGCCTTCAAGTTGAACCTCGGGTAGATCTTGATAGAATAATAGCCTGTGGAGTCAACTCAAAATCTGGTATTCTGTATTTTTTTTTTAATAGACTACATTTTCCATATCATAATGAGACTAAATGAAACAACAGTAGCCAAATGGATTTGGTTATGTTTACTTATATTAAATGGACATATTAGACTTCAAATTTAGGGGGACATATAGACATTTTACATAAACATTGTATTTCTGTGGCTTGAATTTCATACTTTTTGTTTTCAGACGTTTTCCTTTGGTAGGCTTACCCATGTGTCTCTCCTCACTCGGAAAGCCTGCTCACTGATGTCGATACCAAAGCTGTTAATTGTGACTTGATTCAATTTGAATGATGTGAACAATGATAATGAGGACGATGGTGAGAGCCCAGTACACTCTTAGGAAAAAAAGGTGCCATCTGTAGAACCAAGAAGGATTCTTCAGGCTGTCCCCATAGGAAAACCCTTTGAAGAACCCATTTTGGTTCCAGGTAGAACCCTTTTGGGTTCCATGTAGAACCGTTTCCAGAGGGTTCTACATGAAACCCAAAATAGTTCTACCTGGAACCAAAAAGGGTTCTGCGTCAGAACCATTTTGGAACCCTTTTTTCTAAGAGTGTATAGCCTAACTCTTTAATCATAGCCTATTTTTACTTTCTGTCTCTAAAATCACAATGTTTCAGTTTCTATAGTCATGCGACAGTATTTTTTAATTGAAACGTCCAAATGTCGGCCTTTTACAGATACATTGTTTTCACATGGAATGTTCTATTTTCATAACTGATAAAAATGTGTTCTACTATAGCCTATAGATAATATTCTACTATAGCCGATAGATAATATTCTGCCCATATGAACACATTTATTTTAGGCCATGAAAATTAGCAAACAGACAGAACATTGTTTTGCATTCAGGCAATAGGCTACAAGGAAACTCAACATATCTCGACAGACGTTGAGTGCGCAAAGGGGTCTTTGCACTGTGTAGTACCTTCCACAAATCTAGGCCTATTTGATGCTGTCTGGTATGACGTTTCTGCCCATAGTATTGAATGCTAGGGAAGCCATTGAACTCAAGGGAAGCCAGCGAGCATTTGGCCTCCCTTGATAAAATAAAGTAAAAAATAAAAGCTAATCTGACTGACCTCAACTGTGAACGGTCCTGGCACACCAAAAAAAGGGTCAAGGGAAGCCAGTTTGGATTTGGCTTCACACAATTCACATCACATCGAGAGCAAAACATCAAAATACAGAAAAAACTAGAATTGTTGCATCTCATTGTGTTGTTGTCCTCTGGAGGCTAGCTAACTAGCTAAAACTGTCCCTTTCATAACTTAGGGATTTGGACTTGTGGGTTTTACTTAATTCTCCGTACTGGCCAATGATTTTATTGGTGATTCTGATCCAACCATAAAGTCATCCTTTGTGCCCCTGGCCTGAGAGGATAGAAGTTCAATATGTAGCTAGTTGTAGTAGGCTAATGTTAACAAGCTAACGTTGCCCATGAAAGGAAGTTAGTCTAGCGAGCAAGCATTTTAGCCAGGTAGCCTAGGATAACAAAAACTAAAAGCGTATTGTATGACCGAGTTATAGACTGTTTCGTCTCATGGAAGAGAGGGGGATGGCATTGGCGTTTCTACAAACTGGGTGAGTCAACATGTTTTTTTCTACTTGCACGCGTACACAGAGAAATCAGAACCATGGACAGCCAAATCATATTTAGCTTTTGTTGATTGGACTAAATTGTTTTTGGTATCTTCTAGTTGTCACTGTATTAGACTAAGCATAGGTGATTTGATGATGTTGAAATAATGAAGTTGAAATGGTCCTGGAATAGTGGAGGCAGCTCCTGTTTCCTTGCGACTTACGGTAACTCTCTGTGGTTCTAAATTAATAGTTGTTTAGTAGTCCGAAAATGTCGGAAACATTACCTTGCCTGACTATGCTGTGGGTAATGTAACTGTTTGTTACATGTAATTTGCTTTGTGGACAGAGGTTTCTCTCTGGTTTTGTGATGAAGCAAAGTTGTGGTTGAATTTATTCTGCCACTGTGTCTTCTTATTGTCTCGACCTTAGGCCTATATATCACGGTAGCAAGGCATAAGAACTACCTACCTATCTTTCCAATTTAGTCCTACCGTACATACCTACATGTACGCTACGGTCACAAGACGCAGGCCTCCTTATTGTCCCTAGAATTTCTAAGCAAGAGCCAGGGTTTCTCCTATAGAGCTCCATTTTTATGGAATGGTCTGCCTACCCATGTGAGAGACGCAGACTCGGTCCCAACTTTTAAGTCTTTATTGAAGACTCATCTCTTCAGTAGGTCCTATGATTGAGTTAAGTCTGGCCCAGGAGTGTGAAGGTGAACGGAAAGGCACTGGAGCAATGAACTGCCCTTGCTGTCTCTACCTGGCCGGTTCCCCTCTCTCCACTGGGATTCTCTGCCTCAAACCCTTGTCCAGGTTGGCGCCCCCCTTGGGTTGTGCCGTGGGGGAGATCTTCGTGGGCTATACTAGGCCTTGTCTCAGGATGGTAAGTTGGTGGTTGAAGATATCCCTCTAGTAGTGTGGGGGCTGTGCTTTGGCAAAGTGGGTGGGGTTATATCCTGCCTGTTTGGCCCTGTCCGGGGGTGTCGTTGGACGGGGCCAGAGTGTCTCCCGACCCCTCCTGCCTCAACCTCCAGTATTTATGCTGCTATAGTTTATGTGTCGGGGTGCTAGGGTCAGTCTGTTATATCTGGAGTATTTCTCCTGTCTTATCCGGTGTCCTGTGTGAATTTAATTATGCTCTCTCTAATTCTCTCTCTCTCGGAGGACCTGAGACCTAGGACCATGCCTGAGGACTACCTGGCCTGATGACTCCTTGCGGTCACCAGTCCACCTGGTTGTGCTGCTGCTCCAGTTTCAACTGTTCTGTGGCTATGGAACTCTGACCTGTTCACCGGACGTGCTACCTGTCCCAGACCTGCTGTTTTCAACTCTCTAGAGACAGCAGGAGTGGTAGAGATACTCTGAATGATCGGCTATGAAAAGCCAACTGACATTTACTCCTGAGGTGCTGACCTGTTGCACCCTCTACAACCACTGTGATTATTATTATTTGACCCTGCTCGTCATCTATGAACATTTGAACATCTTGGCCATGTTCTGTTATAATCTCCACCCGGCACAGCCAGAAGAGGACTGGCCACCCCTCATAGCCTGGTTCCTCTCTAGGTTTCTTCCTAGGTTCTGGCCTTTCTAGGGAGTTTTTCCTAGCCACCGTGCTTCTACACCTGCATTGCTTGCTGTTTGGGGTTTTAGGCTGGGTTTCTGTACAGCACTTTGTGACATCAGCTGATGTAAGAAGGGCTTTATAAATACATTGGATTGATTGGTTGGTTGATTGAACGAACAGGTTATACAGCAAACAATGCGATTATCACAACACATAGGTTGTAATGTGGCTTTTTTCTGGCTTGTCTTCCCCAGTGATTTTACCCACACTACTGATATTGCTGTAACATTGTGTCCCTATTGTACTGTCTTGCACTGATTGTCCTGTCTATGATATCATTGGTTCACATAAAACAAGTTTCCCATTCTATATTATGCTGAATCAGCTACTGGGCATATTTTTCTGTATACTGGTCTTGTTCTTACACCACTGCAGTGATTTCGTTGCAATGTAAATTGAAAAAATATAAATTGCCAAAATATAAATATAACAAATCTAAGCGTATTTGGGCTGATTGTCCAACTTGATCAAGATTGTTTCAGTTGTAGTATGTGTGGCTGTTGATATATTGCGTGAGCATTCACGTGAATGGTGGTATTTTGCAAGCACCACACCAGTGTGATTGGTTGTGGCTTTTGGGTGTCTAAGGGTCAGTCTCCCTATTGTGTAAACAGGGTTGTGTAAGGTAGTAAAGGGTACAGGTGTGAGCTGTTATACTATGGTCCGGTTCCTGGGAATGTTGTATAATAAGGTGGTTGGGTAGCTTGCTTGCCCATGGGCTATGGTGGGTGAAGAGTGAGTGGGAATGAGGAGGATATATTATACTGTACCGGGCTGTACAGAGGCCTCTGTCATCCTGGCCTGGAGGTTTCTGTGGTACTTCTTTAATGTCGTCACCCTGGAACCCTTTGAGGAGTAGTCTTCCATGGGGTACTGGAGCTGGAGTGTACGGTACTGGGCTCTGGTGGCCATTTTCTCTGGCCAGCCATACTCCCGAAACAAGATCTACACATGGGAATACAAATCTGTCTGACTTGTGTGTAAAAACAGAATTGTGTGTACAATGTGCGTGACCTTTGCTCCACTAGAATCGAAAAGGTAGTCAACAGCAGCCCGAGAGGCTTGTAGGAAGTCGAGACAAAAAAAGCAAGTGAATTTGTCACCTGCTACAGAATGTCATCAATACAATAGAACAGTGAATACTCAGTGTCCTTGTACCTCCATTCTGGCTGCAATCAACAGATCCCAATAATAATAATCCATAACATTCAGTATCAAGGTCTAGTGACCATCAACCCGCACCTTGAGTGTCACAAATAGAACACTGAAAATCATGTGCAATACAGAAAGGAAAAATACACTGGTGGAAAAGGTTCCCAAATGTCATACCTGAGTAAAAGTAAAAGATACCTTAATAGAAAAATACTCAAGTTAAAGTGAAAGTCATCCATTAAAAGAATACTTCAAATTGCTTATATTAAGCAAACCAGACGGCACAAGTTTCTTGTTCTTATTTTATTTTATGGATAGCCAGGGGCACACTACAACACGCAGACATAATTTACAAACAAAGCATTTGTGTTTAGTGAGTTCACCAGATCAGAGGCAGTAGGGATGACTAAGGATGTTCTCTTGATAAGTGTGTGAATTTGGCCATTTTCCTGTCCTACTAAACAGTCAAAATGTATTGAATACTTTTGGGTGTCAGGGAAAATGTATGGAGTAAAAAGTACATTATTTTCATTAGGAATGTAGAAAAGTAAAAGTTGTCAAAAATATAAAAGTACACATACCCCCAAAAAACGACTTAAGTAGTACTTTAAAGTATTTTTACTTTAAGTACTTTCCACCACTGCCCCACAGCAACCATTTTGACTATATTAGCCCACACAGCTACACAGATGCACTTTCATGCTTGGTTTAGGACTGCATATACTGTATAAGCTTATAGAGTCTCTAATTGATGTATAGAACAGTATTAAAATGATCAGTTTGGGCTTAGATACAAGCATCATGAAAGCTATAACACAATACATTAATCTGACTTTGTGAAAATCTGTTTTTTGAACCTACCTTGCTTACCACTTTTCTTTCTTTTTTTATTCCTAAATATTTGGTCACATGATTCATTTTATGTATAGTTTCCTAGAAAGAAGGGGTGACTCAACTAACCCTTTGGCTCGACTGACCCCAATCTCCACTACGTTCTTAACTGTTATACATATGCATATTCTAAACTGAAATTTCCCCATTATACTTGCCAATAATGTTTATTGACGTGTGTGTGAGCTTGCAATCAAGGCATGCCTGTGAGGACGCATATGTGTGTGCCTGTCAACGCCAAGAAGTGCTCTCACCAGCAGTGTCACACACAGGCTGAGGATGACCACAGCACCAAGCAGCAGTCCTCCTGTCACCAACCAGTCAGGGCGTAGAAGCAGGTGTCGTCTCTTGGCGATGCCCATCCTTGTCAGATGATGGGGGACAGTGGGGAAGAACGGTCCAGCCTCATAGCACTGTCCACCTGCTGGCATTACCCTCACATACTGTAAGAGGAGCACGTGAGCATATTGGCTTTAGATATTGGGAAGGCTTATGGATTTCACTTTTATCCGTTTAAAGTTACTGCATAACACACTTTAAAAAATGAAGAGGAGCAGGGCATTACTATACAACTATTGCATCTTTCACCCATTTTGTTCATTAGGTATGAACCTCTAAGGCTCTGTACGAGCAAACAGGGTAATACCATGTGTTTGTATTGATGGTCACTGAGTTTGAAGGCGTACACCCCAGGTTGAGTGAAGACCAAGGAGAAGAGTGTCGGTGGAGTCCTGGCCAGTGTCAGGTCCTCAGCCAGCAGCCTCAGAGGACCCCAGTCAAAGTCACGGTTGGTATTGTACAGGTTCTCTCTGGACAACAAGACAGGAAGCAGTAAAAAAAAGGATAAAGAAAATACTGCTCATAGAAAGATACCCACGCAAAGGCCAAAATAATTGTTGCAGATGGTGGCTTTTCCATACTGCACTTTCAGAAGTGCGTTGGATTTGCAACAGCACCCTGTCTCAGATGAAGAGGTTTGACATTTTATTTTTTTTAATCTTCAAGTCCTATGCAAATAAAAAACACATTTCTGAGAGCGAAGTGTAGAAAATCCACTATCAGGAGCAGTTTGATTGACTTACACATCATACTGAGGGTAGTGTTGTCTGGTGACAGTGAAGAGCAGTGTGTCCCCTAGGTGTAGACATGTAGTGGGGTTCAGAATCCCCACAGAGCTGGAGTTTATGGTTCCTCCCCAGATGGTCGATCTGCTGGACCAATCAGACCCAGCCCCTCCTTCCTCTCTGACACCAGAGTCACCTGGTTGAAAATAGTCATGGAGGGATGGATGGATGGTTGAATTAATGAATGAACAAATTAACAAAAGAACAAAGAAACAAACGGAGGAATGGATAGATGGATGGATGGATTAACGAATTAATCACAGAGAGAATATTTTATCAGTAAGTGTGTTGGGACAGTAAAATTAGGATAACATTTACAGTGCCATGAAAAAGTATTTGCCCCCTTTATTATTTTCTCTTATTTTGCATATTTTTTTATACTGAATGTTATCAGATCTTCAACCAAAACCTAATATTAGATAAAGGGAACCTGACTTTACAAATAACAAAAACGATGCCTGGCAAAAACCAAACACTGCATTCCACAGTAAGAACCTTATACCAACGGTCAAGCATGGTGGTGGTAGTGTGATGGTTTGGAGATGCTTTGCTGCCTCAGGACCTGCACGACTTGCCTTAATAGAAGGAACCATGAATTCTGCACCAGAGAAATCTACAGGAGAATGTCGGGCCATCCATCTGTGAGCTGAAGCTGAAATGTAGCTGGGTCATGCAGCAAGACAATGATCCCAAAACGCACAATCAAGTCTACATGAAAATGGCTAAAAAGCAGCAAATTTGAAGTTTTGGAATGACCTAGTCAAAGTCCAGACTTAATCCCAATTGAGATGTTGTGACTTGAAACGAGCAGTTCATGCTTGAAAACCCACAAATGTCACCGAGTTAAAGCAGTTCTGCCTGGAGAAGTGGGCCAAAATTCCTCCACAGCGATGTGAGAGACTGATCAACAACTACAGGAAGCGTTTGGTTGGAGTCACTGCAGCTAAAGGTGACAACCAATTATTTAGTGTAAGGGGGCAAATACTTTTTCAAACCGGGGCATTGGGTGTCACATAACTTTGTTTATGAAATAAATTAAATAAGTATGTCATTGTTGTGTTATTTGTTCATTCAGGTTCCCTTTATCTAATATTAGGTTTTGGTTGAAGATCTGACAACATTCATTATAAAAAATACGCAAAAGTAGGGAAAATACTTTTTCACAGCACTGTAGGTTTTGAATCATTCTTTGATGATAGGTAACCTGTAGAGATGTGCGTTCCCGCGCTTTTCTCTGGAAATAACTTCTGAATCGCCGCTGGGATGTCATTGAGGAGACCAAGGAACCCTGCATCTTTTTTAAAAAAGCAGACACACACACAAAGACAGTCATTGTTATTATTGGTCCTACCATGTATTAAGGGCCTATTGTAACTGGTCGCACGCTGTATCTGAGGAGCTCACCATTTGTCTGCACTGTGTACACAGGAAGGGAGACATTGTGGCGACCGTCACACTGCAAGGTCCCCTGGGAGTCCCAGCGTTTGAACACGGTCTCCAGCAGCACACTCCCGGAGACACTCACCTGTTAGAGAACACACAGGGCCGTTTTCTGATAACTATGTCAGGTTGTTACTCTATGTGGCTGTCTATGATGTCCAAGCATATGATATCCAAGTATGTGATTTCCAAGTTTATTCAGTGCATCTTCTGTGATTGTACAAGCTACGTTTTAAGTCAAGCTAGTGTACTGTATACCTATCACTTTTTCAATAAAATGGTCCTATGGATGTTGGTTGGAGTTAAGGGGACAGGATCAAGTGTTTGTAATTGAAGAGTTTCATCCCAAAATGCTATATATCCATGTTCAGAAATGTTGGTAAATTAGCTTTTATTGTTTAAAGAAATTATGAAAGAGATCAGTGTGTTTTTTCATTATCTAATCATGGCATGGGGTTGTTCAATGACAGACATCGCTTGATGGTTTAATTTCAGAGAGACAAATAATCGTACGTGTGTGTGTGTATCAAATCCACATTTTTATTGGTCGCATACAGTGTGTGTGTGTGTGTGTGTGTGTGTGTGTGTGTGTGTGTGTGTGTGTGTGTGTGTGTGTGTGTGTGTGTGTGTGTGTGTGTGTGTGTGTGTGTGTGTGTGTGTGTGTGTGTGTGTGTGTGTGTGTGTGTGTGTGTGTGTGTGTGTGTGTGTGTGTGTGTGTGTGTGTGAGTATGTGCGCATAATGGGTCTGCCATGCAACTCTTTCCTACACATGCTCAAGACATCATGGCTTACCTGGCCTTCAGAGTTGCTAAATACCAGCTGCAAGTCTACAGCAGCACACACTAAATGCATTGCCAGCTTTGGCCTGCTCCTACACCAGCCCCCACACACAGCTCTCTCTGGGGGTTCCCTGCACAGACACAGGCCCAGAGCTCCATCAAAGCCCTGGTAGTCCCCTGGAGAGAGACACACCTGGGAGAGGAAGAGAGGAACACTTGGGATCTGTTGACCTACAGACTAAAGGAAAAGGCTGGGACTGAGCGGTAGCCAGTGAAGGGAAAAAAGTGACGCATTAAGTTGGACTCAATTATGTATATAAACCCTGGATTGATGTTGCTATATATGGGCCAATGATAGAATAATAGAATAAACTGCACACAGTACTTTGTTCAATGAACTACAGTACGTTGTTCAATTAACCATTGACACAGAATGTAGAGTTTCTGTGTGTGTGTGCAGGGTGTGTGTGTGTGCATGCATGGGTGAGTTAACTTCTCCTAACCTGCTGGGTACAGTGCTGTGCCCACTGCTGCCTGTCCAGACAGGTTCCATGTTGTGTCCTTGCTCTTCCATCTCTACAAATATCATACACACTGTGCAAACAAGTGTCCCCTTGGCCCATGAGGCGGTACCCTAGGGCACAGGGGCACTGCCCATCACTGGCCTAAATTGGCACATGCACACACACCCACACACACACATCACACCAACACACACACAAACACATACCAACACACAAACACACACAAATGGACATTAGACCTTTTGCAAAACTCGTTTGACTCAAAGCACACACACTGGACTCTCCCCACGCACTTGTTTACGAAGCATGTGACAAATGCAATTGGATTTTGATTTGATTTGACATTCAAACGCTTAGATCAACACCCAATACCTGGAAGTCATTCAGAGTACCTAGAGTCATTTCCCCTTTGAACATGAGCTGCTGAGTGGAAGGCTCAACAGTCACTGGGTGACTGACACGGATGGAAATTAGACTCCGGCTATGTTGAAACTTGATATGAAACATTCTGAGCCGCGGGCTACAGATTGAACCCATGAACCAAGTGGATATACTGTATATTCTGTTAACTGTTCTTGCATGCAACCTGTGTGCCTGATACTACGGAGGACTGACAGGACAGAGTCATTGATACACAATACAAAACAAAAAGGAAGGGCTTTGCACCCACACACACGCACGCCCACACACACGCACGCACGCCCCCACACACACACACACACACACACACACACACACACACACACACACACACACACACACACACACACACACACACACACACACACACACGCACACACACATGCACGCCCACACACGCACACAAGAACATACGTAAACACACACACACACACACAAACACACAGACACACACCTGGAAGGTTTGCCCTTCTCCAAGACACACACATCTGTCCTGGCCAGGTAGGGGCTGCTGTGCCCAGGCTCCACAGGGTATGCCGGAGGTCAGAGCAGGTCGCGGACAATAGTGGTTGGTTGGGCAGCTGAGACAGCTGTCCATGGATCTAGCACCAACCGTCGGCCCAAACGTACCCTTCGGACAAGGCACTGGTGTGGGACTTCCCACTGGACAATAGTATCCTGTTTGAATAAATAGAGTTTTACCACAAAATGGTAGTGGTAGTGTACCACTAAGGGTTTTCATGCGCTGTTCCAAGGTGGCAAAGTCAGGTTTTGTCTCTCATGCCACACACAGATAAAACACAATAGCCTCACAATAGGATCATAATTATTCTCAGGTCTATATAAGCATGCAGAGACATACAGTGTGTCTACCTTGTTCACAAAATGGCCTCTCCATCTCCCTGGTTTCCACAGTTCTGTTGTGGCCATAGACAGTGTGCTCCTCCACGAAGACATACAGGCACCAAAGCAGCAGGGTTGGCCACCTGCAGACTCCTGGCCCTAACTTCCTTAGCATCATCCCGGTCCTGGACGATCCTGCTACTGCTGTCCCAGACTCAGTGGGGGACTGGAGACCAGCACTTTCCCTGGCCTACTGAATAATTGATGGGGCCTGAGAGGTAGGGTAACATGGGAGGCTGGTGGGTTGAAAATGGCAACCCTATGCATCCAGGTCAGATTACAGGCTTTGTTCATATCAATCCTACCACGGAACTGATATTGAATTGATAGTGATTTGGCTCTCGTCACATCATCACAACTTTGCTTTACGGTTCATTGCAATTCTCCCAGAATTCTAGGAATTTACTATTTATTTGAATGTTTAGAATTAGCTAATTGTTTTTCAGATGGTGTCTGTTTGCCGTTTTGCCTAGGTCAAAGAGTGGTCGTGAGAAATGAATACTTTTGTTTTGCTGCTTATCCAGTAAAACTTTGTCCTGTGTACTGAAAGGCTGCCAGATTGTGTTAAAAATCCAAGGTAACATCTTCACCCTTTGCTTCCTCATGATAACGGGCCTGTCCTGGCTTTTATCAAGTGGTACACATACGCATACACATGTACTAAATCAATACCACCTACCAAATAAATATCAATGAAAAAAAGTAGCAGTTTGAATATAGGTCAACTGCCTAGAAACCACAATACAAAACTAAAGTGTATAATGCAAAGCTCTGTGTGTGTGTGTGTGTGTGTGTGTGTGTGTGTGTGTGTGTGTGTGTGTGTGTGTGTGTGTGTGTGTGTGTGTGTGTGTGTGTGTGTGTGTGTGTGTGTGTGTGTGTGTGTGTGTGTGTGTGTGTGTGTGTGTACACTAGGAATGTGCATGCGCGTGTGTGTGTGTGTGTGTGTGTGTGTGTGTGTGTGTGTGTGTGTGTGTGTGTGTGTGTGTGTGTGTGTGTGTGTGTGTGTGTGTGTGTGTGTGTGTGTGTGTGTGTGTGTGTGTGTGTGTGTGTGTGTGTGTGTGTGTGTGTGTGTGTGTGCATGCTTGAGTGTGAATACACGTGAGTGTGTGCCTGGGATGTGTAATATTTTATTTCATTTATTTAACCTTTATTTAACTAGGCGAGTCAGTTAAGAACAAATTCTTACTTACAATGACGGCCTACCAAAGGGCAAAAGGCCTCCGACGGGGATGGGGGCTGGGATTAAAAATAAAAATAAAGAGAGACCTAAGACAACAATATAGCATGGCAGCAACACAACATGACAACAACATGGTAGCAACAGAACATGGCAGCAGCACAACATGGTAGCAGCACAAAACAGGATACAACAATTATTGGGCACAGACAACAGCACAAAGGGCAAGAAGGTATAGACAACAATACATCACGCAAAGCAGCCACAACTGTCAGTTAGAGTGTCCATGATTGAGTCTTTGAATGAATAGATTGAGGTAAAACTGTCCAGTTTGAGTGTTTGTTGCAGCTTGTTCCAGTCGCTAGCTGCAGCGAACTGAAAAGAGGAGCGACCCATAAATGTGTGTGCTTTGGGGACCTTTAACAAAATGTGACTGGCAGAATGGGTGTTGTATGTGGAGGATGAGGGCTGCAGGAGATATCTCAGATAGGGGGGAGTGAAGCCTAAGAGGGTTTTATAAATAAGCATCAACCAGTGGGTCTTGCAACTGGTATACAGAGATGACCAGTTTACAGAAGAGTATGGAGTGCAGTGATGTGTCCTATAAGGTGTCACGCCCTGATCTGTTTCACCTGTCCTTGTGATTGTCTCCACCCCCCTCCAGGTGTTGCCCATCTTCCCCATTGTGCCCTGTATATTTATACCTGTGTTCTCTGTTTGTGTGTTGCCAGTTCGTCTTGTTTGTTAAATCAACCAGCGGTTCTCTCAGCTCCTGCTTTTCCCCCCAGTCGCTCCTTTTCTCGCCCTCCTGGATTTGACCCTTCCCTGTCCGGACTCTGAGCCCGCCTGCCTGACCACTCTGCCTGACCCTGCCCCTACTCTGGATTACCGACCTCTGCCTGACCTGAGCCTGCCGTCCTGTACCTTTGACCCACTACTCTGGATTATCGACCCCTGCCTGTCGTTTCCCTGTTGCTGTAATAAACATTATTACTTCAGCACAGTCTGCACTTGGGTTTTACCTGAAACGTTATATAAGGAGCATTGGTGGAAAATCTGATGGCCGAATGGCAGAGAACATCTAGCTACTTGAAAGCACCCTTACCTGCCGATCTATAAATTACATCACCATAATCTAGCATGGGTAGGATGGTCATCTGAATCAGGGTTAGTTTGATAGCTTGGGTGAAAGAGGAACTATTACGATAGAGGAAACCAAGTCTAGATTTAACCTTAGCCTGCAGCTTTGATATGTGCTGAGAGAAGGACAGTGTACCGTCTAGCCATACTCCCAAGTACTTCTATGAGGTGACTACCTCAAGCTCTAAACCCTCAGAGGTAGTAATCACACCTGTGGAGAGAGAGGCATTCTTCTTACCAAACCACATTACCTTTGTTTTGGAGGTGTTCGGAACAAGGTTAATGGCAGAGAAAGCTTGTTGGACACTAAGAAAGCTTTGTTGTATAGCATTTAACACAAAATCCCGGGAGGGGACAGCTGAGTATAAGACTGTATCATCTGCATATAAATAGATGAGAGAGCTTCCTACTGCCTGAGCTATGTTGTTGATGTAAATTGAGAAGAGCGTGGGACCTAGGATCGAGCCTTGGGGTACACCCTTGGTGACAGGCAGTGGCTGAGACAGCAGATGTTCTGACTTCATACACTGCACTCTTTGAGAAACCAGGCCAAAGACCCCTCAGACACCAATACTCCTGAGAATGGAATGGTCTACTGTATCAAAAGCTTTGGCCAAGTCAATAAAAATAGCAGTACAACATTGCTTAGAATCAAGGGCAATGGTGACATCATTGAGGACCTTTAAGGTTGCGGTGATACATCTATAACCTGAGCGGAAACCAGATTGCATACCAGAGAGAATACTATAGACATCAAGAAAGCCAGTCAGTTGATTATTGACAAGTTTTTCCAACACTTTGGATAAACAGGGCAAAATAGAATTAGGCCTATAACAGTTAGGATCAGCTTGATCTCCCCCTTTAAATAAAGGATGGACTGTGGCTGTCTTCCAAGCAAAGGGAACCTCCCCAGAGAGGAGAGACAGGATAAAAAGGTCAGAGATAGGCGTGGCGATTATAGGGGCAGCAACCTTAAAGAAGAAAGGGTCTAAACCATCTGACACAGATGTGTTTGGGGGGTCAAGTTTAAGGAGCTCCTTTAACACCTCGGACTTAGTGAACGCCTGCAGGGAGAAACTTTGTAGCAGGGCAGGGGAAAAAGAGGGAGGAGCATCGGGGCTAGTTGCATTAGACCCACAGGGAGAGAACTGCTTCTTAAAGTAACTAACTTTGGCCTTCCGGATAGCCTGATGCACTCATTTCTCATTTGCCTGAACGAGAGCCAGTCAGCCTGAGTATACGTGTGCCGAGCCTTTCGCCAAATGCAATTCTTGAGGAACTCTGCCAGATCACGGTCGAACCAGGGGCTAAACCTGTTTTTACTTCTCATTTTCTTTATGTAATAACCTGCAGTATGTTCAGAAGTCAACCTTCTGCACAAGCATAAGCAGGTGGCCTTAATCCACCGCTGGTGGTTCCCCCTCCCTAGATAGCATATGAAGTGATGGCAAAAAAAGTTGAATTACAGGAAATTAGCTTTAAAAATGCTAAATCCTCTCTGCCTCATTGCAAAATGTCAATATTGGCATATTGTCCAATGGCAATATGTGTAGAATTGCAGGACATTTCCTTTAAAAAAGGAGCATTTTCTCTTTGCCCCATGGCGAAGTGTGTAGAATTAGAGGAAGTTAGCTGTTTCCCCCCTTGTTCAGACCTTGCAATACACTGTTATCCACTCTCGAGGACATTTCACATAATATATTTTTCCACTTTATTTTTTATAGAAGAATGGACTTTGGCTACATGGAATAACCTACATAATTCACCACAGAAACTCTGGACTATGCCCTGTCAATGACAATGCCCTGTCAATGACAACTAGCTAGTTGCCTAAGAGAGTTGGTGGTGACCTTTTACACACATACAAGCAGGATGAGATGAGTGAAGGATGTGCCCTGGCTGCAGTCAATGGTTAAACCGTCTGTGTTGACATGATGGCTGCAGATCATGGACATTATGACTGGTTATACTCATTCATATATGACTCGTATAGAGATATTGCAACAGATGAGCTCAAACGAGGTGAGAGTAATATAGATCGGTGGGTTGTTAACCAATAAAACCAATATATGCACAACGTTAAGGCAAAACAGACAGGCCTGGCTTACAATCAAAGGAATACTGACCAGTGGAGGCTGCTGTGGAGGAGGACGGCTCATAATAATGACTGGAACGGAGCAAATGGAATGGCATCAAACACATGGAATCCATAGCTGTGTTTGAATACTCATACTGACTGCACTAACCGTAGTAGTTGTGACGTAGTTTGAGTATATAGTATGCTTAATGGTCACAGTATGGATATAGTTAGTATGCCAAAAGTTCCCGGATGTCGTACTACATTCGCCAAAATACAAAGTATACAAGCAGTGGACACTATTTCAGTCCTTTCAGGGCCCATAATGCAATTCTTTAAGAAAGGGGCGCGGCTTCACAACGTTTTAAGATTTGGAGAAAATGGCCAAAAAATATGCAGCTGAAGTCCAACGAGAGCGGATACCAATGAATTGCTTTAACTAATTATGACAAGTGTTCAGAAAATGTTGAGCAATGTAATAAAGTAATGACTTTTCAAATAAGTTAACTTACACGTTATGTTGGCTGAATATGGCCGGTGTCAGTAAACGTCGGCAAAAAAGCGTAATTAAATTGTTGCCAGCAGCACAGTTACAATCACCAAGGCTCTGGACAACATGAAACAGCCTAACCAGCTCTGCTAGGGCGAGTAAAATCATCAGAGTGAGGTGTTCTCTCATTTGTGTCTGGAAGTAGCTAGCAAGTTAGCTTGGGTGCTTGACTGTCGTTGTGTGCTCTGAACGCTTCGAGAGCGAAACGCTCTGAATTTACAAACAGACAATCTGACAATGCTCTGAATTTACGAACGCCCAGAGCGCACTCTGAGCACACTTTGGCACTCCAGATTGAATTGAATAATACACCTGAAGTCGTAAAATGTCTAGCTAGTCATTTGTTAGGCTAACAAGCTAGCAAGAGGTTGCATAGTGTAACGGATGTGAAATGGCTAGCTAGTTAGCGGGTACGCGCTAGTAGCGTTTCAATCAGTTACGTCACTTGCTCTGAAACCTAGAAGTAGTGTTGCCCCTTGCTCTGCAAGAGCCGCGGCTTTTGTGGAGCGATGGGTAACGATGCTTCGTGGGTGTCAGTTGTTGATGTGTGCAGAGGGTCCCTGGTTCGCGCCCGAGGTCGGGGCGAGGGGACGCCGTAAAGTTAAACTGTTACATTGATGCTGTTGACCCGGATCACTGGTTGCTGCGGAAAAGGAGGAGGTTGAAAGGGGGGTGAGTGTAACGGATGTGAAATGGCTAGCTAGTTAGCGGGTACGCGCTAGTAGCGTTTCAATCAGTTACGTCACTTGCTCTGAAACCTAGAAGTAGTGTTGCCCCTTGCTCTGCAAGAGCCGCGGCTTTTGTGGAGCGATGGGTAACGACGCTTCGTGGGTGTCAGTTGTTGATGTGTGCAGAGGGTCCCTGGTTCGCGCCCGAGTTCGGGGCGAGGGGACGTACTAAAGTTATACTGTTACAATAGCAACAGCATCAACTTCCGGTAGACAGGCGAAGCTCTAATACGCTCAACTGAAAGGATACCGTTCGTTTACAGTATACTAAAATAAACTAATAGTATATAGTATATACTCATTAAGTATGTAGTATACAGTATGTTAGTATAGGTATTCGAACACAGCTCATGTTTGATGTATTTGATACCATTCCACCTATTCCGCTCCACCCATTACCACGAGCCCATTCTCCCCAAGGTGCCATCAAACTCCTGTGATACTGACAACATGTAAACTATATTTAGTCTGCAAATGTTTATTGAAAAAATATAGACTTATGCCCAATAAGCACTTGTTGTCTCTCAAATACATTGTTACAGTTGTTGGTTACATAGCTAGCTAATTTTAGCCATATTAGCACAGACGTGAGACATCAAAACAAGACATGGTATCAAGAACAAGAAGAGCCGGCCTTAGCCTCAAAAGGCATTTTTTATGTACTTGTGCGGATGTGGTTTGAGTTTTAACAGCATGATTATGTCTCAATAAGGCTACATTCACAGACAATAAGACTAGTCTGTGAATGTAGCCTACTGCCTCCACCCACCATGATCCTGAGTGTTCCATTAAGTAATCCAGAACTGATTAGAGAACTCTAGTCAGATGGAAACATTCAACCAAGTTCAGCCGGATCTTGATAATATATACTACCATTGTTTTCAGAGGAGGAGCAGATAGTGTGAGGTCTTTGAGAGAAGTCTATTTTCCATGTCTGTGTACTCTTCGTGTACCCCAGACTGAGGGCATTCAAGCCAAAATCAAGAATCTTATATAATAGTTTATAGATTGAACTGAATGAACTTCAGTATAGAGTTTTTCCAGGCTCACTCAGTTGTTGATTTGAGCCTCATGACAGGGACTGGCGGGAAGCAACCATTGAGCTTTAGCCTAGTTGGCTTCGTTATTCTATATCTGATAGTGCCGTTAAGTGCCTGTCACATGTTGCCCTCCCTTGCTTTTCCCCCAATTGGAAACCAGCTCTTTTTGTGTATATTTTATATTTATTTAGAGCTTGCAGTGACCTTTAGCATCATTTGTGTACTTTACTCTATGTTACATTATTTTCAATGGTTTGCTGTGCCTCTCCCTCCTTTTTTATTTTCTGATTGATTTATTGTAGACTCCTCCCCCTTGGCTGGTCTCCTTGGATACTGAGTTGGCCCAGGTCTGCCACACCTGGGCATGATTGAAATAACGAGCTACCACACTACTGAAAAGGGAGCTTGCAGCTCCAGTTTGGAGATTAAGTGGAAATGGAGTCCCTAGAGAAAGCAAGAACAAAATGGTTGTCAGGAGTAGTGCAGTATTATCGTAACGAGATGTATACTTAGGGAGAGGGAGAGGAGGTCTAAGAGAGAGAGGGAAGAATAGGGTGAGCTTGAGTTGGGTAAAAATTGTGGGAAAAAGGGAGATGGGTTGTTAAAGAATGGTATAAAGTGTACGCAGAGGGAGCTGAAGACAGGAGGAGAAATGGAAGTGAATGAGGGTGACATATCGGAGGTGGTAGATGTGGTGAAGTCATCGAAGACCGAGGTATGCACCGAGGGTCAGGAAAAAGATGAGTCTGTGACAGTAGGATTGAGGTTTATGAAAATAGTGGACTCTTGCCTTTTGGCTGATCCATTTGTGGTTTCACGATGGGTGAAAAAAGAGTTGGGTAATGTGGAATCGGTGAGGGTAACCGGAAGTGGTCTCGTGATAATTATTTCTGTTGGTCTGAGGGAGAAGGCACTCGGAGTAAAACAAATGGGGGCAAGAAAAGTGAGTTGTTTCGCTCTCAATGAAAGGAGTGGTAACTGGGGTAGCAGTAAATATAAAAGTTGACCAGCTGAGGGGAAAGATTTCCGCTGTATGTGATGCTCGTCGTTCGAGGCGACACAAACAGGGTGGCAAGAGTTGGGAAACCGAAGAGTCATTGTCTCTTCTTTTGAGTTTTGAAGTTGAGTTTTTGCAAAGTGATGTTAGGCTATATAAGTATCCTGTACGGGCGTATGTCCCGAATATGTTACAGGTGTCAAGCTTATGGGAGCAATGGAACAGACTAAGGGCAGGTATCTATTCCAAGTACAGAGGAAAGTCGGGGAGGATGGCAGGAAGAGAGGAAGCTATTTTTACAAGATTAAGGGTTAAATAAGACTTTAAATGTGATAGGAAAGCATCCAACAGGAAAGTGTGATTATTGCCAGGAAATATAGATACTGGAGCATGTACTAATACAGTGTGGGCAGTATGAGAGCGAAAGAGTCTGAGATCCAGTGTGAGGGAGAAGGGGATACAGGAAACTAGTTTAAAGAGCTTACTAAGTAGAACATGATTAGATACTGTCTGAAATATATATAATTTAAGATAAACTGGGCTGGCAGGTAGGCTTTAGTTTCTCTGGCCCACACTCGTACAGTAGGTAGTGGTAATGCACAATAATGTGCTTAATTTGATCCGGCACCTCTAAATTTGGACAGTTTTGTTCCGTAACCCATTTGCCAGGATCCAGTACATCTTGTGGCATGAAAAAAATATTTCTACTGTTTGCAATTCTAATCAAATTCATTCAACTTGATGCCTCTAATTCTCCTGCCCCCTAAAAAAAAAAACGTAATGTGAAACGTGCCTAATATTCTAAGAATGGATTCATGTTGGGTCAGTCCAAGTTTATGGTTTGTGCAACATTGTAGCCTATGAACCAGGTGTGGTCATTGCTCTCCGGCGTTGCACTTCATCATGTGGCACCCCTGATAAATGACAATAATTCAGAATAATACACCAGAAGTAGGCCTGTATTTTTTGTGGATTGTGTGTAGCCCAATCACATCACATGGCATGCAGTTGGGAACGTGTGGGAAATATCTCAGTGAACAGAGAAGACTAATCTGTCTCTAGGCTACTAAATATGTTATCAACTTCCAAATAGGCCTATTGAGCGAACAGCATTGTTTGCACAAAGTAAAACCGAGGCTTTTGGCAGAGCGCGTCATTGGGTGAAACTGGAAAGCTGTTTTAAGACTATAATTTCCTCATGTTGTACGGGATCTCCACACACCTGGGCTATTAACGGATTCAAGACGAGGACGTTTTTATTGATCTCGGGTTGTCAGTGAAAGTAGCCTGTCATTTCGATAATTTGTGAGGTATTAAAAACGATTCTGCTAAAGTCTCAAATAATCTAAGATGATGTAGAATTGCATGAAATGCTCTATGTCAGCACACAAAACGATGATAATGCATGCAATGCTGTACTATAAAGGTGACATTTTTTTCATGCATACCTCATAGGCCCCCAGATCACCCCCCTCTCTGCTCACTTTTTGTTCCAGCACCTCTCAATTTACAAATAAAGATCTGGCGAAACCGTTGCTACGACCACTACCAGCATTAGTCACCACGTCACATGCAGCCAGAGCGACCTGAGCCGACAACGCTCTATCCTGCAGATAAGGGATGGTCGACCCCTAAACATGCGAGTGTGGTCAAAAACTTCTGTTCAGAAGGGCTCATGCATGTCTTCCTCTGTCGCCAGCATGGAACGTACCATGGGCTTGGTGCCACAGACACTTGTTGACAACGGACAAAGAGGAATGACTGGCAACCAACGACCGACAGACAAATGCTGGATGACTGACGGTGATGGCGAAGGCCATCTTGAGGACCTCCAGCAGTGTAGAGAGTATCTTGGGACTGTGTGTGAATAGTGTGAAGCCCCCTGATACTTTTGAAATAAAATAAAAAAATGTAAACTATATAGCCTTGTCTGTGTGGTGGCCTGGGATCTCAGAAACCTGAAAGTTGACATACACTAAAAGTATGTGAACACCTGCTCGTCAAACATCTCATTCCAAAATCATAGCTATTAATATAGAGTTGATTCGGGCACTGATGTTGGGCGTTTAGGCCTGGCTCGCAGTTAGCGTTCCAATTCATCCCAAATGTGTTTGTTGGGGTCAGGGCTCTGTGCAGGCCAGTCAAGTTCTTCCACACCGATCTCGACAAACCAATTCTGTATGGACCTCGCTTTGTGCACAGGGGCATTGTCATGCTGAAACAGGAAAGGGCCTTCCTCAAAGTTTTGCCACAAAGAAGCAGAAGCATCGTCTAGAATGTCATTTGTATGCTGTAACGTTAAGATTTCCCTTCACTGAAACTAAGGGGCCTAGCCCGAACCATGAAAAACAGCCCCAGACCATTATTCCTCCTACACAAACTTTACAGCTGGCACTATGCATTGGGACAGGATGTGTTCTCCTAGACATTTCCACTTCACAATAACAGCACTTAGAGTTGACCAGGACAGCTCTAGCAGGGCAGAAATTTGACCAACTGACTTGTCACTGAGCTCTTCAGTAAGGCCATTCTCCTGCCAATGTTTGTCTATGGAGATTGCATGGCGGTGTGCTCGATTTTATACACCTGTCAGCAACGGTGTGGCTGAAATAGCCTAATCCACTAATTTGAAGGGGTGTCCACATACTTTTGTGTGGATATATAGTGTACTTTTGGCCATGTAGTGTACCTAAGGGGATGAATTTAATAGGGCATTTAAATATAATTCAAAGTGTTGTTTTTCTGTTGATCATTTGTCTCCGTGGTAGTTGAATTGAGATAATATTTATGTCCTCTATTGACTCAAACAACAAACTCTTCCTGATATTGACCCCGTCGCCCCACATGACTCCTTTCATGACCACAACGCTTTTACAATCTTACCCTTATTACAGGATGACATCATTTGAAATTCTTTAAACCGATGTCGCAAGGAATGTTGGCGCCTGTGCAGCCTGTGACAGTGAGTGTTTTTGTGCGTTGTGTTGGGTGCTAATCGTTATCAACATGACCCTCCACGTGTTGTCTGTTGACACAGGCAGAGTTAAGGACAACCAATGATAAGAAGGACCCATCCCTTTATAAGCACGGTCTTGATGAAGAGTCATTCTGCCAAACCTAGTACATAGGTAAGGACAGGCCACTCTCTCACTGATTGATCTTGCGCTACTTCAGTTTTTTTGGTCTATTTAGTCTGAAGATTCCTGTTAAAAATCCGAATTCATTTCCCCATTTCTCCTCAGTGTAAAAAAACAACAAAAAACATGCATCTCAAAGTAGTGATCTTCGCCTTGTCGTTTTTGACAATCACAGGTTTGTACTTTCTTTCCTTTCCGTTCCGTTAAAAACGTCATTGCATCTGCTATCGAACAGTGCTTATAATACAGAGCAGATGCAATGATGTATCAAAGTGAATAATAGGATTTAAAATGAGTTAATGTATCAATGGTGTTAACTTCTATCTTCTACTGTAGCATACCCACTCCACCGTACCAGCAGAGAAGCATCACAGGCCCTACAGGACATAATGATCAATCAGGCTCATGAGAAGACAGACCTCAACAAGGATGTCAAGTATGTCCTCATACAATATATAACATAAATAATTGAATCATGAATCAGAAATGCATGTATACAGATGGCCCTTTTAACAGCCTTCTAACAGTCCGGTAAAGCCTTATAACAGTTCCATAACAGGCTTATAACAGTCTTTTAACAGCTTTGTAATGGTATTATAACAGTATTTTAACAGCCTCATAACAGCCTTTATAACAATGTTTTAACTGATCCTGTATGTTAACAGTGGGATGTGGAAGAGCCATTTGGAGAACAGCAACCTTTACACCCAGGACAGCCACAACCCCATGGTGAGCGAGATCAGGCACAAGCTTACCCTGGAGTCCGAGAGGCTGCGCGCCCGCCTTCGCCAGGAGCTCACGAAGTTGAGGGAGAGGCTCGCCCCGTACCCTGCCCACCCCCAGTCCAGCGAGTCCACCCTGGCCAGTGTGAGAAGTCGCCTGGACCCCCTGACCAAGCAGCTCCAGAGCGCTGTGAACAGCAACAGCCAGGAGCTGTGTAGCCACCTCAGGCTCTACTTTCAGGGATTGGAGGCCGCGGAAAGCCAGGCGGCGGCCGGACCCACCCTATACCTAGAGGCCGTGCAGTGGATTAGCCAGACCTTGGACGACAGCAGTGCCGAAATGACCTCCATCATCCAGGACTTCAAAACCAAGACGTCCAGCGTGATCAGGGAGCTCAATGGTACCTTCCAGGGGGACTTCTGGCAGGAGGTGAACGTACGGCTGGGACAGGAGGTGCAGGCGTTGAGTCTGGAGGTCCAGGGCAGGGTGGGGGTGCTGAAAGCAAAGCTGGTCCGTCTCCTGCTGGCTCCACACCCCCTCAGGGCAGAGGTGTCCACCAGTATGGATCAGTTCTGCCAGAGCACCGCCTTACAGGACCAGTTGTTCCATGCCCGAATAGAGAAGCACCTTCTGGGGCAGGAGTCACAGGCTCAGAGCCCCAGTGAGCCGCCCTCTCCACCTCTGGGCTTATTGGAGGAGGACTTCTCTGCGAAACTAAGCGCTCTCCTCCAGGACATTCTGCACACTGTCCAGTAAAAGCAGAACAGAACTTTCCTCATAGCAAAATGAGAGAGAAAGAACATGGTGTCCCATTATAGGGTGCATTTCAACTATATCGTTGTTTCTGCTCCTTGTGCTTATATATATCGACTCCTCTACCATTGTATATACAGTACAGTAAGTATATATGTATATTTATGTTTTTACTGTTGTTTATTTCATGTGGATGATTGTTGTAAGGCATTTTATATTGTCAACTGTAAATAAAGCTTGTGTGAAGTTTACAGTGTAAACGGCTAGTTCATATGCAGTACATGTATTGTATTCTCATACAAAAAAGACACCATTACACAACATTGAATTCATGTTAAACTTTATTTAGTATTTCTCCCAATAATGTACAGAGCAGTAGTAGCAGGTCTGAAATTGGAGCGTGATTGACACGAAAACTGGGTTGCTAAACCCAGCCCACTTAGGTTACAAGTCAACTGTATTGAGTACAGTATATATCAAGACAAAATCACCAAAACCCATATCATATTATAGCACTGCGGAAGACTCCGTGCATATATCTATGGAGTCGTAGGCAACGCTATTAATAGTAGTCAGATAAATGCCATAGGTAATATATCAGTTCCCACATTCCAGAATAATGATTAAAATTCAGAGTTCAAAGTATTTATGTTGCCTCATCTACTACACTATTGCTCAAGCGTTTAACATACTTTCAGAAATTCTTATATATTAGTACAAAAGATGAAGTATTGCGATGGTTCAGACGTTTACACATTTTCCTTCGTAACCAACCGGTAACTGATATTGATTAACTTTATCTATAAACAAAAAGAGAATTAGACACTAGTGTCCACTTATTTTCTTAGGACTCACTCAAGGTCTTCTAGTAGTTTTTGGCTACAAAATTAATGACATCATGAGAAATCTAAAGCACACCCTATTACGCGAAGCAGATTGGGCAGCTCGGAGGTGGACAGGTTGGTTGGTAGATGGTCATTGGCCAAGAGACCTTTCAGTCAAAGGAGTGGGACAGACCGCCAGCCCAGTAGAACTTCTTGAGGACAAACCAGCTGCCTAGAACAACCAGGGCTATGGCTGCAGTGCCAAAAAGGATCCCTACCACCAGCCCTGGGAGGTTAACCCTGTCACCTCCTGACTGTACCCCTCCGCTGCCTGGATCACACAGAGGAAAAGTAGAGCATAGTTTGGGGCGTGCTTTAAATGTCACGTTTATCCTCCCACCTAGACATATTCACTATTTGACACTTTAATTTAGCAAAAACATTGAACTCACTATATGCCAACGCAGCAGGTCTTTCCTCTGTAGGATAAACAGGGAGAGAAAACATATTATTAATTGAAATGGAATTTGAGTAGCAGTGGTACTAATAGCAATCATCTCTATAAACTCCAGTGAATTACTTGCTACCTGTGATCATTATTACTGAATATCAGAATCTCAGACATAATGTTGGACAAAATCATTCATGGATGACTCCAGGTCTCACCATCTCTGCTAGTATAGAGTGGTCCCACAGAAACAGTGGCTGATTCCGCTGACTCGGATCCGAAAGGCTCCAGTGATCTCTTTCTCCTGCTATTGCAAGCCTGTAACAAAGACACGTTCTTATGCTTATATGAACCATTTATGGTATTGCAGCGAATTCATGGGATAGCGCCGACCGGAACTTGGAACCCGGGTCCAGTGACTGTCAACCCAACAAGTTAGCCACTATACCAAGAGATCTGATCTGTTAACACGGTTACTGTGATGGGTCAAGGTCAACACTGTTTTATCGATGGTGCTAATTGTAGAGAACAAGATATGTGAGAATGGTGTAGGTATGTGAACTCCGCTTACATCAACCAGTTTCTGACACTTGCTGGGCTCACACAGTCGAAGGATGCAGTGCAGGAAGATACTGGACTTTTCCAGGTTATTGTGTGTCACAAAGCGAAATGCCTCAAAGGAGAATCGGGAATTCTTGGAAATCCCATTCTGTGTGACTGACGAGCGTGAATCAACAGTGCATCTGTGAAAAATGATTATAAGAATACGCTTTGTCATTTTGCACATACTTATGATCAATATTTTGGCCTGTAATTTATCATTCACATATCTCTATATTTGAAATTGATGAGAGGATGGTTTTTTAATCAAACCCTGTGAAGAAGTCGTGCTGCTCATTGTTTGACATGTTGTATGCTGATGGGGTTGCAAAGCAGTGGTCAAGTAAAAGATTAAAACTGTTTTAGGGAGGGAGAGAGAGAGAGAGAGAGAGAGTCGTCATGTCAATTTGTTAGAAAAATAGTATTTTCACACTAATGAAAATATAGAATATACAAAATAAATATGAATATAATGGATATGGCAAACTACAATACAAAACACTGTACATGAAATGAGTGTGGACTCCTTGACATTTGACCCAGTAGATACGTTAAGAGACAAAAGGTTGACTTACTTCCCGGTGAGGTTGGTGGCCTTGACCTCCACATAAACCTTGGAACGCAATTCAAGTCCTGTCGGTGGAACCACCAATGGGTAACCATAATCAGTGCCCTACACAACAAACAGTAGAGAAGGAGTTGTGAGGAAGATCACGGGGGAGATTCTGTAAATATCCTAATCAAAAGACTAACAGTAGAGTAAAATTAGAGTAAGAGTGAATTAACACTCTTCATAATATTTCGCTAAGATACAGTTACATTATAATAACATTCTGTAGGCAGGTACGGTGTACTTGAGATATTACATACTTCTCAGACAGCCCTGACCATTCAAGGATGCTTTTTTTTATACTTAAGGAATTGAATCCTGCACTCACATTAAAAACACTCATACTCAAGGTGTTGATGAACGTGCCATTGTTGTCACTGGTGGCCACTGAGACTGACGACCTACGATAGAAAGAGTGGGAGAGAGCTGGCGTTAGAGAAGAAGGAAAAGTGTCAGTTAATTTAAGATACCAGAATTTGTAACTAAACCCCCCCCTATCTATCTACATCTACGTAGGTGCCTCGCTAGCTATATAACCCAATTCAACCTCTGGGGATCAATAAAGTACATTTTCACTGATAAACAGTTGGAGGACTGAGACTCACGCCACAATCTGTGTGTTGTTGAGAAGATACTCCAGTGGGTAGCGACAGGAGAAGTGATAGTAGAGGTCAGTGGAGTAACTAATGATCCCCACAGAGGACTTGGGGGTGTTGAGGTAGCCTGTGATGATGACCGACTGGATGCTGGAGAAAAAGTTGAAAGGACCAAAGGCATCGGGGGCCTCGTCCAAGATCTAGGCTCAATCGACACAATGATGGATTAAGGAATTGATGATTGAAAGGGAAAGGGTTAATCTAGTCATGATTGATTGGATTGATATAGGATCGACACGTTGTTATTAGACATTTAGCTGGTACACAAACACAACCCATCAGTATTAGGTTTGTTTTACATTCGATTCTATAATAAGGTAAGGTAGTATCATTTTACACAATTAAACAGTTCACAGTTGGCTAAGCACAATTTTCCTATTTCCATTAGCTATTTCCCAAATAACCACCAGAGAGCTAGTCTTGGACACAGTTCACATTACATACAGTAAAAAAGCCCAAATCCTAATGATGTCCTAATTTACACCCTAACTAAGGCACTCTCTCATTGTGCATAAACTGTAATATGCAGATTTTCTAAAATGTACACCTTACCTAAGGCACTCTGTCACAGTGAATGTCAAGTAACCCTCTCACCTGCATTGACTGTCGACAGGGGTTCGCCTGGCTGTGATTGACAGGCAGCTGGTAGCGGATGACAGGCGGATCCACGCTGGTGTCAACCAAGCCCTGGCACTGGCTCTTGTTGTGCTCTCCATTCAGAGCCAGACCGGCGGGGTCGAAGCCTGCCCACTGAGCCGTACACAGGTTCACCTTCAGGTTGATCATAGTGGCCCCGCAGTCCACCGTCAAGTCGTTGTTGTCTGACGGGCCACAGAAGAGAGGGAGTGGAGGTTAAAACATATACAGAATAATTACTAGACTACAGTAGCTGCTGGGGGAATCACTCAGTGATCTTACCACTGTTTATTCAACGGGTGGGTCTAATCCTGAATGCTGATTGGTTAAAAGTGCATTCCAGCCGGTGTCTATTCCACCAGTTACCACCGGCTAAATCTATGACGTTAAAATGCCTATTTACTCTGTTCCACTTGACTGCGCAATCCATGGTCCCCTCAGCCCAGCCAGGCAAGTTACTGGGGGGAATCAATCAGTGAGCTCACCACTGTCTGATCACCATGTCTCAATTATTGTTCAGGTCAAAATGTTCCCACTGAGATTTTCACACATTTTCACAATTCCACCCCTGAATAGCCACAAGGTTCAACCCTCAGGACTTACCTGGGACCCTCTTGTACAGAGCAGAACAGTTGTAGGTAATGGAGAAGGCAGGCTGGAGGAAAATAGCCATCACAGCAGAGACACAGCACAGGGAGAGCATCTTAACTACTGTGGAGAGAGGATGAGAGAGACACTCAGAGGACATTCACAGAACAGAAAGAACCACAGTCGGCATCCATGACCAGAGTGCAAAGCCGATGATAATGCAGAGATGGTTGTGAGATTTGCTGTCCCATATAATAAATAAACATGTCAAATGTACCACTAAAGAAAATCTGTTACATTTCTAAAAGGATAAACTTCCCCAAAAAAGGATTCCCTATTCTAAATAAGTTTGGTTTGACCTTTCAAAACTAAAGCAGGAGAGCTGAGTCTCAAGTCATCCCATCCTACCTGTGAGGTTCCTGAGGAGGTGTTTGTGTGAGCAGGTGGTGGTGGGATGTGTCTCATATACTGGAGGTGTTAGACCTCCCTGACATCTAATATCACATGGGAGTGAAACACACATCCATCCCATCAACAAACACACACACACACACCAAGGTTTAAAAAAAAAGTGAAAGCCATCAAACAACCACTAAGAGGACTGTGTCAGTGGGGTTTGACATAATTCTCAAAGGTTAACCCGCACAGGATATTTCATATTTCTTGGAAACAAATAGGGGATATCTTATGAACGATTGAGCATTTTTTGCTTTTCAGGGACATATTGTACACTGTATTCATATCTGTTTTAAATATCATATTAGATTCAATCCATTCAGCATCAGGATTTTTTTTACATGATAAATGAACCCACTTGAATGCAATATTCTTCGGTGATTTGCTAATTTTGGAAACAATTAGTTATAACTAACTATATGTCACTTTTTAATATGCAGTACCAGTCAAAAGTTTGGACACACCTACTCATTCAAGGCTTTTTCTTTATTTTAACTATTTTCTACATTGTATAATAATAGTGAAGACAACAAAACTATTAAATAACACATATGGAATCATGTAGTAACCAAAAAAGTATTAAACAAATCCAAATATATTTTAGATTTTTCAAAGTAGCCACCCTTTGCCTTGATGACAGCTTTGCACACTCTTGGCATTCTCTCAACCAGCTTCACCTTGAATGCTTTTCAATATGTAGGAGTTCCCACATATGCTGTCCAACTCATCCCAAACCATCTCAATTGGGTTGAGGTTGGGTGATTGTGGACTCATCAGACGAAAGGACAGATTTGCACCAGTCTAATGTCCCATTGCTCGTATTTCTTGGCCCAAGCAAATCTCTTCTTCTTGGTGTCCTTTAGTAGTGGTTTCTTTGGAGCAATTCGATCATGAAGGCCTGATTCACACAGTCTCCTCTGAACAATTTATGTTGTTTCTGTTACTTGAACTCGGTGAATAATTTATTTGGGATGCAATTTCTGAGGCTGGTCACTCTAATGAACTTATCCTCTGCAGCAGAGGTAACTCTGGGTCTTCCTTTCCTGTGGCGGTCCTCATGAGAACCAGTTTCATCATAGCTCTTGATGGTTTTTGCGAAGTTCTTGAAGTTGTCCGGATTGACTGACCTTCATGTCTCAAAGTAGTGATGGACTGTCGTTTCTCTTTGCTTATTTGAGCTGTTCTTGCCATAATATGGACTTGGTCTTTTACCAAATAGGGCTATCTTCTGTATACCACCTCTACCTTGTCACAACACAACTGATTGGCTCAAACGCATTAATTCACTTTTAACAAGGCACACCTGTTAATTGAAATGCATTCCGGGTGACCAGCTCATGAAGCTGGTTGAGAGAATGCCAAGAGTGTGCAAACCTGCCATCAAGGCAAAGGGTGGCTACTTTAAAGAATCTCAAATATAAAATATATTTTCATTTGTTTAACACTTTTTTGGTGACTACATGATTCAAATCAAATTAAACTGTATTTGTCACATGTGCCGAATACAATAAGTGTAGACCTTACCGTGAAATGCTTACTTATTCCATATGTGTTATTTCATAGTTTTGATGTTTTCATAAATATTCTACAATGTAGAAAATAGTTTTAAAAAATAAGAAAAACCCTTGATTGAGTAGGTGTGTCCAAACTTTTGACTGGAACTATACTTTTATTTGAGATAGTGTGTAGAATATGCAATAATATGAATTCTGAGCCAATGAGATGATCCAGAAAATCTATACGAAATTCTCCTTCGAGCATAGTTTTTAGCCCAGGACCAGCCTTAACCGCTGTCTAGGAAACAGGCCCTTAGAGTGTCAGGCATTTCATTACAAAACCTTGTTTGGAAAAGGGGTGCGTCAGTTCACATTTTATAAACATTAATCACCACACAAAACCTATTCATCAAAATGCCATACAATCCCTGGGGTTCCTTTGCAATTTCTTATCAAACTTCCATCGAAAAGTGAGAAGTTAAGTCTATACGAGAGACAAAGCGGTCTTTGGGATGTCCTATGTAGAAGAGTGGATTCATGTCTTGAGAATGAAACACTATGAATGCTGGAAATGTGATAACGGAAGCCACAAGGTAGGAAACACACAGAACCAAAAATAGGCATTGTTAATTTCACTTGCATGTCATCCCTCTATTCTATTTTGTTCCAAGAGCTACTTTGAAAGTAGCCTTCGCTATAGGCTACAACTGCTACTGTGGATGCCTATTGTTCAGCGTGAAATATAGAATCAAAACGGACAGATATGTTTCTGCCAAAAGCCCCTTGGCGAGAGAAGAGATTTGTTACACTATACGGATGCATCACTTGATGACAGTCCCTTCACTTTTTGTCTCTGCCCAAGATTTCTCCAATGACTATTGTTTAGTGTTCAACACGGGATGTATTTTTATGTGGTCTAAACATATTATCAGATTCCAATCATCCTAATGGCTGCTGGGGTCATTCAATGGGACAATTCCAGGTTATGCAAAACTCTGGACCCTTGTAGTTTCAAGCTAAGCTGTTCACTATTATTGAAATCAATGGATAATCAAGGTTTATTGATTCTGAAAATGAATAGAAGAACAGTATTGTACATGTGGAAATACCATAGTAATAAAATGCATGTTGCTTGCCTTACATGTTATATGATGCGAAGAAAGAAATTAATAAGATAGTTAAAAGGAAACTGTTTAGCATGTGTTTTATCATTTGTGGTTTGAGAGAGGGAACACAGATATGACAAAGGAATTCAGAACAATTAACTCAAATGTAAAATGAAGGGGTTAATAATATACTGAAAAATATATATAAACCCAACATGTAAATTCAAACACAACATCCCATGTTCCATGAGCTGAAATAAAAGATCCCAGAAATGTTCCATATGCACAAATGTATTTTACATCCCTGTTAGTGGGCATTTCTCCATTGCCAATATAATCCATCCACCTGACAGGTGTGGCATATCAAGAAGCTGATTAAACAGCCATAATCATTACACAGGTGCACCTTGTGCTGGGGGACAATAAAAGGCCACTCTAAAATGTGCAGTTCTGTCACACAACACAATGCCACAGATGTTTGAGGGAGCGTACAATTGGCATGCTGACTGGAGGAATGTCCACCAGACCTATTGCTAGAGAATTGAATGTTAATATCTCTACCATAAGTCGCCTCCAATGTAATTTTAGAGAATTCACCTGCAGGATGGTCTGAGGGGGGAGGAGGTGTTGAGTTTTCTGTCTGTAATAAAGCCCTTTTGTGGCAAAAATAACTAATTCTGATTGGCTGGGCTATGGCTCCCCAGTGGGTGGACCTGGCTACCAAGTGTGTAGACCTATGCCCTCCCAGGCCCACCCATGGCTGCACCCCTGTCCAGTCATGCAAATCCATAGATTAGGGCCTAATGCATTTATTTCTATTGGCTGGTTTCCTTACATGATCAGGAAGTCCGTAAAGTCTTTGAAATTGTTGCATGTTGCATTTCTATATTTGTTCAGTGTAGCTGTTAAACGTGGAATCTTTCTCTATTCAGTTTTTCTAATACAGGTATTCATCCATCCAATCACCAATACAGGAAACCTGACATTTCACAAAGTTAAACATTGCAACTGTAACCGTCACCACTGAAAACGAGCTAGAAAAAGTCCCAGCCAGACACCACCAGTGTAAAAAAACATCAAGACATGTCAGCCAGGATTATACTGTAGTGACAACATACTCCAACACAGTAATCACCATTGTGCTTCTTTACAATATCCATTCTCAGGGCTCAACAAAGGTGGCGGAAATTTGATCTCAGTCACAGCAATAACCAAGGGCAATTAGGGTTGTTTAAGATGCTGATTTGAGTTGGGAAAGAAAATATGCTGGGAATAGGTAAGGGAATAATACTGTAGACTTTAGAAGGTGTGACAGATCAGCTAGTCCAAAACCCCCTAACACAGGTGGGAGGCATGAAATGAACAGACCGGAGGCAGTGGTTGTGGTTCCTTAGCTTTCGTATTGTCACTAAACGGGTGCTTTCGCCCGACAAAATAGTTCCTGTACAAGGTAGCATCCAACGCTGAAACAGTGTGAAAAGCTCTCTCGCCCTCCATTTGACAAATCTGACCACAATTCTATCCTCCTGATTCCTGCTTACAAGCTCGGTCTATAAGAAAGTGGTCAGATGAATCAAATGCTAAACTATAGGACTGCTTTGCTAGCACAGACTAGAATATGTTCCGGGATTCTTCCGATGGCATTGAGGATTACACCACATCAGTCAATGGCTTTATCAATAAGTACATCGAGGACGTCGTCCGCACAGTAACTGTACGTACATACTCCAACCAGAAGCCATGGATTACAGGCAACATTCACACTGAGCTAAATGGTAGAGCTGACGCTTTCAAGGAGCTGGACTCTAACCCGGAAGATTATAAGAAATCCCGTTATGCCCTCCGATGAACCATCAAACAGGCAAAGCGTCAATACAGGATTATGATCGAATCTTACACCGGCTCCAACGCTTGTCGGACGTGGCAGGGAAGCACAGCCGAGAGCTGCCTAGTGACACGAGCCTACCAGACAAGCTAAATAACTTCATGCTCGCCTCGAGGCAAGTAATACTGAAACATGCATGAGAGAGTCAGCTGTTCCGGACGACTGTGATCACGCTCTCCGCAGCCGATGTGAGTAAGACCTTCAAAGAGATCAACATTCACAAGGCCACATACCGCACCAACAGATCCACAGATGATGCAATCTCTATTGCATTCCAATCTACCCTTTCACACCTGGACAAAAGGAACACCTATGTGAGAATGCTGTTCATTGACTACAGTGCAGCGTTCAACAGCATAGTGTCCTCAAAGCTCATTCTTAAAGCTAAGGACCCTGGGACTGAACACCTCCCTATGCAACTGGATCCTGGACTTTCTGACGGACTGCCCCCAGGTGGTAAGGGTAGGTAACAACACATCCGCGACGCTGATCCTCAACACCGGGGGACCCTCAGGGGTGCATGCTCAGCCCCCTCCTGTACTCCCTGTTCACTCATGACTGCACGGCCAGGCACAACTCCAACACCATCATTAAGTTTGCTGATGACACAACAGTGGTAGGCCTGATCACTGACAACGGTGAGACAGCCTATAGGAAGGAGGTCAGAGACCTGACCGTGTGGTGCAAGGACAACAACCTCTCCCGCAACGTGATCAAGACAAAGGAGATGATTGTGGACTACAGGAAAAGGAGGACAGAACACGCCCCCATTCTCATCGACGGAGCTGTAGATGAGCAGGTTGAGAGCTTCAAGTTCCTTTGCGTCCACATCTCCAACAAACTATTATGGTCCAAGCACACCAAAACAGTTGTGAAGAGGGCACGACAAAACCTATTCCCCCTCAGGAGACTGAAAGATTTAGCATGGGTCCTCAGATCCTCAAAAGGTTTTACAGCTGCACCATCGAGAGCGTCCTGACGGGTTGCATCACTGCATGGTATGGCAACTGCTCGGCCTCCGACCACAAGGCAATACAGAGGGTAGTGCGTATGGCCCAGTACATCGCCGGGGCCAAGCTTCCTGCCAGCCAGGACCTCTATACCTGGCGGTGTCAGAGGAGGCCCTAAATATTGTCAAAGACTCCAGCCAGCCTAGTCATAGTCTGTTCTCTCTGCTACCACACAGCAAGCGGTACCGGACCGCCAAGTCTAGGTCCAAGAGGCTCCTAAATAGGTTCTACCCCCAAGCAATAAGACTCCTGAACAGCTAATCAATTGGCTACCCAGACCATTTGCATTGCCCCTCCCTCCCTCCCTCCGGAACGCTGCTGATACTCTCGGTTATTATCTATGCATAGTCACTTCTTTAATATCTCTTCCTACATGTACATATTGCCTCAATTACCTCGACACTGGTGCTCCCGCACATTGGCATTGACTCTGTACCGGTACCCCCTGTATACAGCCCCGCTATTGTTATTTACTGCTGCTCTTTAATTATTTGTTATTCTTGTCTCTTACATTTTTGTTGTATTTTCTCAACACTACATTGATGGCTAAGGGCTTGTAAGCATTTCACTTTATTCAGCGCAGGTGACAAATACAATTTGATTTGATTGAAAAGAATAAACAAACTAAGCAGCTGACCAAAAGGCTGTGGCCAAAAAGGGAACGCAAAACAACAAATGGCTCCCCTTGTCTTTAGACTATCGTTTACACATAATATTTACAGGGGGAATGCTTCCCTCCATCTATAACCTGCCTTGTTTAACATAGAGCCAAGGTGCGTCAGATGAAGCCGCTTTCTCTGCAGTAGGAAAGTCTGACGTCCTCACAGGTCCCCGTGTCTGCTCCCAATCCACCCCGAGCTCCTCTCCTGTTACACCTATATAGAGGGAGACACGAAGCCAATTAGTGGGCACAGGTGTGTACTAATTGGCTTTACACTGAGTACCTATCCCCTGAGGAGGGTGCTGTCGTGTCGTCTTCCTACGGCTGTTCACTGAACTCTCACAAAGGGTATAGTGGAGAGATCAAGGATTCATTATAGTACCTGTCTATCAGAGTTGACATCCCCTGCGTCACACTAGTTTATCTCTCCTTTCTCATCATACCAGCTCGCAAGGTTGACCTATTATAGAGTACCATAGTATGAGTCATAATACCCATACAACCTAGAGGTCAAACGTGGTAATGGTTCCAATCGTATTTCCACCATTCCACCATTGATAAAAGTCACAGAGATTAACTTGGTTATCAAAACGTCACGCCAGGGTGAGCCTACACGAAACACAGCCCTTATTTTAAGTGTGTCTAAAATGGTGGAAAAACTGTTGGAACCATTTCCCTGTTTGACCACTAGGTTTTATGGGTACTATGACACCTCCACTGTGGGGCTCTATGGCCATGCAAGGGCCATTATCTAAATGTTATGGTACATGGTGTGTCCTTGAGAAGACTCTTGTGTGTTGGAGATGTTGGAGAAGAACTAGTGTGAAAGTAGAAATAGCAGGATTATTGGTCACTGTCATTGCTTGAATAAGACAATGCAATGATGGTCAAGACACGGTGATGAGTAAAAAAAGATTGTTGTAAGAGTAGTAGACTTTTGCTCCCATCTGCTGGCCAAGTTGGGGTTGTTATCAGTGCTCGTGGACCAAAGTATACAAAACATTCAGAACACCTGCTCTTTCCATGACATAGACTGACCAGGTGAATCCAGGTGAAGGCTATGACCCCTTACTGATGTCACTTGTTAAATTCACTTCAGTCAGTGTAGATGAAGGGGGAGGAGACAGGTTAAAGACGTTTTTTTAAAGCCTTGAGACAATTGAGACATGGATTGTGTATGTGTGCCATTCAGAGGGTGAATGGGCAAAACAAAATATTGAAGTGCTTTTGAACGGGGTATGTCAGTAGCTGCCAGGCGCACCGGTTTGAGTGTGACAAGAACTGCAACGCTGCTGGGCTATTCACACTCAACAGTTTCCCTTGTGTGTCAAGAATGGTCCACCGCCCAAAGGACATCCAGCCAACTTACATTTACATTACATTTAAGTCATTTAGCAGACGCTCTTATCCAGAGCGACTTACAAATTGGTGCATTCACCTTATGATATCCAGTGGAACAACCACTTTACAATAGTGCATCTAACTCTTTTAAGGGGGGGGGGGTTAGAAGGATTACTTTATCCTATCCTAGGTATTCCTTAAAGAGGTGGGGTTTCAGGTGTCTCCGGAAGGTGGTGATTGACTCCGCTGACCTGGCGTCGTGAGGGAGTTTGTTCCACCATTGGGGTGCCAGAGCAGCGAACAGTTTTGACTGGGCTGAGCGGGAACTGTACTTCCTCAGAGGTAGGGAGGCGAGCAGGCCAGAGGTGGATGAACGCAGTGCCCTTGTTTGGGTGTAGGGCCTGATCAGAGCCTGAAGGTACGGAGGTGCCGTTCCCCTCACAGCTCCGTAGGCAAGCACCATGGTCTTGTAGCGGATGCGAGCTTCAACTGGAAGCCAGTGGAGAGAGCGGAGGAGCGGGGTGACGTGAGAGAACTTAGGAAAGTTGAACACCTAACTTGACACAGCTGTTCCTCTTATTATTTGGAAATACCTGCAAATTCAAATATGATGATTTAAAATTACCAAAATGCAGTCCCAAATCACAGACTTGTATCAGCTTTTAGAAAGACCATATTTAACATTATATAACATACATTGTTTCCCTGTCAAAAAATCAACTGATGCCTTGAAGTAAAAAAGTACTATTCCATTCCTGAGTTACACCAGAGGTGGACCCACTCACAGAGAGACAGTGCATGCCTTTGCGTGTCTTGAGTAACACTACCCTGGCCTCACTCAGGTTACGACCCTCTCATGGGGCCAAAACTCGTGTCACTAATAAAGGGACATGATCGAGCGTTACATTCCAGGAAGACGAGTAGTGAAACTCTGGCCCAGAGCCAGCCAGACAGCACAAAAGTGCCTCACATAAAATGACTGTGTTGTGGTACACATCCCGGCTTGTCTGAGCTCTTCATTTGCTCCCAGAAAACATGTGTTGCAGGGTTTACCATCTGCTGATGACTTATTGAGACAGCACGAAGAGAGGCGATGAGTCTCGGTCTTATGGCTGACTTGTGGCTGACTTCTGTGTGTGCTGGGCCAAATAGGATAGTATTTTCTATTTAGATGTAAATATTTGGCATAAATTCCCCTCCATTTATTGATAAGTACATACAGTGGGGAGAACAAGTATTTGATACACTGCCGATTTTGCAGGTTTTCCTACTTACAAAGCATGTAGAGGTCTGTAATTTTTATCATAGGTACACTTCAACTGTGAGAGACGGAATCTAAAACAAAAATCCAGAAAATCACATTGTATGATTTTTAAGTAATTAATTTGCATTTTATTGCATGACATAAGTATTTGATACATCAGAAAAGCAGACCTTAATATTTGGTACAGAAACCTTTGTTTGCAATTACAGAGATCATACGTTTCCTGTAGTTCTTGACCAGGTTTGCACACACTGCAGCAGGGATTTTGGCCCACTCCTCCATACAGACCTTCTCCAGATCCTTCAGGTTTCGGGGCTGTCGCTGGGCAATACGGACTTTCAGCTCCCTCCAAAGATTTTCTATTGGGTTCAGGTCTGGAGACTGGCTAGGCCACTCCAGGACCTTGAGATGCTTCTTACGGAGCCACTCCTTAGTTGCCCTGGCTGTGTGTTTCGGGTTGTTGTCATGCTGGAAGACCCAGCCACGACCCATCTTCAATGCTCTTACTGAGGGAAGGAGGTTGTTGGCCAAGATCTCGCGATACATGGCCCCATCCATCCTCCCCTCAATACGGTGAAGTCGCCCTGTCCCCTTTGCAGAAAAGCATCCCCAAAGAATGATGTTTCCACCTCCATGCTTCACGGTTGGGATGGTGTTCTTGGTTGTCCTCATCCTTCTTCTTCCTCCAAACACGGCGAGTGGAGTTTAGACCAAAAAGCTCTATTTTTGTCTCATCAGACCACATGACCTTCTCCCATTCCTCCTCTGGATCATCCAGATGGTCATTGGCAAACTTCAGACGGGCCTGGACATGCGCTGGCTTGAGCAGGGGGACCTTGCGTGCGCTGCAGGATTTTAATCCATGACGGCGTAGTGTGTTACTAATGGTTTTCTTTGAGACTGTGGTCCCAGCTCTCTTCAGGTCATTGACCAGGTCCTGCCGTGTAGTTCTGGGCTGATCCCTCACCTTCCTCATGATCATTGATGCCCCACGAGGTGAGATCTTGCATGGAGCCCCAGACCGAGGGTGATTGACTGTCATCTTGAACTTCTTCCATTTTCTAATAATTGCGCCAACAGTTGTTGCCTTCTCACCAAGCTGCTTGCCTATTGTCCTGTAGCCCATCCCAGCCTTTTGCATGTCTACAATTTTATCCCTGATGTCCTTATACAGCTCTCTGGTCTTGGCCATTGTGGAGAGGTTGGAGTCTGTTTGATTGAGTGTGTGGACAGGTGTCTTTTATACAGGTAACGAGTTCAAACAGGTGCAGTTAATACAGGTAATGAGTGGAGAACAGGAGGGCTTCTTAAAGAAAAACTAACAGGTCTGTGAGAGCCGGAATTCTTACTGGTTGGTAGGTGATCAAATACTTATGTCATGCAATAAAATGCAAATTAATTACTTAAAAATCATACAATGTGATTTTCTGGATTTTTGTTTTAGATTCCGTCTCTCACAGTTGAAGTGTACCTATGATAAAAATTACAGACCTCTACATGCTTTGTAAGTAGGAAAACCTGCAAAATCGGCAGTGTATCAAATACTTGTTCTCCCCACTGTACATGTAACAGTATAACTTTAGACCGTCCCCTCGCCCCGACACGGGCGCGAACCAGGGACGCTCTGCACACATCAACAACAGTCACCCACGAAGCGTCATTACCCATCGCTCCACAAAAGCCGCGGCCCTTGCAGAGCAAGGGGAACCATTACTTCTAGGTTTCAGAGCAAGTGACGTAACCGACTGAAAGGCTGCTAGCGCACACCACCGCTAACTAGCTAGCCATTTCACATCCGTTACACACACAAGTGTAAAGGAATGAATAAGAATATGTACATATAAATATATGGAAGCGATGGCCGAACGGCATAGGCAAGATGAAATAGATGGTATAGAGTACAGTATATACATATGAGATGAGTAATGTAGGTTATGTAAACATTATATAAAGTGGCATTGTTTAAAGTGACTAGTGATACATTTATTACATCCAATTTTGTATTAATAAAGTGGCTAGAGATTTGAGTCAGTATGTTGGCAGCAGCCACTCAATGTTAGTGATGGCTGTTTAACAGTCTGATGTTCTTGAGATAGAAGTTGTTTTTCAGTCTCTCGGTCCCAGCTTTGATGCACCTGTACTGACCTCGCCTTCTGGATGATAGCGGGGTGAACAGGGAGTGGCTCGGGTGGTTGTTGTCCTTGATGATCTTTTTGTCCTTCCTGTGACATCGGCTGGTGTAAGTGTCTTGGAGGGCAGGTAGGTTTCCCCCGGTGATGCGTTGTGCAGACCTCACTACCCTCTGGAAAGCCTTGCGGTTGTGGGCGGAGCAGTTGCTGTACCAGGCGGTGATACAGCCCGACAGGATGCTCTCGATTGTGCATATGTAAAGGTTTGTGAGTGTTTTTGGTGACAAGACAAATTTCTTCAGCCTCCTGAGGTTGAAGAGGCGCTGTTGCGCCTTCTTCACCACTCTGTCTGTGTGGGTGGACCATTTCAGTTTCAGTTTGTCCGTTATGTGTACGCAGAGGAACTTAAAACTTTCCACCTTCTCCACTACTGTCCCGTCGATGTGGATAGGGGGGTGCTCCCTCTGCTGTTTCCTGAAGTCCACGATCATCTCCTTTGTTTGTGTTGTTGAAGTTGAGTGTGAGGTTGTTTTCCTGACACCACACTCCGAGGGCCCTCACCTCCTCCCTGTAGGCCGTCTCGTCGTTGTTGCACGTGCTCTGAGGATGCGGATAAGGATACCTTCTGGGCCAGCAACCTTGCAAGGGTTAACACGTTTAACTGTCTTACTCACGTCGGCCACGGAGAAGGAGGGGGGGGTTGCAGTCCTTGTTAGCGGGCCGCGACGGTGACACTGTATTATCCTTAAAGCGGGCAAAGAAGGTGTTTAGTTTGTCTGGAAGAGAGACGTCGGTGTCCGTAATGTGGCTGGTTTTCTTTTTGTAGTTCGTGATTTCCTGTAGACCCTGCCACATATGTGTCTGAGCCATTGAATTGCGACTCCACTTTGTCCCTATACCGACATTTTGCTTGGTTGATTGCCTTGCGGAGGGAATAACTACACTGTTTTTATTCGGCCATATTCCCAGTCCTCTTTCCATGGTTAAATGCGGTGGTTCGCGCTTTCAGTTTTGCGTGAATTCCGCCATCCATCCACGGTTTCTGGTTAGGGTAGGTTTTAATAGTCACAGTGGGTACAACATCTCCAATGCACTTCCTTATAAACTCACTCACAGAGTCAGCGTATAGATCGATGTTATTCTCTGAGGCTGCCCGGAACATTTCCCAGTCCGCTTGATCAAAACAATCTTGAAGTGTGGATTCCGATTGGTCAGACCATCGTCGAATGGTTCTAGTCACGGGTATATCCTGTTTGAGTTTCTGCCTATAGAACGGTAATGGAAAGATAGAGTCGTGGTCGGATTTGCTGAAAGGAGGGCGAGGGAGGGCCTTGTTGCATAGCGGAAGTTAGAGTAGCAGTGATCGAGTGTATTGCCCGCGCGAGTGCTGCAATCAATATGCTGATAGAATTTAGTTAGCCTTGTTCTCAAATTTGCTTTGTTAAAATCCCCAGCTACAATAAATGCAGCCTCAGGATATATGGTTTCCAGTTTACATGGAATCCAATGAAGTTGTTGAGGGCCGTCGTGGTGTCTGCTTGAGGGGTTATATACACAGCTGTGATGATAACTGACGAGAATTGTCTTGGGGGATAATATGGCCTGCATTTGATTGTAAGGAATTCTAGGTCGGATGAGCAGAAGGACTTGAATTCCTGTATGTTGAATATGATTGCCCCATGAGTCGTTAATCATGAAGCATACACCCCCGCCCTTCTTCTTCCAGAGAGGTGTTTATCTCTGTCGGCACGACGCTTGAAGAAGCCCGATTGCTGAAACAATTCCGACAACATATCCCGAGAGAGCCATGTTTCTGTGAAACAGAGAATGTTACAATCTCTGATGTCTCTCTGGAAGTCAACCCATTTCGTCTACCCTTGTTGTCAAGAGACTGGACATTGGCGAGTAGTATACTCGGAAGCGATGGGTGGTGTGCACGCCTACGGAGCCTGACCAGGAGGCCGCTCCGTCTGCCTCTTCTGTGGCGACGTTGTTTTGGCTCGGCGGGGTGGGGATCTCCCGGGTGGGGATCCGAACAAAGGATCCGCACAAAGGATCCGCTTCAGGAAAGTCGTATTTCAGGTCGTAATGTAGGAAACTTGACATTGTTTTCTGGGCTAACAATGTAAGAAATAATACTTTAAAAAAAACAAAATACTGCATAGTTTTCAAAGGACTCAAAGCGAGGCGACCATCTCTGTCAGCGCCATCTTGCAGTCGGTAATCACAAAACAACCTCACAAAAAAACATCTTGTATTGTCTGGAGTTTGCTGCCTGGAACACAGTCTCACCTAAGTTTTCTATGTTGTAGCCTCATTACTGGCTAAATTAACACCTACCACCCGGCCCTAGAATTTCCTAATTTCCTCAAGTGAAAGAACACAATCTTCTCCTCAGGCTAATGCTTGACCTTCACATAATTAATTCCCAATTTTTCTCTCAACTGTTTTATTTCTTATTTCCCGCCCTGGTTGTCAAATCTTTCCCCCGGCACACAGTAGATCTAGGCTATAATAGTAGGAACATTTGTATATGAATGTTTGATATTCAATGAAAGTAGTGTGTGTGTGTGTGTGTGTGTGTGCGCGCGCATGCCGGTGCGCGTGCGTGTATGAAATAGACTTTTGCTAAACCGTTGTACAATCCCATGTACATTTCTCGTGCTCAGTATAGCATATCACTCAAAGACATCTATTCAGTCTCTCTTCCATTCTTATCAAATAAATGTGACTTTGATTAGATTATTGTGTGGGTGCAGCATGGAGTAGCCTAATTTCATTATGCCTATGAGTGGGAAAAAACATAGCAAGGTATGACAAGCATTCCTCCTTTAAACTTTTATCTTCGATGGATTTACTCAAAATAATGAGCCATTCGCAGTGAGAGGGGTTTAAAAACGCTTTACCGGATCCTGCAAAAATACTTCGACCTAATTCTGATTGGACCATATACGACGTTTCCCCTCTCTCTGGCTTTGACGGGCGGTTACGAATTTTCTCGAATTTACACGAAAGTTTACTGAAGATGAAGAAATGGATTTTGTTAAACTGCTCGGGACTGTTCTCGCCGTTTTCTGCCACCTAGGATTCACTCAATTTGAACACAATGGTGAGTGTTGACAGGGAAACAATGTCAAACTTGTCAAAGCCCGTTGTCAAAAGGTAACTGTATGATTAACCAAAGGTTATCTAATGCATTGCAATATTGCGCTTTTTTTGATCGTGCGAAAAAATCTTATTATGTATTACCCAACGAAAGAAGAAAGATTTTGGATCGTTAAAATGTTTAAATAGAAACTTCAAATGTCACCCAAAATCGAGTGCTTTTGTAAGCTAGATGGCAAAAACAGTCACTGCAATATTTCTCTTCAATAGGCCTAGACATTGCCCAAGAGCAGACTTTTTGTTTTGGTTTGTGTGTTGGGAACCTATGATTCGTTTTGAGATGGGCCATTATGCTCAGAAGTAGGCTCCAGATTTAGAAGACCAATGTGGTATGTTATGGCCTAAAGGTGGTGCAAAAATCAAGGTGGGCCATATTACTTTACAGCTTATTCACTGTGGTTTGCAACATTAGTGATAAAGGCCCTAATAAAGAAAATAAGACAGTAATAATACATAAATAATAACATACAGCCTATTCATAGTGTTACATGCAAGCACTTATGAAAAACAATACAACGTTTCTTAAGCTTATGGCAATAGGTCTACATAAAATCAAGAGATCTTGCACATAGGCCTATTATCATGTAATCCATGTAGGCTAATACATGTGCCTTATGTCCTCACAGTTTACATAACAACGTGCAATGTTAATTCCACTGAATTACCATTCTGATTTGACGTTATTTATTACCCCCATGTTTAGATTTGCAATTTTCCAATTGAATTTGCAATTTGATTTTGCATTCTTCATTTGCAATTTCTTGTTTTCCAATGCGATGCACTGTAGGCCAGAGGATCTGCCGGCGTGGCACAGAGCGACCCTGCTACAGGATCAACTACTTCCAGGACCCACGGCGGAGGATGACCTTCGATGATGCCAGGAAAGCCTGCAGGACGGATGGGGCAGAGCTCCTCAGTATCGAGACTGACAATGAGCAGCGTCTGGTCGAGAGGTTCATCCAGCAGTTGCAGGCCACTGATGGGGACTTCTGGATTGGGCTACACAGAAGCCCACGCCACTGGGTGACTACCATAGGATGCCCTTCGCAGTACTACTGGCTGGATGGCAGCAAGGCCAGATTCAGGTGTTCTTGTGTTTTACTTTGGTTTCAAGTCTAGGAGATCCCTGTAGCAAAAAGTCTTGGAGATCCCTGCAGCTGTTGGCATGCACACCACAGGAAAATACAGGGCCATAGAGATACCTCACATGACTCACAGTAATCTGAGAGTCATCCAAGAGCATCAGGGATTAACATATGTTGGTGTCTACATGCTTTGAGGGTCATTGCTATTTTATCGGTACAATTTGTATTATCATAAATGTTGTGGTATTGGCAGTGTTGGGAAAGCTACTCTGAAATATAGTTGACCAAGCTACCAATTACTTCACACGGAAATAAGTTAATCTACACTAAAGGTACCCTCAAAAAATATAGTTGACTTAACTAAAGTTACTTTGAAAAAGTAGTTCACTTCATCCAAACTACTTCATGACAAATTGTCACATGTAAATCTGAAATGTCATAGACGACAAGTTGCAAGAACAGATCACCGTTGTCAGATGTTAACAGAATGTGTCATTTACCCTATTAATCACAAAATAAAATGCTTCCAGTGAGAATTAGGCAGGTCTGAGGCCGAAAAAAGGATTGCAAAAAGAGTAGTGTGTAGTTCCAGTAGTTTGCTACACCACTACATGGCAAAAGTGATTAACTACTGAAAACACTACCTTGATTTGAATTTAGTTCAACTACCACCAAGCTACTGCAAAATGTAGTTTAATTACTAGTTGAACTACATAGTTCACTACTCCCCAACACTGGGTATCAGTAGGATGAGAGTCCATTTTCAGAGGCATGCTGTTGACTATCAGAGGATCTCTGATAAAGTTGTTGACCTATGGAAAACACGCTTGTTGCAGAAACTGGCATTGGGACGAGCCATCGTGTGGCAACGAGATGTGTGTGGTGCTGTACCACCAGCCTTCTGCCCCCCCCGACGAAGGGGGGCGCTTAATGTTCCAGTGGAACGATGACAACTGCAACACCAGGAACAATTTTGTCTGCAAGTACTCCGAAGGTGAACTGTACCCTGGACACGTTCTGAGTAGACAAACGCGTTGTGGAACATTGCAGATAGAATTGTTATGAATAGAGTTGACATGATTTGTTATTCTACATGTCAGAGAGTTCTGTTTGTTTCACATCATGTTGTTCTATCTGAACGTTCCACAACATTGTGCCCTGCTGAACATGGCCCCGGTGTCCTTGATAGTGTCCATATTTAGACATGAACAGATTAAAAGGGTTGTATTCAAAGGACAGCAAATGTAAAGAAAGGGACCTAAACAGGGAGGGACTACCTGAATTTGTCCAATTAGAATCTCTCGTTTTTGTTGACAATTTTTTTTTTGTTACGGATTGCAACAGTGTGCACTAATGAATTCGGCAATGTTACATTACATTTATCCTATCTCAATCCTGTAGTTTATTTCCGCTGAAGGAGATCATATTGTATGGTATGATTTTGATTGAATACCAGTTTATCAACAAGGAACCATAGAAAATATAATTCACAGTCAATATAGTCCATTTTCTTTTGCAGCTGACGATTGTCTCTTTCTCTCTCTTACAGAAAAGTTACCAGTGTTTACTGTGGTGTGGAATTCATTATACACAGGTAAACCCACCCCTGCAACTAACATTCAGATTTTTTTAAGGTCAAATATGGGAATCCTTGAGATGGGTGATTTGTTGATACTGAGATCAACAGCTTGAACATTGTTATGACATTACCATTCTCAATCTCCGAAGTGTCTATGTATAGGATGACATCTAGTGGTAAAGATTTATGAATCACAATATGATATAATAGGAGAGAATGTAATAGAACATAAAAACTTCATCAGTGTCATTGAATCAATCCTCTTACCAGATAATAGAGGCTATGCATGACAAATACAGTAGGCTATAGTACAGTTACATATTACCAGTGAAGCTGCTTGAAATTGTTGCTCTGATTGAGTTTATTCCTAGAGAGTTTATTTGCGTATTAGTCATACTGTGCTTGTTTACACATTGCTGCATCACACATGCTCAATCTTTCTTCTCTGGCGAAGACAAATGTTTGCTTATTTTTGGTCTGCACATTTATTTGGGCAATATGACGTTTTTGTATATCAATCCAATTTACTTACAGTGTCTGTCTATTTACAAGTTTTGCTCATTATCTATTTTCCAGTTGCCCCAATTATATATTTAATACCAATCCTCCCATCAGCTAAAGTGAGTGATGAGAAGACAAAACTAGGACTGTCTGAATCATCAGGTAAAAAATCTGCACTCTTCATGTCTATCGAGTTTGATCCTTGGTTATGAAATATTGTACATTATAAACTGGGTGGTTCGAGCCCTGAATGCTGATTTGGCTGACAGCCATGGTATATCAGACCGTATACCATGGGTATGACAAAACATTTGTTTTTAGTGCTCTAATTACGTTGGTAACCAGTTCATAATAGCAGTAAGGCACCTCTGGGGTTTGTGATATATGGCCAATATACCACGGCTAAGGGCTGTGTCCAGGCACTCCGCATTGCGTTTTGGGTAAGAACACACCTTAGCCGTGGTATATTGGCCATATACCACACCCCTTCATGCCTTATTGCTTAATTGTGTCCCAAATACAATAAATGATCTCCTCATTTATTTTCCAAAGTTTCTTTCCAAAAGTATTCATAGTGAGGTGCCAACTTACTGTCATTAGCCTGGTCCCAGATCTGTGTGTTTGTGCTATCACGTCAGCTCCTTTTCATTGACAATGAGTGACAAGGAGTTGACATGATAGCGCAAACAGATCTGGAACCAGGCTATAATGCCATTGTCTTACCTCTGGTGGTTTTTTTTCTCCCTGCAGTATCTCTTTCAGATAATGCCCTGTATGTCTCCTACATTCTATTTGCTACTATCCCTATTCTACTGCTGCTGCTTGTGGCTACAGGAGTCTTCTGCTATAAACGGGCTGCCAAAAGGTAATACTTGTTCGCCTCATTTAATAATAACAGGTAATAATACATTTTGTATGTTAGGCACCTGTCAAGGTCACCTAACATTATTTAAAAGTATGTAAAAAATAATCTATAAGTTAAAAATGACACAGATAAGAGGGGCAAAACAGAGGACGCTTGCAAGAGGGCTTGTGAAACATAATCAACATCAGACATCACAGAGCATAAGATAGCCTTCAGAGATGTTTCGTTTTCAGGTTTAAATGCCGTACTTGAAATAAGCAATGATGGAGGTGTTTGTGGCTCGCAACATGCCTCTGTAACTGATAGTGTAACTGTCTTTATGCAGGAGAAAGTCTCAAACGGACCGCTACCCTAAGCAAGAGCAATGGGGTACAATGTCCACTGCGGCTTGCAACATCCAAGGACCCTATGCCTACCGGGACATCACCAAGCTTCAACCAGCCGATCTGGAGAGCATGGCACCTGAATCAATCAAGAAGATGTCCTTCTGTGCCTCCTCTTTTGATTCCCATTGTGATGATTACGAGAATGTTTCAAACAAGGAGACAGTGACAGAGAGTGGCTTTGTGACCAATGATATCTATGAGGCCTGCCAGAACCACGGTCGGCACTATCTCAACGAGACTGGATGGGTGGAGAATGAGATCTATGAGTAATGTTGCAGCCCTGCAGTGCCTCTCTCTTTACCACATGTCCACTGGGCCATCTGGGCATCTGACTCTTTTTGTCTCCATTCATCTTTCATATCTCCTGCTGGTGGGTTGTATGGCATCATGTGATGCGAGACAGGACGGACAGATCCTGGGTGGTATTATAAAGTGTTCGCTTTAGGGTACGCCCACTAACCGTACAAAGAGGCCTATGGTGTCACCCCCATTTGAGGTCTCCTGTGTGGAAGTTGATGTCAGGGAACAGGACAATATCTTCGTAAATTCGGATAACAGAAGTCTGACCCCACGATACCTCTGAGCCATGGCCACCTGCGAGAGATGATCCTCCCAGTGATGTTTACCAAAGCCTCCACTGCTATGACACCAGTGTGAGCTGGCTGGATAAAGTCATAATGTGCCTTTTCATGGCTACACAAAAGTCCTGGTTGAATAACAGAGTGTAGCATTTGTTTATTTGCCTATTCCTTTGTCTTTGTCTTATAATCTTGTATTTATCACAATGTTGTGAAGAAAATCAAGAAAATACATGTTTTGCCTTCATGGTAGATTCAAGTGGGCCTGACTAGAGTGTTGTGAAAAAGTAGTCTAACGAGCTGAAGCTGAGTGTTCTTGGAGGATGTTGGACAGGAAATACCAAAAGCACATCTGGAACTTGCACATACAGGAAATCTAGCAGTGACAGCAGATGCTTTTGGGGTGCTGCGCTCAACAGTTTTCCATGTAAGGCTGTCACGATAGGTTAATTAACAAAACATGTACTTGCTGGACCTGTATGCCTATATTGGTAATATTTCAAATATCGCGCACCGCTCTGGTTACAAATAAATGTTTTGTTTTTAGTTTTTTTATAATAATGTGCCTTTATTGTGTTTTTGTGTACAAGAAGAAAGAAAAATAGACAATTTATAAGCCGTAAAACCTTTGGTAAGATATAGCTTACTTTACTGTACTATTGCAAACAGTACCTACTTATGGCTTCCATATTGTTTGTTTGACCAGCAGATGGTGCTGTTTCATGTAATATTTTAACTGTCTTTCCATTGGTCTCGAACTCCAGCAGTTTCACTAAAATTCTATGTTGATCGCAAGATGTGCAATGGGTATGTTAAAAAAAGGATAATAATGTGCTAATATTCTGTCATATTATTGTATTATTCTCAAACCAATTGATTTGGCTTAATAACCTCTATCTAAAATGTATACTGCACAAAAATATACTGAACAAAAATATAAATGCAACATGCAACAACTTCAATTTCAACAATTTTACTGAGTTACAGTTCATACAGTATAAAGAAATCAGTCAATTGAAATAAATGTATTAGGCTCTAATCTATGGATTTCACATGACTGGGCAGCGGCGCAGTCATTTTCCCACAAAAGGGCTATATTACAGACATCAGCTGTCTGGGTGGCTGGTCTCAGACGATCCCACAGGTGAAGAAGCAGGATGTGGAGGTCCTGGGCTGGCATGGTTACCTATGGTAACGATGGAGGTGGCTTATGGTAGAGAAATTAAGATTCAGTTTTCTGGCAACAGCTCTGGTGGACATTCCTGCAGTCAGCATGCCAATTGCATGCTCCCTCAAAACTTGAGACATCTGTGGCATTGTGTTGTGTGACAAAACTGCACATTTTAGAGTGGTCTTTTATTGTCCCCAGGACAAGGTGCACCTGTTTAATGATCATGCTGTTTAATCAGCTTCTTGATATGCCACACCTGTCAGGTGGTTGGATTATCTTGGCAAAGGAGAAATGCTCACTAACAGTGATGTAAACAAATTTGTGCACAAAATTTACAAAGAAAATACACTTTTTGTGCATATGGAACAATTCTGGGATCTTTTATTTCAGCTCATGAAACACTTAACATGTTTTGTGTATATTTTTGTTCAGTGTACAAACCTTGCAGAACACACACCATCCAGCATAATCCAAATGAATGTTTGCCGTATTTTACCACAGCCGTAAAGGGCAATTGCAACCAACAAAAGTTATAATAAAATGTATTAGTGGTTGCATCACTTGCATGCATCATTTGCTTTGTGCATAAGCATGTACACGTTACATAGTCAGAGCCCAGCTGAACACACACCTTCACACATCAAAACAACATGCATGCATGGATTAATGTGCTAGTATAAATGTACATAAATAATTCACCAGTCCAATCCCTGCACTTTGACTCAGAGTAACAAAAGCTTTTTCTGTGCACCTGCAGGTCAAACTTCAAAGTCAACCCTCCACTCAGGGCGGCGAGCAAACAGATATCAGAATAGCAATGTTACCGGTTGACGTAAGAGGTGGGTCCGGTTGGCTTGGAAACGAATTGGCACTGAAGCGTGGAACCGCTTCAGAGGCCCGCCCCCTGTACAAATACCCCCATGGCTCTGACGTCAATGTACGTCAACGAGAGAATATGATGCCTCCTGCAACTCAACTCATGTACTTTAGCTAATATAGGTAGCTAGCTGAAATATTATAGCTCTATTGTATTGGAGAACGTGGCGTGACAGCCGTAAATGTCTTCTGTCGTCTCCTTGGTCTGACGGGTCCTTAACGTTCAAACTGGCAGGGCGACCGAGAAATGTACTTCGTCTATTTTTAATAGACAACATTTTAGCGGGCGGTTTGTTTCCCCTTCAACATCTGTAGGCTCAAGTCGCGAGCCCCTAGGTCCTCACCCCAAACCCTATTTAATAAAGAATGGTCATGGCTGACAATCACCAAAAACAGATGGTCCGGGGTCCTGTCCGAGTGGGCTTCTACGATATCGAACGTACTCTAGGAAAGGGAAATTTCGCCGTTGTGAAGCTGGCAAGACATCGCATTACCAAGACCGAGGTGAGTGCTGAGAATTAGCTAGCATGCTAGTTAACGGTGAGCTAAGCGTGTGATTCTCGTGCAAAGGGCACTAACCTTGTCTTTTAACTAACACGCTAGTAGTTACTTGCCCCCTGCATTGCAGTTGTAAGTTAGCTAGTTATCTAAAGTTATATTTGCACATTTATTCTGTAGTTTCATTCTGTTCACATTTGACATTGACATGTTTAGACCACTTCACACCTACTTAGTTTACTATGTTGCAAACAGTCTTTTTTTTGCAAAGATTTTGACCCGTACATGAAGAAAGTTATAGACTAGTAACTTACAAACTATTATGTAACTTGATAATCAAAACTGTCTATGATAAGCAAAATTGGGTGTCACCCAGTTTTACATTTAGGCAACGTTAGCCTAACTATGAAGCTGATTCATTCATGTGTGTTCATGAGATTCACATGATCCCATCACTTTGTAACCTCAATGTTGTGCAATACACTGCCTTTCTTTAACCATGGATCAATACCTTGCTTCATTACTCTCACTAACAATTGTGTGCAGTTTGTATAATGTTATGTATAATGTGGTCAACAAGCCACTCCATCCATAGTCCTTGCCGCGCGCCCCCCCCAGCACTACACAGCTGATTCAAATAACCAACTCATCATCAAGCTTTGATTATCTGAATCCGCTGTGTAGTGTTAGGGCAAAAACCAAGTGTGCAGCCGTTGTGTACACTATTCACAGACGCTAATAGTCCTTGATCATGACTCTCATTTCCATTACATTACACATAAGTCATTTGACGAAGGCGACTTCTGTGCAGGGGAGTTTTGTTAAATGCGCTGACACTCAATCTGAACATTAACAAGCGTAAGGACCGTATCATTCATATCAGCGATTTCCAAAAGGTTAAATTGATCAAATCAAACTTTATTTGTCACATGCACCGAATACGACATGTGTAGACCTTAACCAACAGTGCAGTTCAAGAAAGAGTTTACCAAATAAACTAAAGTAACACAATACAATAACGAGGCTATATACAGGAGGTACCAGTACAGAGTCAATGTGTGGGGTTACAGATTAGTTGAGGTAATTTGTACATGTAGGTAGGGGTGAAGTGACTATGCATAGATAATAAACGATGAGTAGCAGCAGTGTAGAAAACAAATGGAGGAGGGGTGTCAATGTAAATAATCCAGTGGGCTTTTCATTATTTGTTCAGCAGTCTTATGGCTTGGGGGTAGAAGCTTTTAAGGAGCTTTTTGGTCCTGGACTTGGCGCTCCGGTACTGCTTGCCGTGCGGTAGCAGAGAGTACAGTCTATGACTTTGGTGACTGGAGTTTTTGACAATTTTTGGGGCTTTCCCCTGACACCGCCTAGTATATGAACTCAGCAAAAAAATCAACTTCCTCTCACTGTCAACTGTGTTTATTTTCAGCAAACTTAACATGTGTAAATATTTGTATGAACATAACAAGATTCAACAACTGAGACATAAACTTAACAAGTTCCATAGACATGTGTCTAACAGAAATTGAATAATGTGTCCCTGAACAAAGGGGGGTCAAAATCAAAAGTAACAGTCAGTATCTGGTGTGGCCACCAGCTGCATTAAGTACTGCAGTGCATCTCCTCCTCATGGACTGCACCAGATTTGCCAGATCTTGCTGTGAGATGTTACCCCGCTCTTCCACCTAGGCACCTGCAAGTTCCCTGACATTTCTGGGGGGAATGGCCCTGGCCCTCACCCTACAATCCAACAGGTCCCAGAAGTGCTAAATGGGATTGAGATCCGGGCTCTTCTCTGGCCATGGCAGAACACTGACATTCCTGTCTTGCAGGAAATCACGCACAGAACGAGCAGTATGGCTGGTGGCATTGTCATGCTGGAGGGTCATGTCAGGATGAGCCTGCAGGAAGGGTACCACATGAGGGAGGAGGATGTCTTCCCTGTAACGCACAGCGTTGAGATTGCCTGCAATGACAACAAGCTCAGTCCGATAATGCTGTGACACACCGCCCCAGACAATGACGGACCCTCTACCTCCAAGTCCTTCGATGATAAACGCGAATCCGACCATCACCCCTGGTGAGACAAAACCGCGACTAGTCAGTGAAGAGCACTTTTTGCCAATCCTGTCTGGTCCAGCGACGGTGGGTTTGTGCCCATAGGCGACGTTGTTACCGGTGATGTCTTGTGAGGACCTGCCTTACGACAGGCTTACAAGCGCTCAGTCCAGCCTCTCTCAGCCTATTGAAGACAGTCTGAGCACTGATGGAGGGATTGTGCATTCCTGGTGTAACTCGGGCAGGTGTTGTTGCCATCCTGTTCCTGTCCCGCAGGTGTGATGTTCAGATGTACCGATCCTGTGCAGGTGTTACACATGGTCTGCCACTGCAAGGACGATCAGCTGTCCGTCCTGTCTCCCTGTAGTGCTGTCTTAGGCGTCTCACAGTACAGACATTGCAATTTATTGCCCTGGCCACATCTGCTGTCCTCATGCCTCCTTGCAGCATGCCTGAGGCACGTTCACGCAGATGGGCAGAGACCCTGGGCATCTTTCTTTTGGTGGTTTTCAGAGTCCATAGAAAGGCCTCTTTAGTGTCCTAAGTTTTCATAACTGTGACGTTAATTACCTACCGTCTGTAAGCTGTTAATGTCTTAACGACCGTTCCACACGTGCATGTTCATTGAACAAGCATGGGAAACAGTGTTTAAATCCTTTACAATGAAGATCTGTGAAGTTATTTTGATTTTTACAAATTATCTTTGAAAGACAGGGTCCTGAAAAAGGGACGTGTCTTTTTTTTGCAGAGTTTAGGTCCTGGAATGCAGGAAGCTTGGCCCCAGTGATGTACTGGGCCGTAAGCACTACCCTCTGTAGTGCCTTGCGGTCGGAGGTCGAGCAGTTGCCATACCAGGCAGTGATGCAACCGGTCAGGATGCTCTCGATGGTGCAGCCTTAGAACTTTGAGGATCTGGGGACTCATGCCAAATTTTCAGTCTCCTGAGAGGGAAAAGGTGTTGTCGTGCCCTCTTTACGACTGTCTTGGTGTGTTTGGAGCATGATAGTTTGTTGGTGATGTGGAAACCAAGGAACTTGAAACTCTCGACCCCGCGCTACTACAGCCCGTCGATGTTAATGGGGGCCTGTTCGGCCCGCCTTTTCCTGTAGTCCAAGATCAGCTCCTTTTGTCTTGCTCACATTGAGGGAGAGGTTGTTGTCCTTCAACCACACTGCCAGGTCTCTGACCTCCTCTCTATAGGCTGTCTCATTGTTGTCGGTGATCAGGCCTACCACTGTTGTGTCATCAGCAAACTTAATGATGGTGTTGGAGTTGTGTTTGGCCACGCAGTCGTAGGTGAACAGGGAGACCAGGAGGGGACTAAGCACACACCTCTAAGGGTCCCCAATGTTGAGGATCAGCATAGCAGATGTGATATTGCCTACCCTTACCACTTGGGGGGTGGCCTGTCAGGAAGTCCAGGATCCAGTTGCAGAGGGAGGTGTTTTATTCCCAGGGTCCATAACTTAGTGATGAGCTTTGTGGGCACTATGGTGTTGAACACTGAGCTGTAGTCAATGAACAGCATTCTCACTTAGGTGTTCCTTTTGTCCAGTTGGGAAAGGGCAGTGTGGAGTACGATTGAGATTGCGTCAACTGTGGATCTGTTGGGTTGGTATGTGAATTGGAGTGGGTCTAGGGTATCCTGGAGGATACTGTTGATGTAAGCCATGACCAGCCTTTCCAAGCACTTCATGGCTACTGACGTGAGTGATACGGGCAGTAATCATTTAGGCAGGTTACCTTTGCTTCCTTGGGCACATTACTATGGTGTTCTGCTTGAAACATGTAGGTATTACAGACTCAGTCAGTGAGAGGTTGAAAATGTCAGGGAAGACACTTGCCAGTTGGTCCGCACATGTTTTGACTACAGGTCCTGGTAATCCGTCTGGCCCCGCGGCTTTGTGAATGTTGACCTGTTTAAAGGTCTTGCTCACATCGGCTACCGAGAGCGTTATCACACTGTCGTCCTGAACAGTTGGTGCTCTCATGCATGCTTCAGTGTTGCTTGCCTCGAAGCGAGCACAAAAGGCATTTAGCTCGTCTGGTAGGCTCACGTCACTGGGCATCTTGCGGCTGGGTTTTTCTTTGCAGTCCGTAATAGTTTTCAAGCCCTGCCACATCCGACGAGCGTCAGAGCCGGTGTAGTAGGATTCAATCTTAATCCTCTATTGATGCTTTGTTTGTCTGAGGGCATAGTGGGATTTCTTATAAGCGTTCGGATTAGTGTCCCACTCCTTGAAGCGGCAGCTCTAGCCTTTACCTCGATGCAGATGTTTCCTCTAATCCTTGGCTTCTGGTTGGGATATGTACTTGCGGTCACTGTGGGGACGACAACCTCAATGCACTTATTGATGCAGCCGATGACTGGTATACTCCTGAATGCCATTTGATGAATCCCGGAACATATTCCAGTCTGTGCTAGTAAAACAGTCCTGTAGCATCCGTGTCATCTGACCACTTCCGTATTGAACGAGTCACTGGTAATTCCTGCTTTAGCAGGAATCAGGAGCATCGGTTTGTGGTGGTAAATAGACGGCTACGAATAATATAGATGAGAACTCTCTTGGTAGATAGTTTGGTCTACAGTTTTTTATAAGGTACTCTACCTCAGGCGAGCAATACTTCAGGCGAGCAATACATTGAGACGTCTTTAATATTAGACATCTCGCACCAGCTGTTATTGACAAATAGACACACACCCCCGCACCTTGACTTATCAGACATAGCTTCTCTGTCCTGCCGGTGCATGGAATATCCCACCAGCTCTATATTATCTGTCGTCGTTCAGCCACGACTTGGTGAAACATAAGATATTACAGTTTTTAATGTCCCGTTGGTAGTATAATCTTGATTGTAGGTTATCCATTTTATTTTCCAATGATTGCACGTTGGCCAATAGAACGGATAGCAGTGGGAGTATACTCACTCGCCTACAAATTCTCAGAAGGCAGCCCGACCTCCGCCCTCTTTTTCTCCGTCTTTTCTTCACGCAAATGACGGGGATTTGGGCCCGTTCCTGAGAAAGCAGTATATCCTTCGCGTCGGACTCATTAGAGAAAAGTTATTCTTCCAGTTCGAGGTGAGTAATTGCTGTTCTGATGTCCAGAAGTTATTGTTGGTCATAAGAGATGGTAGCAGCAACATTATGTACAAAATAAGTTACAAACAATTCGGAAAAACTAACAAAATAGCAACATTTTTTAGGAGCACGTAAAACGTCAGCCATCCCCTCCAGCGCCATTCTACACGCCATATCTCCATGTTACAGTGCATGTTATTCTACCCCCACAAGCCATAAGACTCCTGAACAGCTAATCAAATGGCTACCCAGACCAGGCCCACCCATTTACTCTGTACTGGTACCCTCTGTAAATAGCCTCGCTATTGTTAATTTACTGCTGCTCTTTAATTATTTGTTACTTTAATGTTTTATTTTTGACTTATTTTTCTTACAAAACATTAACCAACAATGCAGTTAAGTAAGCATTTCACTAAGGTCTACACGTATTGTAGTCGGCGCATGTGACAAATAAAATGTTATTTGTTTATGGAAGACGAGGCGACCACCTGTGCTAATTAGCTACGGTATCTAGTATACTCCGAACACTTGTGTGTAACTCAGGAAGTGTAGCAGAAGTGACATTTCATCGGATGGAGTCACCCATAGCTTTATTGATCTGTGCAAAACGTATGCATGGCTGAAAACTATAGGGAGAAGGCAGAATGCCGCCTAGAGTTTTCGAGAGCTAAGACGCTAACTGCTTTAGCGCCTTTTGACGGTAGAATCTAATGAACGGGGGAGTTTTTTGTTGAGCCCCGATGCTTGCTCTAAACGTTAACACGTGTCCTTGCGGTACAGTTCTGGAAACATAAGGAACTTATCTTTCATATCGGCAATAAATAATTTTCAAAAAACAAAAGGTTAAGTTACTAACCTTTTTATAGGGTTAGAGTTCATACACGGCCGTATTTCCATGTTACATTGCTTGTTTACGGAAACAGACGGAAGACGGGTGGATTAGGGAGAGGCTATACGGACACACCTAGTTCCCAAATTGATGACATGTTGCGCAGTTGCGAGTCGGGTGGAGCTTATTGGATTCGGTTCAATCAGTCCTCCTGATGCGCCCTTCCCAGCTTCTTAGTTTATGCTTGCTAGCTTGCAAAAAGAGCAGCATGGTGCTAGTTAAAACTTGTAAAAGAAAGTAATGTTTGTTTCGATGGGCGAGGGAGAAATAACTTGTTGTTAGGGCTGGCACAATTATCGTAGAATCGTGTAACCGACAATTAAGGACATTAACCGTGAACACATTTTTTGTTGTTGTAATAATCGTCTTACTACTACTTCTTATGGGTGGATTCAATGTTATATTTAGTAGATATAGTTTACCCAAGAACACTTTAAAAGGAAGTGGGTAAAGCTATTAATAATTTTACGAGCAGAATGGCACATTCGGGAGGAGAATCATAATTTCCAAAAGTTCCAAGTGGTCAACACCATTCGTTTTGGAGACAGGGGTGTCAGCAAAGCTGTGTTGTATTTAGGGCTGAGCCCATTTAGTCGACTGGTCGATTGTTTGGTCGATAGGCTGCTGGTCGACCATTGCGGAGGCCGCAGGATGGCACACCAGTATCGCCAACAGTACATGTACTGTTAATTACCATAATTGCTAATCTATAACGTTTGTTTGGTTAGGGCAATTTCTGTTAATGCATTCAATATATTATTATTCTAGTCTTACCATTGTTATTGTAGGTGTGGACACGTTGTTTTTAGAGCGCACAACCTACAGTAGACTACACTTGTGATTAAAATTATGATTTCATTCCATTTACGAGTTGTCAATTTATTCATTGTCTTTTTGTTTGGAGCTCTCCTGTCAATCTTGAGGAAGGACACGCACTTGATTATTCATAGAAGTAAGTAAGCGGCCAACAAGTGCTCAGCATATGTGGGAACTCCTCCAAGACTGTTGGAAAAGCATTCCAGGTGAAGCTGGTTGATAGAATGCCTAAAGTGTGCAAAGCTGTCATCAAGGCAAATGGTGGCTACTTTGAAGAATATAAAATATATTTAGATTTGTTTCACACAAGCATTTCTACACCTGCAATAACATCTGCTAAACACATGTATGTGACCAATAAATTTGATTTGACATTTTTGGTTACTACATGATTCCATATGTGTTATTTCATAGTGTTGATGTCTTCACTATTATTCTACAATGTAGAAAATAGTTTTAAAAAATAAAAATAAAAAAAAACTTGAATTAGTAGCTGTGTCCGAACATTTAACTGGTACTGTAGCTAGCTAATTAGCACAGGTAGTCCACTGGGAGGGGCTATACGGAGACGCCAGGTGCCCAAAATGTATGACGCATGTCATGCAGGAAGAGTTGAGTAGGGACGAACGGATTCGGTTCAGTCAGTTGTGCTAATGAGCCCTCACCAGCTAGCTAATTTATTCTTGTGAGTTCAACGAGATTTAGAAACTTGTCTGCCAAAGTTGGGACTTGAGAGAGTCATTCCATTTCTATCTGGGTAATTGTTTATTTTTATGTAGATATTAATGCCGTAGTTGTACATTTTCAGTGAAAATCACTACAATAAATGTGCTTTAGCTGTCATTCTGGCATGATATTGGCCACTCAATCTACCTACTTCCCTCTCCTTACTGCAGGACAGCAGTGCTCGGCATTAGCCGGCAAGCAGGAACTAAGGACACACTGTGCCCTGTGATGTTGTGTTGCCTGCTTGCACTGCAAACTCTCTCAATGAGCAGTAGACTGTATCACGGTGACTACCAACTACAAGTTATTTTTTGTGTAGGCTGCTATCCTACTCCAAATATAATCAAGTGGGATGGAACAAATTGGCTACGTTAGCTGCTGCCAGCAACATCTGCCCGGTGAAGCAAAACAGTGGGAAGAACCTCGATACAACCTCGTTACGCTAGCTAATTGGCATGTCAAGGTGACATCCAGATGGTGACAAATGTTTCCATATATAGACACACACCCTATATTTGAATAAAATCAACTATGCATAGGCTACTGAGCTTGTCTGACGCTTTAGGCACTGCGATTTAAAAAGACCATACAAATTACAAAAAACGGAGCCAGAGATCACTATAGCCTAACCAGAAGAAAAATAACTCTTCTTGACCAGACCCCCCCCCCCCCCACACACACACACTTCGCAGATTCTGCCCCTTACACTCCTGAAGTTGCTGGTAATAGGCTTCACCAGCGGTCGGCAACCTTTTCCATTTGGAGAATCGTACCATTTCTGCTGATCTGCGTGCCAGTTGTGATTTCTCAGATGCACATTTTCGTGGAACAGTTTCATTTAATTTATAATAAGTCTTCATATCTTAAAATCAATGTCGTGGTTAATCAATATTCTATCTAAATGATACAAATCTAAAAGTATCTTTATTGCCATTATTTAATAATAGGTTACATAGCTTACAAATATATTTTGATTTGTTTAACACTTTTTTTTTTGCTACTACATGATTCCATATGTGTTTCATATTTTTGGTGTTTTCACTATTATTCTACAATGTAGAGAATATTAAAAATAAAGAAAAACCCTTGAATGAGTAGGTGTCCAAACTTTTGACTGGTGCTGTATATGCGTCTCCACACCTATATGTAAACAGAAGACCGACGCCACAAACGTGTTGTCAATGAAAAATACAGTTGGCTGCAACTGTGTTAAAACTGTGTAGAGTGTATTTGTGCTTTTTGCATTTGTGGAATTATTTTGATGTGATTTGAAAGTAGGGGGATTTATGTTTCTATAACCATACCGCATTTGAGAATCGATTCACATTTAGATGGAGTATTTGTCTGTTTTGGCTTCCAAAGCCATTTCGCCTTTAACTAGAACATTTTAAGGTCCTTGGATTATAATGAGTATCGTTAGGCTCCTTTAGTCCATTATGGGGCTACTCTGTACATAACTAGTAATTGCAAAGCAAATCCGTCAGCCCCTGTTTAGTGTTTACCTCTTGGATATGGTATTAGCAGCAGCCCACTTTCCTGGATTCTTGACATTGCAAGATTTAAAATCTCTCTCGTTACTCATATCGTCTTAGTAATCAGTAGGTCCTCAGTTCAAGAATGCCCCCGACCTTACTTGACCTCCTTGTAGTGGCTGGCAGTAGGCCTAACGCCTCATCACACCGAAAGCGTCTTTGTGTTTTGGTACACCAGAAGTACATTCATTTCCAATGGAACACTGCGTTTGCCTTGCAGAGGCAGTTGCAGTGCGTTCTGTGTGATGCATAAATTGGAAATATTGAACGTATGCATCAAACAATATGCGTAGATGGCTTGACAGAAATGGTAGCAGGAGGTGAATGTTGAACTTTTGTTGCACACACATCCAGATGATGCTGCGTACCATTTTGCGCAATGATTTTGTAGGTGTGATCAAGGTGTAAATGTCTTCTGTTCATAACGAAGAGGGAGGGGAGCATTAGTGCAGTGATATGGATGTAATCAAGCATTGTATTGGGTAGAATGATTAAAGGCCTCCCCTCGTTTTTGTTTACTCCAGAGCTTGGCTCACAGACACTTGGATCTCTTCAAGTCCTGGTGGTGATGAAATGCTGTTTATGAGAGAGCGAGACTTGGGATATTGCATGTTATCATGACATGGACACTGTTAATCAACTCTTGCAAGGATGAAGAAATTGCCTGTTTTCCAGCAGCTTCTGCTAGTGTCTGCCTCCCTTACCTCTCACCCAGTGTGGATGACAGAATATAAAAGCTGTTTATGATTTCCCCTAGCAAACAGTTTTTTTTGTGCAAAGGATAGCATTTGAGGTTTATTGTCTGTGCTCGCCTTGCAAGAACTTAAGAGTGCTGTGGAATTATATTAGGGAGAGCTAGGCCTACTGCTTACCACTTTTGCCTGCCTTTCTTAGAATTATCTGCCTCAGTCTAAGTCAACACTTTAAAATGTATGCCTAAACATTTAAAATATATATAATATACAGTGGGGAGAACAAGTATTTGATACACTGCCGATTTTGCAGCTTTTCCTACTTACGAAGCATGTAGAGGTCTGTAATTTTTATCATCGGTACACTTCAACTGTGAGAGACGGAATCTAAAAAATCCCGAAAATCGCATTGTATGATTTTTAAGTAATTAATTTGCATTTTATTGCATGACATAAGTATTTGATACATCAGAAAAGCAGAACTTAATATTTGGTACAGAAACCTTTGTTTGCAATTACAGAGATCATACGTTTCCTGTAGTTCTTGACCAGGTTTGCACATACTGCAGCAGGGATTTTGGCCCACTCCTCCATACAGACCTTCTCCAGATCCTTCAGGTTTCGGGGCTGTTGCTGGGCAATACGGACTTTCAGCTCCATCCAAAGTTTTTCTATTTGGTTCAGGTCTGGAGACTGGCTAGGCCACTCCAGGAACTTGAGATGCTTCTTACGGAGCCACTCCTTAGTTGCCCTGGCTGTGTGTTTCGGGTCGTTGTCATGCTGGAAGACCCAGCCATCTTCAATGCTCTTACTGAGGGAAGGAGGTTGTTGGCCAAGATCTCGCGATACATGGCCCCATCCATCCTCCCCTCAATACGGTGCAGTCGTCCTGTCCCCTTTGCAGAAAAGCATCCCCAAAGAATGATGTTTCCACCTCCATGCTTCACGGTTGGGATGGTGTTCTTGGGGTGGTACTCATCCTTCTTCTTCCTCCAAACACGGCGAGTGGAGTTTAGACCAAAAAGCTCTATTTTTGTCTCATCCGACCACTTCTCCCATTCCTCCTCTGGATCATCCAGATGGTCATTGGCAAACTTCAGCCCGGCCTGGACATGCGCTCGCTTGAGCAGGGGGACCTTGCGTGCGCTGCAGGATTTTAATCCATGACGGCGTAGTGTGTTACTAATGGTTTTCTTTGAGACTGTGGTCCCAGCTCTCTTCAGGTCATTGACCAGGTCCTGCCGTGTAGTTCTGGGCTGATCCCTCACCTTCCTCATGATCATTGATGCCCCACGAGGTGAGATCTTGCATGGAGCCCCAGACCGAGGGTGATTGACCGTCATCTTCAACTTCTTCCATTTTCGAATAATTGCGCCAACAGTTGTTGCCTTCTCACCAAGCTGCTTGCCTATTGTCCTGTAGCCCATCCCAGCCTTGTGCAGGTCTACAATTTTATCCCTGATGTCCTTACACAGCTCTCTGGTCTTGGCCATTGTGGAGAGGTTGGAGTCTGTTTGATTGAGTGTGTGGACAGGTGTCTTTTATACAGGTAACGAGTTCAAACAGGTGCAGTTAATACAGGTAATGAGTGGAGAACAGGAGGGCTTCTTAAAGAAAAACGAACAGGTCTGTGAGAGACTGAATTCTTACTGGTTGGTAGGTGATCAAATACTTATGTCATGCAATAAAATGCAAAATAATTACTTAAAAATCATACAATGTGATTTTCTGGATTTTTGTTTTAGATTCCGTCTCTCACAGTTGAAGTGTACCTATGATAAAAATTACAGACCTCTACATGCTTTGTAAGTAGGAAAACCTGCAAAATCGGAAGTGTTTCAAATACTTGTTCTCCCCACTGTATATTCCTTTACACAAAAAAGACCTCAAGGGAATCCTTTTGAATGTTTTGTCCAGGGACTCATCACTGTATTCTGTGTTCCACAGGTTGCCATTAAAATCATAGACAAGAGCCAACTAGATGCTGTGAACCTGGAGAAGATCTACCGGGAGGTACAGATCATGAAAATGTTGGACCACCCGCACATCATCAAGTTGTACCAGGTAAACCTCTCCTTTTTAAAACACAAGTATACAAAATATAATCCATTTTTATTTGTTCCTCTGGGTTTTTGTATAAATGTGCAATGCCTATGGTCATTCAGGACATTTTTCTAATGGGTGAGCAAACATCTCCAATCTACCTGGCCTTCACAGTCCTAGACCTTCATAGATATCAGAACTGACGTCTGACTGAGTTAATAACTAACCAACCAACCCTCTCCAAGCAACGTGTCAAGGTGCTTAACAAAATGTCACCCAAACTGTACTGTAGGGTTCAGCCTCTCGTGTTAAAAGCAGTGGGAGGAAAAGCAATGTTCAGCTGTCAAGCTCCACAATCAGAGGAGGTCCTCTACTAGTCAACCCGAAAATCCCACCCCAGACTTCACTTTTCTTACATAAGACTTTAGGTCCCGTTGGTCGTTGGGAATGTGAATAGCAGTTAATTATTATTACACAACCAAATGGCTCTGGTCCAGGCTTTGCTGTGTAATCACGGTGTATCATTATTTCCAACAGCTCTTCCATACAAACGGCATGGGTCAATTAGTCATTTCCTTTCAGGCCTCATAAACAGAGGGCAGCAGGCTTGGCATCGGCTCTCTCATCTCCAAACAACCAACCCCCCCCCCGTTCAGTTTGTCTTGGGGTCTTTGCTTCACAGGATGCCCCCTCAGCGGACTCAGAGGCCCAAGTTTCCCACAGTCACATACACACACACACACACACAGCTCTTCACTGTTTCCAATGAACTCATCATCTCCACCTTCATCAATATATGGCCTATTTGTCTCCATCAAGCGTTCTCAACAACACAGAGAAGTTGTAGGCTATAATGTTGACATTTGCATGGGATAACAATCCATGTAATTTCCCCATTTGCATCATTGACCAAGTACTGTGACAGAATTTGGATAGTAAGTGCCATGTGATCGGCATGTTATGGAAAGCACTGGGAAAAGTGACATTGATTATCACTACAGGGTTTTTGGTCAAATCATGGAGACAGGGGCATATTGGTCAGAAATGGTGCCGAGTAAAGGGTAAGTTAGCCCAGATGGAAATTTACATGAAATAACCACTTTGTGGGATTTCCATGTGAATGTATCTGATTCATTAATGTGTTTATTTATTTTTTATCTCTATTCATCCTTTTGTTTTCTTTGGCTAATTCTAGGACACGTCCCAAATGGCATCCTATTCCCAATGTGATGCACTACTTCCCATAGGGCTCAAAAAGAAGTGCACATAGGGAATAGTGTGCCATTTGGGATGCTGCCCTGGTGTCTTCCCACACACACCGCTGGCTGGCACTATCAGTACCGTCTCTCTACTGGGAATAGCAGAGCCGTTTAACCAGAACATCGTTCCCATTCTCTCGTGTTCCATATTTGTCATTTTTGTCATTCCAAAAAATAAAGCATTCTTTTTTTGCTGTGAGCAGCAAATACGAGCCTTTACGGTGTGCCATTTGCAACATTTACTCTGCTGATCAACGCAAGTTTGTATTAATTCCTTTGTTATTTTATGATCCTTTCGTTTAAGACTGTTCTGCTGTTCTCAGTACACCCACGTCAGCCAGCCTAATACTGTTCCAGGAATCTATGCACGAGGATTATCAGATGAATTTACATCTTAACGGCACCAAGGTCATTGCTGAGGTTGGTGTTAATCTGTTTTGCTGTGTGCTTATTGCTTACTCATTGTTTCCTTCCCTTTTTCACAGGTAATGGAGACCAAGAACATGCTCTACTTGGTGACAGAGTATGCCAAAAACGGGGAGATTTTCGGTAAGTGTAGCAGACGTACCAAGTGAATTTGTACCGGACTGGAAACGATGTCAAACAATTTTATCTGAAAGATTTCTTTTGTCATATGTCGTCACCTCTCCTCTCCTGTTAGTTATATTGTGTACTTGCATGCCGTAGCCTATACGCTGTGTACAAAACATTAACAACACCTGCCCTTTCCATGACATAGACTGACCAGGTGAATCCAGGTGAAAGCTACGATCCCTTATTCATGCAACTTGTTAAATATATTTCAATCAGTGTAGATGAAGGGGAGGAGACAGGTTAAAGAAGGATTTTAAGCCTTGAGAGAGTTGAGACATGGTTTGTGTGTATTTGTGCCATTGAGGGTGAATTGGCAAGACAAAAGATTTAAGTGCCTTTGAACCAGGGGCTTGGTAGTGCAGTGGTTCCCAAACTGTGTTGGCGGGGCGTGGGGATCTTTTTACATTTGATTTCTTTTTTGCAACTCAGCCCGGCTTCCAAGATACTCTTGAAAGTTGTAATAGTAGAATGCACAAGGTGCCATTTCAACATTTGGTAGTGCATCATCAGTTCCTCTTGTCATGTCAGTCATTGCATACGTTCGAGAGCTTTTATAACTTTTATAAGCTTTTATAAGTTATAGCTTTTATAACTAATGTCCGGATCAACTAGCCCATGTCAGCTAATGTTTTTTAGCCCATACATTTTATTTGTAATGTTTTAGTCACTCAAATATCACATGAATACACATTATACATGGCAAAATGTATAGAATTACCTAAAACTGCAGAATGTTCTCTGCAGCCCATGACAAAAATGTGTAGAATTGCTTGAAATAGGCTTTAAACCGACAACATTTTCTCTCCGCCAACCAGAGGGGTGTGAATAGTTTTGTGTCATGGACCGTGCTTGTGCACATATAAATAAATGTGGCACGCACACAGGGGTGGCGCAAAATGTTCCCCAATGCTGGAAGGGTGGCCTGAGTGAAAAGGTTTGGGAACCCTGTGGTAATGGGTGCCAGGTGCACCGGTTTGTGTCAAGAACTGCAATGCTGATGCGTTTTTCACACTCAATAGTTTCCCATGTGTATCAAGAATGGTCCATTACCCAAAGGACGTCCAACCAACTTGACACAACTGTGGGAAGTATTGGAGTTAACATGGGCAAGCGTCCCTGTGGAACACTTTCGACACTTTGTAGAGTCCATGCCCCGACGAATTGAGGCTGTTCTGAGGGCATTGAAGGTCCTCAAGAACACAGTGGCCTCCATCATCCACCACCAAGACTCTTCCTAGAGCTGGCCACCCAGCCACACTGAGCATTCGGGGGGAAAGGCCTTGGTCAGGGTGGTGACCAAGAACCCGATGGTCACTCTGCTAGAGCTCCAGAGTTCCTCTGTGGCGATGGGAGAACCTTCCAGAAGGACAACCAGTTCTGCAGCACTCCACAAATCAGGCCTTTATGGTAGAGTGGCCGGACAGATCTACTCCACAGTAAACGGCACATGACAGCCCACTTAGAGTTTGCCAAAAGGCACCTAAAAGGACACTCGGACCATGTGAAACGAAGATTATCTGGTCTGATGAAACCAAGATTGAACTCTTTGGCCTGAATGCCAAGTGTCATGTCTGGAGGAAACCATCCCTACGGGAAGCATGGTAGTGACAGCATCATGCTGTGGGGATGTTTTTCAGCGGCAGAGACTGGGAGACTAGTCAGGATCGAGGGACAGATGAACGGAGCAAAGTGCTGCGAGATCCTTGATGAAAACCTGCTACGGACCTCTGACTGGGGGCGAAGGTTTACCTTCCAACAGGAGAACGACCCTAAGCACACAGCCAAGACAATGCAGGAGTGGCTTCGGGACAAGTCTCTGAATGTCTTTGAGTGGACCGGACTTGAACCCGATTGAACATCTCTGGAGAGACCTGAAATAGCTGTGCAGCGACGCTCCCCATCCAACCTGAAAGAGCTTGAGAAGATCTGTAGAGAAGAATTGGAGAAACTCCTCAAATACAGGTGTGCCAAGCTTGTAGTGCCATACCCAAGAAGACTCAAGGCTGTAATCACTGCCAAAGGTGCTTCAACAAAGTACTGAGTAAAGGGTCTGAATACTTATGTAAATGTGATATTTCCTTAATTTTCGAAAAACCTGTTTTTGCTTTGTCATTATGGGATATTTTAGAATAATGCTGTAACATAACAAAATGTGGGAAAGGTAAATGGGTCTGAATACTTTCCAAATGCATTATATGTTACTGATTGGCTTTTACGTAATCAGAAAGGAATGCTTCTTTTGTCTGTTGAAGGACAGGCAGTAGGGAAAAGGAATGCCTCCACCTGTTGTGAGATGATTTGATTAAATGTTCCCTTGAGTTCCCCCCACATTTGCATATCTTGCCCCAAAGCTTACTTTCAGTGAATATTGATTGTCATGGGTGAGAACCATTGCGTTAAACCCATATAATTAGAATTCTATGATTGTGAGTCGAGTAGATAGTCTAGGAAATCATATCTAAATTCACTATGTTTTGACTTAACAAGTCTGGTAGTTTGTCCTAAGACCGTTGTTTACGTTGTCGTGCCACTTGGATGGCACCCACCGGAGCAGGGAGAGGGCAAGGAGGCGGCACGGGTTAGTAGCGCTTGTCTGACCTCCATATTCAGTTTAGAAGTCAGTCAAAACAGGCTTTCTTCAATAGCCGTCTGTATCTGTATAGAGTTGATACAGGCTTACCTGTCCGTTCTATATGCCCACCATATAAGATGGAATCTAAACCTAAGAATATATCGTATGATGTAGGTCAAGATGTGAAATGTGAAAAGCACGTTAGCAAAGTTAGCTTTTGTACAGTACATGGATGTCACAGACAGGCCTTCTTCCCAACGCAAACCATTTCCCAATGGTTATGTAAAGTGATTTGAGTTGTTTTGCATGATGTTTGACACATTGTACTGTAGGCAGTGCAGAGCTGTGTACAGTGATCCTCTTGTTCTGTGTGACTGAGGGTATGCACAAGGTGAATGGGTTGGTTAACCTTTTTGCCCCGTTAAAAAGTGGGAGACAAACATTTGGGATTTTACTACTGGACTGCAGCAGTTATTGATATGAAAAAGCGAGAGGGATACTAGCTGTGAAGAATGAATAAGAAAGTGGTCATGAAAGAAGGGCAAAACCAGAAGAAATAACCTAATTCGGTTCTATAAGGCCTATCTTGATGTACCATTGCGATAGGAGGCGCATGTTCTATTACCAACAGACGCGCCAGGCTCGCTGGTCTGCTCCAATATGAACCAGCACTGGTGCCACCAGCCATCTTGGTTAGGTAAGCAGCATTTTCTGGTTCTCGCATTTTATATACAGTTGAAGTCGGAGGTTTACATACACCTTAGCCAAATACATTTAAACAAAGTTTTTTTTTGTTTTTACAATTCCTGACATTTAATCCTAGTAAAAATTCCTTGACTAAGGTCAGTTAGGATCACCACTTTATTTTAAGAATGTGCAATGTCAGAATAATAGTAGAGAATGATATATTTCAGCTTTTATTTCTTTCATCACATTCCCAGTGTGTCAGAAGTTTACATACACTCAATTAGTATTTGGTAGCATTGCCTTTTTAATTGTTTAACTTGGGTCAAACATTATGGGTAGCCTTCCACAAGCTTCACACAATAAGTTGGGTGAATTTTGGCCCATCCCTCCTGACAGAGCTGGTGTAACTGAGTCAGGTTTGTAGGCCTCCTTGCTCGCACACGCTTTTTCAGTTTTCTATAGGATTGAGGTCAGGGCTTTGTGATGGCCACTCCAATACCTTGACTTTGTTGTCCTTAAGCCATGTTGCCACAGCTTTGGAAGTATGCTTGGGGTCATTGTCTATTTGGAAGACCCATTTGCGACCAAGCTTTAACTTCCTGACTGATGTCTTGAGATGTTGCTTCAATATATCCACATAAATATATCCACATAATTTTCCTGCCTCATGAAGCCATCTTTTTTGTGAAGTGCACCAGTCCCTTCTGCAGCAAAGCATCCACACAACATGATACTGCCAGCCCCGTGCTTCACGGTGGGGATGGTGTTCTTCGGCTTGCAAGCCTCCCCCTTTTTCCTCCAAACATAACTATGGGTCGTTATGGCCAAACAGTTATATTTTTGTTTCATCAGACCAGAGGACATTTCTCCAAAAAGTACGATCTTTGTCCCCATGTGCAGTTGCAAACTATAGTCTGGCTTTTTTATGGCGGTTTTGGAGCAGTTGCTTCTTCCTTGCTGAGCGGCCTTTCAGGTCATCATTTTCTGGAGTTTTCCAAGCTGTTTATAGGCACAGTCAATTTAGTGTATGTAAACTTCTGGCCCACTGGAAATGTGATACAGTGAAATAATCTGTCTGTTGGAAATTGTTGGAAAAATGACTTGTGTCATGCACTAGCCGACATGCCAAACCTATAGTTTGTTAACAAGACATTTGTGGAGTGGTTGAAAACGAGTTTTAATGACTCAAACCTAAGTGTATGTAATCTTCCAACTTCAACTGTATTTTTTTGTATAGAGGGAGCAAAGGGAGTGCTTGCTTGACACGTGAATGATGACATTTCTTTACCTGTGAACAAAGTGAAGAGACGAGGCCCGCCGCAAAGTTGTCTACCTTATCCATGCCCATTGACGATGCACAGAGTGCGGTTGAGTTTTTTTTGCTTATCCATGATGGAGCTGGAAACATGAGTGCAGGCAGATATTAAGTACAGTGCCTTCAGAAAGTATTCACACTCATCCACTTTTTCATCATTTGTTGTGTTACATGGTGGGATTAAAATTGATTTAATTGTCAAGGACCTAAACAAAATACGCAAGTCAACGTTGAAGAAAATGTCTAACTTTTTAGTAAAATATATATTTTTAAATGTATACAAAATTTAACACTAATACAGTGCATTTGGAAGTATTCAGACCCCTTTACTTTTCCCAGATTTTATTACGTTACAGCCTTATTCTAAAATAGATTTAGATTGTTTTTTCCTCATCAATCAACACACAACCCCACAATGACAAAGCAAAAACTTGTATTAAATGTTTGCAAATTTATAAAAAAATTACTGAAGTATCACATTTACATAAGTGTTCAGACTTTGTTGAAGCACCTCCGCCAGCAATTACAGACTCGAGTCTTCTTGGGTATGACGCTACAACCTTGGCACACCTTATATAGACAGGTGTGTGTGTGTGTGCCTTTCCAAATCATGTCCAATCAATTGAATTTACCACAGGTGGACTCCAATCAAGTTGTAGAAACATCTCAAGGATGATCAATGGAAACAGGATGCACCTGAGCTCAATTTCGAGTCTCATAGCAAAGGGTCTGAATGCTTATGTGAATAAGGTATTTATTTTTATAAATTTGCAAAAATACTAAAACCTTTTTTCACTTTGTCATCGTGGGGTATTGTGTGTAAATTGCTGAGGTGTATTTATTTCATCCATTTTAGAATAAGGCTGTAACGTAACAAAGTGAAAAAAGAGGTCTGAATACTTTCCGTAGGCTCTGTATATCTTGATTACATAAGTATTCAACCCCCTGAGTCAATACATGTTAGAATCACCTTTGGCAGTGATTACAGCTGTGAGTCTTTCTGGCTAAGTCTCTAAGAGCTTTGCACACCTGGATTATACAATATTTGCACATTATTCTTTTGAAAATTATTCAAGCTCTGTCAAGTTGGTTGTTGATCATTACTAGACAGCCATTTTCAAGTCTTGCCATAGATTTGCAAGAAAATGTATGTCCAAACTGTAGCTAGGCCACTCAGGAACATTCAATGTGGTCTTGGTAAGCAACTCCAGTGTATATTTGGCCTTGTGTTTTAGGTTTGTCCTGCTGAAAGGTGAATTTGTCTCCCAGTGTCTGTTGGAAAACAGACCGAACCAGGTTTTCCTCAAGGATTCTTCCTGTGCTTAGCTGTATTATTTGTATCCTACAAAACTCCCTAGTCCTTGCCAATGACGAGCATACCCATAACATGATGCAGCCGGCACCCTGCTTGATAATATTAAAAGTGGTACTCAGTGACACCGTGTTGGATTTGCCCCAAACGTAACTCTTTGTATTCCAGACATAAAGCTAACTTCTTTGCCACATTTTTTTGCATTTTTGCTTTAGTGCCTTATTGGAAACAGGATGCATGTTTTGGAATATTTTTATTCCTTACAGGCTTCCTTCTTTTCACTCATTTAGGTTATTGTTGTGGAGTAACTACAATGTTGTTTAGCCATCCTCAGTTTTCTCCTGTCACAGCCATTAAACTCTGTTTCAAACATTGGCCTCATTGTGAAATATCTATGCAGTTTCCTTCCTCTCTGGCAATTGAGTTAGAAAAGACGCCTGTATCTTTGTAGTGTAGGCCAGTGACCCAACATCTCAAAATAATACCTTTTAAATTCAGGCTGTAACTCAACAAAATGTGGAATAAATCCAGTAGTGTGAATACTTTCTGAAGGCACTGTATGTGTTTCGTGTTCCATTTTTTTGTTGTTCTTACACACATTCTCACGTCTTAGGGTGTGTGATTTTTGCCTAGTCAGAGTAATGCATGTTTACAGAGGTTCAGGAGGAGGGAAATGTAGCAAGGATTCACATCAAGCGGTTGATGCCTTTTGGATGGTCATCACGCGTGTGTGCACAAAGCAGCGATACTGCACTAAATAAACAAACTGTGTGTTTGACACTGTCTCCCCGTGCCTGGGTTATGCCAGGGCCAAGCTCAGAGCTGACACTGGTGTTGATTCTAACAACAGCCATCTTGTTTTCACTATGCCTGATAATGAAGGGTACAGAGTAGGGGCGAGTGAATGGGACAAAGACGACTGCATTGATACCGGGGCCGCATCCCAAATGACACCCTATTCCCTTTTTAGTGCGCTTCTTTTGATCAGGGCCCTTAATGTGAGCACTACATAGGGAAATAGGGTGCAATTTGGGACTCTTTCCGGGGCTGTATTGGCTTCTGTGGCGCTTGGAAGACTTGTCTTGCAATCAGCCCATTATGATAGAAATAGACTGGAGTTGATTGTGCGCTCAGTACATTGGGTAACCTCATTTCAGAGAATCCTTAGATTGCTTCGCAGATCATGTCTAGGTATTACAGAACCATTTTGTCCCCACTTATTGTGCTGTAAGTCCTGATTGCGCAATGTAATATGGTTAGGTAATGCATTTATTTGCTGTCTCCATCAACATCCTCACTGAGATTGACAGACACCCAGCAAGCAGCACAATAGCTGACGTAAGTAAACAGGATTATAATGTTCTGTTTTCTTCCACTATAAACAGACATCCCTTCCACTCAACATCAATCTAAGATCCACCAAGCTACATTTGTACAACTTGACTGAGTAGCTGGCTGTCAAGTAGCGTCGTTTAAAGCCACAGTTCTTTACCCAATCACCAGAAAGCACTTCACCCATCTACCCCTGTCAACAGCCCTGCACCCCCCCCCCCCCCCCCCACAGCAACTTGCCCAAGCCTCCCCCATTTCTCCTTCACCCAAATCCAGATAGCCGATGTTCTGAAAGAGCTGCAAAAATTGGACCCCCTACAAATCAGCCGGGCTAGACAATCTGGACCCTCTCTTTCGAAAATTATCCGCCGCAATTGTTGTAACCCCTATTACTAGCCTGTTCAACCTCTCTTTCGTATCGTCTGAGATCCCCAAAGATTGGAAAGCTCTTCAAAGGGGGAGACACTCTAGACCCAAACTGTTACAGACCTATATCTATCCTACCCTGCCTTTCTAAGGTCTTCAAAAGCCAAGTTAACAAACAGATCACCGACCATTTCGAATCCCACCGTACCTTCTCCGCTATGCAGTCTGGTTTCCGAGCTGGTCATCGGTGCACCTCAGCCACGCTCAAGGTCCTAAACGATATCATAACCGCCATCGATAAGAGACAATACTGTGCAGCTGTATTCATCGACCTGGCCAAGGCCTTCGACTCTGTCAATCACCACATTCTTATCGGCAGACTCAACAGCCTTGGTTTCTCAAATGACTGCCTCGCCTGGTTCATCAACTACTTCTCAGACAGAGTTCAGTGTGTCAAATCGGAGGGACTGTTCTCCGGACCTCTGGCAGTCTCTATGGGGGTGCTACAGGGTTCAATTCTCGGGCTGACTCTTTTCTCTGTATACATCAATGATGTCGCTCTTGCTGCTGGTGATTCTCTGATCCACCTCTATGCAGAAGACACCCTTCTGTATACTTCTGGCCCTTCTTTGGACACTGTTAACTAACCTCCAGACGAGCTTCAATGCCAGACAACTCTCCTTCCGTGGCCTCCAACTGCTCTTAAATGCAAGTAAAACCAAATGCATGCACTTCAACCGATCACTGCCTGCACCTGCCCGCACGTCCAGCATCACTACTCTGGACAGTTCTGACTTAGAATATGTGGACAAATACCTAGGTGTCTGGTTGGAAGGAGAGTTTACAGTCTAGACTCACATTAAGGATCTCCAATCCAAAATGAATTCTAGAATCCGCATCCTATTTTGCAACAAAGCATCCTTCACTCATGCTGCCAAACATACCCTCGTAAAACTGACTATCCTACCGATCCTTCGGCAATGTCATTTACAAAAACACTCTACTCAGCAAATTGGATGCAGTTTATCACAGTTGCATCCGTTTTGTCACCAAAGCCCCATATACTACCCACCACTGCAACCTTGTACACTCTTGTTGGCTGGCCCTCGCTTCATATTCCAAACCCACTGGCTCCAGGTCATCTACAAGACCCTGCTAGGTAAAGCCCCACCTTATCTCAGCTCACTGGTCACCATAGCAGCACCCACCTGTGCATGCGCTCCAGCAGGTATATTTCACTGGTCACCACCAAAGCCAATTCCTCCTTTGGCTGCCTTTCCTTCCAGTTTTCTTATCAATGACTGGAACAAATTGCAAAATTCACTTAAGTTAGAGACTCATATCTCCCTCTCTAACTTTAAGCACCAGCTGTCAGAGCAGCTCACATATCACTGCACCTGTGCATAGCCCATCTGTAAATAGCCCATCCAACAACCTCATCCCCATACTGTTATTTATTTATTTGCTCTTTTGCACCAGAGTATCTCTACTTGCACTTTCATCTTCTGCACATCTATCACTCCAGTGTTTAATTGCTAAATTGTAATTATTTCACCACTATGACCTATTTATTGCGTTACCTCCCTTATCTTACCTAATTTGCACACACTCTATATAGACTTTTCTATTGTGTTATTGACTGTATGTTTGTTTATTCCATGTGTAACTCTGTGTTGTTTGTGTCGCACTGCTTTGCTTTATCTTTGCCAGGTCGCAGTTGTAAATGAGAACTTGTTCTCAACTGACCTACCTGGTTAAATAAAAGTGAAATAAAAAAATACATTTAAAAAAAATCACTGTTTAGAAGTCCTTTTTATAAGCCTACTGCTCTCGGTCCGTGTCCATCCAGCTTTGTCCTGGACTCTGAGTGTCAACTAGCTAGTTTTCTGGGAGCAGATCTAGTCTGTCCATCCCATAGAATTACTAAGTCAATGACTTAAACCGTTTCAATAGGTCTATTTCTAAGATCCATCCATCCCAGCCCTATGGAGTTTGAGTCTGGCAGGGTAATGGGTGCAGGACACAGTGAAAGCAGCCATTCCAACCTGTCTGCTGGCTAGTGAGCCTCACCCACCCACCCAGCGCTGTAGGAGTGGATCAAACCTGGAGAAATTGGGTCAACCACAAATAATGAGGAGTGGCAGAACAGAACCTCCAGGCAGAGGAGAGGGGAGAGAGAGAAAGGGGATGACCATTTGAATTTGGAAAGGGGGTGAAAAAATGTAGGCCATGCATATTAAAATGAAAACTGCAAGAGCGTGGGTGGGTGGGTGGGTTTTATTGACTAGGCCTGAACACATCTGTCTTCTTGATAGAGTGCCCCGGCGAGATTAATTTTGCCTGTCAACTTCTTTTGTCTGCTGCAATAGTTGGGTCTATAATGTTTTTTCTTCTGTTACTCAGTAGGTATCTGTGTTTTTTTTTATTTTCTGAGCTGAAAAGGCTTGGCTACACTGTTGACTCACCTAGCTGTATCATCTCTTTGCTGGCTGATTTGACCTAGGGCATGCTCGGTAAGTCTTGGATTGTGTAGCCTATGGTTACGTCTTTACTTCAGCACTAAGTTTCAGGAAAATACATTTGGAGCTGAGACGTTGAAGGCAGGAGAGAGTCGTTATTGCACTTGTTCGGTGGGCAGGCTCTGCTTTGCTGTCTGGATGCTGGCCAGCACAGAAATTTACGGACGCCGGGTCCTGCTCTAGCTCGGCTCTCCAATCTCTTCAAAACCTGAGCAGCTGTTAAGAGATTACATATCTCCCCAACAGACCTGGAACTCTGTGCTCTTCTGAGCTTTTTCCTCATTGTTTTTAACACCCTGTCCTAGATCTGTGATTCATCATTCCCCCCCCCCCCCCCCCCCCCCATTTCTCCCAAAAATGCAACACTTCTTTGACTGAGTACACCTGACTATGCTGCCATGTTGTCAGTCCTCCTCGCCCCTTCTGACGTTCAAGCAGTGCATTACTCATACATCCACTGGTGTGATGAGCATGCTTTTTTTGTGTCATTAGCCCTTAGCGGAAGCACTCTGGAGCGCACCAAACGCTGTTGCTGGTGTGTGAAAGTAACAGATTAGGCTAACAGTGAAGCTGAAGGTCTGGTTTGCCAGGGCTGGTTTACCTTCTAGCTAGTACAGTGCCTATAGAAAGTCTACGCCCACTTGAACTGTTTTTCACTTTTTGTTGCGTTACAAATAGGCATTAAAATGTACTTTTTTTTGTCAACAATCTACACAAAATACCCTGTCAAAGTGGAAGAATTCTAACATTTTATAAAGATTAATAGAAAAAATCACGCAAATACCTTGATTGAACAAGTATATCCCCAATACATGTTAGAAACACCTTCTTGGGTAAGTCTCATAAGAGCTTTGCAGACCTGTATTGTGCAATATTTGCCTGTTATTATGTTAAATTCTTCAAACTATGTCAAGGTGTTGGGGATCAAGTCATGCCATAGATTTTCAAGAAGATTCAAGTCAAAACTGTAACTTGGCCACTTAGGAACATTCACTGTCTTCTTGGAAATCACTCCAGTGTAGATTTGGATTTGTGTTGTAGGTTATTATCCTGCTGAAAGGTGAATTCCTCTCCCAGTGTCTGGTGTAAAGCAGACTGAAGCAGGTTTTTCTCTAGGATTTTGCCTGTGCTTAGCTCCATCCTATTTCTTTTCATCCTGAATAATTCCCCAGTCTTTGTCAATGTCAGGCATACACATACCATGCTGCAGCCTCCACCATGTTTGAAAATAAGGGGGCTGAGTGTTGTTTTGGATTTGCCCCAAACATAAGGCTTTGCATTTAGGCCAAAAAGTTGATTAATTTCCTCTTCTTTTTTTTTCAGTATTACTTTAGTGACTTGTGCCATGCATGTTTTGGAATATTTGTATTCTGTATGTGTATTTTCTGTATAGGCTTCCTTCTTTTCACTCTGTCATTTAGGTTCATGTGTAGTCACTACAATGTCGTTGATCCATCCTCAGTTTTCTCCCATCACAGCCATTGAACTCTATAGCTGAACTCTATAGCTGTTTTAAAATCACCAATGGCCTCATGGTGACACCTAAGCAGTTTCCTTCCTGTCCTGCAGCTCAGTTCAGAAGGACGACTGTATATTTTGTGTCTGGGTGGTTTAGTACATCAGCCACAGCATAATTATTAACTTTCAAAAACCATGTCAACCTCTGTGTTGTGTTTCTCGTAATGTCTATTTCAATGCAATAGAAATAGTATGTAGCACAGTGAACAACACTTCTATTGTCCAATGTCATGGTGTCAGCTAATTCCAGCCAGACAGATATCCAGGATCCAAAGTCCAGACTTTCTCTAGCGAGGGATTGGTAAGGTACGATAGGGCAAGAGGCCGCTGTAGGCCTACTTACTCAGTGTATACAGCGAGGGTTATCGCATAGCTGTGTTGTGTAGCTGCAGCAGCCCTAGCCCACCCAGTCTCTATATTCAGAGCACCTCGCCACATTCCCATGCCAAGTGCGTTTTTCTTGTTTGTTAGCGACACGCCACAAAGAGAAGCCTCGGTCAAGAGGGGTAACGATATGGAATATGGCACCCTCTAATCAGTGTAATGTTTTTCTCGTATCCTCTATAGTTAACCATTTATCAGATGCAGTGTCTGTCTATAATGTCACAGTTTCCTGGAACTGTAGCCGTATGCATTCCCATCTGCGTGATGAACTCTATGTATATGAGTGAATTATAATTCAGCTTAATACTTGCTATTGCCCTTGCTCCATCTGTAATTTTTATCCAGCCCTCTTGTTTAAGCACAGGATGGTCAACAGTGTTATTTGTGAGGAACATCGACCCCCACCTAAATTACTTTAAATTACTCGGACTCTAAAAACCCGAACTCTGGTAGGGCACCTGAAGTGTTCTGTGTCGTTAATTTCTTCAACGTAGTTTTGCCCTACTGTAGAGGGATATGGGTGCTCATACATCTCCGTCTCCTTCCCTCCATGCTATGTGAGGGCGTGAAGTACAGAGCTGCATGCATGGCTGCCTGCTGGTTGGAGGTGTGAAGAGGCCGCCATGAAACATGTTCCCCAGAGGCTGTTGATGAGGCTGGATGGGAAACGATGAATTAGGAATTATTAATTCTCTCCCCCATTGTATATCTGTTCAGGATTTGAAGGTTGTAATTGGCGGGAGGAAGTCGTAACGAATTAGATTTTGACATTTGCGGATGGTTACAAATTATTATTTTTAAATGCCACATGCACTGAATACAACAGGTGTAGATCTTACCGTGAAATGCTTATTTGCACCATTTGATTAACTGTTCAGCAGTCTTATGGCTTGGGGGTAGACGCTGTTAAGAAGCCTTTTGGTCCCAGACTTGGTGCTTCGTTACCGCTTGGATAGGGAATTCCGTGTGGATTATGCAGCGACAATAATTTTTGGAGTTGCTGTGTGTGTGTGTGTGTGCGCTCACATAGACTATTAGCATCATTTGAATACTGATTAAATAAATATAAACAGAATCGAGCCACGATGGCTCCATGATTGTTAGAGATGGATGGGGGGAGTTTTTTTATATATATACAGTGGGGAGAACAAGTATTTGATACACTGCCGATTTTGCAGGTTTTCCTACTTAGAAAGCATGTAAAGGTCTGTAATTTTTATCATAGGTACACTTCAACTGTGAGAGACGGAATCTAAAACAAAAATCCAGAAAATCACATTGTATGATTTTTAAGTAATTAATTTGCATTTTATTGCAAATAAATAGATGCCAAATGTTTGCATTTGTCTCAGGAAAAGGGTGCGTGGCCCAAATTGTTTCCTCCTGTTTGTCCCTCAGAGAGGCAGCGTAAGCGTCAGGACAGAAGAGTGTGATACAGCCCTTTGCGCAACATTGCAGCAGCCAGGGACTTTGGAGTTAGGTAATCTTGGCTCTGACTCGCTTCTTCCCTCCCTCCCCCTCTTATGTGCAAAATATATATATATATACACACACACACACAGTTGAAGTCGGAAGTTTACATAAACTTAAATTGGAGTCATTAACTCATTTTTCAACCACTCCACAAATTTCTTGTTAACAAACTATAGTTTTGGCAAGTCGCTTAGGACATCTACTTTGCATGTCACAAGTAATTTTCCCAACAATTCTGTCCAACAGACTGATTTATTTCACTTATAATTCACTGTATCACAATTCCAGTGGGTCAGAAGTTAACATACACTAAGTTGACTGTGCCTTTAAACAGCTTGGAAAATTCCAGAAAATGACATCATGGCTTTTGAAGCTTCTGATAGGCTAATTGACATAATTTGAGTCAATTGGATGTGTACTTGTGGATGTATTTCAAGGCCTACCTTCAAACTGCTTGACATCATGGGAAAATCAAAAGAAATCAGCCAAGATCTCAGAAAGAAAATTGTAGACCTCCACAAGTCTGGTTCATCCTTAGGAGCAATTTCCTGAAGGTACCACGTTCATCTGTACAAACAATAGTACGCAAGTATAAACACCATGGGACCACGCAGCCGTCATACCGCTCAGGAAGGAGATGTTTTCTGTCTCCTACAGATGAATGTACTTTGGTGCGAAAAGTGCAAATCAATCCCAGAACAACAGCAAAGGACCTTGTGAAAATGCTGGAGGAAACGGGTACAAAAGTATCTATATCCACAGTAAAACGAGTCCTATATCGACATAACCTGAAAGGCCGCTCAGCAAGGAAGAAGCCACTGCTCCAAAACCGCCATTTAAAAAAAGCCAGACTACAGTTTGCAACTGCAGATGGGGACAAACATCGTACTTTTTGGAGAAATGTCCTCTGGTCTGATGAAACAAAAATATAACTGTTTGCCATAATGACCATCGTTATGTTTGGAGGAAAAAGGGGGAGGCTTGCAAGCCGAAGAACACTATCCCAACCGTGAAGCACAAGGGTGGCTGCATCATGTTGTGGGGGTGCTTTGCTGCAGGAGGGCTTGGTGCACTTCACAAAATAGATGGCATCATGAGGAAGGGAAATTATGTGGATATATTGAAGCAACATCTCAAGACATCAGTCAGGAAGTTAAAGCTTGGTCGCAAATGGGTCTTCCAAATGGACAATGACCCCAAGCATACTTCCAAAGTTGTGGCAAAATGGCTTAAGGACAACAAAGTCAAGGTATTGGAGTGGCCATCACAAAGCCCTGACCTCAATCCTATAGAAAATGTGTGGGCAGAACTGAAAAAGCGATTGCGAGCAAGGAGGCCTACAAACCTGACTCAGTTACACCAGCTCTGTCAGGAGGGATGGGCCAAAATTCACCCAACTTATTGTGTGAAGCTTGTGGAAGGCTACCCGAAACGTTTGACCCAAGTTATAAAATGTAAAGGCAATGCTACCAAATACTAATTGAGTGTATGTAAACTTCTGACCCACTGGGAATGTGATGAAAGAAATAAAAGCTGAAATAAATCATTCTCTATTTTAAGAATGTGAAATGTCAGAATAATAGTAAAATGGTGATCCTAACTGATCTAAGACAGGGAATTTTTACTAGGATTAAATGTGTGTATGTATGTATGTATGTATGTATGTATGTATGTATGTATGTATGTATATATTTATTTTTATTTTTTTCTAACCTTTTATTTAACTAGGCAAGTCAGTTAATAACAAATTCTTATTTTACAATGACGGCCTACCCCGGCCAAACCCTCCCCTAACCCGGATGACACTGGGCCAGTTGTGCGCCTCCCAATGGGACTCCCGATCACGGCCGGTTGTGATACAACCCGGGATCGAACCAGGTTCTGTAGTGACGCCTCTAGCACTGAGATTCAGTGCTTTAGACCGCTGCACCACTCAGGAGCCATTTATTTCCTCACGCACAAACAGGCCAGTTCTGAGTAACCTCCCTCCTAGTTCCTCCTTGAGTTAGTTGATGAGGAAATAAATTGGTAAATTCCTTCATTTTGAATGTGTTCTGTTTTCTTTGTGTTAAAGTAGGCATAGGCTATAATGTGTTTGTTACTACCCAGCGGAGCAGTGTCTGCGTTAGTTGGGCCTGTTAGTGCTGGGTCTGTGGGCTTGGCTGGCCGAGGGCCAGGGGGCTGACCCAGCACTCCTGGATGTGGTGACTGACCGCATGATTATGTCCATGCGGGGGGATGTTTACTCTGCTGCATCGACCCGATCACAGGCCAGGCTCCTTATTGTGTCTCATCACTGTCCTGTCCTCTGTCGGCTGGCTGTCTGGCTGGGAGAAGGGTGGTTACTGTAAGAGTAGTTGAGCGAGCTGAGGTATTCCATGCCTCTGTGATTGTACTCTACAAACATGGATTGTACTCTACAAACATGGATATGGCAAAACAAACCCAAATGGAATTGTACTAGCCTATTACTGTTCAGGCATGAGCAGAGTGGTTATTCTATTAGTTACACTGATGGATTTGGTCTAATATGTAGTCTAGCAAGCCTTAGCTAGGAAGAAGACTTTGAGAACATATAGGTCTACATGTTTGAGGCCTTTGCATCCTAGCCACCCCTGATTTTGAATTTAAGCCAGCTGAACTTATGACTCTAACCCTCTCCCCCTCTCTAGACTACCTGGCCAAACACGGGAGACTGAGCGAGCTGGAAGCGCGGCGCAAGTTCTGGCAGATCCTGTCAGCGGTGGAGTACTGCCACAACCGCAACATAGTCCACCGAGACCTGAAGGCTGAGAACCTGCTGCTGGACGTACACATGAACATCAAGATAGCAGGTAGGCGGTCGGTGCATTAAAGCCCGTTTTTTTCCCTGATCCAATTACCTGTGGAGTTACCTGCATTTTGCAACCCTACTCTTAGTGTTTCAGGGTAACCTAAGAATAATTTTGGAATTGCCAGTGGGATGTACTGTGTGAGAAGTCATGAAGAACCTGTAAATCGACATATGCCTAGAAAATGTAAACCAAGTCTTTTATATTGCAGTGAGACAACTTCACAACTTGTTTTGATCAGAACATTGCTGTTGGATTACATGGCCAGGAGCAATGACCTCAGCGACGGTTCAGTTCTGAAATGTCTAACGACCAGAGCAGGCCATTTGCACTGTGTTGAGAGGTAACCAAAATCCCCTAGCTAGATGAGGGAAGCAGGAGCTGAAGCTAGGCCGTACTGCACAGAGCCCTGGGCTGCTGTTGCGTTATCAGGACGATGGCATTTTGAGCGGGCCAGTGAAAAATGTCATCGAGCATCTGGGAGAGTGCCGGGCGAGAAGGAGTGTTCCGAGTTTCAGACACGGTGATACGATGTGCGCATGCCCACAGAGTCCCTGTGTTCCTGCTCCAGGGGTGTTAGATCTAGGCTAGTCCGGACAGTGACTGATGGAGAGAGAGACGTGGCCGGGGCTTCCTAAGAAGCCTGTTTTCCCTTCCTTGGCCGTGTTAATTAGGGCAGGAATGGAAAACGTTTCTAAACATTTTTCAGCTGAAAATGAAAATGAGTCCCTGTAGTCCCTCCTCGGTTTTAGTCAGTTCTGTTTGATGTCTAATGAACACAAACCAGTTTGTCTCTCTGGATGTAAGAGAAGATGATCAGTTGTTGTGAGTGGTGGCGGGTGGTTGTTGTTATTACCAAAGGCAATATCGCCACCACAATAACTCAGATCCAATTTTTGGGGAAGGTACACTTATTTTGAGAAACTGACCAATGAAACTACATTAACCCAGGATTACAAATACATCAGGCAGGCACACAAGAACATTGGTACATCCTGTGCTTTGCTTGGCTTAGATGAGGAAGTTTGTTGTTTTGTTCGAGTCTCTCTGGATTAAAAAGAGACTCACTGCACAGAGAAACAGATAAATATTCCCCCAGTGATATTTAACCCCTGTTTTACCTCACCAAAGGACATTGTGTGGTTCATGTTTCATCCTCAAATAAGAGGATTTACTGCCACACTAGTCCCCCGTTTTAAAGGTCTCCTTTTGTATACCCAGAACTGCCCTGGTGGTCAGTTTCTCAGAAGCGCTGTGGTGGTTGATGGTCAGTCAAGGAAAGGTCACCAAAGTGCCAGGCAGCGGGGGGTGTTGCCTTTGTTTCCACTTCAGAGAGAGAGAGCGAGAGAGAGAGCGAGAGAGAGAGCGAGAGAGAGAGAGAGCGAGAGAGAGAGCGAGAGAGAGAGAGAGAGAGAGAGAGAGAGAGAGAGAGAGAGAGAGAGAGCGAGAGAGAGAGAGAGAGAGAGAGTGAGAGAGAGCGAGCGAGAGCGAGAGCGAGAGCGAGAGCGAGAGAGAGAGCGCGAGAGAGAGAGAGCGCGAGAGCGCGAGAGAGAGAGAGAGAGCGCGAGAGAGAGAGAGAGAGAGAGCGAGAGAGAGAGCGAGAGAGAGAGCGAGAGAGAGAGCGAGAGAGAGAGCGAGAGAGAGAGCGAGAGAGAGAGCGAGAGAGAGAGCGAGAGAGCGAGAGAGCGAGAGAGAGAGAGAGAGAGAGAGAGCGAGAGAGAGAGAGAGAGAGAGAGAGAGAGAGAGAGAGAGAGAGAGAGAGAGAGAGAGAGAGAGAGAGAGAGAGAGAGAGAGAGAGAGAGAGAGAGAGAGAGCGAGAGAGAGAGCGAGAGAGAGAGCGAGAGAGAGAGAGAGAGAGCGAGAGAGAGCGAGAGAGAGCGAGAGAGAGAGCGAGAGAGAGAGAGAGAGAGAGAGAGAGAGAGAGAGAGAGAGAGAGAGAGAGAGAGAGAGAGAGAGAGAGAGAGAGAGAGAGAGAGAGAGAGAGAGAGAGAGAGAGAGAGAGAGAGAGAGAGAGAGAGAGAGAGAGAGAGAGAGAGCGAGAGAGCGAGAGAGAGAGCGAGAGCGAGAGCGAGAGCGAGAGCGAGAGCGAGAGAGCGCGCGAGATTATCAGTAAGCCTCTTAAATGGATTGGTTCTGCTGCTGCAAACAATATTTGATCACAGGGGTACACTGCTCGCGCCCCCCCCCCTCTTCACCCATACTATGTCTTGTTTTATTGTTCATGGACCAAGCTGAAAGGCCACCCGCTACACAGAATAACATGTTAAAGGTGCAGGTGTTATCATCATTCAGCCAACCCCTCATTCATCCTCCCCAGTGGTGAAAGTCATTTGATATGGCCAACATGCATGCTTTTGTACCTCAGACAGGATGATACTCCACCACACACACATTCCCCCAGCTGTATAAATCTCCATAGTAAGCTGAGCTCTCTATGCACTTGTATAAATTTGCGCAAGGACACATCGCATTATCCCTCATTATAAAAACACAAGCACTGTTGGCTACTAGCTAGCGTTGACCCCCCCCCGTGTGAGTAGACGCGTTAGGCTAATATTTGGAACAGGAAGTAGTCTAGATAGTGTCTACATCCCAAATTACACTTTATTCTTAATGTAGTGCACTACTTTTGACCAGAGCCCTGCTCAAAAGTAGTGCACTTAATAGGGAAAGGGGATCCATTTGGGACACAGAGTGATTGGGGCTGGGCGCGGCGTTGCACAGCCCACCGTCCACACATAGCGAGCCCTGGCCTGTTGGGAACATTGACGTCAGCCAGCCGCGCTGCTCAAAATGCAGCCCGCAAAGTGGGTCAGCTCCGCTGGTAAGCCCTCACTCCTTCCTTACTCTGCCTTAACATGCCTTGCCGTGACTCTCACCGTCATATCATTATCTCGCCTATTCTATTTTTTAATTTATTTAACCTTTATGTAATAGGCAAGTCAGTTAAGAACAAATTGTTATTTTCAATGACGGCCTAGGAGCAGTGTGTTAACTGCCTTGTTCAGGGGCAGAACGACAGGTTTTTACCTTGTCAACTCGGGGATTAGATCTAGCAACCTTTCGGCTACTGGTCCAACGCTCTAACCACTAGGCTACCTGCCGCCTCAAAATCTACAGCTTAATCTACAACATACTTATAGGCTTGAGGTGTAGGATTGACCGCTTCTTTTGTCTCTAGTTCAAATGTAGGCCAAAGCCAAGGCTAAATCTAGACGTACGTATACCGTGCCTTCACCTCTCATTTTCACATTTTGACCTTTTTCATGTGAGGTATAAAAAAAAAAGGGGGGGAAAACATGTTTCAGATTACTATCATTCAGTAAACCCAGATTCACAGTATTACTAGAATATAATCCAGACGTGCATGGGATGGATTCGTGTACATTTTAGATGACGGTTAAGAAACCTTGTGTTTTTAGCTAGGCTAGTCAATGGCAATGCTGCCCTGCTGCTGTTAAGTGTGTGCTCTGCAGTCTGTTATACATCACACAGTGTTTCCTTTTGCTGGCAATTGCCCGCTTTTGCCCCCCCAAAAATAATTATGAAAAGGCCATTTAAATAAATCTGTTGCCGGCCAAAATGACTGGGAGAAAAATTCTGTTTTTTTTTCATTTATGGAAATACCAGTTGATATAAATACATTTGACCGTTGTGCTTTTCGGTCTATAGGGTAATTTGCGTAATTTAGAGGAATTAAATTGGCCTGTGTATTTTCGTTAGTCATAATGTAGGCCTATCTTATTTATCCAGCACAACTATCAGACGCGCACAAGCATACAGAGCCAATTTTGAGTGGGATTTCTGCTGCAGCTCCCAGTTGATTGCTGCCGGAGTAAAACATGTGCTTTTATAAGCCTATTCATTGCGCAACAATTCTAAAGGCAACCGCATGTTAACAGTTTTGGTGCACAATTAAAATGTAAAAGTTTTATTTCTCAACTGTTTATTGAAGCACACCTCCCATTCAAGTGCAGGCAACAGGCTATCATATCAGCGTGTCACCCACCACTTTACAATGTGAGCTGGAGGCAGTGTGCACTTTGGAATGATATGTAATTGTTTGACACCTGAACGTTTTATTTCATGTTATGAGGCATGTCTTACCTTGTTTGAAAGTAGCCTATAGGCAAAATACGGCCATGGACTTGAAGGCAATTGTTTTATAAAGACTTCATAGGCGGTGCATGAGTTTCAAGTTTGGGTTAGATTACAATTTATTCTACTGTTCTGTGTGCTAGTTATTATTTTATATGTGCATTTTCATGGAACTGTTCCATTTCAATAATAATGTGTTTTTTAAATAGCTACCTGTGAGGAATTATAGTTTTAATATATTGTCATTCGCAATGGATGTTAAAAAAACACTTTCCTACATTTCCGAGCAGCAGGCCAGGTACAACTATGCGTGCTCAGGCTCCCTAAAACATTATCAGGACAGAGAAACGGGGGGTGTTCATCTTAAGATGAATGCACTAAGCCGCTCTGGATAACTGTCTGCTAAGTGACTAAAATCTCAAATGAGTACAGGAGGAGACTAAGCACGCGCCCCTGAGGGGCCCGTGTTGAGAGTCAACATGGCGGATGTGTTGTTGTGTACCCTCACCACTTGGGGGCGGCCTGTCAAGAAGTCCAGGATCCAGTTGCAGTGGGAGATGTTAAATTCCAGGATCCTGAGCTTAGTGATGAGCTTGTAGGACACTATCGTGTTGAATGCTGAGCTATAGGGAGCCCTCCCTTCGGCAAATCTGACCACAACTCAATCTTGCTCCTACCGTCCTCAAATAGGATGTACCCGTGACTAGAACCATTCAACGCTGGTCTGACCAATCGGAATCCACGCTTCAAGATTGTTTTGATCACACGGACTGGGAAATCTTCCGGGCAGCCTCAGAGAATAACATTGATCTATACGCTGACTCTGTGAGGTGAGTTTATAAGGAAGTGCATTGGAGATGTGACCATTAAAACCTACCCTAACCAAAAACCTTTGGATGGCGGCATTCGCGCAAAACTGAAAGCGCGAACCACCGTATTTAACCATGGACAGAGGACTGGGAATATGGCCGAATATAAACAGTGTAGTTATTCCATCCGTAAGGCAATCAACCAAGCAAAATGTCTGTAGATAACTGAACTGAAATGGTCCACCCACACAGACAGTGTGGCGAAGAAGGCACAACAGCGCCTCTTCAATCTCAGGAGGCTGAAGAAATTTGGCTGACGCACAATCGAGAGCATCCTGTCGGGCTGTATCACCGCCTGATACGGCAACTGCACCGCCCTCAACCGCAAGGCTCTCCAGAGGGTGGTGCAGTCTGCACAACGCATCACCAGGAGCAAACTACCTGCCCTCCAGGACACCTACAGCACCCGATGTCACAGGAAGGCCAAAAAGAGAATCAAGAACAACAACCACCCGAGCCACTGCCTGTTCACCCCGCTACCATCCAGAAGGCGAGGTCAGTACAGGTGCATCAAAGCTGGGACCGAGAGACTGAAAAACAGCAATCTCAGAGCCATCAGACTGATAAACAGCTATCACTAACTCAGAGGCTGCTGCCTACATAAATGCACTAGTCACTTTAAACAATGCCACGTTAATAATGTTTACATATCTTACATTACTCATCTCATATATATATATACTGTATTTTATACCATCTATTGTATCTTGCCTATGCCACTCAGCCATCGCTCATCCATATATTTGTGTGCATATTCTTATTCTATCCCTTTAAATTTGTTTGTATTAGGTAGTTGTTGGGGATTATTAGATTACTTGTTAGATATTACTGAACTGTCGGAACTAGAAGCACAAGCATTTCGCTACACTCGCATTAACATCTGCTAACCATGTGTGTGTGACCAATAAAATTTGATTTTTATTTGTAGTCAATGAACAGCGTTCTTATGTAAGTGTTCCTCTTGTCCAGGTGGGAGAGGGCAGTGTGGAGCGCAATAGAGAGTGTGTCATCTGTGGGACGGTATGCAAATTGGAGTGGGCCCAGGGTGTCTGGGATGATGGTTTTGATGTAACTTGTGACCAACCTTTCAAAGCATTTCATGGCTACAGATGTGAGTGCTACGGGGCGACAGTCATTTAGACAGGTTACCTTAACGTTCTTGGGCACAGGGACTATGGTGGTTTGCTTGAAACATGTAGGTGTTAGACTGGGTCAGGGAGAGGTTGAAAAGGTCAGTGAAGACACTTGCCAGCTGGTCAGCGCATGCTCTGAGTATGTGTTCTGGTAATTCTTCTGACCCTGCAGTCTTGTGAATGTTAACCTGTTTAAAGGTTTAGCTCACATCGGCTACGGAGAACAATGTCACACACTCGTCCGGAACAGCTGATGCTCTCATGCATGGTTCAGTGTTGCTTGCCTCAAAGTGAATATAGAAGGAATTTAGTTTGTCTGGTATGCTCACATCACTGGACAGCTCGCGGCTGAGTTTCTCTTTGTAATCCGTAATAGTTTGCAAGTCCTGCCACATCCAACAAGCGTCAAAGCCTGCGTATGAATCCCGGGAACGTATTCCAGTCTGTACTAGCGAAACAGTCCTGTAGCTTAGCATCCACTTCATCGGAACCCTTCCATATTGATCGTGTCACTGGTACTTCCTGTTCGAATTAGTCAAATGTTAGTCTGGAGTACTGCCTATGTTCTTCCCAATGGGCCCTGGTCAAAAGTAGTGCCCTAGAAAGGGAATAGATTGGCGTTTAGGATGCAGACAGGGACACTGCTGCAGCTTGATACGGGTTGATCTTGGACATTGCATCTCACGGGGTCGACAATCACTCAGGGAGGGGTGAGCGCATCATTTGGCCGGAGCACTGAAGAGACTAAATCAATTTGAAAAGCTGTTGAACACTGCTTTGTGCCACGCAGTCCAACGCTACCTGCCCCCATTACGTAAGCCGGAATATTAGTATTTGTATTTGTCGCAACGCATCTTCTTCCCTCGGCTTTATATAACTGTGATGATTAAAAACAAATACTAAAAATAGTTATTCATCTGATAAATGTTAGTTGTTACAACAGGGTCCCTTAACACCGTCGGGCTCCACAGATAACAGTCTCTCCATTCTCACACTGAAATGTATTCAAATAGAATCTTAAACATAAGGGACAGACACGCAAAGGAGTGAGACGGATAGAGAATAAGGGGGGGGGGGGGGGCAACTTGCAAAAGTAAAAGCGAGCAGCTTCATACTGGTAAAAGATTTGGCAACACATTGTTGGAAGTTGAATTTTAATGAAAGGCAGAAAATGATTAAGATCGAGTTGTAAGTTTGTTTCTCGCTCTCTCTTCCTTCCTTGGAACAATCAGAACAGTCATTCTATGAGCTCAAGTCAGTCTCCTGGGATATGACCTCATGAAGGCCCAGCTAGCCCATCAATGGCCTCAACACACAAATATGTGCATTACATATCACATTGGCAAAATGTGAACCTGCAGGTTGTTCTACTGTGCGTCCTAAATAACACCCTATTCTCTAAATAGTGTGCACTACTTTTGACCAGAGTAGTGAACACTATCTTTTGACCGCATGCACACACACATTTGTTTGTTCTAATCTGGAGCTAGCTTTAAAGCTACCCCTGTGCTACAGGTAGTCAGTGAATCAGCCACCTTCTGCTGTTTCTCCCTCTACCTTGCTCTCTTTCTCCCTGAGTAGTCACTGTTCTGTCTGCATCTCCCCCTGTTCCGAGCCGTTCCCTTCCATCCTTCCCTCACCTCTTACCACCCGTTGCTCACTCACTCAGCCAGCCAGCCAGCCAAATGTGCACAGGCAGAACCCTCCATACTATCTATGGGCAGAAGGACTCAAGGTGAAGGTGTGTAATAATATGAAGTTAACCGTGTCATTCTCCCCTTTTCTTAGATTTTGGCTTCGGGAACTTCTTCCAGCCCGGGGAGCCCCTGGCCACGTGGTGCGGCAGCCCCCCCTACGCTGCTCCGGAGGTGTTCGAGGGACAACAGTACGAGGGGCCCCAGCTGGACATCTGGGTAAGACAATGCTCTTGTTAGTGTCCTAAATGGCATCCCTATTCCCTCAATAGTGCCCTATTGGCCTTGGTCCCAAGTAGTGCACTATATAAGGAATGGGCTGACATTTTGGGGACACACCTGCTCTGCGATGAGTCACAAATACTGCTACTAGTACCTCGGTGTTACACACGGAGTGTCCCAGAACTGACTGTACATTGTCTTTGAAACTGGACCCCCTCTAATCATGGGCATTAGAAGCAATAGTGAGGCCCACCAATGTGCTTCAGATCAGATTAAACAAAGAGAAAACTGGGGCAACGGTTTGCGTCCCAAATGGTACCCTACTCCCCACATAGTGCACTACTTTTGACCAGAGCCCTATCAAAAGCAGTGCACTGTATAGGGATTAAGTTGCCATTTGGGATGCAGGCATGGTGCTCAACTGAGAGGTGTGTTTTTTTGGTGTTTTTTTTAAAAGATACTGGACATGATTGCATTGGGGGTTCTGATTGTGAATCATCAACCCTAGTCTGCTGATCAATTGTTTGCTTTCCCCCTAAGCCTTGCAGTGATAAGTGTATGATAATTACGTCTTGCCATAAACCAAATAGCCCTACCTACTCTCTTTTTCAAAGGTGCCCTGAAAACATCATGTCCGAGCATAAGATTTCCCAACCTCTTTTTTTTTTTTTTATAGCCCTCCCTGTTTTTTTACGGCATATTGAACTCGCCCTCGCATACATCTAGGTGCCTTTTGTACATGATTGATCTAGTTATGTGAGTGTAAAGATTTTTCCCACTGCAGCCCCTGACCTAGTGTGTGTGTCTCTGTCTGCGTGCGTGGTTGGGTGTCTCAATGTAGAGTATGGGGGTGGTGCTGTACGTGCTGGTGTGTGGTGCCCTGCCCTTCGATGGCCCCACCCTACCCGTGCTCCGACAGCGTGTCTTGGAGGGTCGCTTCCGCATCCCCTACTTCATGACAGAAGGTGAGACTCAATAACATAGTGCTTACACCCCAAAAAAGCCTGAAGTAACACCATTGCTCCTATGGAAAAACACCATCCGAAGCCAAACAGCAGTCTGTGTTGTTGGAAAGGTTTTTGTTCACTGGTGAATACCAGTAGAGGACATTAAAGGGGCAATACGGGATATGAAAAACAACAAAATGGTCACTCCACCGCTTGTTTTGGTAAACTGCTGAGGGATGGGGCTGTAGAAATGTTTATCTCCTCGAATCAATGGCGACATAGTTAATTTAATAGTCCCCAAAATGTATATACCAATCCCGGATTACCCCTTTAACTGGCTGCTTGGAGCTCTTCAGAATCCTCTCTGTTGTGTCTCACCAGTGCACAGGGGTCTAGCATGCAAGGAAAACATTGACCGCTTTTGACATGAGGCTCAACTGCATTGCATAAATACCTGTTCAAAATGGAACCCATCTACTACTAGGGCAGGGAATTGCCAGGGACATCACGATACGATATATATAGATATGTATATATATGTGTGTGTGTGTGTGTGTATATTTATATGTGTATATATATATATATATATATATATTTGTATTATTATATAAATTTTTTTAGGGGGTAGATCAGCTTTATTATTGCAGATAGGTTGTAGCTTCCATCAATGTAATTGTCTGCATCATTTCCAATCCCCCATATATTATTTTTGTAAATATATACAGTTGAAGTCGGAAGTTTACATACACTTAGGTTGGAGTCATTAAAACTTGTTTTTCAACCACTCCACAAATGTCTTGTTAACAAACTATAGTTTTGGCAAGTCGGTTAGGACATCTACTTTGTGCATGACACAAATCATTTCCCCAACAATTCTTTACAGACAGATTATTTCACTTATAATTCACTATATCACAATTCCGGTGGGTCAGAAGTTTACGTACACTAAGTTGACTGTGCCTTTAAACAGCTTGGGAAATTCCAGAAAATTATGTCATGGCTTTAGAAGCTTCTGATACGTTAATTGACATCATTTGAGTCAATTGGAGGTGTACTTGTGGATGTGTACTTGTGGATCTATTTCAAGGACTACCTTCAAACCAAGTGCCTCTTTGCTTGACATCATGGGAAAATCAAAAAAATCAGCCAAGACCTCAGAAAAAAGTCTGGTTCATCCTTGGGAGCAATTTCCAAATGCCTGAAGGTACAACGTTCATCTGTACAAACAATAGTACGCAAGTAATAACACAGTGGGACCACGCTGCCGTCATACCGCTCAGGAAGGAGACGCGTTCTGTCTCCTAGAGATGAACATTCTTTGGTGCAAAAAGTGCAAATCAATCCTAGAACAACAGCAAAGGACCTTGTGAAGATGCTGGAGGAAACAGGTACAAAAGTATCTATATCCACAGTAAAACGAGTCCTATATCGACATAACCTGAAAGGCCGCTCAGCAAGGAAGAAGCCACTGCTCCAAAACCGCCATAAAAAAGCCAGACTACGGTTTGCAACTGTACATGGGGACAAAGATCGTACCTTTTGGAGAAATGTCCTCTGGTCTGATGAAACAAAAATAGAACAGTTTGGCCATAATGACCATCGTTATGTTTGGAGGAAAAAGGGGGAGGCTTGTAATCCGAAGAACACCATCCCAACCGTGAAGCACGTTTGACAAAAGTTAAACAATTTAAAGGCAATGCTACCGAATACTAATTGTGTAAACTTCTGACCCACTGGGAATGTGATGAAATACACCTTAGCTAAATATATTTAAACTCAGTTTATCACATTCCTAACATTTAATTCTAGTAGAAATTCCCTGTCTTAGATCAGTTAGGATCAACACTTTTGCCACAACTTTTGGAAGTATGCTTGGGATCATTGTCCATTTGGAAGACCCATTTGCGACCAAGCTTTAACTTCCTGACTGATGTCTTGAGATGCTGCTTCAATATATCCACATAATTTTCCTTTCTCATGATACCATCTAGTTTGAAGTGCACCAGACAGTCAATAATACAGTAGAAAAAGTGTATATACAGTGTGTGCAAATGAGGTAAGATAAGGGAGGTAAGGCAATAAATAGGCCATGGTGGCGAAGTAATTACAATATAGCAATTAAACACTGGAGTGATAGATGTGCAGAAGATGAATGTGCAAGTAGAGATACTGGGGTGCAAAGGGGCAAGATAAATAAATACAGTATGGGGATGAGGTAGCTGGATGGGCTATTTACAGATGTGCAGTGATCTGTGAGCTGCTCTGACAGCTGGTGCTTAAAGTTAGTGAGGGAGATATGAGTCTCCAGCTTCAGTGATTTTTGCAGTTAGTTCCAGTGATTGGCAGCAGAGAACTGGAAGGAAAGGTGGCCAAAGGAGAAATTTGCTTTGGGGGTGACCAGTGAAATATACCTGCTGGAGCGCGTGCTACGGGTGGGTGCTGCTATGGTGACCAGTAAGCTGAGATAAGGCGGGGCTTTACCTAGCAAAGACTTGTAGATGACCTGGAGCCAGTGGGTTTGAGGACGAGTATGAAGCGAGGGCCAGCCAACGAGAGCGTACAGGTCGCAGTGGTGGGTAATATATGGGGCTTTGGTGACAAAACGGATGGCACTGTGATAGACTGCATCCAGTTTGTTGAGTAGAGTGTTGGAGGCTATTTTGTAAATGACATCGCCGAAATTGAGGATCAGTAGGATGGTCAGTTTTACGAGGGTATGTTTGGCAGCATGAGTGAAGGATGCTTTGTTGTGAAATAGGAAGCTGATTCTAGATTTAATTTTGGATTGGAGATGCTTAATGTGAGTCTGGAAGGAGAGTTTACAGTCTAACCAGACACCTAGGTATTTGTAGTTGTCCACATATTCTAAGTCAGAACCGTCCAGAGTAGTGATGTTGGACGGGCGGGCAGGTGCGGGCAGCGATCGGTTGAAGAGCATGCATTTAGTTTTACTTGCATTTAAGAGCAGTTGGAGGCCACGGAAGGAGAGTTGTCTGGCATTGATGCTCGTCTGGAGGTTAGTTAACAGTGTCCAAAGAAGGGCCAGAAGTATACAAAATGGTGTCTGCGTAGAGGTGAATCACCAGCAGCAAAGAACCCCCACAACATGATCCTGCCCCCCGAGCTTCACGGTTGGGATGGTTTTCTTCGGCTTGCAATCATCCCCCTTTTACCTCCCAACATAATGATGGTCATTATGGCCAAACAGTTCTATTTTTGTTTCATCAGACCAGAGGACATTTCTCCAAAAAGTACCATCTTTGTCCCCATGTGCAGTTGCAAACTATAGTCTGGAGTTTTTATGGCGGTTTTGGAGCAGTGGCTTCTTCCTTGCTGAGCGGCCTTTCAGGTTATGTTGATATTGTACTTGTTTTACTGTGGATATAGATACTTTTGTACCTGCTTCCTCCAGCATCTTCACAAGGTCCTTTGCTGTTGTTCCGGGATTGATTTGCACTTTTTGCACCAAAGAATGTTCATCTCTAGGAGACAGAATGGTAATGATGGCTGTGTGGTCCAATGGTGTTTATACTTGCGCACTATTGTTTGTAGGTAAACTGGGATATGACGAGTTAATCAGGGTGATATTTTTTCTCCCACAAATAGACAGGTATTTTCCTTTCCATGGTAGCAAGATCTTATCTATTTTTGCTAACTTTCTATAAAAATGTATTGGAGTGAGATCATTTCTTTCTTTCGGGATATGTATACCGAGTATGGCCACATCCCCGTCAGACCATTTTATTGGTAAACTACACGGTAATGTAAAAGTTGCATTTTCTTTGTGTACGTAATAAAGTACACCAATCATAATTTGCTTTTAATCCAGAGAGGTTAGAAAAAGTATATAGATGCTGTGGAGGGATCCAAATTGTGGATTTAAAAGAACATGAATCATTAGCATACAATGACACCTTTGTTTTTAAGCCCTGGCGTTCTAACCCCTTAATATTATTGTTGTGGGGGTCAACAGGCTTTGTTCAGGGAACTATTTAGTCCTTGTTGAGAATGTAGGAGTGTTACTTAAGCCCCCTCGCCTGCCTGCATGCAGCCCGCTCCGGTCCTGTTCTCTCCTTTTGCTTCAGACGAGAAGAACAGAGTGCCGTTTCCTCCTCCATTTCCTCCCTACATGTTCTCACTCTCTGCTACACACACATACTGTACGGTACAGAGGCTCTCTATAACAAATCAGGCAGCGCTGTACTGTTAGTACACTGCTTTGTTTTACCTCCAGTACTGTACATTCTTTGAAGTCAGTATTGAAGTTGCCCTGGGCTATTGGGTGTAACAGAAATCCGAGATAAAGAAAGCAGGGGGGGGGACAAAAGAAAGGAAGTGTTAACCGTCCCGGCCCTGAATATTTCCATGGTAGTGTCATAATGTACAAAAGAGAAAAGAAGAGTGTCAATGTGGATTACATAGTTTCTCTCTCTCTCACTCTTTCTCTCGCTCATCCCTCACTCTTGCTGGCTTTCTCTCCCAGAGAAGTGTTCATTTGGCAGCAGAGCAGTCATCATAAATAAGACCATAGATCGAAGGATGAGGATGAGTAGGTAGCTCAGGCTGAAGAGTTGAGAAGAGGCGAGACGCAGACTGGGTTCGCGCACAGAAACACACAGATGCAAACACACGCACAGCCTCAGCCCAGTGGGCGGTAATCCTATTAAGACCCTGCGGTTAGTGACGTCAAGCTCATTTAGCCGCTAACTGAAGGTTAAGAGTCCTCTCCATCCTCCTCTGAGAGACGAGGGAGAAAGAGAAGGAGAGATGGAGAGGGATGGCGTTAAGAAGGCAGAGAGAGTAAGAATGAGAGGGGGATAGAAAGAGGACAACAGGGGGGGCTAGAGAAAGCGGGGACGAGCCCACTGTGCATTCCTGCCTGAGATCATTTGTTTTTCTTAGCGTGAGTAGTGGAGGTGCTCCTTCACTCCTTCCCTGTGGCCTGCCCTGCTTCAATAGAACCGCTTTGTTTCCCCAATGTAACGTTTCAGCGGGAGCTCTCGCTTCACTCAAATGGGGGTTTTCTTCCCTCTCTATTCTCGGTACATGGTACACACAGTACACTCAGTATCGCTGTCCCGGGCTGCGTGTTGTTGTGTATGGTCTGATGTGTCAGGGGCAAATGTGTAAAGTCAGACGTGACAAGAGAACACTCTCCTCTCTGTCATCAGACAATGTCTCTGTAATGGTTCTTTGTACCAGGGATTGTACATACATTTTCTTCCCCTTTCTCTCTCTGTCTCCGTCTTTATTTGTCTTTCTCTCCCCTTCCCCCTCTCTTGTCCTCCCTCTCCCAGACTGCGAGCACCTGATCCGGAGGATGCTGGTGCTGGACCCGTCCAAGCGTCTGTCGGTAGCCCAGATCAAGGAGCACAAGTGGATGGCACTGGACGTGCCGGTGCAGAGGCCCATGCTGTACCAGCAGGAGAGCGACCTGGGCGTGGGCGAGTACAGCGAGCAGGTTCTGCGGCTCATGCACAGCCTGGGCATCGACCAACACAAGACAATCGAGGTGAAAGTTGACCGAGAGAGATGGCGCCTTGTTTCTTATATAGGGCCCTGGTCAAAAGCAGTGCACTGTAAAGGGAATAGGGGTGCCATTTAGAACGCAGAAAATATCTACGCTAGCAGAGCCGGCTTTAGCCTTTTGGTGGCCCTAAGCAAGATTTGGTTGGGCGGCACCCACCTCGTGGCAAAACAACACTGTTTTGAGACCCAGACTGAGTTCCTTTTTTAGTCGCTTATGTCTGGAACCGGCCCTACACTAGCATACTAAAGAGAATGACGCAATGTGTTATTTTATTTATTTTTTATTTTATTTCACCTTTATTTAACCAGGTAAACTAGTTGAGAACAAGTTCTCGTTTACAAGTGCGACCTGGCCAAGATAAAGCAAAGCAGTGCGACACAAACAACAACACAGTTACACATGGAATAAACCATCAATAACACAATAGAGAAAAGGAAAGTCTATATACAGTGTGTGCAAGTGGCGTGAGGAGGTAAGGCAATAAATAGGCCATAGTAGCGAAGTAATTACAATTTAGCAAATTAACACTGGAGTGATAGATGAGCAGATGATGATGTGCAAGTAGAAATACTGGTGTTGTGCAAGGATTCAGAGTAGTGTGCCAGAGTGGATATTGGCTGTATCTCTAATGACACCCTATTATGAGTATTGATGTTAGCTCAGCTGGTAGAACATGGCTCTTGCAATGCCGGGATAGTGGGATTCGAACTAGCGACCTTTCGCTTACTGGCCCAACGGCTAGGCTACCTGCTGCCCTACGTGTAGTGGCTGTTTCAAGAAAACCAAACCATATATTACGTTCAGGGTGCGGAACAATCTAACATCAAGTTATAAAATACTGAACTATCCCTTTAAAGATGCACTATGCAGAAATGTCTCAGCCATTTCCTCATTGCTAAAATTCTAATTGTTCGCCTTATTTCAGTTTGTGACAAAACAAGCAAATGTCGTGTAGAGACTCACTGTACCATCTAAACCAGTGGTTCCCAACCTTTTTTGGTTACTGTACCACCAACTGAATTTTGCTCTGTCCAGTGTACCCCTGAAGTACCCCCCCTCGTGCATTTTACCAGCAGGCCTATGATCTCCTGAGTCTTCTCAAGTACCCCCTGTGGATAGGCCAAGTACCCCTGGTTGGGAACCACTGATCTAAAACGCTGTGAAATATATTTTTTACCGAAAAAAGTAAAAGACATAAAATTAAACTTAAGTACGGGAGGCATAGAAGTGGTGCACATAGAACAAATCTACTGCTTCTTAGACTTGCTTTCAATGAGAGTGACAGATCTATAACTCAGATTTCTATGTGAATTTGGTCGGTCAGGTCTCCCAAAAAGTTACATATTGCAGCTTTAACATGGTTTGTCCCTGCCTGTGTCCAGTCGCTCCAGAACAAGAGTTACAACCACTTTGCTGCTATCTACTACCTGCTGGTGGAGCGTCTCAAGTCCCACCGCTGCAGTTTCCCTGTGGAGCAGCGGCTTGACGTACACCAGCGCCGGCCCAGCACCATCGCCGAGCAGACTGTCGTCAAGGTAACCCCCGCTATCTTCGTCGCCGTTTTTCAGCGCCACAAAGCAGATCTGTCTGTGTGGTGCATTAGTATAGTTGTCTGCGGTCCTAATGATCAAGGACATTTCCATTCACACACCTGGCTTTTCAAAGAACATGTATTCATTCATTAATTAATGAAGCGTCTTTTCTCTTCCTTTCGCTGCCATCTTTTTTCCCCCTCTATCCATTCAACTTCCTTTTTTTATCTTTCTGTTACCTTTCACCCTCTTCCTCTTTCTTTGATTCGCTCTCTATCCATTCCTTTCACCCTCTTCCTCTCTTTCTTTGATTCGCTCTATCCATTCCTTTCACCCTCTTTCTTTGATTCGCTCTCTATCCATTCCTTTCACCCTCTTTCTTTGATTCGCTCTCTATCCATTCCTTTCACCCTCTTTCTTTGATTCGCTCTCTATCCATTCCTTTCACCCTCTTTCTTTGATTCGCTCTCTATCCATTCCTTTCACCCTCATCTCTTTCTCCGGATCTTCCTCCCCCATTCTCTCTCGCTCTCTCTGTACCCCTCCATCTATCTCCCCTACAGCCGAGTGAGCCGAGCGGTGGCTCCCCCCAGGTGGGTCTCTTGCCCCAGGGGGTGCGGGGTCTCCTACGCTCCCCGGCCCTGCCCCAATCCTCGGCCGATGCCTTCAACTTCCCGCAGTCGCCTCTTCTGCCTGAGCACAGCTTCATGGTCGAGGACGTGGCCACTCCTAAAGTAAGTCACGACGCCAAACAACATGTAATCTAAGGTTACGAGCTATTCTGAACCGAAGCACCCCGGCCTGTGGACATCCACTATGTGGAGTGTTATCCAGTTTTCCAGCTGGATAACACTGTTGAGTTAGTGGAATTAAGCAAAACAAATTACAAAAATTGATGTTCATATTGGACAAACTCAGGGAGAACCTCCCCTGTTTGAAAACGTTTCAAAAGGTTTTCTCCAACTGAACACGACCCCGTGGAGCACTTATTGCAACTGGACAGTGGTGACGATACAGAGGACCGATCCTCCCCCCAGGCCACCCCAACCCCGACTGGCCACTGCAGTTGAGTTATCCAAGAGGGGAGTCTTGTCTGTATTTAATTGAGTTTAGCCCACTCATGCTGCCTTCTCCTTTCTCCCTCCTTTCCTCCCCAGGGGGCTCTTTGTTCAAGGCTGTCCCCAACTCCCCACAGCCAGGCAGCGAGAGAACAGAGCGTTGCCAGTTTGGCACTCAATAGAACAACAACACAAAATCAGCTGAGGACTGACACAGTCCAGCCCCAGTCCCCTCTTACCCCCTTTTATACATCGTGTGGGAACTTCTTAGTTAGTTCCACCTGAGTCTGCATCCTAAATGGCACCCGAGTCCCTATTTAGTTGTGCACTACTTTTGGCCTGGGCCCTGGTCAGAAGTGGCGCACTATAAAGGGAATATGGTACCATATGGGATGCTGCCTGAGTGATGGATGGCGGTAACTGCGTCACAGTTATGTTATGAAAGAGCTCTGACTCACATTTCGCTGAGGTCGGGGCTCCACAGTAGAGTACATAAGCTGGGACCGTGACGGTGTGTCTGTGTGTTAACCTCGCTCAAATCCCCTGTCCTATTCTGACCCCTCTTGACCTGGACCTGCTGCTAATGCTACTTGGCTGGCCCCCGTTCTCTCTGTTGCATCCCAAATGGCACTCTATTCCCTATATAGTGCACTACATTTGATCAGGTCCCTATGGGCCATGGTCAAAAGTAGTGCACTATATAGGGAACAGGGTGCTATTTGGGAAACACACTGTCTGTGCACCCTGCCCTAGCCACAGCCTGGTTATCAGAGGGGGAATGGAGGGATGTGTCTTGCCCTGTGAGCAGGTCCCCAGAGCCCTTAAGGCTTAGGCACTGGGCTGGCTGGGTCTAACAGTAACCGCACGGCCAGCTGCCCCTCGCTAGTTTACGTAAGCAGCTACACTCAGCCCCATCCGTCCCCTCTCTGTCTGTCTCTGTCTGTCTGTCACTGGCTGGGGCCACACATCTGATATGACAGCTGCCAGTTCTCTACAGCTCGGGCACAATCAGAGACCTCTCTCCCTCTCTCACACACACACACACTAGGAGCACACGCACACTTAGTGTTGGACCATGTGACATCTGCTGTACTCTTGTCCCTGCACGTCTGGATCCAGACTCTCCCTTACTCCCCTCCTCCTCCTCTGCTAAGTGTCTGTCTTTATCTGTGCCAGACTGTGACCTTTTCTTCCAGCCTGGCCAGGCTTTAAGCGTTCGACTTCGCTCCTGACGTCAGCACTCTACGTTGAGCAATCTACCATTCCCCTGCTTTCTGCTGTGTGTTGAACAGCTGCCTTATACGCACAGACCCTATACTCGTTTTATTTTGACCATTATTTATTATTATTTATCACTTTTATTTATCACTTTTACAACCAATTTTTGTCTTAACTGACGAACTATACTTAAAAAAAGATATATTAACCCTCATAAAAAAATTGTGTAACCAGCAGACTTGCGAGAGATTAAATCAAAATAACGCTCAAGTGTTATCTTGGTGAGGGAACACGGCGTGGCCCCTCAAAAACAAGGAACTAGCATGATCTCAGCAGCAGGAGGGAGCACCAGCAGAACACATGACCAGGATGCTGCCTGTTGAGGCTGTTCCCTCTGCCCTCCCTCACTCTTGATGAGCCCCTGCTGGCTCTAGGCACTGTAGGGACTAGGAATGAATCCCAAATGGCACCCTGTTAACTATTTTAGTGCACTACTTTTGGTCAAACTAGTGCACTAAAAAGGGTATAGTGTGCCCCTTTTTTTCTCGCCTTTATTTAACTAGGCAAGTCAGTTAAGAACAAATTGTTATTTTCAATGACGGCCTAGGAGCAGTGTGTTAACTGCCTTGTTCAGGGGCAGAATGACAGATTTTTACTTTGTCAACTCGGGGGTTCGATCTTGCAACCTTTCGGTTACTAGTCCAACGCTCTAACCACTAGGCTACCCTGCCGCCCCTTTTGGATGCACATTAGGCACTAGTGCAGTAATAGGCTGGTGTGGCCTGGGTTCGTGCAGCCAGCCCCTCTCCCTCCCCAGTGTGTTGAGTAACAGGCAGCATTCCTGGCCTAGCACGCTTCAGGGGACTGGGTTCAGGAATTGTACAAAGCGGCCCTGACTGGAGGAGCCCAGGGTTCTGGTTACCCCGGCAACTCATCCAGATGATCCGTGTCAGCGAGGGGTGTGTCAGAGAGGCAGACAGAGTGTGTGCATGCGAGTGCGTGAGAGATTTGTGTGCGAGAGAGAGACTGTGAGCGAGAGGTGTGTGTGATGAGCGAGCCTGATTGTGTCTGTGGAAGAGTCTCTCGCTGCACTTTCGGCCAAAGCACACTTCCTGTGCATGCATACCAGACTTCCTCCCCTCTCCCTCTTAATGTCTGACCAACGGGGGGGGGGGGGGGAAATGGCAGACACATTTTGTTTACTCATCCAGTCCCCAAGCCTTGCAGTATTGTAGGTGCAGAGCTGTCCACTCCAATAACACAAGTGGAGAGGACCCTCTGGATTTGTACATTAGGGGAAAGCTACCTGGTCATGAATTAACCGATAGAGGAGCCATTTCCCGCTTAGGGTGTGTGTGTGTGAGACAGAGAAGGAGGTCCCATTCACGTCCATAGAGTCTCATGCTGCCCCGTAGGAATGAAGATAAATGGGTGAGTAATGGAGGTGTTTAGGTGAGACCCTCTCTCATGATGAGTAACCTTGCCTGGGTGCTGGAAACTCGTGTTAGCTCTCCAGAGAGAATGCGCTGAGAATCTGTGTTGGTAACCCAGTTTGAACTCTATAGCGAGTTCCCAAGGGCTATAGATGAAAGTTAGCTCTTTTGCGAACACCTGGCACTTGAGCATTGATGTGGAAAGGGAATTAATGATTTATGTCCACTGTCCCTGTGAAATACATTTCATAAATGGATTGCTCCAGCAAACAACTCACCGTGCCTCTCCCTGTCTTTGCCTTTAGGTGAATGGCTGCATGCTGGACCCCCTGCCCCCCACAGTCCTGCGCAAGTCCAGCGCGTCCTCACCCAGTAACATGATGGAGACGTCCATCGACGAGGGCATAGAGACGGAGGAGCCCGACGCCGAGGACGACCCCGCCCACCTCTTCTCCGCCTTCCAGATGGCTCGCTTCGGCCAGCGCCGACACACCCTGTCCGAGGTCACTAACCAGCTGGGCCCCGTCATCAACCAAGGTCAGAACTGAACCAAGGTTCTGGGACATTAAATAATCATATAGGTCATTGGCTAGATCGTGGACGTAGGGCTGTGTTCATACGATGGGTTGTTGATCTGCTAAGCCAGGAAGTATTGCGTTTGTGAATGGGGAAAATGTGCGCTTCCAGTGCAAATTGTTATTTTAAAGGCACCACATTTATTCATAGGTGGATGGATGGATGAATGAATGAGTGAATGAACTGGTTTTATTTATTGTATCTAGCTGAGGCCAGAGGGGTACACTACAAAGCAGGATCAATGAGTTAGCCAGCTAACTTTTATTTTATTTTAAACTGAAATAACTGTTGATTTTCTGGTTAATTTAAGAAAGCTATACTTAGTGTTTTTTGGTTTTTGAGGCAATTAGACCATGCCCATTTCATGCTTATCTTCTTAAAAAATAAATTGTTATTTCAGAATATTGTGGGAAGTTAACTGGCTAAGTCATTGGTCTTGCTTTGTAGCATACCCCTCAGGAATCTTTCCAATTACCTTACCCGGGAAACAGGCTGTGACGATTATGGAATTTGGGGTAATGTTTAATTGTCATGCAAATGGTCACTGTTATATTCATAATTGTTTTTTTTTAGCTTGTAATGCATCTTAATACATATTTGAAAATGTAGCTATCACATACCTAATGAATACAAGACAGCTTCAGTGACACCCTCTAACTATTGGTTTTGACAGCTTTGAGCTTTTGGAAATCAAGGGTCTCCACCCAACCATGCCGTTCTGCTCGTAAAATGATTGCTAACTTTACCCACTTCATGTTAAAAAAAAAAACTTTAAAAAAACATGTAAATCCTATTGGGTAAACTATATCTACTTGAATGTAAAAGTTGAATCCCCTCTTAAACGATTATGACAACAACAAAGTTTTTTTTGTTCATGGTTATTGTCCATAGTGTCGGTTACACGTTTATATGATAATTGTGCAAGACCTACCTGGAAAAACCTGTGACCCTAATTAGAGCAATATCCAATACACCAGTAGTACTGTCAATGAACCCTTGCTTTCCTGTATTGCTGTGAACCAACAGGTAAACTGTTCACCATGGGGCACAACCCATCCCTGGGCAGCGTGGACTCTGACATGGGCTACGACATGGGCTCCTTGCACAGTGACCTGGGTCTGCTGGAGGACGCCCCCTCTCTCAGCGAGGTGGTCCTGGCCAACACCCACAGCTCGGGGCCCCACATGACCCAGGGCCCCTTCATGAGCCAGCGGCCCCCCAACCCCACCATGCAGGGCCTGAGCTCCCAAAGGAGGGAGGCCCACAACCGCTCGCCCATCAGCTTCAGGGAGGGCCGCCGCGCTTCCGACACCTCCCTCACACAAGGTGAGATCCACTGGTTGTCTCTCGATCTTTACTCATCTCCTTCTCCGTCTTCCTGTTTCTTTCACTCCGTCTTTCCCTCTACATTTCTCCATCTTTCTCTCTGTCGTCAGCCTCCGTCTCATAAGACACCCGGTGTGACTTTGCTCCAAAGTAGAGCACTATATACACCTGGGAATAGGGTGTCGTTTGCTAAATGAAAAATACAATTGACTTCAGGTCTCCACCTGCGCATTTTCTCCTCCCTCAACCCCTGAACATTAGGACCCCGAGAGACGCCATCATCAAGGTCTCGGTCTCTAATCATTGCGCAGACGACACGACACCCCTGTGAACCGCAGCTCATTCACACCCCTGCACGCACACATTTTCAAGCTGAAATTGGCTCTCATTCTCTTTATTTTCTTCTCTTTCACCCACCCACTCTGTCTTTCTCTCTCTGATGATTCATTTTGTGAATCAGACTGTGCTTTGAAGGTTTGGCCCACATAGCTCTGTTTTAATGTTTAATCCCGTAGCAGCAGCAAAAGCACCCGGTAAAGGAACTTAATTAATAGCGCTTAAAATGTATATACAGGAGGTGTGTGTGTGTGTGTGTCCAGCTGCCTCTTCAGTCTGCGCACACACACAGCAGGAGCTACGAGTCACCAGAGCCCCACTTCTTTCTAGTGGCTGTTTGAAGCGGCTGGGTTCTGCGTGCCGCTGCAAGGAGGAGATGTGGAGAAGCTTCTCAAATCTTTATATAGCCTTATTATTAGGATGAGTCAGGTCCCACGGTTCACGCCATCATGAACAGTCACCCAGCCTTCTAGGAGCCGGAGATGGATTTTTATTACAATCACCATCACACACACACTGTTACCACCCACACACACACACACACACTCATGACGTACATACTCTCTCCCTGCAGGCGGTGAAGGTAGGCTAGAAGTGATGGCTATGTCATTTCAGTCGGAGATGCAAGGGAACCGGGTTATAACAAATAGTTTGGATGCTATACTCCCCTGACTCCCAACTCTATGTTGTTAGGTCTGGTTGCGTTCCGGCAGCATCTCCAGAACCTGGCGCGGACCAAAGGCATCCTGGAGCTGAACAAACAGATGTATGAGCAGATGGGCTCTGGGGAGGACCCATCCTCCATGAGGACCCTGGGGCCCCATGCAAACCTGCCGAACCTGCTGGACCCCAAGCTGCAGGTCAGTACTGGCTCCACAGTGACCGAGAGTGAGACCCCACCCAGCAGCACCCCTCCTGACCTCACCAGTGATTAGTTAGCCAGCCAGCCGGTGAATCACAGACGAGGCTGGTTATATAATGATCCGTCCGGACGAAGAGGCAGCCAATTGTCTCCTTGTTGACTGTCAGTCAGCCCCTGGAGTTGCACAGAGTGAATACAGCCATTGTTGAGGTAATACTGCTGCCCATAGCGATGACTGGTGCCCACTGGGCCTTCACTCGCTCAGGGACAGAAAAATAGGGAGAGAGAGAAAGAGTGTGTGAAAGAGGGGAGAGTGAGGTTAGAGGGAAAGTGTCGTGCCTGTGAGAGAGAGAGGCAATCGAGTTATCTTAGAAGTAACTGTGTGACTGACTGAACTGAATCGCCAAATCTGGGAAGTAGAATGTACCGGCTGCCTCTTGTAAACGGGCAACAACAAGGAGTCAATTCAATGGCCGCAAAGACAGAGAGACAGAGAGAGCACAATCCATCTGTGAATCAGTGCATCCATCTCCCTTTCCCTAGAACAGTGCGTCCTGTGGTTGCTGCGGGTCAACATAAGGCCTGTGTGGTTGGTTGGTTGGTTGTGGTGGTACATACACAGAGGGTTAGGTTAGTCTGCGACTCAAATGGCACCCTAGCACTTATTTAGTGCTCTGCTTTTGACCAGGGCTCTGGGTGAAAATAGTGCACTAATTAGGGATTGGGAATAGGTGCTATTTGGGACAAAGCCCTGGTGGTCGAAAGGGCTTATTGGCAGCATGCCTGTCTGTCCACAAGGTCCCTATAGTTGCTTACCACACAATCACTATACACAGTCAGCAACAACAATAAAACAGCAACAGCAACACACTGGCCCTGTATACAAGAGTGGCAATGACTTCAATACTCAGTGGAGCTGTGTGAGTGTGTTTTCGCGTCCGCGCCAGGGTTTCCGAACAACGTGACCGGGAAGATTTGGATTTACCGGCCATTTGAGAAAATGTACCGGACCCATATGCATTGGGTGTGTAACCCGTTCGGGCGTTCACCAACGGTGCTCAGAATGACAGAAATCACGTTTATCTTATGATAATTCATATTTTTTTTAAATTTTTTATCCCCTTTTCTCCCCAATTTTCGTGGTATCCAATCGCTAGTAATTACTATCTTGTCTCATCGCTACAACTCCCGTACGGGCTCGGGAGAGACGAAGGTCGAAAGTCATGCGTCCTCCGAAGCACAACCCAACCAAGCCGCACTGCTTCTTAACACAGCGCGCCTCCAACCCGGAAGCCAGCCGCACCAATGTGTCGGAGGAAACACCGTGCACCCGCCCCCCTCGGTTAGCACGCACTGCGCCCGGCCCGCCACAGGAGTCGCTGGAGCGCGATGAGACAAGGATATCCCTACCGGCCAAACCCTCCCTAGCCCGGACGACGCTAAGCCAATTGTGCGTCGCCCCACGGACCTCCCGGTCGCGGCCGGCTGCGACAGAGCCTGGGCGCGAACCCAGACTCTGGTGGCGCAGCATAGCACTGCGATGCAGTGCTCTAGACCACTGCGCCACCCGGGAGGCCCATGATAATTCATCTTGACAGAACATGCAACTCCTGTGGTGAAACACCATTCTAAACAGTGCATATGTGACGGTGATGAAAATCTCAGTTAGAAACTTCTAAAGATGCAGCAACTAGGATGTATGGCTAATATGACAAGGAGGCCTCTGGAGAACGAAATAAAATGAAGATGAAAACAACTAGAGCAGTGAGAAATGCTGGTTTCAATGGTCAGATTTTGCCTAGGCTACTTTGAAGCAAAGTAAGACATGCCTCATAATATGACGTAAAACATTCAGGTTTCAAACAATGAAGTATATGTTTTCAAAATGCATACTTCCTCCAGCTCACATTGCAAAGTGGTGGGTGATGTGCTGATAGCCTGCCTATGCACTTGAATGGCGAATTGGAAGGCGCGCTTCAATTACCAGTTGAGAAATAAAAATAGTAGCTCTTTTTAATCATGGCGATCAAAACTGTTTTTAACATGCGATTGCATATAGAATTATTGTGCAATGACTGGGCTTATAAAAGCATGTTTCACTCCAGCAGCAACGTGCTTGAGGAACCGCAGCAGCAGGTCTAGTGCTGTCTGACAAGTGATATTCTGCTCAAAATAGTATGCTGTGCTCGTGTGATAAATTACGACGAACGAAAATGCACACACCCAATTTAATTCCCCTAAATTTAGCAAATTACCCTAAAGACCGATAAGCATGACGGTCAAATGTATTTCCATTGACTGAATAAAAAGCATTATTTTACAACGGGATTGTTTTTTTTCTCCAGGTAAATTTGGTCGCCAACAATTTGATCTGCTTTTTGTCTGTAACCCAGTGAGATTGTGAGTGTAACCTTCTCTGAACTCTTCTGTGTGTATTATGCATTTCAGGGAGAGGCATCCAAGCACGAGGATAACTTGGCTTTAAACCAGGGTGGCGCCCAACCTCTACTGTCCCGAAGACAGAGTCTCGAGACACAATATCTCACACACAGACTACAGGTACTAACTAATGCACCACTCAATCTGTCTTATACTGTATGTATCTAAATATTTATTAAAGGAGTAATCAATTACAATAAAACAATGACTAACAAAATGTTGTTTGTTTGTCTGCATTACTGTACGATTTTCTCAATTTCAATGTCATTTTATACCTATCAGTGATTATGGATGGCACATTTTGAGACTGGTGAGATCTAGTTATTGAATCCCTCATATTTCCCTCTCGCTCCCTTACAGAAAGCTAGTGTCATGGCTAATGTGAGTCCTGCTAGCTGCCAGCTCTTCTGTAAGGAGAATCCTCGGAGTCTAGAGCAACAGCTGCAGGAGCATAGGTACATTATTATTATCTATTCACACTTATCATACAGATCATCTTGTTTTCCTGGTTGACTCTATAACCTATATCGCTTTATCTTCAGGTTGCACCAGAAGAGGATGTACCTCCAGAAGCAGACTCACCTCCAAACCTACTTCAACCAGATGCAGATAGTGGAGGGTTCCTATCCAGGGGACCCAGGGGCCCCTCCACAGCAGCAGGGGGCCATGGCTGGGTCCCGCCAGCAGCAGGGCAGCTCCCAGGCCTCCCCTCCCTACACCCAGGCCCTCAGTCCCCTCATGGAGCCCAGCGCCAACCTGGTCTACGACACCTACCTGGCCCACCACTACCCTCACTCCCACCTCAGCCCAGTACTCATGCCCCCCGGCCTAGCCGGCCAGCTGCAGAATCACCCCCCCGAGGCCCTGGGCTACAGCTACCAGCTGTGTGACCAGCAGGGACAGTTTCACTCCCCCCAAGAGGCACTTTATCCAGAACAATACGAGTTCCCCCTGGACCCCGGGCAGCCCCACCCGCATGGCCCAGGAGAGGTCCCTGTGGCCGGGTACGAGGGGCTGGCACTCCCCGCCGAACTCCAGGACTCCTTTCTGGACAGCGAGATGATGGAGACTGTAGACTCACAGCACGGCTTTGTACTGGTGAACTGAAGCCGGTGGAACTGTGGGGAGAAAGCAGTATTACCGACAGTTGAAAACCTACACAGCGTTATGTCGTAGATATGATGGAGTGGAGATGGGGGTCAAGGTACATGGGAAAGTGTTTTTGTTTTTTTGTATCAATGAATACTATTTTTGTTGTTGTGGTGAACCAACCTCAGAACCTTTCTACCAAAATCATCCCCATCTCCCTTCTTCCCACTCCTCTGTTCCCATCAGCCCTATGCTAGGACCCAGGCCTGGTGGCTGCCTGGGCGATAAGGGTGTGCCAGCATGGCTGGCTGGCTGGGTATATGTCGATGGATGGATGTTGCCATGACGGGGGGTGTCACGTGTGAAGTGATATCGCTCCACAGGAACACAATTGCCTCAAAGCTGACTGCTGCCGCAGCAGCCTCGTCAAGAAGAGCTGGACGGTGCAAAAAGACTTAGCACAGTTTGGTCGTTTTTGGAAGATGTGCACAACGGAACTTGGCTTACCGAAAGCAAAATCCAAACGACAACCATGCTATTTTGTATTGAAATAGGACAAGAACTCTCAAAAACACATTGCGTGTTTGACATAGTAAAACAAAAAACGAACAAGAGACAAAGTAATGAGTTAATGCGCGCTTGATAAGTGCAGTGTTCGTCAATATTTTATCGTGGCAATATTGAAGCAATATATCCATCTGGGACTAGGGAGCCGCACGGGCGACTTCCTCACCAGAAAGTCGTACTTTAATGTGACGTTTTTCGGGAGAATTCCAGTATGATGACTCACAGCCAACATATCCACAGTGACAGCTCATCACCGCGTAGACAGCGACGACGTAATCGTGAGATAATCCCAACACCAATCCCATCGAAGCAGATAAAAGGGAAGGAAAAAACACAAAAACAGTACTCCAATCTATATTTAATGAAGAGAAACACGATTTATGTTGATGTTCCTTATAAATTGGGTAGTTATTTCCAACGGACTACACAAATCAGTTTGATGCCCTTCACTAGGCGCTAAAAGGAATAAGTTAAGTCCAATCAAATCGGTTTGCTGCACTAGTGTTAGCTGAGGGTTCTATCTCCAGATTGTGTTCTTTATACCTTCTGTGATATGCAGCTGATGTGGGCCTAACAGTGTTGATGTAGAAAAGGTCTAATCGTGATTCTGTGGTGGAATAGACCCAAATACCTACTGGGTTTCTGAAGGAATGTGTTTCTCTAACTTAAGGTTGCTGTAAAAAAAAATATATAATAATAATAAGATGAAGAAAAAGACAAATGTAAGAACAGAACGTTAGTCACACGACACTGGATTAATTGTGTCACGTTTCACAATGGCTCTCTCACAGCAAGCTTAGAATGAACACTTCACTTTTGAATCTACTTGAAGCATACAGATCTCTGATGAAGACCTAGACCTCTACTTTTCATTAAATAGGTTGAAAAACAGAAGTGGTCGAGGTCAGAGGCAAATGGCAGCCTATTCCCTACATAGTACACTACTTTTGTGGGCTCTGGTCAAAGTAGTGCACTATATAGGTAAATGGGTGCCATTTGGGACACTGCCATAGACTAGACTACAGGATTGTCTGTGGAAGCTGGATTACTGGAGCACTTTTACGAGGTAAAAAGGAAATATAGCGAGAGCGAGGTGGTGATGGTAGTCAGAATGGTGTTTAGCCTAGTCTGCTGCTTCCCATGGAGACGAGGGAACCATTCACTCTCTGTTATCCCAATAAATGGACACAAAACATTTGGTTCTTTCGAAGAAAGACCAGAGAATAACACTATTGGTTGTTCATTGTGCTTTGTAAAAATTAGGGGTTTAGAGACTTGAGTGCTCTCAAGATGCAACAAATATTGTGTTGAGTGTGAATAGTGTTCAGTGTGCCTTTTTTACTTGTTTTGTTTCAAATTAGAATATTTTAGCGTTTATTTCTGGTTTTAATTCCGTTCTGTTTTTATTTTGGGGTATCCTTTCCGGAAATAAGTAGACCCAGGTTTTTACAAAGGTACGAAACCAAAGTCCCCTCAGAAGTTTCCCTGTCCAACCACACCACGTGGAGTTAGGAACTTCTTTGTTTTAGCTTCTTGACAGTGCTTTTTTGGTCCATCAGTATATGCCATTTAAAAAGTATTATAGCAATATTTCTGAGTAATAGTTGAAGATGTAAAGAAAATAATGAAGATTAGGAGTTGGATGTGTTTCAGTATCATAATTTCACTTCCTGCTGACAAACGCCTGTCTTTAGAAAATCCAATTTTATATTTACCTTCATTGATGTTGACCACACATAAGCTAACTTGCTGTTGAGATTAAAAAAGGTTTATCGAACAACGTGTGTGTGTGTGAGTATTTCTTGATCTACTTTCTTTCCAAATAATCTGACTACGTACTCTTGTGTTGAATTCAATGATGAATATATTTATGTCCATGGTTGAATTATAGGCACTGTCATTCACCAAAACACAGCTCCATTACAACTGCCCAAATAGGGACATCAGCAGATCTTCTATTGTACCAGTATAACCTGTGTAGGCGTAATGAACTGGATGGGTGAATCACACATAGCCCTTTTATAATAAACAGTTGAGTCACACAGTACATGAGCCTGAAATAGTTTCAGCTAAAATATCCAAGGTCTCCGTTGTTATTATTAGCACTTTATTACCCAAACTCGGTTCAACGTCCAAATTGATCGGTAATGTGGCATGGGTTTTGTAAAAACACTCTTACCGATGGGTATGTGGCGTCATTAGGGTGTTGATACATATGTTAAGGGTTCTTTAACACCGTTGACTCAGTTATGAGAGTAATTAATGACATAATTGGACCAGAGTTAATGGTCTAAACTTGTGGAGTGAAATGTCCTCCCTCACAAGAACGGTACATTTGTCATCGCTAGGTGTGGAGTAAATCAGGGCCTGTATTCATAAAGCTGCTGATCTAGGATCAGGTCCACTTGTCGATTTTATAACATTTATATGATCTAAAAGGCCAAACTGATCCTGGATCAGCACTCTTCCTCGGAGATGCTTTATGAACGTGGCCCAGGGATGGGTGTGAATAGATACTTGGACTGGGTGAACTGTTCCACTTTCTACATGACTGTAGTCTACATTCCTCTTGGTTCTCTTGTCTAGAATCCCTGACAGGAGTTCGACTTATAACTAGACCAACCAGTTCCCGTTCCCATCAGTGTTTGTCTCAGTTGCTAACTGGATTGTTGTCAACACAAACAAGCTTCAGAGGTAATTATTCGATTAGTTCAAGCATTGCTCCCCTTACTCGGCTGATGCCCTTGCTATTTGTTATCTGGATATGGATCAGAAAATTATGCATCCCGGCAGCTGAACTGAGTGAACCCAGAGATGCCATGTCCTCCCATTAGTGCACTGCCCACCCCCCCATTGCTGCATTTCCCTCCTATTGCACCACTCAACTCTACTGTAGCCTATACATACCAGAACAGTAGAGTGAGCCTGCTGAGCCATGACTAGAGTGCAGTTGAAAAGTTACCGGTTGTGAGGACCTCCACATAAGTGGATGATGAGATCACTTGGCTTTTGGCCTAGCTGTCTCTTTGTCTCCAGTACAGATTCTCCATAAAACTAGAGCAGGAATACAGTTAATCCAATCAGGCCTGTAATCCCATTCAGACTAGTTACAACTTCAGGTAACTGCCAAAATAAAGGAAACACCAACATAGTGTCTTAATAGGGCGTTGGGCCATCACGAACAGCTAAAATGCGCCTTGGCATAGATGCTACAAGTGTCTGGAACTATTGGAGGGATGTGACAATTTTTCCACGAGGAATTCCATCATTTGGTGTTTTGTTGCTGATGGTTGAAAATGCTGTCTCAGGCGCCGCTCCAGGATTTCCAATAAGTGTTCGGTTGGGTTGAGATCTGATGACTGAGACAGCCGTGGCATATGCTCATCAAACCATTCGGTGACCACACGTGCCCTGTGAATGGTGGCATTGTCATCCTATGAGGGCATAGCCATGGTAGCCCAAATAATGGCCTAGTAAGCATTTTTATGCATGATGTGATGTTAATTGCCTAATTAACTCAAGAACCACACCTGTGCAGAAGCACCTGCTTTCAATATACGCTATATAAACAAAAGTATGTGGACACCCCTTCAAATTAGTGGATTCGGCTATTTCGGCCACACCCGTTGCTGACAGGTGTATAAAATCGAGCACACTTTGTCTATGCAATCTCCATAGACCAAATTTGGCAGTAGAAAGGCCTTACTGAAGAGCTCAGTGACTTTCAAAGTGACACGTAGGATGCCACCCTTCCAAAAAGTCACATTTCTGCCCTGCTAGAGCTGCCCTAGTCAACTATAAGTGTTTTTATTGTGAAGTGAAAACATCTAGGAGCAACAACGGCTCAACCGCGAAGTGGTAGGCCACACAAGCTCACAGAATGGGACCATCAGAAGAAAAAAAATGCCTGTCCTCGGTTACAACACTCACTTCCAAGTTCTGCTTCTGGAAGCAACGTCAGCACAAGAACTGTTCGTTGGGAGCTTCATGAAATGGTTTTCCATGGCCGAGCAGCTGCACACGAGCCTAAGATTGCCAAGCGTCGGCTGGAGTGATGTAAAGTTTGCCGCCATTGGACTCTGGAGCAGTGGAAACGCGTTCTCTGGAGTGATGAATCACGCTTCACCATCTGGCAGTCCGACGGACTAATCTGGGTTTGGCGGATGCCAGGAGAACGCTACCAGCCTGAATGCATAGTGCCAACTGTAAAGTTTGGTGGAGGAGGAATAATGGTCTGGGGCTGTTTTTCATGGTTCGGGCTAGGCACATTAGTTCTAGTGAAGGGAAATCTTAACGCTGCAGCATGCAATGACGTTCTAGACGATTCTGTGCTTCCATCTTTGTGGCAACAGTTTGGGGAAGGCCCTTTGCTGTTTCAGCATGACAATGCCCCCATGCACAAAGCGAGGCCCATACAGAAACGGTTTGTCGAGATCGATGTGGAAGAACTTTACTGGCCAGCAATGAGCACTGACTTCAACCCCATCAAACAACCAATCTAGTGGAAAGCCTTCACAGAAGAGTGGAGGCTGTTATAGCAGCAAAGGGGGAACCAATTCCATATTCATGCCCATGATTTTGGAATGAGACGTTCGACAAGCAGGTGTCCACATACTTTTGTTCATGTAGTGTACTTTGTATCCCTCATTTATGCAAGTGTTTCCATTATTTTGGCAGTTACCTGTAGTTAAGATGTACAGAAACCCTGTGTTACCTGTAGGAACACACAGAACGACATAATGTGTTCAAGGAATCTGAGATCCATCAGGTATTCCTGGACACAATCCATGTGCATGCTAGATGAGCACATCTAATTGGCTATTTGGGCCTAAGCCAATGCTATTCTGTGAGAGCACACTCGAAACTTCAATGAATATACCCATTTTACCTTCTGCAAATAGATTACATTCCAAACAGACTACTTCGTTCAGTGATGTAAGTGTAAGCTACACTGTAAGTTGTCACGATTCTAAACACTCAAAAGATAAAAGTAGGTTCCCTCTAAAGGTACTGTCTAACGACACAAAGTCCATCACAATGTTTTTTTTGTGTGTTTTTTTAAAAAGCCATCAGAAATATTAGAATCTGTGACCTTCTGGTCCCTATCTCAGTGCGTAGTCCACTGCGCTAGCAGGGGGGGGGAGTTTTTTTTCAGTTATATAAAGCTGTTCAGTTAGTCAGTTGTTTAGAATGTGATTTGTTAAGTATGTTGGGTAAGGTTGGAAAGCAAACGCTGCGTCAGCATTCGAACTGGTCGACCTTGTGTGTCGCAACCCGCATTTAATGCTCTCCATCCCCCTCCAACCTACCTCCCTGCGAGCCTTTTCTTTATTTGACTCGAACCTGTAAACTCTACCCACTGGACTGTCACTAAGGTCTGCCCATTGAGCTTTCATAACCAATCAATTCTTACCCGAAATATTATCACAGTCGTGATATCACAGTTATTTTGATCGTCTATACCGGTCTAAAAATGTGGGCACAATCAGAACAGGGACAAGATGACACAGGACACATGTTAACACCAGGTATAAACGGGGCGCTTTTCAGTATAACGTCTTCCAAATCAGAACTCTACCCTCTGATCATGCTGGTACAACTGAAATCAATGGTTGCCATGACGACGGGTGAAGGACCACAGCATATTTCTGCTCTCCAGCTGAGGTCAGAAGTACTCATCGGTTTAACCCTCTGGGGTCAGTTGAAGCTACACTGAGAAACGGGTACTAGTCAAAAGGAAACAGACGGAAACAGCAAAAGACTACCTGGACATTGGAGTTTCCCATTGCAAAATGAAAAAATGTTCTGTCGCATGCCATAATGAACACGACACCGATGGAAAATGGATATAGCTGACAATGAAAAAAGAAACGAAGAAGAAGAAGATAGTTGATCAAAAATACCTGTCGAGCATGACCCAGATCCCTTTAGCCTGACCTACTACTGATATGTCCGTGCAAGGTTGTTCATTCTAGGTCATGTGCCTGCCGGGATTAGGGTTGCCTCTGACCGTCTGGTGGCCAGATAAAGTAGAACAACACCTTAAGACAGACGGAGACCTACACTGACTACTGCTCATCAGTTACACAAGATCCTTCGTACATGGAAGAGGTCTGTGTCTTGGCCATGACTTATGTATGAAAACTGTAGTCTATACACGATAAGAAGAAACACTTCAGAAGCATCATGCCTATTGATCAGGGCATCCTTAATTAGATCCAGTTGTAGGATTAAGTTATAAGGCCTGAGGAGGTGTGGTATATGGCCAATATACCATGGCTAAGGGCTGTTCTTATGCACGACGCAACGCGGAGCCCTTAGCCGTGGTATATTGGCCATATACCGCAAACCCCCTTGGTGCCTTATTGCTATTATAAACTGGTTACCAACGTAATTAGAGCAGTAAAAATAAATGTTTTGTCATACCCGTGGTATACGGTCTGATATACCATGGCTGTCAGCCAATCAGCATTCAGGGCTTGAACCACCCAATTTATAATTAAATATATTATACAGTAAATATTGTATGGTTTATTTCACACAGAATTAACTGTAAGATATTGAATTTGTCCTTCAGTGCCTCCACAGAAACAGAGGCAAGACACTTCTGCTTGTGATGGTCGAGCGTGCGAGATAGACAGGATAACCTACTCAAGACAGTGCGTGAGAAAGAAAGGACAGATTGAGGGCAGAGTGACTTTAGTAAAAATTCTACCTTTGTCATTTGTCACTGAGAGAAACCAACTGGAGGGCGTCTCTCCCCCACTGAGCTGAAGTACCTTTGCTGAATCCTGTCATCATTACTTTATCTAGTTTCAGAGGAGCCAGCTACATTGTTTTAATTTTCTCAAAGTTTACAGCTGTTCTGACTGTTTGACGGTTTCAATTACTAGTATCCAAGAGATAACAGAATCCATAACCCCTCCATTCAGTAGCGCTGGGCTTCCTGTATGAATTATGGCTAATAATATTGAATCAAAACAAACATACTTTTAAAAAGGTCTTATTTAACTGTTATTTAGGCTACAGGCACATTAAATCTCCAAATAAGTCTATGTTCGGCAATCAAGTGTGGAGGATTATTGCATAAATTGAACAGCGTCCTGCAGTGACCTCTTTGCTCCAGGCTCCCTATCACGCCATTATAAACCACCAACACTTCTCATGTACTAGTACAGTACTGTTATGCGACCATGTGACGTAAAGACTAACCTTTGCATAACGTGTAGTAGGCCTGTAACAGCGATGAGCTGTAATCGGGGGTGGGCCGTGGCTTGGGTGGGTTATGTATGCTGATGGAGATTTTGAGAGATTAAAAAGCGTTCCCATTCTAATGATCTCTCATGCGATGGCTTTGTTGAGTGTTTAAATGCCTGAGTGCTCTTTTTATAACAACGGAAGTGGTGTTTGGGATGTGCTGCCAAGGTCTTCCCTTGTGTAACCCTTCAGTGTGACAACCAAGTGAAAGTGGCAAATAAAAAAAAACTATCTACTTCAACATGAATTCCGCCCTCTGCTAACTGCTGAATATGAAGGTCAACTTGAAACATAGTGCAGCCGCATAGTGAGTGAACTAAGTTATAACAGCCTCAAAAAGCATAGTCATCACTAAAAAAAATCATTTTAACAACTCCTATATTATCACTGTCCACTCCTTTCATCCAGACCATGCTGTTGTACAAATTTGGAAATCCTCTATCTGCAATTGATTGAAATCCAGAATCACATCACACTATCATACACCTTTTCTTATTTGACGTTGTCGAAGCGAAGTTGCAATAAGTCCCAATCAATTCGTCCCTAAATTGACTTTGAGGTGATCTTCATTATCTTGATGACAACCGTTTTGCAACAGAGATTGTCATTGAGCAAATTCAGTTACATCCCTCCCTGTTTTGTACAGTTTGCGTCTGTTTGGTTCCTAATGAATACCTGGGGCCAGTTCAGGATCAGCAACAGCACAGAACATTCAGAGAGAGATGTATGACCCACCCAGAACTAATATGATTCTGTCATCTTGTAGAATAGGAAATGTGTCACTTTAATGTATTATATGTCTATCTGCAACATTCTGGGGCAGGTTTCCCAGACAAAGATTAAAAGGCTAGTTTTGGTATATAAAGCACTTTCAAAGGAGACCTGCTATTAAGATTTATTTTTAGGGCAATAGGCAGTGGTGTAAAGTACTGAAGTAACTATACTTTAAAGTACTACTTAAGTAGTTTTTGGGGGGTATCTGTACTTTACTATTTATATTTTGGCTACTTTTACTTCGCTACATTCCTAAAGAAAATAATGTGCTTTTTACTCCATACACTTTCTCTGACACCCAAAAGTACTTGGGTACATTTTGACAGGAAAATGGTCCAATTCACACACTTATCAAGAGAACATCCCTGGTTACCCCTACTGCCTCTGATCTGACGGACTCACTAAACACAAATGGTTCATTTGTAAATTATGTCTGAGTGTTGTAATGTGCCCCTGGTTATCCGTCAATAAAAAAAAAAAAGTTTGCTTAATATAAGGAACTTGAAATGATTTTTTCTTTTGATACTTCATTATATTTAAAACCAAATACTTTTTTACTTTTACTCAAGTAGTATTTTACTGGATGACTTTCCCTTTTACTTGAGCCATTTTATATCAAGGTATCTTTATCTTTACTCAAGTATGACAATTGAGTACTTTTTCCAACACTGGCAATAGGCTTAAAGGGATAGTTCAACCAAATTACAAAATGACATACTGGTTTCCTTACCTTGGGATGGATTCAATCAATAGCGCTGCGTTACAGGGCGATAGAAATTTAAAGGCCATGTTCCCACGTTAGCAGAGACTGCATTCACGGTAAACGCTGCGTATGTTGGCTCAATCAGAAATGACCTTAAAAATGTCAATCGCGCTAGAGTGCTGAACTTCAGCGATATGGATTGAATCCAGCCCCTTGTAAGCAGTCCATCGACTAAACCAATATGTAGTTGTGTAACTTGGGTGAACTATCCCTTTAATCCGTGTCCAGGAAACCAGCCCCTGAACGATTCACCTCAGTGAACAGGGCCTACCCACTGAACACAGATGTCATTCCAACGTCTAGTTATGATTTACATTTGGTTGAGATGTCAACTAATGTGAATTCAATATGAAATCAACCCCAAAAAATTACCATGTTGTTGGATTTACGTAAAAAGTTGGGTGAAAAATACAAAATCCCCTTAAATGTAGGACTTTTTGCAAATCCAATCAGTTTTCCACATCGATTCAACGTCATCCATTTTTTTGAGGTGGAAACAACATTGATGCAACCAGTTTTTGCCCCGTGGGTAGGGCCCACATCACAGAGTTGTCACAAGGTATTAGTAGTTAGGCTCCAGTTCCTCCTCTCTGCATGATTCCCTGTTGCCAAAACAACCTGCCGGTTATTTATATTTCATCTCCACAGCAGCTGCCATTCCATAATGCTGAAACATGAGCACAGGAACATCTGAAAACAATTGACCGCAATGTGTCTCCATGGATGGACTGGAGGTAGCTGGGTTGATCACTGAGAGAGCTGTGCAAACATAAGCACTGACACATGTAGATAGATAGGACACCAGGTCTGCACATGGCCCAGGCATGGATGGACCTCTGTGGAGAGAAGGGAAGCACCTGGCTTGACTCTTACTGCCATTAAGAGGGCCAGCAGCTCATCTGGTCATCCATCTTAACCATTAGGCCAGAGGGTGATTCAGTTCCTGGCCTGCTGGTTTTCATTTTTTCTTCTAATAAGGGACTGTTTCAGATCTGGTGTTGAGTGAGCTATCTGGCCAATCAATTACATTATTTGATTAATTGATCAATTCATTAACCAGTAGCTCTTGAGGCCCATAACTGAATAGCTCTGCATTGAACGTTAGATTAAAACGTGTTATCGATTTGGTTACTAGTTAGCAAATGTTAGATTATAACTTGTTTTTTAGATTTTCTATACAATATACATTATCTGGTTGCATTAGTCAGCAGCAATTACCACTATTATACAACAACTGTCTGCATCCCAAATGGCACCCTATTCCCTATAGTACCACTTTTGACCAGGGCCCATAGGGTGAATCTACAGAATTGGTATGTCTCCAGGACATGTATTTACATTATGATATATTCTAATTCATTCCAAGACAATAACACACATATTGTTAACACTTCCTAACCACATACAACATATGGATTTGCATAAATATACGCATCAAAAGTCTCAATGCAAAGTTTACATCTCACTTTTCTATGTTTGGTGTTATTACATAAAACCAATCAGAATTCAGAAGAATGCCAAAGTCATGTCGGGGGGGGGGGAATTCCGGGGTGTGGTGTAATATGGAGAATCTGCAAGCCAGCCTATTCCCTATAATGTAAACTCCAACAGAAATAACTTCAAATGTATAACTTCAAATTAAATCAAATCTTTGGCACTCATGACTACTCGTTTCAATGAAATTTTCAGCCAACTTACAAACAAATACTTTATGAATGTATTGTTACAAATCAACTTACAAGGTTGCTAGCCAAATAGCCAGCTAACGTTAGCACTACTAGCCTGCTAACGTTATCCCTTCCAGCCTGCTTACATTACATTAGCACTGAATGAGTCAGCCAGTGGCTATCAACACCTAGCTAACAGCTACAGTGCCCTCAGAAAGTACCAATATCCCTTGATGAATTCAACAGTTTGCTGTGTTACAGCTTGAATTCAAATTGGATCAAATGTAAAAAATAAATATATACACTACCGTTCAAATGTTTGGGGATCACTTAGAAATGTCCTTGTTTTTGAAAGAAAAGCCCATTTTTCCACTTGACGCCATCTGTCAAGCATGGTGGAGGCAATGTGATGATCTGGGGTTGCTTTGGTGGTGGTAAAGTGGGAGATCTGTATAGGGTAAAAGGGATCTTGAAGAAGAAAGGCTTTCACTTCATTTTGCAACGTCATGCCATGCCCTGTGGACGGCGCATAATTGGAGCCAAGTTCCTCTTACAACAGGACAATGACCCAAAGCACAACTCCAAACTATGCAATAACTATTTAGGGAAGAAGCAGTCAGCTGGTATTCTGTCTATAATGGAATGGCCAGCACAGTCACCGGATCTCAACCCTATTGAGCTGTTGTGTTAGCAGCTTGACCGTTTGGTACGTAAGAAGTGCCCATCAAGCCAATCTAACTAGTGGGAGGTGCTTCAGGAAGCATGGGGTGAAATCTCTTCAAATTACCTCAACAAATTGACAACTAGAATGCCAAAGGTCTACAAGGCTGTAATTGCTGCAAATGAAGGATTCTTTGACGAAAGCAAAGTTTGAAGGACACAATTATTATTTCAATTAAAAATCATTATTTATAACCTTGTCAACATCTTGACTATATTTCCTATACATTTTGCATCTCATTTCAGGTATGTTTTCATGGAAAACAAGGAAATGTCTAAGTGACCCTAAACTTTTGAACGGCAGTGTATATTCTCACAAATCTACACAGTATGCAAAACTAACTATATAAGAGATGTTAATGTAGGCAGAACGCATTGGAGTAGGCTTCTCCCCATAACGACAGTGAAAACAAGTTTTTTGAAATATTTGCAAATTTAATGAAAATGAAATACATAAATATCTAATTTACAGAGGTACTCACACACCTTTGCTATTACACTTCAAATTGAGTACAGGTGGATCAAATTTCCTTTGATCATCCTTGAGATGACGGTACAACTTGATTGGAGTCCACCTGTGGCCAATTCAATTGTTTGGACATGATTTAGAAAGAAACACACCTGTCTTTGTAAGGTCCCACATTTGACAGTGCATGTCAGAGCAGAAACTATGCCATGAAGTCCAAGGAACTGTCCGTAGATCTCCAAGATAGAATTGTGATGAGGCATAAATCTGGGGAAGGGTATAAAACAATTTCTATAGTATTGATATTTTCCAAGCGTACATCATTGGAAAATTGAAAAAAATATGGACCTACCCAACCAACCGGGCAAGAAGGACCTTGGTCAGGGAGGTGACCAAGAACCCACTCTGACAGAACTATAGAGTTCCTTAGCTGAGATGGAGAACCTGCCAGAAGGACAACAGTCTCTACAGCATTTAACCAATCTGGGCTTTATGCGAGAGTGGCCAGACAGAAGCCACCCCTGAGAAAAAGACACATGACCGCACGCCTGGAGTTTGCAAAAAGGCGCATGAAAGACTGAGTGTCACGGCTGTTAAAAGAAGAGGACCAAGGTGCAGCGTGGTGAGCGTACATTTTCTTTTATTAATAAAAATGATGCCGAACAAAACAATAAACACTACAAAAACAAACCGTGAAGCTAAAGAGCATGTGCCCTAAACAAAGTCAACTTCCCACAAACACAGGTGGGAAAAAGGGCAGCCTAAGTATGGTTCTCAATCAGAGACAATGATAGACAGCTGTCCCTGATTGAGAACACTACCCGGCCAAAACATAGAACTACAAAACATAGAACATAGAATACCCACCTCAACTCACGCCCTGACCAAACCAAAATAGAGACATAAAAAGGATCTCTAAGGTCAGGGCGTGACACTGAGCGCATAAGGTAAAAGATTATGTGGTCTGAAGAGACAAAAATTTTACTCTTTGGAATGAATGCAAAGCGCTATGTATGGAGAAAACCAGGCACAGCTCATCACCCCTCCAACACCATCCCTATAGTGAACCTTTTACTGTGGGAATTGTGATCGGATCAACGCAATATTAGACACTTTCAATGCAAGACTTATTAGTATGCAAAACTAACTATACAAGAGATTTTATTGTAGGCAGAACGCATCGGAGTAGGCTTTTATTGCATTTACAGGCACGACTCAGGCACCTACTCTACACAGACCGGTTCGCCATAACCAATCAGAGCTGCAGTAGGCCTATATACAAATAGACCATTGCCATATATGGATCTGTGCCATTCACTTTGAACTGGACTGTTTTTACAACATCAGCAGGCGTGGGTAGATCCGCTTGTTTGCTAGTTAGTGAGTTATTAGCCAAGTTATAGATCATTTGTAGTCAGCAATGGGGGAGTGATTGCTTCCTACAAGAGCACCAAACCTGTGAATTTCTAGACATCTTTGAAAAGGAGTCAGGTAAATAGCTTTTTTTGTCTTAAAGAGGCTGAATGATAGATCAGCTATTTCCATGTTAAAATGTTATGGGATGCATTTTCTCCAATGTTTTTGATGGTAGGCCACCGGAAGTTGCACAGAATTTTCACAAAGTTCAAGTTTGTGCTCAGCAGACCTGAAATTTGCTCAGTGATTAAAAAAACTAGAGGGAACATCGGTGGTGGCAGCGTCATGCTATGGGGATGCTTTTCAGTGGGAGACTGATAAGGATAGAGGGAACAATGAATGGAGCCAAATACAGGCAAATCCTTGATGAGAACCTGCTTCAGAGTACAAATGACCGTTAGTCTGGGGGCGAAGATTTACGTTCCAACAGGACAATGACCCGCCGCTCCCCGTCTAACTTAACAGAGCTTGACAAAATCCCCAAATCCAGATGTGCAAAGCTGATTAGGACATACCCAAGACGACTCAAAGCTGAAATTGCCGCAAAAGGTGCTTCTACAAAGTATTGACTCCGGTGTGAACAAAACTCTAAAAACATGTTTTGACTTTGTCATTATGGGCTATTGTGTGTAGATACATTTAGATACAAAATAAATACATTGAATCCATTTTGAATTCAGGCTGTAACACAACAAAATATGGAATAAGTCAAGGGGTATGAATACTTTCTGTAAACCAACGTTTTGAAAATACATAACACCATCTAACCAAATATCAAAGAATGTTAGCTGTATGCAGTTATCTTAGCCAGCAACCTAGCCAGCCAGGCAGCTAAATAATAATAATCATAATACACATTTTAAAAAGCAGCCAGCCAGCTAATGTTAGCTATTTAGCCAAATAACGTTAGCTATTAGCCTAGCCAGTCTAGCCAATCAGCATGAATATGGTCGGCATGGTTGAGCCCAACTACTGGACTAACCGCACCCCCCTCTGGACAGCCCTGTGATTGAGGACGGTGTAATTGCCATACCAGGCGGTGCCATGCCAATGCTCTCAATGGTGCACCTGTAGAAGTTTATGAGAGTCTTAGGGGCAAAGACACATTTTTCTCAGCCTCTTGAGGTAAACGCCTTCACCACACTGTCTGTGTGAATGGACCATTTCAGGTTGTCAGTGATGTTCACGCCGAGGAACTTGAAGCTTTTCACCCTCTCCACTGCGGCCCCATCGATGTGGATGGGGGCATGCTCTCTCGGTTGTCTCCTGAAGTTCACAATCAGCTCCTACATTTTGTTGACGCTGAGGAAGAGGTTATTTTCCTGGCACCACTCCACCAGGGCCCTCGCCTCCTCCCTGTAGGCTGTTTTGTCGATTGTTGCCTATCTTCACCACCTGGGGAACTTCTGGATATTAGATCGTGATTACTTACCGGCTTTTCGACCAGAAATGAGATTTCCCTGAATTGGATCCTTTATTTGAACTCCCCGAAGCAGTTCCATTCATCCTGGAGGCTGCTCCATGACGCCACCACAGGAGAAGCAGAATAAGGAGTGTGCTCCTAGTCATACTCACGGGGCATGCATACCATCCACATCTTCCGAGTATATTACTCGCTAATGTTCAGTCTCTGGACAGCAAAGCATATGAGCTCAGGGCGAAAATCTCCTTCCAGAGAGACATCAGGGACTGTAACATACTCTGTTTCACTGAATCACGTCTCTCTCCGAATATACTGTCCCTGTCCATTCAGCCAGCAGGGTTCTCCGTCCATCGCGCAAACAGGATGAAAGAACTCTCTGGGGGAGAAAAAATGTGGAGATTGTGTGATTGTGGTAATGTACAGGAACTCAAGTCTGTTTGTTCCTACTGATCTGGAATATCCACCATCAAATGCCGACCGCATTACCTGCCGAGATCATTTTCTTTGGTTCGCTAAGAACTACACTGGAATCTGCGAACTGTAAACAGCATATCCTGAGGCCGCATTAGTTTGACTCTTTAACAAAGAAAATCTGAGGAAAACGCTACCGAAGTTCTATCAACACATCTCCTGTGCTACTCGCTCATCGAACACTCTTGACCATTGCTACTCCCCATTCCGGGACAGCTACAAGGCCCTCCCGCCCTCCCTTTAGCAAATAAAATCACGCCTCCACTTTGCTCCTTCTCCTAATATAGACAGAAACTTAAAAAGGAAGCACTCGTGGTCTGACCAATTGGAATCTATGCTTCAAGATTGTTTTGATCATGCGGACTGGGAAATGTTCTGGGTTGCCTCCAAGAATAGTACCGACGTATACACTGACTCATTGACTGAGTTCATCAGGAGTGCATAGAGGATGTTGTTCCCACTGTGACGATTACAATGTATCCAAACCAAAAACAGTGGATAGATGGCAGCATTCACGCAAAACTGAAAGCGCGAACCACCGCATTTAACCATGGTAAGGTGACTGGGAACATGGACGTGTACAAACAGACCAGCTATGCCCTCCGCAATCAAAGAGGCAAAACGACAGTACAAGGACAAAGTGGAGTCGCAATTCAATGGCTCAGACACGAGATGCATGTGGCAGGGACTCTAGACAATCACAGATTATAAAGGGAAAGCCAGCCACGTCTCGGACATCGACTCCTCGCTCCCGGACAAGCTAAACACCTTCTTCGCCCGCTTCGAGAAATACACAGAGCCGAGGTCGCGGGCTACTGCTACACACGAGGACTGTGAACTCTTGTTCTCCGTGGCAGAGATAAGACATTTAAGTGTGTTAACCCTCGCAGACGGCATCTCTAGCCGTGTCATCAGAGCACGTGCAGACCAGCTGGCTGGAGTGTTTATGGACATATTCAATCTCTCCCTATCCCAGTCTGTTGTCCCCACTTGCTTGAAAGCGAATGTAACTGAACTAAATGACTATCGCCCCATAGCACCCACATCTGTCATCATGAAGTGCTTTGGGAGGCTAGTTAAGGATCATATCACCTTCACCTTACCCGACACCCACGACAATTTGCATACCTTCCCAATAGATCCACGGATGACGGAATGGGCATGGCACTGCATACTGCTCTATCCCATCTGGAAAAGAGGAATACCTATGTAAGAATGCTGTTCAACTCAGTTCCCAGTAGTTAACACAGCCACAAATCTGTGAAGCTCATGAGGTGTGGCTAACCTTAGACAGCCTGAGCTAGGTGTCGAGCTAGCATACCAACTCGGTAGCACAGAGTAGATCCTCTATATGACGTTGAGTAATAGTGCATTGTGGGTAGTTCTGAAGATATCTGTAAATAAGTTAACATAACTATGTTTGTAGCTATAGGTAACCAGATCGTGACTACAACTAAGTCTTTGACCACAATGTGTTGTGACTTTAGTGAGTAAAAGCTCATGCTTCCTACCCTTTAATGGCACTCCGTGCAGCCAGTGGCAATGTCCGCTTTAGGTATAATGCCAGGAGCTTGTGGATTTGACCAGCCAGGTCACCCGTGATATGGGCATAACCATCTGTCTCAGATTCCAAAGGTTGACAGTTCGAGTCCAGTAATTTTTTTTAAGCCTATCCCAAACCTTAACCCTTATCTTAACCATTCGGAGTTAATGCCTAACCTTAAGAATTTGGAGTTAATGCTTAAACTTAAACACTTTGAAATTTGGTGTTTGGAACAACTTCAAAATTTGACGTTTGAGAAAAATGGATGAACGTCTAATTCTGACTTGAGACTGTGAGAGCTGGTAGGATTTGACAGCTCAACACAGTTCCATCTATGACACCCCCAAAACAACCGCTTTTGAGGATGTCGGCTAAAGCAATCTGATTGAATAGAGCGCTAAGGGGCCGATTTAGGAAATGTACGCCAATCATACATACTTCACAATAGTTGGTACTCAGACTTACCTTATGCAGGTGCGTAGCGGCCTTTGCAGGTGTGGTTCCCTTGCGCCAACGGAATACATTTTATTCAACCGGGGGGCAATTCCTACCCAAGTTAAGAGTGCGTAAATGGAACATAATTCAATTTTTATGCGTATTCTGACCTTGAATTTAAGCATGAGGATAGCATTCTATTCACCCGCTATTTGTTCGGGGTGGAGATCTAAGAATGTTTGCATGTATGCACTTTAGAATGTTTTAATTATATACCCGGGCTTTTCTCAATTTTATTTCACAATTTTTATCATGTTAAATATTAACCAGTATTGGGAACCACCATCAGTAATTCCCACATACATTTATAATTGTCACTTTAGTGTTAGTTTTCTTCAATTTGTACCTTACATTTCACATCATTCCATTCCGTGTACCATTCTTTCTTCTGTCATGTCTGTGTAGTTGTTCCTGAAGTTCACTAACATTAGTGGATCCTGTTAGGCTAACATTGTGCAATAATTTGGGACATGTAGCCTATTTGAATCCTTATGGAACTCAGACCACATGTAGCAGGTTAAACCTGGAGCCTGGCGCACATTTAACGACGACTGGACCGCTGTCATACAGTTCCATGATTAGTGAGGATTAAGGTAAATGTATAGGACTATTGTTCAAGCCTTATTGTACGCTTTTTTCCACCTTTAAATATTTCATGGGTTGAACTTGAATATGACAACTTTCAGGATGAATCAAACCACTGTATGTTTAATTAAAAATATTCTGTGCGTAAAGACTCTCCAAACCAGTTTTTTTTATGATTCATACATACTTTCCTAACCCTAAAATGGCAGTTGGTGATGAGACGAAGACGAATATGCATATATTTATATGGGTTTCTTTCATTGATCGCTATATTCTGAACCCATTTTCACAAAGTATTCTTGTCTGTAGAAAAAAAATCGAATTAATGGTAAAATAATGGCGTAAAATAAATCTACTTAAAACCCTATTGAATGAAAACTCCACGAGAAAATCTGTTGAGCAGCAAGTGAGAGGGTTTTCAGTGGTTGAATTAAATGAATTAAGCACGTGCAAGGGAACCATGCTTGCAAAGTCTGGTAAAAAAATCCTCATTAATCTACACACAATACCCCATAATGACGAAGCAAAAAACAATTTTAGCAAATGTAATAAAAATGTAAAACTGAAATCACATTTACATAAATATTCAGACCTTTTACTCAGTACTTTGTTAAAGCACATTTGGCAGTGATTACAGCCTCGAGTCTTCTTGGGTATGATGCTACATGCTTGGCACACCTGTATTTGGGGAGTTTCTACCATTCTTCTCTGCAGATCCTTCCGAGCTCTGTCAGGTTGGTTGGTGAGCGTCGCTGCACAGCTATTTTTAGGTCTCTCCAGAAATCTTAGATCGGGTTCAATTCCAGGCTCTGTCTGGGACATCAAGGACATTCAGAGACTTGTCCCGAACCCACTCCTGCGTTGTCTTGGCTGTGTGCTTAGGGTTAGGGTCTTGGCTTCCATCTTGCCACTCTACCATAAAGGCCTGATTGGTGGAGTGCTGCAGAGATGGTTGTCCTTCTGGAAGTTTCACCCATCTCCACAGAGGAATTCTGGAGCTCTGTCAGAGTGACCATCGGGTTCTTGGTCACCTCCCTGACCAAGGCCCTTCTCCCCTGATTGCTCAGTTTGGCCGGGTAGCCAGCTCAAGGAAGAGTCTTGGTGGTTCCAAACTGTTTCCATTTAAGAATGGTGGAGGCCAATGTGCTCTTGGAGACCTTCAATGCTGCAGAAATGTTTTGGTACCCTTCCCCAGATCTGTACCTCGACACAATCCTGTCTCGAAGCTCAACCTCATGGCTTGGTTTTTGCTCTGACATGCACTGTCAACTATGGGACCTTATATAGACATGTCCAATCCAAATCATGTCCAATCAATTTAATTTACAAAAGGTAGACTTCAATCAAGTTGTAGAAACATCTCAAGGATGATCAATGGAAAGGGGTCTCAAAGGGTCTGAATACTTATGTACATAAGGTATGTTTATTTTTTATGAATTAGTAAATATGTCTAAATACCTGTTTTCACTTTGTCATTATGGGGTATTGTGTGTAGATTGATGAGGATTTATTTGTATTTGATCCATTTTAGAATAAGGCTGGAACGTAGCAAAATGCGGAAAAAGTGAAGGGGTCTGAATACTTTCCAAATGCACTGTATTTATGAAAAATACAAAAACAGTTTTGGAGAGCCTTTAAGCACAAAATATATTGGTGAATAAAAAAGTGGTTTGATTCATCCTGAAAGTTGACATATACAATTGTTCAATACATGAAATATTGGAAGGTGAGAAAAGTGTACAATTGGGGGTTGAACAGTAGTTCTATAAATCGACCCTAATAATCCTCACTAATCATGGAACTGTGACGACAACAGTCCAGTCGTCGTAAACCGTGCGCTAGGCTCCAGGTTTAAACTGCTACATATGGTCTGCGCTCCATGATTCAAATAGGGTATATATCCCAAATTATTGCACAACTTGTAACACGTTAGCCTAACATGATCCACTATTGCTAGCGATCCTCAGGATCAACCACACCAACATGACAGAAGAAATAAAGGTTAATCAAACAATGGAATGAAATGATGCAAAAGTCAGTGACAGTTCTACACAGAGTATACAAAACATTAACACCTGCCCTTTCCATGACAGACTAACCAGGTGAAAGCTATGATTGCTTATTGATGTCACTTGTTAAATCCACTTTAAATCAGTGTAGATGGAGACAGGTTAAAGGATTTTTAAGCCTTGAGACATGGATTGTGTATGTGTGCCATTCAGAGGGTGAATGGGCAAGACAAAATATTTAAGTGCCTTTGAACGGGGTATGGTAGTAGGTGCCAAGCACACAGGTTTTTGTCAAGAACTGCAAAACTTCTTGGTTTTTCACACAACAGTTTCCTGTGTGTATCAAGAATAGTCCACCACACAAAGGACATCCAGCCAACTTGACACAACTGTGGGAAACATTGGAGTCAACATGGGCCAGCATCCCTGTGGAATGCTTTCGTCTCCTTGTAGAGGCCAAGCCCTGACGAATTGAGGCTGTTCTGAGGGCAAAAGTGGAGGGGTATTAGGAAGGTCTTCATGCACAGGTGTATATGCACAGTACCAGTCAAAAGTTTGGACACACCTACTCATTCAAGGGTTATTCTTTATTGGACTCATCAGAGCAGGTGAACGGATGATCTCCGCATGTCTCTTTCCCTCCGTGAAGCATGGAGGAGGTGTGATGTGTTTTGCTGGTGACACTGTCAGTGATTTATTTAGAATTCACTACACACTTACCCAGCATGGCTACCACACACAAAAGGCTGCATGCATACTAAAACATATGCCCTGCAGATGTAACATGGAAAGAGACACGAGTTCTGTGCGAAGGAGACGAAGCGCAAAGAAACACCTGACGAATGCAAATGAAGTGCATTCGGAAAGTATTCACACCCCATCACTTTTTCCACATTTTGTTACGTTACAGCCTTATTCTGAAATGGATTTGCTGGTGACACTGTTTGTGATTTATTTAGAATTCAAGGCACACTTAACCAACATGGCTATCACAGCATTCTGCAGCGTACGCCATCCCATCTGGTTTGCGCTTAGTGGGACTATCGTTTGTTTTTCAATAGGACAATGACCCAACACACTTCCAGGCTGTGTAAGGGCTATTTGACCAAGAAGGAGAGAGATGACGTGCTGCAACAGATCACCCGACCTCAACCCAATTGAGATTGTTTGGGATGAGTTGGACCGCGGATTGAAGGAAAAGCAGCCAACAAGTGCTCAGCATATGTATGAACTCCTTCAAGACTGTCGGAAAAGTGTTCCAGGTGAAGCTGGTTGATAGAATGCCAAGAGTGTGCAAAGCTGTCATCAAGGCAAAGGGTGGATACTTTGATGAATCCCAAATATAAAATATATTTAGATTTAACACTTTTTTGGTTACTACGTGATTCCATGTTTTATTTCATAGTTTTGATGTCTTCACTATTATGATACAATGTAGAAAATAGTCAAAATAAAAAATAACCCTTGAATGAGTAGGTGTGTCCAAACTCTTGACTGGTACTGTGCATATAACACCTTCCTAATATTGAGTTGTCCCCCTCCACTTCTGCCCTCAGAACAGCCTCAATTGGTCGGGTTACGGACTCTTCAAGGGGACGAAAGCATTCCACAGGGATGCTGGCCCATGTTGACTCCAATGTTTCCCACAGTTGTGTCAAGTTGGCTGGATGTCCTTTGTGTGGTGGACTATTCTTGATACACACAGGAAACTTGTGTGAAGAACCAAGATGTTTTGCAGGTCTTGGCACCTACTACCATACCCCGTTCAAAAGCACTTAAATCTTTTGTCTTGCCCATACACCCTCTGACAATCCATGTCTCAAGGCTTAAAAATCCTTCTTTGACCTGTCTCCATCTACACTGATTTACAGTGGATTTAACAAGTGATATCGATAAGCGATCATTGCTTTCACCTGGTTAGTCTGTCATGGAAAGGGCAGGCGTGAATGTTTTGTATACTCTGTGTATAACTGTCACTGACTTTTACATTACACCCATTTACACACGCTTAACTCAGGTCAGAATTAGGAGCTTTGGCGTGCCAGGCTAAACTTCCCTGCCGTTTTGGTCCGGTGGCTTTCACATAAGAGCCTGAAGCGAACTGGTGCACATGTACAGATACTGTGTGTGACAGCATTCTAATCTTGCTCATTGCGGTGCTGCTGTGCAAAGTCATGTCGCTGAATACCTTTAAGGCAACAACATCTGCAAACTTAAGGGTGTGCAGACAACTAAACAGTTACAACACTCAATGCAAAAGTTCACTCAGTTCAAGTACAGCGTCACAATCGTGGAGAGAATTTAATAAAAACCAAAGCAGGGTCTAAATGTTATGGGCCAATCAAGGTTTGTTTATTTAAGAGACCGATGAGAAAATGGGGAGGGAGACATGAGGGGAAAGACAAGTTTCTTTTGACTGTATTTGACCAAATCATTCACACACACACCCTTCCCATATTATACAACCACCCACACACAGAGCCCTGCTATTCTCTGTGCTCCCCGTCCTTTTAGCTTCAGTGGTCAGCCTTGTTCAACTGACAATGACAACCCGTGAGGAGTGATGCCTCGTCTTTAGAGAACACAAAACATCATTACGACATAAAATTAGGGCAATCAAGAGCTAAACCTTACGAAAGCGTACTAAAAAAAACAAAATTGCTCATCAGTAATTGGCACAAAGATTAAGAGCAATATAGCAAGAGCGATTGAACAATTACTCCCAATGTTCCCCCCCGTGTCAAACAAATGACTCAGAAAAAGAAATACCGCCAGTGACGAACTGAATACATAAACGAATCTATAATGACAAATCAAATGATGGGCAACACTTTGTGGTGGTCCCCATTACTAATGGGATACTTCATGACTTGGGCAATGAGGTCCTTTATCTATTTCCCCAGTCATATGAACATGTGGATACCATATTTATGGCTCTGCATGCAGTTTGAAGGAAGTTACTAACTACTACAGGCGTAATCGCTAACTAGCGTTAGTTAACGAATGCTCACGAAACTACCTCTAACTTCCTTTATACTGGACACCGAGACATAAAAATGGTATCCAAGTTCATCTGACTCTGGGGAAGTAGATAAAGGGCAATTGCCAAAATCCAGAAGTATCCCTTCACATTTCGATAGAACACCACACAAGTTCAGGTATTACTCATTTCTCAGACAAATTCAACTGTAACTCATTGTACACACACAGAACACCTGCACAGGACAGAAAGCGAGGATGGGGTTTTGCGCAAACAGATTTTACGAATACACGAGAAACATCCGAGAGGGGGGCAGCACACGTAAACAAAATCTGCGGGCGCCTTAGCCTTGCAGTTCTTCACGAGCAAATAAAACAGCCTTCTTCGCCATCTGCTGCAGCAATAGCATCTGTCTGGCACTTGGACATGCAACCAAGAGCTGGCTCGCGTGTTCTGGGTGTATCGTACAGGGAAATGTGGCAGCGAATGGGGCCGTGCTAATAGTAACGTTCGTCGGTGGCTATGCATGTAGGAGAGGAATATGCGGGTCAAACCAGCAACGCTACTTATGCACAGCGGTCAGCATGCGATGCTTAAAATGCATGTTTCATCACACTCGGAGAAGCAAAAGAGTTACAGCGAGGGGAATTTAGAAGCCTGTGCTTTTCCCCCCGGACATTTTATTATCACTGAGAGTAAAGAAAAAAAAGACAAATAGGTGTTAATAGGCTCCGTTAATTCTCCATAGATCACCGGTTGCTCTTGAACATCAATAAATACATTGTGAGACGTGTGTGGGCTGTTGTTTCCTCTGGATAGCCGAGCCTGGGTTGGTTTATGCCAAGGCCAGAACTAAGGGGAGAAATGAATCAGAAAGACAAGATGGATTAAAGTTCACATTGGGAAACGCATTCAAGCAGGGCACATTGTAGAACGCTCAGATACACATGATATAGGCTATTTCTAACAAACATGCGTCTTTGACGTAGCACAAGGACTACCAGCAGCTCTATTCATGGACATCTCTATTGGCAATGTTCCACAACATGTGCCTAACTGAACGTGGGCCTAGTGAGGTGACTTCATAAAGGAAGGAAATGGACAGAGTACTATACTTACCGCTTATAGCTTCCTGGGCAAAGTACTTAACATCCATATCTGTGTCTGTGTCTAGTTTCTCCAGGACTGGTTTCACCTCTGTCTGCAGAGCACTGAGAAAAATGAAACGTTTCACACAGGGCACACATTTTCCACACACTCCCGTGCCATAATGGATTAGCTGACTGCAAGGAATTAAGGTTGGACACGGAGATCTGGGTCGTGTTCAGTAGACGCAAAACATACTGTCACAGAATAACTCAAATGAGCATCCTTACTGGACCAGTTCAAGCAAGAGCCTCATCGTTTTCATAATTTTGCGCCCGTTTTGTGCCTACTGAACACCACCCTGATGTAGACTGTGGTCAAGTCATCGGAGATGGTTGTTCAGGTAGGCCTGAACGAGATGAACGAGGGCTTTGTGGTGGACGAGGAGGACGTACTTGCTGTCAAGGACGGGGCCGATCTTCTGGAGGGACTTGGCCACATTGAAGCGCACGTTGGCCACCTGGTCGTTGGACATCTTGAGGACCACAGGCAGCATCTGCTTAGTGGTGATGTCCTGGCCACAGACCTCAGACAGAGCCTGGGGTGGATGACATGAAAACCAACAATGCATAAACAAATGATCGTTAGTCACTTGTGTCTAAGTTACTCTGGATAAGAGCGTCTGATAAATGGCTAAAATATCAGATGTAAAATAATGATAAATTACCAGAATATATGACTGGGACAGAAAGGTACCTGATAAAAAAAAGTATGATTGTTTTAGAAGTAAAATGTTGGCCAAAAATGACTTGGTTTAAATCCATCTGAAGTTTAAGGAGATCAGCCCTATACTACGAATCAGGTTAGAAGCGAGGTAACTTTGATCAATTCAGAGTTCAAATCGGGATAACTGGTCATACGAAAGTGGCTCACCTTTTAGCCAGGTACATTTCTATGGCAACGGATCCTTCAGAACTGACCTGCTCCAAGGCAGACCACTAACTCCACTTACCCTGAATGAAATGACTGAGCTGCGCGGTGAGGACCAATGAAATCAGATTCTCTCCCTTTCGCAAAGATGGGAGGGAATCATTCACTTAATTTGTGGGAGACGAATGATTACTAAATGTTTAGTGAGATGTTTTTTTTTTATATGACTAAAACACATTTCATTCAGAAAAAACAATGACAGCAAGCATAAGAAAGTTCACGCATAGTAAAAGGTTTTATATGACATAATACCATTATTTTATAGATTGGGTGGGGGGGGGGGGGGGGGGGCAAAGCAGCTGTTTCTGTATTGATAAGCACCCCAAAGTCTGCATTAACGATATGTAATAAAATATGCACTTCTAATATCCTATTTTATACCATAGCCTGCGAAATTTGCACGAGCTTCTCTTTCATGTTGATTTCGGCAAAACTCGTCACTGACTCTCCCATGGATTGATGGTTCAGCAGCAACTCAAATTGTTTGGCGTTCAACTAGCCATGTGCGACAGGCACGCAAAGTTACGAGCCTGCTTGAGATGGCGGCAGCTACATGATCAATATCCACCGTGGTAATATGACCAGCTTTATATAAAAACCTGAGTAGATCTAGCTTCCATCGTATTATACGCCTAGTGTCGGAGGGTTTGTGTGTGGTGTGAAGGTCAGGAGGACTCACGTTGATGCAGAAGAGCGTGGTCATCCTGTGCAGGTAGTTGGGGTCGTTGGCCATGCCCAGCACCTTGGGCACGATGGTGTTCTGGGCCCACTCGGCTCCAAACTTCTCCACCAGCTTCATAAGGTTACAGGTGGCTGCCTCGCGGATAGCGTAAACTGTCGAAAACACACACGCTTAGAGACATTGGCCTGTAGCACTAAATAAACTACTAGGCCTAACTCTTTTTAGTAGTAGGTGTCAAAAAAAATTAAAATAAAAAAAGTGGTCAGGATAAAGTCAGGGTTTTCCTTTACAAAACTAGAATATTAATAGAACTAAGTGGACCTATTGACTAGCGTTACTCTAATTAAATTGCGATCTAAAATGGTGTACAAAACTCAATGACACAGAGATAGACATATTCAAACTCTACACGCGAGTTGGAGGCCATGCACGCCTCCAACTCAATCATCAAGTTTGCGGACGACACTACAGTGGTAGGCTTGATTACCAACAACGACGAGACGGCCTACAGGGAGGAGGTGAGGGCCCTTGGAGTGTGGTGTCAGGAAAATAACCTCACACTCAACGTCAACAAAACAAAGGAGATGATTGTGGACTTCAGGAAACAGCAGAGGGAGCACCCCCCTATCCACATCGACGTGACAGCAGTGGAGAGGGTAGTAAGTTAAGTTCCTCGGCGTACACATCACGGACAAACGGAATTGGTCCACACACACAGACAGCGTTGTGAAGAAGGCGGAGCAGCACCTCATCAACCTCAGGAGGCTGAAGAAATTCGGCTTGTCACCAAAAGCACTCAAACTTCTACAGATGCACAATCGAGAGCATCCTGTCGGGCTGTATCACCGGCTGGTACGGCAACTGCTCCGCACACAACCGTAAGGCTCTCCAGACGGTAGTGAGGTCTGCACAACGGAAGGCCATAAAGATCATCAAGGACAACAACCACCCGGAACAGCTTCTATCTCAAGGCCATCAGACTGTTAAACAGCCATCACTAACATTGAGTGGCTGCTACCAACATACTGACTCAACTCCAGCCACTTTAATAATGGGAATTGATGTAAATGTATGTAAAAATGTATCACTAGCCACTTTAAACAATGCCACTTAATATAATGTTTACATACCCTACATTACTCATCTCATATGTATATACTGTACTCTATATCATCTACTGCATCTTGCCATCTTTATGTAATACATGTATCACTAGCCACTTTAAACAATGCCACTTAATATAATGTTTATATACCCTACATTACTCATCTCATATGTATATACTGTACTCTATACCATCTACTGCATCTTGCCTATGCCGTTCTGTACCATCACTCATTCATATATCTTTATGTACATATTCTTTATCCCTTTACACTTGTGTGTATAAGGTAGTAGTTGTGGAATTGTTAGGTTAGAATACTCGTTGGTTATTACTGCATTGTCGGAACTAGAAGCACAAGCATTTCGCTACACTCGCATTAACATCTGCTAACCATGTGTATGTGACAAATAAAACTTGATTTGATTTGGATTTGATTTGAGTACACTACTCAGGAAAAACCTGAGTACCCGGCGCTTGAAAACATTGCTAGGATTCTTGGTTCTTTTGAGCGCTTTTCTAGCCATTTGGCAGCCATCTTTGGACTATTGTCAGTTTGTTTGCCAAATAACAAATGAATAACATGGAAAATCTCCCATTTGCATGGAAAACATGTCCATCAGTAATCATGGCTAGAGAGGCTAGTGACTGCAGAACTGCTCTAAACACTCAATTGTGCCCAGAATACAGTGACATAACATCTGGGTACACAAAAGCCTGATTACCTGATATTCAATACTAGCTTATAAACAGAGCTAGGGAGACCAGTGGGCCTGGGTAAAACACATTTCTAACCCACTGACAAACCTGGCCCTTTGGCTCCTAATACAGCCATAAAGAGACTGCTAGAGAGCCTAGCTGGGGCTAGAAGAGCATTGCCATTGGTCTGTGGACCCAAGGCTTTGGCGCTACAATGAGATATTAAAACCTGTGCGTGACACTGGCCATGTCAGAAATCTGTCTGGGGAACTTCTTACTAAAACTGCGTACCGTGTACTAATCATGCAACTTTGAACGTACTGTTGAGTATAAATGTATGCAGTAAGCCACAAACTAGGCACACCCATCCTGAGAATGTCATCCAATGCTTAATTGCGCCGTTTCCCACAACTCTTTCATTTTGGTACAGCCCATCCTCTTATCAGCTGTTGTCAAACAAGTGGGTTTGAAAAGACGCTTCTCTTCCTTAATGTGCAGCGAATTCTACTAGATGAAGCCAAAATGAGGACATCCTGGCATTTAAAAGCAACATCTTTATTGTTGAGATGTCATATAAACTTCCTTCACTGAACAAAAATATAAAACGCAACACGTAAAGTGTTGGTCCCATGTTTCATGAGCTGAAATAGATCCAACATTTTCCAAACACACACAAAGCTTATTCTTCAATTTTGCGCACAAATTTGTTTGCATCCCAGTTAGTGAGCATTTCTCCATTGCCAAGATAATCCATCCACCTGGCAGGTGAAGCAATAATATCTGTAATATCCTATACTTCACGGAGTCGTGGCTGAACGACGACATTATCAACATACAGCTGGCTGGTTATACGCTGTATCAGCAGGATAGAACAGCATCGTCTCGTAAGACAGGGGGGTGGACTATGCATATTTGTAAACAGCTGGTGCATGATGTCTAAGGAAGTTCAGGTTATGCTCACCTGAGGTAGAGTATTGCTTAATAAGCTGTAGACCACACAATCTACCTACAGAGTTTATCTGGATTTTTCGTAGGAGTCTACATACCGCCACAGTCCTATGCTGGCACTAAGACCGCACTCAATGAGCTGTATTCCGTCATAAGCAAACAGGAAATACTCATCCAGAGGCGGCGCTCCCAGTGGCCGGGGACTTTAATGCAGGGAAACTTAAAGGCGTTTTACCAAATTTCTAACAGCATGTTAAATGTGCAACCAGAGGGGGGGACTTATTTATTTTTTAATTAAAAAACAAACTCTAGACCACCTTTACAGACGCATGTAAAGCGATCCTCGCCCTCCATTTGGCAAATGTGACAATTCTACCCTCCTGATTCCTGCTTACAAGCAAAAATGAAAGCAGGAAGCACCAGTGACTCGATTAATAAAAAAGGGGTCAGATGAAGCAGATGCTAAACTACAGGACTGCTTTGCTAGCACAGACTTGAATATGTTCCGGGATTCTTCCGATGGCATTGAGGAGTACGCCACATCAATAAGTGCGTTGATGACGTTGTCCGCACAGGGACTGTACGTACATACCCCAACCAGAAGGGATGGATTACAGGCAACATCCGCACTGAACTAAAGGCCAGAGCTGCCGCTTTCAAGGAGCGGGACTCTAACCTGGAAGCTTATAAGAAATCCCACTATGCCCTCCGACAAACCATCAACCAAGGAAAACCATCAATACAGAACTAAGACCGAATCGTACTACCCCGGCTCCGACGCTCGTCGGATGTGGCAGGGCTTGCAAGCCATTACAGAGTACAAAGGGAAGCACAGCCGAGAGCTGCCCAGTGACACGAGCATACCAGACGAGCTAAACTACTTCTATGCTCGCTTTGAGGCAAATAACACTGAAACATGCATGAGAGCACCAACTGTTCATGATGATTGATCACGCTCTCCGCAGCCGATGTGAGTAAGACCTTTATACAGTTCAACATTTACAAGGTCGCAGGGCCAGACAGATTACCAGGACGTGTACTGCGAGCATGTGCTGACCAACTGGCAACTGTCTTCACTGACATTTTCAACCTCTCCCCGTCTGAGTCTAATACCAACATGTTTAAAGCAGACCACCATATTCCCTGTGCCCAAGAACACTAAGGCAACCTGCCTAAATGACTACCGACCCGTAGCACTCACATCTGTAACCATGAAGTGCTTAAAAGGCTGGTCATGGCTCACATCAACACCATTATCCCAGAAACCCTAGAACCACTCCAATTTGCATACCACCCTAACCGATCCACAGACGATGCAATCTCTATTACACCCCACACTGCCTTCTCTCACCTGGACAAAAAGGAACACCTATGTGAGAATGCTATTCATTGACAACAGCTCAGCGTTCCACACCATAGTGCCCTCAAAGCTCATCAATAAGCTAAGGACCCTGGGACTAAACACCTCCCTCTGCAACTGGATCCTGCACTTCCTGACAGGCCGCCCCAGGTGGTAAAGGTAGGTGACAACACATCTGCCACGCTGATCCTCAACACGGAGGCCCCTCAGGGGTGCGTGCTCAGTCCCCTCCTGGACTCCCTGTTCACTCATGACTGCCTGGCCTGGCACGACTCCAACGCCATCATTAAGTTCGCCAATGACAACAGTGGTAGGCCTGATCACCGACAACAAAAAGACAGCCTATAGGGAGGGGGTCAGAGACCTGGCCGTGTGGTGCCAGGACAACAACCTCTCCCTCAACGTGATCAAGACGAAGGAGATGATTGTGGACTACATGAAAAGGAGGACAGAGTACGCCCCATTCTCATTGACGGGGCTGTAGTGGAGCAGATTGAGAGTGTCAAGTTCCTTGGCGTCCACATCACCAACAAACTAGATTGGTCCAAACACACCAAAACATTTGTGAGGGCAAGACAAAACCTATTCCCCCTCAGGAGACTGAAAAGATTTGGCATGGGTTCTCAGATCCTCAAAAGGTTCTACAGCTGCACCATCGAGAGCATCCTGACCGGTTGTATCACCGCCTGGTATGGCAACTGCTCGGCCTCTGACTGCAAGGCACTACAGATGGCAGTGCGTACATCCCAGTACATCACTGGGGCAAAGCTTCCTGCCATCCAGGACCTCCATACCAGGCGGTGTCAGAGGAAGGCCCTAAAAACGGTCAAAGATTCCAGCCACCCTAGTCATAGACTGTTCTCTCTGCTACTGCACGGAAAGCGGTACCGGAGCCCCAAGTCTAGGTCCAAGAGGATTCTAAACAGCTTCTACCCCCAAGCCATAAGACTCCTGAACATCTAATCAAATAGCTACACAGACTATTTGATGCTACTCTCTTATCTATGCATAGTCAGTCTAAAAACTCTACCTGCATTGACTCTGTCCGGTACCCCCTGTATATAGTCTCGCTATTGTTATTTTACTGCTGCTCTTTAACTACTTGTCACTTTTATTTCTTATTCTTATGTTTTAAACTGCATTGTTGGTTAGGGGCTTGTAAGTAAGCATTTCACTAAGGTGTAGCTACACCTGTTGTATTCAGCACATGTGACTACAATTTGATTAAACAGCATGATCATTACACAGGTGCAGCTTGTGCTGGGGACAATAAAAGGCCACTAAAACATGCAGTTGTCTCACAATGCCACAGATGTCTCAAGTTGAGAGAAGTTGTGCGATTGGCATGCTAACTGCAGGGATGTCCACCAGAGCTGTTGCCAGATAATTAATTTCTCTACCATAAGCCGCCTCCAGCGTCATTTTAGAGAATTTGGCAGTACGCCCACCTGGCCTCACAAACGCTGACCACGCAAGCACAGGACCTCCACCTAATAAGGCCCTTTTGAGGGCCTTATTCTGATTGGCTGGGCCTGGCTCCCAAGTGAGTTGGCCTATGCTCTCCCAGGACCACATGGCTGCGTCCCTGCCCAGTCATGTGAAATCCATAGATTGGGGCCTAATGAATTTTTCAATTGACTGATTTCCTTATATGAACTGTAACTCCGTAAAATTGTTGAAATTGGTGCACTTATATTTTTGTTCAGTATATTTAGCCTACTATTTAAAATGCAAGTACAGGTATTTGGACTGTGTCTGACAAATGTATAGGGAATGTTCAACTATTGACCCGTCTGCATCCTGTTTCTTCTATTCTACAGCCATGATGGTTGTCCGTAAAGCCAGAAGGGAAATGGGGGATGTGGTGATGTAAGGTAGATTGCGTTATGCATAGCGGAGAAAATGCCTCTTGACACTGACCATGGGTCAGTTTTGCATTTAGGAAGTTAGGATTGGGGAAGGGAATCCTGATCCTAGATCTGTAGCTTGGGAAAACTGTTGACCAGAGCTAAAGTCTTCCATGCGAGAAAATAAAGCAGGTTTTCTGAGGACAAACAGAACCTAGTCTAAACACTGAGGACAGCTCTCAGAAGACATTTATTTCTAAACAGGATTACTAAAGATGCACTCGAGCGATAGGCCAAAAACAGATTCAATCTTGCTGTTCAAGGCTTTATAGACTGGTTGGCTGACAATGTCACGAATATGATGAGCGCATCGATTTGGCCGGAAGGTGTGAGTTATGATTGAATGGTCAGATAGTTTGTAACAATAACAAGAAGCTGCCAAGTGGAGAATCACAGGTGGCTCGTTGATAGCGTGTGTTGTTTTGACTGATGTTTTTCAGTGCATCCCCTATACAGTGATCCCTCGCCACTTCGCGGTTCACTTATCGCGGATTCGCTATTTCGCGGATTTTCATAATGCATTTTTTTTTTTTTTTTGGTGCATTGTGCTCTGCATTCTGATTCGCTAAAAACTCACTCCCGCTTCTTGTATCAAAACATGCTACGAATTGTGCTATCATTTTGTCGTCTCGTGCAGTTATGTGTACGTACATAAAACAGCTTGGCAAATTTACATTAAGTTGGCCAAATTATCTTGTAATTTCGAACATCTCCTAAACCCATAATGTCGACGAAACGGCCTACACGTGAGTCACTGTATTTGTATACATGTAATAGTTGCTAATTGTAAAAAAAATAAAAGTTTTCTATTTCGCGGATTTCACTTATCGCGGGTCATTTTCGGAACGTAACCCCCGCGATAAACGAGGGATTACTGTAATCAAATTGGCACTCATTTCAAGCAGCCCCCATGGTTTAACACCCCCCGCCCCCTCCATATTTGCCAGTTACTCACAGATAAAGTGCACTCGGGAAAGTATTCAGACCCCCCAAATAATTAAAGGGCAGCAGTAAAATAACAATAGCGAGGCTATATACAGGAGGTACCGGTACAGAGTCAATGTGAGGGGGCACCGGTTAGTCGAGGTAATTGGGGTAAAATGCACATGTAGGTAGAGTTATTAAAGTGATTATGCATAGATAATAACAGAGTAGCATCAGCGTAGAGGGGGGGGGGGGGGGGGGGGGCACTGCAAATAGTCTGGGTAGCCATTTGATTAGATGTTCAGGAGTCTTATGGCTTGGGGGTAGAAGCTTTTTAGAATCCTCTTGGACATAGACTTGGCGCTCCGGTACCGCTTGCCGTGCGGTAGCACAACATTGAATTGAACTTGCTCAGCTAGAGAGGAGAGGGCAGGAGAGAAATGAAGGAGAGCGCATTTCCTGGCCTCTCCCAGTCCAAGTCACTGGGTTCTTATCAGACCTTTGTCATTGGCACAGCCATGAGGCTGAGAGCTGCAGCCTGACACGTCTCCTCCTCCCCCCCAAACCACAGAGGATGCGGGGGAGGAGGGAAGCTGGAGAAGAACTGCTAGCTTAGACAGCAGCATAGGACATGATCCGTCTGGGACGTGATCCACCTCTGTCCAATGTTGGTGTCCTTCTACTCCCACTGACTTATCTCAGGGTGTGGACACCGACGTCAAATGCATTGAACAGAGAGTGGTGTGTATTAGGGGGAGGGGTTCTTACCGTGGTCAATGAGCCATGCCATGCAGAGGGTGTTCAGCTTCTCGTCGAAGAACTCCACTCCCTGGGGTAGAGAGATTAGAAGAGAATATATTTCCAAACAATTTTCTAATAAAATCCAAACAAATAACATCCAAACATTACAGTGGAAGCCACACTATTACTGAATAGTAATTGAGGGTATGCCACTTTCTACATAGAAATCACTAATAAAGCTAGCTGAATGACTTACACATTGCATAGCCATTTTTTTAATATTTTTTTTTACAAATGATATTGGTGACCAGCACTTGCCCACCATGACCTACAGAACACACTCATGGCAAATTTGATCAAAAGTAGTGCACTATGTAGGGAGTAGGGTGCAAGGGCTCTGGTCACAAGCAGAGCACTATGTAGGGAATAGGGTGCCGTTTGGGGACGCAGGCGAGGACTCACCAGCTGTCCGGCCAACAGGGGCATGTACTCGATGATGGCCAGGCGGACCCTCCACTTGGCGTCCTCGGCCAGCTCCACGATAGCAGGCAGCAGCGACTGGGAGAGCTGGCGGATGCCGATCACCTCGTTGACACAGTCCAGGTTGGAGATGATGTTGAGGCGCACCTCGGGGCACTGCAGGGAGAAAGAGGGGGATGGAGGAAAAAGAGCAAGAAAGAGAGGGAGAGAGCAGTGAGAGGGATCTCTTGTATAAGTCGCTGGGGATAATTACATTAGGGAACATGACATATGTCCTTCAAGAATGAAAGCCATTTTATTTCAAGTGTTCTTAAGTGGCAAAAATCTTTGCGACAGAAAATCTGAGCTATTGCTTATGCTTCCCCGTCTGCTTGTAATGACGCCTTTCTTGGCTCCAATCGCAACATGACATTAGCAACAACGGCTAAAAGAATTGCCAAAGACATTCCGCTCGTTCCCAACTCATGCTGCCAGTCCCAGGCACTTGATTCTTAGCCTCCGAATGTGCAGACAAATTTCACATCAAGCTTTTTGTGAACCAAATAGGATACGACAGAGTTGGCAGCCAGCTGAGGGACAGTACAAAATCCAATAACTAAATATTTGGAGTAGAAATATTGAAGAAAACAGATTATTTTTATATCCGTGAGTCATTCAGGCTGTTTTGCACCTCAGTTGTCCGTTTTGACTGTAATCCTTTATGACACAAACCCTGTCAACTCAGCGTTGGCTGCAAGGCAAACTAGAACATCTTTTAATAGTAAGGCTGCCATAGATGACAGCCAATCGTGTCTGTGTATTTGTGCACCTTTATTTTTTTTGCAGGGCAGTTTGCGTCATCTGCCCAAACCTTTCCACTCCAGTATCAATAAGCCACCAGAAACACAGTGCCTTACATATATACCCCTTGACTTTTTCCATAGTTACATTACAGCCGTATTCTAAAATGGATTAAATTAATAAAAATCCTCAATCTACACACAATACCCCATAACGACAAAGCGAAAACAGGCTAGAAATCTTTAAAAATGTCAAAAGAAAAAACAGAAATACCTTATTTACATAAGCATTCATGTAAATGCTTTGCTATGAGACATTAAATTTGCCTTTGCTATGAGACTTGAAATTGTGCTCAGATGCATCCAGTTTCCATTGATCATCCTTGATTGGAGTCCACCTGTGCCAAATTCAATTAATTGAACATGATTTGGAAAGGCACACACGTGTCTATATAAAAGGTTCCAGAGTTGACAGTGCATGTCAGAGCAAAAACCAAGCCATGAGGTTGAAACTGCCTCCCCCCATAGAGCTCCAATACATTTAGAAAAAAATATCTGCAGCATTGAAGGTCCCAAAGAACACAGTGGCCTCCACCATTCTTAAACGGAAGTTTGGAACCACCAAGACTCTTCCTAGAGCTGGCCACCTGGGCAAATTGAGCAATCGGGGGAGAAGGTTCTTGGTCAGGGAGGTGACCAAGAACCCGATTGTCACTGACAGAGCTTTAGCATTACTCTGTGGAGATGGGACAACCTTCCAGAAGGACAACCATCTCTGCAACACTCCACCAAATCAGACCTTGATGGTAGTGGCCAGACGGAAGCCACTCTTCAGTAAAAGGCACATGACAGCCTACTTGGAGTTTGCCAAAAGGCACCTAAATACTCAGACCATGAGAAACAAGATTCTATGGTTTGATGAAACCAAGAATAAACTCTTTGGCTTGAATGCCAAGCGTCACGCCTGGAAGAAACCTGGCACCATGTCTACGGTGAAGCATGGTGGTGGCAGCAGGGACTGGGAGAATAGTCAGGATCGAGGAAAAGATGAACGGAGCAAAGTACAGAGATCCTTGACGAAAACCTGCACCAGAGCACTCAAGACCTCCAAACGGGGTGAAGGTTCACCTTCCAAGAGGACAATGACCCTAAGCACACAGCCAAGACAAAGCAGGAGTGACTTTGGGACAAGTCTCTGATTGTCCTTGAATGGCCCAGCCAGAGCCCAGACTTGACCCTGATCTAACATCTCTGAAGAGACCTGAAAATAGCTGTGCAGCGACGCTCCCCATCCAACCTGACAGAGCTTGAGGGGATCTGCAGAGAAGAATGGGAGAAACTCCCTAAATACAGGTGTGTCAAGCTAGTAGCATCATACCCAAGAAGACTTGAGGCTGTAATCGCTGCCAAAGGTGCTTCAAACTAGTGAATAAAGGGTCTGAATACTTACGTAAATGTGAACAGTGTTTTAATTTGAATATATTTGGAAACATTACTAAAAAACTTTTTGCTTTGTCATTATGGGGTATTGTGTGTAGATTGATGAGAAAAACAAACAACTTAATCAATTTTAGAATAAGGCTGCAACGTAACAAGCTGCGGAAAAGGCCAAGGGGTCTGAATACTTTCCAAAGGAACTGTATGTAAATGTAGTCGGCTAGCTCCCTAGTCTTACGTCATCTGGATTTTGGCTGCGATACAGGCCACAGTTAGGAAGGATATGTCAGAATGAAACCACACAGAATGAAAACCTCAAACAGCCTACCACCACTACAACAACTGTCACCAGGAAAAAGATTCAAACCCTATCATCCCTTGGTTTATACTCCGGTATGGAGCCAGCCAGGTACATCTGATCCTGAACAAGGCCAATAGCATTAGGGGATATTAAGAGGGTGATCAGATCAGACTCCAAGTCCAACCAGTCCCTACCAGTTCCAGCCTATTTTCTGCCATTTGGTGCCTAATGAATAGAACGAATAGGAGAAGTAGTGACTGGTGTTTACCTCGTCCTTGAGCTGGGCCAGGAACAGAGGCAGCAGGTGCTCCACTGTGTTGTCTTTGCCCAGGATGGTGGACAGGCCCATGATGACAGAGGCCAGGGCAGACTTCACATGCTGGTTGGTGTCAGACACCAGTTCCTGTCAAGGGAGAGAAAGAGTCAGACATTTCAGTGGACAGGGACAGCAAATCAAGTATTTTCAAATAGGGCAATATATTACTGCTACCTTGATATTTCCCTCAGGAGAAAAGTGGCATCGGGGGAAAAAGTTAGAAAAGCACTATGACAATGTTCCTCAAGAGGCGTATAAAGTCAACATCCTGCCCATAGAATACGGTGCCGTTGTGGACAAGGTAAGTGCAAACTAGCCTCTGTGTTGAAATGAATCATCTGTTTACGCAAGCTGACCCAGCGCTGTGAAGCGTACTGTGCTCTACAGACCAGGCATTTACACTGTATACACACACAAAACTGCTGTGTGTGGACACCCCTTCAAAATTAGTGGATTTGGCCATTTCAGCCACACCCGTTGCTGACAGGTGTATAAAATCAACCACACAGCCATGCAGTCTCCATAGACAAACACTAACAGTAGAATGGCCCGACTGAAGAGCTCAGTGACTTTCAACGTGGCACCGTCACAGGATTCCACCTTTCCAGCCAGTCTATTCGTCAAATGTCTGCCCTACTTGAGCTGCCCGGTCAACCGTAAGTGCTGTTATTGTGAAGTGGAAATGTCTAGGAACAACAGCTCAGCCAAAGTGGTAGGCCACACAAGCTCACAGAATGGGACTGCAGAGTGCTGAAGCTCATAAAAATGGTCTGTCCTCGGTTGCAACACTCACTACAGAGTTGCAAACTGCCTCTGTTCGTCGGGAGCTTCATGAAATGGGTTTCCATGGCCGAGCAGCCACACACAAGCCTAAGCCCACCATACGCAAAGCCAAGCATCGGCGTGGAGTGGTGTAAAGCTCTCCGCTATTGGACTCTGGAGCAGTGGAAACTCGTTCTCTGGAGTGATGAATTAAGCTTCACCATCTGGCAGTCCGATGTCTGGTTTTGGAGGATGCCAAGAGAACGCTACCTGCCCAAATGCACAGTGCCAACTGTAAAGTTTGGTGGAGGAGGAACAATGGTTTAGGGCTGTTTCATGGTTCGGGCTAGGCACATTAGTTCTAGTGAAGGGAAAGCTTAACGCTACAGCATTCTGTGCCTCCAACTTTGTGGCAACAGTTTGGGGAAGGCCCTTGCCTGTTTCAGCATGACAATGCCCCTGTGTACAAGGCCAGGCCCATACAGAAATGGTTTGTCTAGATCAGTGTGGAAGAACTTGACTAGCCTGCACAGAGCACAGAGCCCTGACCTCAACCCCATCAAACACCTTTGGGATTAATTGTAACCACGACCGCGAGCCAGGCATAATCGCACAATATCAGTGCCCAACCTCACTAATGCTGAATAAAAGCTGAATAAAAGCAAGTCCCCACAGCAGGTGTTCCAACACCTAGTGGAAAGCCTTCCCAGAAGAGTGGAGGCGGTTATAGCAGCAAAGGGGAGAGGGCAACTTCATATTAATGCCCATGATTTTAGAATGAGATATTTGACGAGCAGTGTCCATATACTTTTGGTCATTTAGTGTTTTTCCGCAGGTTCTTATTTTCTCAATTGCGTTAATGAAAACAGTTTGTCATTTATCCGACATGGGTTAATAGCTGCACCTAGCTCATATACTGTATTTCAGTCATATTTGGACCAGCTTTAATTAACATAGATAATAAGGACTTGGGATTTGACTAAAGATGGTATAGGCTAAAATTGTACTTTTGTATTTTGTGCTGGAGTTGTTCCTAGAAGAGCTGTTATTTCCCAAAAATATATATTTCCTAAACAAAAGGGATGTCATTTAAACTCAGGAACCAACCAGTGCGTTCCAACACAGACAGTGAATAGGAATTTTGTGGTGATTTGGTAGACATTTGAAATACAACATTGCCCCCTGCTGTCCAAAGGCTATACTGAGCTCAAGTCCTCATCTCTTCACAATCCCTCAACATACAACGCATAATATCCTCCCAGTTCACATATAGAAAGTACAGTCAAAAACAGGTTAATCAGTTTAACACAGAAAATGATTTGTGGGTGTCTAAAAATATCCACTGCCTGCGCATTTGCACTTCTGAACAAGATAATTTGCTTAACTCCGTGTTATTGTCGAGACTTCAGAACACATGTTCGCCTATTTTTTTTTAAATATAAATGCTTTTTTAATTGCCCCTTCGTAAGTCATGGGTGCTAGGAGTTACTTCCATCAAGTGAGAAATTGACAGGTCAAAGAAACCAGGACAAGCTAGCAGAATAAAAGAGGGATAAAAAGTGAACCGTGGCTGTTTTTTTTTATATACCTTGACACAGGGCAGAATGTGAGTCATGATAATGGTCTCTCTGCTGTCTTCTGGAAGGTTCTCGCAGAACTCTGAGGAAAGAAATGGGGTTTATAAATACTGTGGTCTATTAGACGTTAAAAGCTTCTCATTCAAACAGTTATTTCTAATTTCGACAGAGGCTTTCTTTGACTGGCGGATATAGTCCATACACTCACCCTTGACCTTGTTGGCAGCGGCGGCTCGGACCTCAGCCTCGCAGTCCTTCAGCAGATTCTGGAAGGCTGGGACCAGGTCGTTCTTGGTGATCTCTGGGCCCACCGCTTTCTGGAGCTGTGGAATCAGTGACATGGCAATTAACATCCACCACTAAACCTTTGTGTGAGACTCCATGACCAACACACTCAACTGATGGGATTCGGGTTGGGAACACATAGGCTACAAAGTCCATGGTGGCAAGGGGGAAAGTGCACAAAACTATTTGCCATTGCCAGCCCTAAATCTGTGTGGAAGTATCCTGCAAACTGTTAAATTGGATGAGGGAACTTCTAATCCTACCACAGACTATAGACATAGCTATTAACATCCAGCAGACATCTCCATCTACAGCTCTGACATGATCCCACCTTCAAACCTTGCTCTGAGATTTGCTGATCAACACACTAAACTAATGGGATTTCAGGTCAGGAACACAGGCTACCAAAGACCATGGTGGTGAGGGGGAAAGTGGTAGAAAACCTTTCAGTAAGTGTGGTGCACAAAAAATGTGTGAGAGGTATCCTGAAAGCTTTTACATTGACTGAACTTCTACAACATAATATTGAACAGTGGCAATATGTCCCATTTTACACTAAAATGACAACAGAAGGTCATATGGGTTAGCAATCAATGTGTTAGTGTAATGAAGTTAAGCGGCAATGAGGACATTAAGAATGTTCTACACTGGGGGGGGGACTAAGAACATTACAGGCCCCCATAACTGTCCTGCTATCCATGTCCACACTACTTTCCACTTGCAGCATTGTATTACTTAAGTTCAATACAGTAAAGCAACGGAAAATATAAACGCCTAGACTAAAATGACAGCAAAAATAATGCAAATACTTCTGACAAATTAGAAAATTCTTTCAAAACGCACCTTTTCTTTCTACAAATGGGCATACTAAAAACTACTAAAATAACAATTTCAAAGTGAACACTTGTGAAGCATTGAATGTCGTCCCCCATTGCTTCCGTTCCAGGTTGGGTAAAGCAGCAAATATTTTCGAGGCATTATGGCTACATGGCGCATATCAATGTTTCCACATGCTCACCTCAGAAAACTTGTCAGCCACCATGTAGCGGACCCTCCAGGACTTGTCCTCAGCGGCCTGGCGCAGGGTGGGCATCACCAGCGTCTCCAGGTCCTCCTGGGGCAGCAGCGTGGCGATGCTCACACAGGCTTCCACAGCCAGCAGGCGCACTGAGTCCTACAGGCAGGGGGACAATGGGATTATTTCTCATTCTGTGCCAATTTAATAAAATGGTGTAACTGCGGAGGCGTTGGGGTTAACAATAGCTAGACTCAGTTGAGTCCCAGGTGGGGCTACCTACTGAATTCGCTGAAATATTCATCCATCCCCATTCAAAAACAGCTAATATGTATGGCCATGTTATTTCTACTGGCCAGTCATTTTAGGAATTGTGTGGTAGAACTCCAGGCACTTCCCACCGCAATGACACAGAACGTCCCGTGCGCTTGTAGAGTACATGTATGTACCTGCTCATCAGAGGCCAGTGCGGTGAAGAGGGAGATGATGTCACTCTTGACATAGTCCAGCTCCAGAACCTTGGCAAATTCCCCAAGCTTGGAGGCTGCGGCACGGCGCACCATGGGAGTGTCATCTGAGCACAGAGTGCGGAAATGCCTGTGGAGAGAACATGCCACCCACCATCAGACCATAACTCCATTGTATCTCCTCTACAGAAAAAGAGTAGCTAAACATCCCGATCTGATTGACTTGGGACTGGAAGGCTAGTATGTGTGACTGCAGGAGATGGGGGCATGGGGACTCCTGATATGAGACAAAGTAATGTCCGCAATTCTAATATTATGCTCCTAGTGATTATTGGGGGACACACATAACAGACCATATTTCAATCGCTAATCAGGCCTAGCTATAGCTCTCCTGATATAGCTACTCACTGGCGAATTTCAGCCTTGACGGTGCTGGACACGCGGGGGTAGCAGACGCTGAACAAGCCACAGGCAGAGGTGCGGGAGGTGAACCAGTCACCACTGGCCAGCCTCTTCACCAGGGGCTCAAAGTGCACCTCCAGGTCCACAGGAGAGTGCTCCTGGGAGATCTTACGCAGAGACTCTACCGCCTTGTCTCGCACAACCGTTTCCTCCACGGTAGCCAGGCTCTCCAGCGGCGGCTGCGGAGAAAGACACAGGGACATAAGAATGTGTATGTAGCATAGCTGACTGGATATGTTGAGATAGGTGTATATGCATGGGTTAACTCTGTAAAATTGTGTTGTAAGGTCTATATGTTGAATATCTGTATGCATCTTATATGCTCAATGACAAATGTTGTTATTAACAGATACGTACCAGCAGACAGTGAACATATTCAGGGCCTCCCACCAGCATGGTGAAGTTGCCCAGCTGCTCAGCCAAGGCAAGAAGCACCTCATCCTCATCATAGATGGTGTCTACAAGAGGTCAGGTGTTAAACATAATTGAAAGAGTGGGGGCACGGGGGATTGGCATGACAACACAATTAGATAGATGAATTCTACATCCTATCTCAGAACAATTTCCAGCAAAGTGCCAATGTTAATGCTGGTTGTGCAATGTCCCTGTGAATCTCTTTAAAGAGTGTTGACTCAGAATTATTGGCCTTTCACACGTCTTGACTCATGATGATGGCTGTAACTGGGGACTTAAGGTGAGGACATACCTGTGAGGAAGGGGAGGAGTTCAGTGCGGGTCCTCTCCACTCCAAGGGCCAATGCGATGGTAGACAGCTTTTTGATACTGTTCAGTCGCAGCTTGGAAAGTAAACAATGCCAGATGATGTTATTACATGAAACTTACAAGAGATGCCACCATTAGCCATAAAAAGATTATTCACATTTCAGTGAGGCCAACTATGAAGACTATTTCAGATATGAGCATTTCAGAGAAGAGAAATGTATTCCCTTTTAGGTGCCTTCCTACAAACATAACTTTTTTCTAGAGTATAGATAATGTGTGTGTTTTGTAATGCTTTCAGACACCAAAGTAAGATGCAGATATATTACATAACCAAACATGTCAGTAGTTACCTAACTAACGTTAATTAGTTAGTTACAACATGAAAATAATGATCATCTCACTACCATTACCAGGGTGGAGCTGGATGACTGTTGGGTACATGAAGGAAGGAAGCTATGTAGTTAGCAGCTATATATGAGCTTGCTAATCGGCATACAGTAACGTTGTGTGCATTTTAATACTTCAATAACAAACAAGTAGCTAGGTTAATTTACAAGTTAACATGCGAATTGGAGCTAGATAGCTAACGTTAATTAGTTCGTTCGCTGTTAACTAACGTTAACTTACTGACTGTAGCATAGATAGCCTGGCACACTAGCTAGCTAAACAAGTGACCCAGTAGTAACTAGCTAACGTTAGCTAGCACCAGTTACTTTTACACACACCGCAAATAACTAGTTAGTTAACTAGCTATACATTTTTGACAGTAACTAAATACGACATGCAGTTATTCCGTTTGATATTTATCACACCATGTAACACGCTTATAGCCAGCTAACGTTAGCCAGACTGGGTGCGCCGGGCTGAGATTTCATGAACAGGCCAAGAGGCCTAACGTTAGCTAACGATCCTTTTTGAAATCAGACATGTTTAAGTAAAATAAATACCACCAATATAATATCCCAAACAAACGTCTTGTGATCAGAGCATCGGTGATTACCTGCACATCCTCATTACGAAGCTCGTCAATGAGCACCGCGATGGGGTAGAGAGAATCGTCTCCATCAGCTCCTGCCATTTTGGATTTATGTTGCATTAAGCGAAAAGCGATTCACTACGGGGTTTCTTATAAACAACCACCACCAGGGGCCTCCTTTCTCCACGGACTTGTATCGTCGTCACAAGTTACCACAGTTACAAATTCATAAACCCCGCCTATTTCTTTTTTATTTTACTAGGCAAGTTTCTACCATTCCTCTTCTTAAAATTTTAAACCTAACCACACTGTTAACCTTATGGCTGACCCTAAACTTAAATTAAGCACAAAAAACACTTTATTTTCATGAATTTTTATGATATAGACAATCTTGACTGTGGTTTGGAATGCGCGAGACTATATCGATAGTTGATGTTCTCGCTGGATTTGCAAGTTCACCACAAAGGCACCAGAACCTGTGTATGGATCTGAGAAGTAATTTGAATAAGACTGGGCATTTTGTTGAGTTTCTTAGTTTACGTATTATGAGCATATTCAGATAGCAAGAGGCAAGAGGCGAGGCAATTGGGATGATTGCGAAAATCTATATTCTCCAGCAGGTGGCGTTTTTTCCGAATACCTAGCCAGGAGTTTTTGTTTGTAGGTCAATGAGAGAGCGTTTAATAGATCCCTACGGTGGGAGTGTCATAATACCCATAACACCTAGCGGTCAAACAGGAAAACGGTTCCAATCTTTTTTCCACCATTCATTTTTCCTATAGGGGATTTTAGAAACAATTAAAATAAGAACTGTGTTTCATGTAGGCTACTTCCGGCGCCGACAGAGATGGCTGCCTCGCTTCGCGTTCCTAGGAAACTGCAGTATTTTGTTTTTTTATGTGTTATTTTTTACATTGTTACCCCAGGAAATCTTAGGTTTTATTACATACAGTCAGGAGGAACTATTGGATATCTTGCCTATGCCGTTCGGCCATCACTCATTCATATATTTTTATGTACATATTCTTATTCATTGTTGTGAAATTGTTAGGTTAGATACTTGTTAGATATTACTGCATGGTCGGAACTAGATGCACAAGCATTTCAATACACTCGCATTAACATCTGCTAACCATGTGTATGTGACAAATAAGATTTGATTTGATTTAACCATGGCATGATGTTTTGATAACCATTTAAATCTCTTTCAGACACGGTGACTTATCAATATATTCAGCTCTATTTACTCAGATTCGAAAATGCTAATTAGCATCAAAGTAGACATCATGCAAGACTGCAAATCCCTGCAAGCTCCTGCACGTCATCTCTAGCTGACACCTTTACTAACAGGTATTGTGTCAATTTAAAACTTGCCCAAACAGTTCACAGAATTGTCAATTTAAATACACTACCGTTCATAAAGTTTGGGGTCACTTAGAAATGTCCTTGTCTTTTGAAAGAAAAGCTTTTTTTTGTCCATTAAAATAACATCAAATTTATCAGAAATACAGTGTAGGCACTGTTAATGTTGTAAATTAATATTGTAGCTGGAAACAGCTGATTTCTTTATGGAATATGGCTCTCTCGGGATATATTGTCGGAATCGGTTCAGCAAACGGGCTTCTCCATGCATCCCGCCGACAGAGATAAACAACTTTCTGGGAAAAGGAAGGGTGGGGTGTATGCTTTATGATTAACAACTCATGGTGTAGTCATAACAACATACAGGAACTCAAGTCCCCACCCGATCTAGAATTCCTTACAATCAAGTGCCGGCCATTTTACCTACCAAGAGAATTCTCATCAGTTATAGTCATAGCTGTGTACATTCCCCCTCAAGCAGACACCAAGACCGCCATCAAGGAACCTCACTGGACTATATGCAAACTGGAAACCATATATCCTGAGGCTGCATTTATTGTAGCTGGGGATTAACAAAGCAAATTTGAGAACAAGTCTACCTAAATTCTTCCAGCATATTGATTGCGCTACGCCCATGCTCAAAACCCTCAACCACTGCTACTCTAACTTCCGCAATGCATACAAAGCCCTCCCTTTGGCAAATCCGACCACGACGCCATCTTGCTCCTTCCGTCTTATAGGCAGAAACTCAAACGGGATGTACCAGTGACGAGAACCATTCAACACTGACCATGCTTCAAGATTGTTTTGATCATGCGGACTGGAATATGTTCCGGTCAGCCTCAGAGAACAACATCGACCTATACGCTGACTCGGTGAGTGCGTTTATAAAGAAGTGCATTGGAGATGTTGTACCCACTGTGACTATTAAAACCTACCCTAACCAGAAACCATGGATGGATAGCGGAATTCGCACAGAACTGAAAGCGCGATCCACCGCAATTAACCATGGAAAGAGGTCTGGGAATATGTCAGAATATACACAGTGTAGCTATTTCCTCCGCAAGGCAATCATCAAGCGAAATGCCAGTACAGGGACAAGGTGGAGTTGCAATTCAACGGCTCAGACATGAGACATATGTGGCAGAGTCTAAAGGAAATCACGGACTACAAAAAGAAAACCAGCCACGTCACGGACACTGACGTCACGCTTCCAGACAAACTAAACACCTTCTTTGGCCGCTTTGAGGATAATAGTGTCACCGTCGCGGCCCGCTAACAAGGACTGTGCCCCCTCCTTCTCTGTGGCTGACGTGTGTAAAACATTTAAACGTGTTAACCCTCGCAAGGCTGCTGGCCCAAAGCATGTGCAGACCAGCTGGCTGGTGTGTTTACGGACATATTCAAATCGCTCCCTATCCCAGTCTGTTGTCCCCACATGCTTCAATATGGCTACCATTGTTCCTGTACCCAAGAAGGCAAAGATAATTGAACTAAATGACTACCGCCCCGTAGCACTCACTTCTGTCATCATGAAGTGCTTTGAGAGATAGTCAAGGATCATGTCACCTCCACCGTACCAGCCACCCTAGACCCACTTCAGTTTGCATACCGCCCCAATAGGTCCACAGACAACGCAATCGCCATCACACTGCTACCATCCAGAAGGCGAGGTCAGTACACGTGCATCAAAGCTAGGACCGTGAGACTGAAAAACAGCTTCTATCTCAAGGCCATCAGACTGCTAAACAGCAATCACTAACTCAGAGAGGCTGCTGCCTACATTGAGACCCAATCACTGGTCACTTTAATAAATGGGTCACGTCATACAATGCACTCTAAATAATGCCACTTTAATAATGTTTACATATCTTACATTACTCATATCACATGTATATACTGTATTTTATACCATCTATTGCACCTTGCCTATGCTGCTCTGCCATTGCTCATCCATATACTTACATGTACATATTCTCATTCACCCCTTTAAATTTGTGTGTATTAGGTAGTTGTTGGGGAATTGTTAGATTACTTGTTAGATATTACTGCACTGTTGGAACTAGAAGCACAAGCATTTCGCTACACTCGCATTAACATCTACTTACCATGTGTATGTGACAAATACAATTGGATTTGGAATATCTACATAGGTGTACAGAAGGCCAGTATCCTGGAGTCGCGTCTCAACGTCAAACGTGAAGAGTGGTGTCTTGCGGGTACTATTTAATGAAGCTGCCAGTTGACTTGTGAGGCATCTGTTTCTCAAACTCAACACTAATATTCTTGTCCTCTTGCTCAGTTGTGCACCGGGGCCTCCCACTCCTCTTTCTATTCTGGTTAGGGCCAGTTTGCGCTGTTCTGTGAAGGGAGTAGTACGCAGCGTTGTACGAGTTCTTCAGTTTCTTGGCAATTTCTTGCATGGAATAGCCTTCATTTCTCAGAACAAGAATAGTCTGACGAGTTACAGAAGAAAGTTCTTTGTTTCTGGACATTTTGAGCCTGTAATCGAACCCACAAATGCTGATGCTCCAGATACTCAATTAGTCTAAAGAAGGCCAGTTTTATTGCTGCTTTAATCAGCACAACAGCTGTCATAACATAATTGCAAAAGGGTTTTCTAATGGTCAATTAGCCTTTTAGCCTGCTAAACTTGGATTAGCTAACACAACATGCCATTGGAACACAGGAGTGATGGTTTCTGATAATGGGCCTCTGTACGCCTATGTAGATTCCATAAAAATCTGCCGTTTCCAGCTACAATAGTCATTCACAACATTAACAATGTCTACACTGTATTTCTGATCAATTAGATGTTATTTTAATGCACACAAAAAATCACTTTTCGTTCAAAAACAAGAACATTTCTAAGTGACCCCAAACTTTTGAACAGTAGTGTACATTTAGACAATTTATTCATTACTACATTTACCTAGCATTAGATAGTTAATCCAGAGATTCTTACCTTTGCCTCGATTCAGCATTCTCATCCAGATTATCATGGCATCTGTAGTTCTTTATGATAGCCATATTAGCATTTCATTTGTTGGGGGTAAATACAGGCAAGTATATTGATAAATCACCTTGTCCAATAGAGATTTACAGTTATCAAAACGTCACGCCAGGGTAAACCATCACGAAACACAGCACTTATTTTAAGTGTTTCTAATATCCCATATGGAAAAAAATGAATGGTGGAAAAACAATTAGAACCATTTCCCAGTTTGACTGCTGGGTTTTATGGGTATTATGACTCATACTGTTACTGTATTTGGTTAACAAAAAATGGGATGACTTATTTGCTACATAATGCTTAGGGTAAGAGTGTACTGACATAAGTTTGACATCCAGGCAACTTTGAGAAAAAAAACACTTTATATCTGAGTTGGTCACACACTGGTGACACCTGCTCTTACCTCCTATTTTTAAAGACGTGTATTTTCATTGTTAGAGCAGCTACTTGAGTATCTGGTCACTACAATGCATAAGCTGTGATATGTTTTTCACTGTAGCAAATATATTTAGTCCTAAAACCAGGAAATAAGTTATCTGGTTTGTTCAGCCAACCATATGTGAAAAATGAATGGCGAAAGAATATGGTTTTGGAATAAACACTGAAAATAAGGTTTGAGGTTAACACAGGTTTAGGAGATCTTATACGCTTTGTTCTATGAGATAATATGACCTTTGTGAATTATGAAGCCTTTGCAATTTGTGTTTTATTATTACACAAATTCTTCTAAATTCACAATGTAAAGTTAGCTGATGATAATATCATAGAGCAAAACGTATAACATATCCCAAGCCGTGTTTACCACAGACCTTATTTTCGACGTTTATCCCAAAACCCTACAAAAACGCCATTCATTTTTCACCCCACCCAGTAGGTGGTGGCAACAAACCATGAAAGAATGTAGTCCCCTGCAAAACTTCCCCGAAGAAGAAGTTCACAAAAAAATGGCTGCACAGCAACAACCCGGTGGACCGATTCCCCAAGTTGGAATGCAGCAAGCTGCTACACTTCAACAACAGCAGTTGAGTCAACAGCAAGATTTCGACCCTGTTCATCGATTCAAAATGCTTATTCCACAATTAAAAGAGAGCCTCCAGGTACTCCACGTTTTGTTTACATGAGCTGGTAACAATGGCTGGTCAGTCTGGTCTCTTCACTGCCACACAGAGGGGAAAAGGCGAATTTTCGACCAACCTTTACTTGGCGTTCCTTCCAGTAATCCAACAATGTGTACGCTGCCATCTGTCTATTTCAAATATTCTCATTGATTGAGACGGGTGAGTGTCATTCAACCAGTAGTTAAATTGGGAGGTGAGGTGGGGGGCGTCTTTTAGTTCGGGGGCACTCAGCCAAGGTTGTAGCCAGCTGACTAGCTCTAGAACTCTAGCCTTAACCAGCGTTAGAGTTCTCAATCAATCCGGCATATAACAGCTGGATCAATGAACTACAATACTGACGCACTGTTGTAACGTTACTGCTTGTGATACGGGTTTGGAAACCTTTTGGAACTTTAACATTCACATTAGTGAGAAAAAAATCTTGCAAATACATAAGGTAAACTTACTGTAGGCAGTTTAGCAAAGTTGTGCCCGGCAGAATGTGACAACACTGGGTGAACAAAGGTAAGAAACATCCTCCCCAGTTAAACTCCCGGTGATGAGAGGAGGAAGTGTAGTCGGTGTTGAAAATAAAATTGCCGGGTGTAAACAGAAAGCAACTTTGCTAAACTACGTACAGTAAGTATCTGTTGTATTTTTACAATTATTTATTGCTTATATGAAAGTTAAATTCCAAATATTTCCAAATCTCTATCGCATGTGAGGTGTAGGCCGGGCCCTATAGGCCTATGTGAGTTTAGAGAGTTTCGGCGCTCCGTCAGCGGTCGTTGCATTGCCCCTTAGCTAATCATAACGGAAATTAAATGACTCCAAATGCATCAATTGGTGTAATGAGAAGGGCTAGTAGTTCACCTGTGTAATGACTGGGCATGCATGTTTTCCCCCCTGTGCCACTCGCAATTTGAAAGCGCCCAGAGGAGGAGTATTTTCTCCCATAGAATGCGACAAGCTTGGATAGGTAAACTATTCTACTATGGGGTTGTCTACTGTTGTTGACTGAGGAAATATTAAATGTGGACAATTTTCCATTATATCATTCAAAATTAGCATTACCAAAGGTGCCGGTGCCGGTGCCACACCTGGCTCTAATTTGGATCATAGTGGAAGGGTTTGGGACTCAGCCCAATTCAACCCATTCAAGATTTCTGAGTCGCACTCATGACATGCATAACACCCACCTGTCTCAAGAAGATTTGAAGTAGACGAGATGGCAGCGTACACATTGTCGGATTACCTAATGGAGCAAAAAAATTGATTTAATTTAATAACAGAGAATTTTCTAAGTTAAAATGAACCATCTGCAACTAGCCAATGCGTTGTCTTCCATGTTGGGAATTGAGGACGTATAGACAAGTTGTTTGAAAATTCTCTGTGCTACGCTTTACACTACCTAAATAATAACGCCCATCAGCCTGCTGGAACAGTAGTAATGGTCAGACTAGGCAATATTTTTAATGCTTACCCTTTTTAGTTGAACTGCAAATAGTGGTCAGAGAAAGTGAGTATGGTGATAATGCTTTTTAATGCAATATAATATGTATGCATAGTAACAAAATATTGTATTTGCCTATGTACAGGGTTGCAAAATGTAGCTACACCAAATATAGGATAACTAAGCATTATTTTCTGTCTAGAATGTCATGAAGATTGCCTCTTTAAATTTGGGACATAATACATCAATTGACAATGGCATGTAAGTACCCTTTTCCCCCCTAACTCTCAATGGTACATACACAGCCTAAAAGTGTGTATTTTCTGGACCTGGAGATGCACAACTTTCCTTTGTGTTTCAGAAAGAGCAGTGATGCCAGTGTACAGCGGTTTGACAAGAGTCTGGAAGAGTTTTATGCCCTATGTGATCAGCTGGAACTCTGCTTAGTGAGTCACACACACAACCTGCTTGTATTTCCATGCTCCAGTGAAATAGTTCACCACCTCCTGTTACTACACAAATGTCTTTCTATTTGGCTTTTAGACTGCCAAGCATCATTCACCATAACATATAGTTTATGAATCGATAAAGCTGGCAGCCTGGTCATCCTCTCACTATTACTCCTCTGTTTCCCCCCATAGCGGCTTGCCTACGAGTGCTTATCCCAGAGCATTGACAGTGCCAAGCACTCTCCTAACCTGGTCCCAACAGCCACCAAGCCTGACACCGTACAGACAGAGTCCCTGTCCTACTCACAGTACCTCAGCATGATCAAGTCGCAGATCTCCTGCGCCAAAGACATTCATAACGCTCTATTGGAGTGCTCCAAGAAAATCGCAGGAAAGGGCCAGCCACCAGGAGTCCTGTAGAAATGGGCATTTCATTATATTATTATTTTTCTACAGTTATTTGTATTTTTTGTTGTTGTAATGATTGATAAAGACATACAAAGTTGATTTAACTGTTTAACGGATGCCCCTCTTCACTTTTCTTCCCCCAAAAAATCTGAAAAGTAGCAAAAATAATGTCCTCGAGCATCACGTAATGAGATTTACAACTTCCTCAGATTATGGAAAACCAACTGTGCCTCAGATCCAGCCAGTCATAATTTCAACAACGCTATCCCACTTTTGACACCAATGGGGTCTTGACGACGTCACTAAGGTTGCTATAGTATTTTTACAAGCCAATGCCCTTTTTTTATTTCGCTCGCTCGCTTCACAAAAATAAAATCTGTTAAACACTTAAAGCTGCAATGCCCAGTGGTGAAACAGTGATGTTCGTTTGCGATATTACGACAACGAAGTTACTGACAGACGTTTTCTTCCCCTCGACATCATTGCATGCGTGACAGAAAAGCACATAATTAATACTGCCATTGTTTTTAACCATGCTGCTCCACGCTCCTGAGCTCGGCCACAAAATTAAATAAGAGGTGGGACATCTGTGGCACCGTTTCCCGCTACTGTAACCAAAATGATCAAATTCTCGTTAATTTCTCTGTCTTGATTCAGAATGGTGCTTTGCCAGAATGTGGACCGTTTGTCAGCATGCTAGGCTAGCCAATGCTATAGGAGCCCATTGGATTCCATGAAAAAATAACTGTTAGCGTTGGGGGGAATTCAACAACACAACAAAAGTGTTGTTGAATCGAATGGGTTGCTGTATCATTAGCTAACCTAGCATGCTGACAAAGGGCTGTTTAATTAAAAACTCAGTATTTCGATCTTTTCGATTCATCATTTCGGGATGATTAGGAGTACAGCGAAAAATTTCATCTCTGGCTTGAAGTACGTTTTCCAAGCAATTTTTTGGCAATTTTATTTGTCACATTCACATGGTTAGCAGATGTTAATGCGAGTGTAGCGAAATGCTTGCGCTTCTAGTTCCGACAGTGCAGTAATATCTAACAATTTGCCAACAACTACCTAATACACACAAATGTAAAGCAGTGAATGAGAATATGTACATGGAAGTATATGGATGAGCGACATAGGCAAGGTGCAATAGATAGTATAAAATGCAGTATATACGTGATATGAGTAAGATATGTAAACATTATTAAAGTGGCATTATTTAGAGTGCATGTTATAAAGTGACCCATTTATTAAAGTGGCCAGTGATTGGGTCTCAATGTAGGCAGCAGCCTCTCTGAGTTAGTGATAGAAGCTGTTTTTCAGTTTCTCGGTCCTAGCTTTGATGCACCTGTACTGACCTCGCCTTCTGGATGGTAGCGGTGTGAACAGGCAGTGGCTCGGGTGGTTGATGGCCTTGATGATCTTTTTGGCCATATACTGTGCCGGGCTCTGGTGGTCCACATTCTGGCACAGCACTGTTCCGAATTCAAGAGAGAAATGAACAAGTCTGATCATTTTGACTACCGCTGCTGTGAGTTCAGCTTTAATCAAGTTTGTATGCCCCAAGGTGTAAATATTTGTTTTGTCACATTACCTAATATGACCACCAGAGAAGTGACCGAGTCATGTGTTGGGAATTCTGTACCAAAGCTGTCCAAAACCAGCTACTATTCAACCAAACTGCAAAACCTCTGTGTGGCAGAGTAGCTTTGTCTTAATTATAATAAACCTTTTTTACTCACTTTAATTTCTCTTACTTTTACATACATTTTCTATATACACACACACACACACACACAGTCCATTTGGAAAGTATTCAGACCCATTCACTTTTTCCACATTTTGTTACGTTACAGCCTTTTTCTAGAATTGATTAAATAGTGTTTTTTTTCAGTCAATCTACATAGAATATCCTATGACAACAGGTTTACTAATTTTTGCAAATTTATTTTAAAAAATAAACAAGTATTGAGATCCTTGTTGAAGCATATTTGGCAGCGATTACAGCCTAGAGTTTTCTTGGGTATGAAAGCAACAAGCTTGGCACACCAGTATTTGGAGAGTTTTTCCCATTCTTCTCTGCAAATCCTTTCAAGCTTTGTCAGGTTGGATGGGAGCGTCGCTGCATAGCTTTTTTCAGGTCTCTCCAGAGGTGTTCTATTTGTTCAAGTCCGGGCACTGGGCCACTCAAGGACATTCAGAGACTGTCCCGAAGCCACTCCTGCGTTGTCTTCGCTGTGTGCTTAGGGTCGTTGTCCTGTTAGGTGAACCTTTGCCACAGTCTGAGGTCCTGAGCACTCTGGAGCAGGTTTTCATCTCTCTACTTTACTCTGTTCATCTTTCCCTTGATCCTGACAGGTCTCCCAGTCCCTGCCGCTGAAAAATATCCCCCCCAGCATGATGCTGCCACCACCATGTTTCACTGTAGGGATGGTGCCAGGTTTCCTCCAAACAAGACACTTGGCATTCAGGCCAAAGAGTTCAATCTTGGTTTCATCAGACCAGAGAGTCTTGTTTCTCATGGTCTGAGAGACCTTTAGTTGCCATTTGGCGAACTACAAGCGGGCTGTCATGTGCCTTTTTACTGAGGAGTGGCTTCCGTCTGGCCACTCTACCATAAAGACCTGATTTGGTAGAGTGCTGCAGAGATGGTTGTCCTTCTGGAAGGTTCTCCCATCTCCACAGAGGAACTCTGGAGCTCTGTCAGAGTGACCATTGGGTTCTTGGTCACCTCCCTGAATAAGGCCCTTCTCCCCCGAATGCTCAGTTTGGCTGGGCGGCCAGCTCTAGGAAGAGTCCTGGTGGTCACAAACTTCTTCCATTTAAGAATGATGGAGGCCACTGTGATCGTGGGTACATTCAATTCTGCAGATATATATTTTTTTGGTGCCCTTTCCCAGATCTGTGCCTCGACACAATCCTGTCTCGGTGCTCAACGGACAATTCCTTCAACGTCATGGCTTGGTTTTTGCTCTGACATGCACTGTCAACTGTGGGACCTTTATATTGACAGGTGTGTACCTTTCCAAATCCTGTCCAATCAATTTAATTTAACACAGGTGGACTCCAATTAAGTTGTTGAAACATCTCAAGGATGATCGATGGAAACAAGATGCAGCTGAGCTCAACTTCGAGTCTCATAGCAAAGGGTCTGAATACTTATGTAAAGGTATTTCTGTCTTTTTAATACATTTTCAAAAATGTCTAAACCTGTTTTCGCTTTGTCATTATAGGGTATGGTTTGTGGATTTCTGGGGGGAAAGTATTTAATCAATTTTAGAATAAGACTGTAACGAAACAAAATGTGAAAATTGTGAAAGGGTTCGAATACTTTCTGAGTGCACTGTATGTATATATGTATGTGTATATTTCGGGTTTTTATTTTTACTATTCTCTACATTGTTGAATAATAGTGAAGACATCAAAACTATGAAATAACACACATGGAATCATGTAGTACCCCAAAAAGCTTTAAACAAATCAAAATATATTTGAGATTCTTCAAAGTAGCCACCCTTTGCCTTGACGACAGCTTTGCACACACTTGGCATTCTCTCAACCAGCTTCACCTGGAATGCTTTTCCAACACTCTTGAAGGAGTTCCCACATATGCTGAGCACATGTTGGCTGCTTTTCCTTCACTCTGCTTTCCAACTCATCCCAAACCATCTCAGTTGAGTTGAGGTCGTGTCACGTCTGCTCCCGCTCTTCCCCTCCCCCTGGCGCTTGAGGGCGCCAGAATGCCTTGCATCACTCACTCCTGCCATCCATCACGTACACCTGCCTTTCCTCGTCACGCGCATCAGCGTTATTGGACTCACCTGGACTCTCTTATCACCTGTTCATTTCCTCCCCTATATGTGTCAGTTCCCCAGCTCTGTTCCCCGCTTCTGCATTGATTGTTTTTCTGTTTGCTAAGCTGTTTATGTCTCGTTCCATGTCCGTTATTTATTAAATGTTACTCCCCGTACCTGCTTCGTCTCTCCAGCGTCATCCTTGTGACAGATCGTGACAGAATGCAGAAGCCATCACACGAAGCATCGGGGAGTACTGGCGTTCTGGTTGGTATAGTGGCATCGGCTCTGGGTCAACACCGATGGAACCGGGGGTGCCTAGCCTGCTCGTCGGGCTTCCACGCCCTAGCATGCTCGAGAGGTTTCCTTGCCCCGGTTGGTTCGGAGGGCGCCCATCCCACGTCGGGCCTCAGCTGGATCGTCAGTTCTTGTCTGCCCAGCCTGTCCAGGAGTTTTTTGTTTGTTTGTTTTTTGTTTTGTCGGTGACGTCGGGGGTGGATTCTGCCGCCGATGGAACCGGGGGTGCCTAAGCCAGCCCGTCGAGCTTTCATGCCCTGGCTGGCTCGAGAGGTTTCATTGCCTCGGTTGGCTCGGTGGCTTCCCATCCCACGTCACAATCCACCGGATCATCGGGTTTCCTCAGCGGGATCGACAGGCGTCTGGACTCAGCCGGATCGTCAGGGTCCCATGCCTCAGCCGGCTCGCCAGGCTCTCACGCTCCAGCCGGTTCGTCGGGCTTCCACGCCTCAACCGGCTTGCCCAGCGCCCATGTCTCGGCCGGTTTGCCCAGGTGGGACGCCGGGTGGCGCCCCTAGTGGGGGGGTACTGTCACGTCTGCTCCCGCTCTTCCCCTCCCCCTGGCGCTTGAGGGTGCCAGAATGCCTTGCATCACTCACTCCTGCCATCCATCACGTACACCTGCCTTTCCTCGTCACGCGCATCAGCGTTATTGGACTCACCTGGACTCTCTTATCACCTGTTCATTTCCTCCCCTATATGTGTCAGTTCCCCAGCTCTGTTCCCCGCTTCTGCATTGATTGTTTTTCTGTTTGCTAAGCTGTTTATGTCTCGTTCCATGTCCGTTATTTATTAAATGTTACTCCCCGTACCTGCTTCGTCTCTCCAGCGTCATCCTTGTGACAGATCGTGACAGGTCGGGTGATTGTGGAGGCCAGGTCATCTGATGCAGCACTCCATCACTCTCCTTCTTGGTCAAAATGCCCTTACACAGCCTGGAGGTGTGTTGGGTCATTGTCCTGTTGAAAAACCAATTATTGTCACACTAAGCACAAACCAGATGGGATGGCGTGTCGCTGCAGAATGCTGTGGTAGCCATGCTGGGTAAGTGTGCCTTGAATTCTAAATTAATCACTGACAGTGTCACCAACAAAACACCATCACACCTCCTCCATGCTTCACGGAACCAGACATGCAGAGATCATCATCCGTTCACGTACTCTGCGTCTCACAAAGACACAGCGGTTGGAACCAAAAATCAAAAATTTGGACTCATCAGACCAAAGGACAGATTCCACCGCTCTGATGTCCCTTGCTTGTGTTTCTTGGCCCAAGCAGGTCTCTTCTTCTTATTGGTTTCCTTTAGTACTTGTTTCTTTGCAGCAATTCGACCATGAATGCCTGATTCACGCAGTATCCTCTGAACAGTTAATGTTGATGTCTGTTACTTGAACTCTGATGCATTTATTTCGGCTGCAATCTGTGGTGCAGTTAACTAATGAAATGATCCTCTGCAGCAGAGGTAACTCTGGGTCTTCCTTTCCTGTGGCGGTCCTCATGAGAGCCAGTTTCATCATAGCGCTTAGATGGTTTTGCGACTGCGCTTGAAGAAAGTTCTTGAAATTCTCCGGATTAACTGACCTTCATGTCTTAAAGTAATGATGAACTGTCATTTCGCTTTGCTTATTGAGCTGTTCTTGCCATAATATAGACTTGGTCTTGTTGTGGAAATTCGTACAGAGGGACACTCAAAGTCAATCTTAAATGAATCATTGTTTATTGTCAGCGCGCTGGAGAGGTTCCAACAAACTTAATGCACCATAGTCTGTCAGAAGCTCTAATGGGGCAGTCCCGTTTGTTCTCTTTATATACTGCAGACAAGTCATATTTGCATGTTTTTTTCTTATTCATCATTAACATTTGCTTCATTCATGTGACTAACCAGTACTGGGTCATGCATGTGACAGACCAATACCTCATGAGGCTTCTTCTCTAAGCTGAGACCTTGAAACGGATATATATTAAAACAGGGGTCTGGGCGTACTGCTAAATTGCTAAAAGACAGATATTAAAATTGCTGAGGTTTAGTAACAGAAGTCAGAACGACCACCGAGAACTTGTCTTTTACGTATACAGCAACACCACCACCCTTAGATTTACGATCTGTATGAAAAACATTGTAACCATTTATGCCAATATTTTTGTTTGTAATAGATTTTTTTGAGCCAGGTTTCAGAAAGCATAAATGGTTAGCAGTTTTTATCCATACATTCACAAAATCAAGCTTCGGAAGAAGTCTTCTTACATTCATATGCAGAAACTTCAGGCCACTCTGACTACTTAATTCAGCAGGGGTAAGAATGTCAGGACCTGGATTAGATTGCACATTTCCAGACAGTAGAAGCAGCAAGATAATGGCAAGTCTAGATCGGGGGTTACAACATTTGGATTTACAGACAGCACTTGAACGACAATCCATAGTCACCAGAGTCTTTAATGCCACATATTTGAGGAGATGTGTAAAGTCCAGAGAGACAGCCCTGACATGTAAGCGCAAGAGTCCGATTTCTCCCATGTTGTTTGGGAGAAATGTGCATAGTTCTCACATGTATTTACAAAGCAAGCGTGTGGTTTCTCACAAAACTCGAGGGAGAAACAGTCATATATCTTCATTCACAGAGCAACGGGCTCTAAAAGTATCACCAAAATTGTCGAAGCCAAGGGTAGACAACAGCAAAATGAACAACAGCAACATGTTTGTTTATTGCCCTAAGAATCACTATTCAAATAGTCCAACAGCAGATTAATAAAAAGTCAGCGATGTAGGCAAGCAAAGCTGCGGGGGGAGAGAGAGTGGCGAGGGCACCTGTACCAGACTGGGAGAGACAGATCCAGGCAGCCGGGGTGCAGTGCAGCAGGTGAAGAAAGCATTAGATTTGAGCTTCTATCAAAAGGAGGTTCTATCAAAGTACATCATTATAATAAAACATAAAGGTTATACTTCTAGTAACTACATCATTATAATATTATAATCTACAATCAAAAGGTTATAATCAGCGGGAGTGAGTATCAAAAATACACACACATAAGGGATCTGTAAATTCAGAGGTGAATAAATCTCAACCATTGTTTCTATATCTTACCACAATAGGGTTGCATTGACCTATGTTTTTCACTAAGTGCGACATCAACTGGGACGTCAAAATAAAAAACCTTGTTTAACAATTCTGCTAAGAACTTCAAAAAGTTGGTGCTGGCTCTTCAGCTCAGTGTTCCACATAATGGAAACAGGTTAAGGGTTTAGATTACCTTACCCTCAACTTGTTCAACGAAAACAACCTTCAATCATTACTCATCATCTGTAATCTACAGGGAGACATGGGAGCTCATCCAGAGTTAGCAGCTCATTTTAGTTTCATCATCGTCTGGAGGAGCAGAAAACATGATAGCTGCTGAAATCTTACCAGCCATGGAGGCACAGATTGCCTTACAGCATGTTAATTACACAATTAAGCAAACTAAACAAAAAACACATGCTGCAGCCCATCCCAATTTGGGATCTCCAACTTCCAAACAAGGATTCCAACTAAGTTGCAAGCGCCCACTCTGTTTTTTTGGGGAAGGACTCTTAGAAACAGGGGCCTAGTGGTTAGAGCGTTGGGTCAGTAACCGAAAGGTTGGTGGATCGAATCCCCAAGCTGACAAGGTAAAAATATGTTGTTCTGCCCCTGAACAAGGCAGAACAACATATTAGGAACCCACTGTTCCTAGGCCGTCATTGTAAATAAGAATTTGTTCTTAACTGACTTGCCTAGTTAAAAAAAATGTTAAATTAAAAACATTTTTTTAAACAGTGGCAAGATCCGTCACATTAGAAGAGTGATCTGGGACAAAAGTACAACATTCATCGCCAATGATTGCACAAGTGCCCCCTTGACCTGCAGAGACAATTTACGTAATTCTTTTAGCATTTCCTATTTTCTCTACGTCTCTAGAGATCTCCTAAATTTGGTCTAGGGCACATGCATATTGACTTTCACAGGGAAGAGAGAGAGAGCACGTATTATAACAATTTGACGCCAACCTTGATTGGGGCAAGGTTAGACCAATTTACAATCTAGTGGCTCTCCTCACACTTTAGGTGCATAGCTCTGTCTCTAGAAGCCTCGCTTTTCCAAATCATAATTATAACTGTTGATTTAAATTATCCAACCCAAATGTAGAATGACAGTCTTTAGTGCTTCACATTGGTTCTATAACTTTAATTTAAGACCCTCAACTTAGCACACACCATTTATTGTCAGAATGTACATTTCCATTGACATACAATACATTCATCTTATATTTCTAACGTTAACTATTCTCTTGGTAATGACAGATTGGTATCTCAAAGCATTCTTAGTCTAAATGACCTATACATTTCAGTGTGCAGACCTCCAAAATCAACTTGATACCCCAAATAAACAATTTTGGATAAGCATAAATCAATTATGGGCACGGTTGACCACCCCCCCTCCCTTACGGCACTCATCCTGCTGGCGTTTCTTCATGTTCTTCTTCATATAGTGTTTCAGTTCGTCCTCCCAATGGCACGTTCAAAGTGGATGGCCCTTGATAATGTCTCACCTGAGCCAACACTGTCCGTGTCCATTTTCACACCAGCAGTATGAGAGATGTTTGGATGGGATCTCTCGCCATGCTCACTCCACGTGGACTCAGCTCACACTCCTGAGAGAAAAGGCATGAGAGAAAATGTAGTTGATAGCTTCGACTGGATTCTGGGTACAGGTTGCTGGCTCTGACTCAGATCTCACGGTAGAAGTGGTAAAGGACCATACTGAATGACATTTTAGCCATTGCTTCAGCCAGTTAGGGGTGTTGAGGTTCACACTGTTCATGGTCAAATTATCCCTTCCATGCATCTAGACACATCTGTGGTCACCTTCACCATAACCTCGAGAGAGGACAGATCAGAACAATAGTTTAGTTTAGGGCATTTCTGATTCAGGAAATCCAGACAAATGATTTACTGATTGACAAATTATTACTACTACCAATATTCTTAATACAGATTTCTAAAACAGAGTTACAGTTCAGGGAGTTAGAGGGCTAATTCTTAGGGAGATATCCTGTCACGACTTCTGCCGAAGTTGTTGCCTCTCCTTGTTCGGGCGGTGTTCGGCGGTTGATGTCACCGGTCTTCTAGCCATCATTGATCTATTTTTCATCTTCCGTTTTGTCTTGTCTTCCTACACACCTGGTTTCAATCCCATTCATTACCTGTTGTGTATTTAACCCTCTGTTTCTCCTCATGTCTTTGTCACAGATTGTTTTTATGTCAGTGTTGTATATATGTCTGTATAGGTGTGCGACGGGTCCTCGTACCCACTTTTGTATTTGATGTACATTTAGTGTTTGGAGTATGTTTAGTGGACTGCTATTAAAGTGACTCCATTACACTCCATTTGACTCTCCTGCGCCTGACTTTCCTGCCACCTATACACACGACTCTGACATATCCCGACCATCCAGCACACCCAATCTGGTGAGATTTGTTATTGAAGCAGGACAAAAACAAAGAAAAGAAAACAACAGCAATAAACATATGTCACTCGAGGTGGGGAAAACTTCAATTCATTTGGAGTAGCTGTCAATCATTACCAACATATTTTTTTCCTTTTACATCATGATTGCGTCCACAATAACAATAACAACACTGCCTGTTAAATCGAAAATAAACCAATTGGAATAACAAATGAAATTAGAATTGCACTCTTGATAACTCCATAAGGAAATAATTGTATCCTTGTATCCTACAAGGTAATGGTAATGGTAAAATAGACTAAAGACAGGTGTCCCTCATTCAGGGGCAGCTCTCTCTCTCTGTCTTCTCGTGGGCCGAATCACACATGGGACTATTGATAAATTATAAACTTCTTCTAATTATTAGTGTTTACATAGCCCATTTAAATCTCACCCAATATCGCCAGTCTTTCTAGTGAGGGTGGTCAGACCTCACTAGGAAGTCAGAACAGAGGTCAGAGGTCAGTCAGCCCTATTAAGTGAGTGTTTGTTTTCATGTCCCTCAAAGATTATTTAAAGATATTTCAAACATTTTGTGTATCAGGTTTACATTGGGTTTTTCCACTATATTTCTTCTAATCAAGAGAACTCTGCCAATAGAAACTTCAGAAAATTTCATTTTTGTACAGCATCCTAAAACCAAAATAAAAAGACCCCACACAAGAAATCAAACAGAGTATAAACCACTAACACATTGTCATTAAAAGGTGGGTTGTGTGTGGGTGCTGGCGTGTATATAGTAAATATTGTAGGGTAAAAACAAATAAAATGGCCAGGCCTTACTTAATTTGGGAGCTCCCTTACCAGCTGGATCTGAGTGCCTTTAACTGCTTTCCCAAGGCACTTGCCGTAGGAAGCCTTTCAAAGGGAGAGATACAGATTCATTGATAAACATTTTAAAAAACTTGGTAGCGGACATTCCATCAGTTGTATAGGGAATTATACTTCAGACACATTGAATAGGCACCTTCTAAAGTAAACAATCCCAGAGCCCCTCTCTTGTAATCATTGTCATTTTGATCTGTTGCATTGACATACAATTCTGTACAAACTGTACCTAATTTCCCCACTGTCTCTCTTAGAGCCTGTTTGAGTTCAGTGTTTACTGGCGGCTATCTATTGTTTCACAAGAAGGTTATCTCCAACCCAAACAACAGATGACTTTAAACATGAAAGCAGTGGACCAGGCCTGTAAGAGTGAGTTGCCTCTAATTTAATATCAGTCCCAAAGCTCAATCTTCTTCAAATTACTCAAATATTGCATTATTAGAATGCTATCTGAAAGCCAATTACTATTCACTTTGTTACGTTCACTAGTCTCCATATCAATTTCCTTCAACTAGGCCTCCCTTCTTCCCAATCGGAAGACCATCTCAATCTACTACTACTAATACATACAGATCACTCTCAAACAACATTCTGCTTTTCCCCCTATTGCAATGTTTAAAACAAAACAAACATCCTCCATATTGTAAGGTCTTGTTTTCATTTTAGTCTACCCTAACAATGTTACTCTTAATATTTATTTCAAGTTTCTATGGAATTATTCACTTTCTGCTTCGCACTAATTAAATGTATATTATTTTAAGATTCATATTTAGTGCCGAAGGGGAGAGATAAACAGTTATTATAATGTCACGCCCTGACCTTAGAGAGCCTTTTTATGTCTCTATTTGGTTTGGTCAGGGTGTGATTTGGGGTGGGCATTCTATGTTTTGTTTTCTATGATTTTGTGTTTCTATGTTTTGGCCGGGTATGGTTCTCAATCAGGGACAGCTGTCTATCGTTGTCTCTGATTGGGAACCATACTTAGGTAACTATTTTTTCCCTCCTTTCGTTGTGGGTAGTTGTCTTTGTTTGTGGCACTATAGCCCTTAAGCTTCATGGTCGTTTTTGTATTGTTTATTGTTTTTGTTGGCGTCATTCCAAAATAAAAGTAATATACGCTTACCACGCTGCACCTTTGTCCGCTTCTTCCAGCATCGGCCGTGACATATAACTGGGCTAGCCCTGCCTATCAGTCCACTTTCATTGGAATGTTCTATCCATAAGGTTTCTGGCACCTGAGACAAAACAGACTGGGAGGCAGTGTCAGACGAGTGGTTCAATTTGCCTGCTTACTCATTGTTTTAATATCTCATTGTTTGGGATATCAATGAAAACTCCATTGGGAGTACAATAAATTGTAGCCTTAAGTTTAGTTAACAGAAAATCATGTTCAACGTTCATTGGTACTATTTATCGTTTTATTATTGTTATACCTTTATTTCAACAAGAAACACAGACTGAGACCAAGGTCTCTTTTACAGCTGGGCTCTGCGTATACATGTTTGCACATACAGTTTAGGTACACTGATTAAGAAACTACACAAGACAAACAAAATGATCACCGATAACAGAAAAAAAATACAGCAGCAGATTACATTTACACATAGGTTATTCCCCTAACAGCACAAGAACTTGCATCTGAAACAGTTACAAGCAATACAAAAATAAAAATCCTATTGGTTAGGGGAAAGTCAAGTCCCGTACAATGTTTTCACCTTATCATACCTCACATTATCCATAAAGGGACCACTCTGAACATTTCTCAGAATACTATTTACACCACTTACGTACGTCTACGTGTGGGTGTGCAAGTTGTATAATATTATAATTCTTCATATTGTTACTTCATCAGATCTCCAGTAACCCATTATTCTCAATATTATGTTACTTTATCTCTAGTAACCCATTATACACTTGTGTTACATCACAAATTCCTCCTCAACCCCAGTGTTCTATTCATACAGGGATTTGAATATTCCCTCTAGTGTTCTGTTTATCAGCATATTCGGGAATTGTACTTACTCCTTTCATATCTCCACTTACATAATAACGTTATACCATCAAACTCCACTGATGATTCACGTTATCCTCATGTAATCGAAAGTCATGTTAACCTTAGAGACATGTTATCCTCGTTACTAATGAGACATGTTATCATGTTATCCTCGTCACTAACAAGACATGTTATCCTCTGAGACATGTTACGTAGGAGATTTCGTAGACATTTCTGAGACATCCTCTACCTCTCGATCCAACGGCGGTGGTGGACAGAACCCTAGATAATGTCACAGATTGAAAAACTCAACCCACAGAACTGGTTGGGGCATTCATTCACCTCTTTCACAGGTGTGCTAGTCGCCAGACAGCTCTCATTCACTCTGTAATTTATAGCTGAACTTCAATCAGCAATCATACGTGAGCAAGTCTCCTGACAGCTCTCATTCACCCAATTATTTATAGGTACATTTGAATCTCAATCTTGTTATCCAAATTTCAATCAGCTTAATATCCAAAATTCAATCTGATTATCCAAATTCCAATCTTAATAGTAATCATTTCAATCCATTTATTATCCACATTTCAATCATTCCAAATTTCAATCAGCTTAATATGTCATTTCTCACATCCACATTCACTCAGTACTATTCCCAAACACACTTGGTAATCTTCCTCATTACCCCATGTGCATCTTCAACGATCCCCTTGTTGTTACTTGCTATGCACCATATGTATCTTCAACGGTTCTCTTGCCGCTACTTGCTATACATATAAATAACACCCCATATTCAAAACTACCTTGTGTTGTTTTATAGTGGCTGCAGACCACGTAGACGTTTCTTGTAAATGCCTACAGACAGCTGTCAGCAGGGCTTTTCATTGTACCATTACGCCCTCTCTCTAGTCTTCTCATAAAACTAGTGAATAGTCTTCTCTGTAAGACTATGGGTACCTTTTTTATCAGTGGTGTAAAGTACTTAAGTAAAAATACTTTAAAGTACTACTTAAGTAGTTTTTTGGGGTATCTGTACTTTACAATTTTTGACAACTTTTACTTCCCTACATTCCAAAAGAAAATGATTTACTTTTTACTCCATACATTTTTCCTGACACCCAAAAGTACTTGTTAGATTTTGAATGCTTAGCAAGACAGAAAAGGGTCCAATTCGCACACTTAACAAGAGAATATCCCTGGTCATCCCTACTGCCTCTGATCGGGCGGAGTCACTAAACACAAATGCTTTGTTTTTAAATGATGTCTGAGTGTTGGAGTGTGACCCTGGCTATCCATAAATAAATAAAGAAAATTGTGCCATCTGGTTTGCTTAATATAAGGAATTTTAAATGATTCATACTTTTACTTTTAATAGTTAAGTATATTTAAGCAACTACATTTACTTTTGATACTTAACTATATTTTAAACCAAATACTTTTTCACTCAAGTAGTATTTTACTGGGTGACATTCACTGTTACTTGAGTCCTTTTATATTAAGGAATCTTTACTTCTACTCAAGCATCAGAATTTAGTACTTTTTCCACCTCTGCTTTTTATGCGTATTTCCTCTTGGGCAGCTCACAGTAAGGGTCTGGTCTGGGCGAGTCTCATTGTCTTTTGGTCAGACAGGAATTTCCCTCACGCTTCATAAAATAAGCCACCTGTTTTCCTCGCTGACCCCCACTGGAAAGCTCTGCAGGCAGAATCAATCATCCTGTTCGTTGATGCCAAATTGTTGTGTAAATTCTTACAGAGGGACACTCAAAGTCAATCTTAAATGAATCATTGTTTATTTTCAGCGAGCTGGAGGTTCCAACAAACTTAATGCACCATAGGGAACATCTGTCAGAAGCTCTAATGGGGCAGTCTTGTTAGTTCTCTTATATACTGCAGACAAGTCATATTTGCATGTTTTAGCTTATAATTAATTCATCATTAAAGTTTGCTTCCTTCATGTGACCGACCAATACTAGGTCATGATTGTGACAGACCCATACCTTACAACATTTCTTCTCTAAGCTGAGACCTTGAAACAGATATCAAAACAAGGGTCTGGGCAAACTGCAAATACTGATAGTGAGGGTTCATTCAATCAGTCACTTGCATGAACACAGAAAGCAGTTATTAGAAAAGCACAAACATAAAACACAGAAATGTATAAAATAGAAAAGCACCAATATAACATTTTCCATCACAGTCTTTTAACAAATAGGGCTATCTTCTGTATACCACCACTACTTTGTTACAACACAACTGATTGGCTAAAACATGTTAAAAAGGAAAGAAATTCCACAAATTAACTTTTAACAAGGCACACCTGTTCAATGAAATGCATTCCAGGTGACTTCCTCATGAAGCTGGTTGAGAGAATGCCAAGCGTGTGCAAAGCTGTCATCAAGGCAAAGGGTGGCTACTTTGAAGAATCTCAAATATAAAATATATTTTGATTTGTTTAACACTTTTTTGGTTAGTGCATGATTCCATATGTGTTATTTCATAGTTTTGATGTCTTCACTATTATTTTACAATGTAGAAAATAGAAAAAAATTATGAAAAACCCTTGAATGAGTAGGTGTGTCCAATCCTTTGACTGGTACAGTATATACTGTCCCTTCGAAAAGTGTTCAGATCCCTTTATATTTTCCACATTTTGTTACGTTACAGCCTTTTTCTAAAATGTATTAAATAGTTTTCCCCCGCCCATTAATCTACACACAATACCCCACAATGACAAAGTAAAAAACTGGTATTAGACATTTCTGCTAATTTATATTTTAAAAAAATGAAATCACATTTACATAAGTATTCAGACCCTTTACTCATCAATTTGTTGAAGCATCTTTGCCAGCGATTACAGCTACGATGGAAGAAGTTTGGAACCACCAAGACTCTTCCTAGAGCTGGCCGCCTGGCTAAACTGAGCAATCGGGGGAGAAGGTAATTGGTCAGGGAGGTGACCAAGAACCCGATGGTCACTCTGAGAGAGCTCTTAAGTTCCTCTGTGGAAATGAGGGAACCTTCCAGAAAGACAACCATTTCTGCAGCACTCCACCAATCAGGCCTTTATGACAGAGTGACCAGACGGAAGCCACTCCTCGGTAAAAGGCATATGACAGTTTGCCAAAAGACACCTAAAGACTATCAGACCATGAGAAACAATATTCTCTGGTCTGATGAAACCAAGATTGAACTCTTTGGCCTGAATGCCAAGCGTCACGTCTGGAGGAAACCTGGCACCATCCCTACCATGAAGCATGGTGGTGGCAGTATCATGTTGTGGGGATGTTTTTCAGCAGCAGGGACTGGGAGACTAGTCAGGAGAGGCAAAGATGAATGGAGCAAAGTACAGAGAGATCCTTGATGAAAACCTGTTCTAGAGCACCCAGGACCTCAGACTGTGGCGAAGGTTCACCTTCCAACATGACAACAACCCTAAGCACACCGCCAAGACAACGCAGGAGTGGCTTCGGGACAAGTCTCTGAATGTTCTTGAGTGGCCCAGCCAGAGCCCGGACTTGAACCCGATCGAACATCTCGGGAGAGACCTGAAAATAGCTGTGGCTCCCCATCCAACCTGACAGAGCTTGAGAGGATCTTCAGAGAAGAATGGGAGAAACTCCCCAAATACAGGTGTACCAAGCTTGTAGCGTCATACTCAAGAAGATTCAAGGCTCTAATCGCCAAAAGTGCTTCAACAAAGTACTGAGTAAAGGGTCGGAGTACTTATGTAAATGTCATATTTCCGTTTTTTCTTTTTTATACATTTGCAAACATTTCTAAACCTGTTTTTGCTTTGTCATTATGCAGTTTTGTGTGTAGATTGATGAGGGGAAAAAACAATTGAATACATTTTAGAATAAGGCTGTAACCTAACAAAATGTGGGAAAAATTGAAGGGGTCACAGAAGAACAAATGAAGATGTTTGAGGTAAGGTAGCCTCAGACACCCAGGTTTCGATGAGATATGAAAGGATGGCCCAGCGAAACCCAGGTGTCTCCTTTCCTTCATCTGCCCTGATGTGATGGAACTGGTCAGGGGAAATCAAATTCCTGGTATTCATCCATTAGCCATCATTTGAGTCTCTTAACCATCATGTATTGTCACAGTCAGATCGAGGAGCGGAAGCCACTTCACACATTCCCTCTGAATCATAACACCCAGATGTTATTACTGACTTGGCTAATTTATGCATCCCTCTTAAGCTAGATGGGCCATTTACCTTGTTACATAAACACACTGAAGAGTCATGCCACTTTGTCCTGTGAAACCTGAGACCCAACCGCTCCCATCCTCCCCTGCCTCTTAACTTCTAATTGAGAAGCCTGCATATATGAATATTTGTTGATTTAACATTATAGGTGATTCCTTAATAGAGTTGAAGTCAGAAGTTTACATACACTTAGATTGGAGTCATTAAAAACTCGTTTTTCAACCACTCCACAAATTTCTTGTTAAAAAACTATAGTTTTGGCAAGTCGGTTAGGACATCTACTTTGTGCATGACACAAGTAATTTTTCCAACAATTGTTTACAGACAGATTATTTCACTTATAATTCACTGTATCACAATTCCAGTGGGTCAGAAGTTTACATATGCTAAGTTGACTGTGCCTTTAAACAGCTTGGAAAATTCCAGAAAATGATGTCATGGCTTTAGAAGCTTCTGCTAGTCTAATTGACATCATTTGAGTCAATTGGACTACCTTCAAACCAAGTGCCTCTTTGCTTGACATCATGGGAAAATCTAAAGAAATCAGCCAAGACCTAAGAAAATAAATTGTAGATCTCCACAAGTCTGGTTCATCCTTGGGAGCAATTTCCAAACGCCTTAAGCAAGGAAGAAGCCACTGCTCCAAAACTGCCATAAAAAAATCCAGACTACGGTTTTCAACTGCGTATGGGGACAAAGATCATACTTTTTGGAGAAATGTCCTCACGTCTGATGAAACAAAAATAGAACTGTTTGGCCATAATGATCATCGTTATGTTTGGAGGAAAAAGGGGGAGGCTTGCAATCCGAAGAACACCATCCCAACCGTGAAGTACGGGGGTGGCAGCATCATGTTGTGGGGGTGCTTTGCTGCAGGAGGGACTGGTGCACTTCACAAAATAGATGGTATCATGAGAAAGGAACATTATTTGGATATATTGAAGCAACATCTCAAGACATCAGTCAGGAAGTTAAAGCTTGGTTGCAATTGGGTCTTCCAAATGGACAATGACCCCAAGCATACTTCCAAAGTTGTGGCAAAATGGCTTAAGGACAACAAAGATAAGGGATTGGAGTGGCCATCACAAAGCTCTGACCTCAATCCTATAGAAAATTTGTGGGCAGAACTGAAAAAGCGTGTGTGAGCAAGGAGGCCTACAAACCTGACTCAGTTACACCAACTCTTTCAGGAGGAATGGGCCAAAATTCACCCAACTTATTGTGGGAAGCTTATGGAAGGCTACCCGAAATGTTTAACCTCTCTTGGGTAGGGGGCAGTATTTTCACGTCCGGATGAAAAGCGTGCCCAAAGTAAACTGCCTGTTACTCAGGCCCAGAAGCTAGGATATGCATATAATTGGTAGATTTGGATAGGACACACTCTAACACTCTAAAGTTTCTAAAACTGTTAAAATAATGTCTGTGAGTATAACAGAACTGATATGGCAGGCGAAACCCCGAGGACAAACCATCCCCCCCCAAAAAAAATTCAGCCTACCACTATTTTCAATGGCTGTCACTTTTATTATAAGGCAAAGTCCTCCAAGATTGCAGTTCCTGGGCCTCCCGGGTGGCGCAGTGGTCTAGGGCACTGCATCGCAGCGCTAGCTGTGCCACCAGAGTCTCTGGGTTCGCGCCCAGGCTCTGTCGCAGCCGGCCGCGACCGGGGGGTCCGTGGGGCGACGCACAATTGGCCTAGCGTCGTCCGGGTTAGGGAGGGTTTGGCCGGTAGGGATATCCTTGTCTCATCGCGCTCCAGCGACTCCTGTGGCGGGCCGGGCTCGGTGCGCGCTAACCAAGGGGGGCGGGTGCACGGTGTTTCCTCCGACACATTGGTGCGGCTGGCTTCCGAGTTGGAGGCGCGCTGTGTTAAGAAGCAGTGCGGCTTGGTTGGGTTGTGCTTCGGAGGACGCATGACTTTCGACCTTCGTCTCTCCCGAGCCCGTACGGGAGTTGTAGCGATGAGACAATATAGTAATTACTAGCGATTGGATACCACGAAAATTAGGGAGAAAAGGGGGTAAAAAAAAATATATATATAAAAAAAAAAGATTGCAGTTCCTAAGGCTTCCACTAGATGTCAACAGTCTTTAGAAAGAGTTCCAGCCTGGTTTTTGGAAAAAAAGGTGGCTCCCATTTTGGCTGTAGTGTTTCCAAGCGCGCGAATGAGAGCGCGTTCTTTGGTATTTTTCTCCGGTAAAGACAATTACGATTCTCTGTCTTAAATTTTATTGTTTATTTACATATTAGGGTACCTAAGGTTTGATTATAAACGTTGTTTGACTTGTTTGGAAAAGTTTATTAGTAACGTTTGGGATTATTGTTGTATGCATTTTGATGGAGGGAAACTGGGTGGATTATTGACTGAAGTGCGCCAGCTAAACTGAGTTTTTATGGATATAAAGAAGGACATTATCGAACAAAAGGACCATTTGTGATGTAACTGGGACCTTTTGGAGTGGCAACAGAAGATCATCAAAGGTAAGGCATTTATTATATCGCTATTTCGAATTTCGTGTCGCACCTGCCTGGTTGAAATATGGTTTTCATGGTTTTGTATGCGGGGCGCTGTCCTCAGATAATCGTATGGTGTGCTTTCGCCGTAAAGCCTTTTTGAAATCTAACACAGCGGCAGGATTAACAAGTTAAGCTTTATTTTGATGTATTACACTTGTGATTTTATGAAAGTGAAATATTTATAATTCTGTAGTTTGAATTTCGCGCTCTGCAATTTCACTGGATGTTGGCCAGGTGGGACGCTACCGTCCCACCTGCCAATAAGAAGCTAAAGGCAATGCTACCAAATACTAATTGAGTGAATGTAAACTTGTTACCCACTGGGAATGTGATAAAATAAATAAAAGCTGAAATAAATCATTCTCTCTACTATTATTCTGACATTTCACATTCTTAAAATAAAGTGGTGATCCTAACTGACCTAATACAGGGATTTTTTACTAGGATTAAATGTCAGGAATTGTGAAAAACTGAGTTTAAATGTATTTGACTAAGGTGTATGCAAACTTCCAACTTCAACTGTATATTTCACACTTGATATAAATGCGACGAGACATAAATAAATACAAGTTCAACTAAATCAGCAGCACATGATGGGGCACATGACGCGAGAGAGCGCTGTTTTCATAACAGCTGTGTGCGACCGCTCAGACATCTCTGAGTCACTGACAGGTCTGTTCCAAAAATACCCTGCTAGATGTATTTGCCACAGCCACAGCCAGCAGCTCTCCCATACAGTATCAGACACTCTGAACAGTGATTAACACATTGCTTGATGACGAGTCAAATACATTTTGGTACCTTCAAAAAAAGGACATTTTGGAACCTTCAAAATACACACTCAGTTTAAGAATAGTCTATGCTACCATTCGCTTCTGATATGAAATATTTATTTTCAAATTGAGGATCTTATGAGGTCAATCGACAAGAATCCCATGATAAGAATATTTCAGAATTAACCGGACACTTTCATCCCAACCATAAATTCTGTGTTTTATGGGATAAATTAATAGCATGGTGAAAAACAAGAGAAACCCACATCAAATAACAATATAAAAAGGGTATTATCATTTTTTACAAAGATTACAGCAGGTGGCCATTACACAAAAAAGTACACCATTTTGATATCTAAGTGCACTTATGGACTTCAAACTGCATAAATATATATGTTTGTTTCCTTTTGATGCAATCTATACAATGTGAATATGACATTTCCAAAAGCAGGACAGTATTTCTGAGACGACATTGATCTGATGCCCAATGATAGACCTATATACTGTTTTATCTAATTGTGTATCATATATCACTTGCTAGTAGCTTATGGTGTCCCTGTCTTAATGCTACTTCCACAGGAGTCCTGAGCTTTTTGGAAGAAACTTGTGTGGATCTACTCTGACAAAATAAGTGCCTGACTTCATTAACAAGTGTTCTTTACTTGGTAGTGTGAAAATTAATGGGTAAAAAGCATATCAACAACTGGGTCATTCTGATTTTCTGTGAGACAAAATACCTGGAAACCAAGCTTATCTTGGAGAAAGGTTAAAGCATCAAAGAGTCGTTGCCTGACATAGCTTTATTCGCTAGACATTTCTACTGCTTCGTCATGCCTGAGCCTTTGACGTTGAGATCGTCGATGTGTATTTTCCTTCCTTCAGGTTTTGGGTTTCGTTTGTCCCTGAGGGGGAAAATTACAAAGCAGACATAAATCATTCATCCATCAACCTAAAGTCAATAAACTTTTGATCAACCATAGTATAATACTTGACATTCCAATCATAACCTAAATTCAAAGTGATGTAGAATCGAGAAATGGTTAGTTTTGGTTTACGGCCACTCCTCCTTGAGCGGAACTATCATTATATGACCACATGACTGACCTTCGTCCCTGGTCGGGGCCGGTGGCGGCGGTGAGGGCTGCCCGGTGCACTGCCCTGGGCTTGGAGGCCTCCAGACGGGACATGGGGACAAATGGTCGGAATTTAGACACCTCTTGCTGCCACTCTTTGTCAAAGGACTGCGCCTCGGCTATGAGGGTAAAGGGCAGAGGTCAGGGATTAGGGATTAGGGATTAGGGGTTAGGAACAGTCACTTTGTGATGAACCTGGCGAGGAGCAGTTTCTTAGAACCTGAATACCTTATTTTTTCTGAGATAGGGACATAACTGTGGTCTATGGAATGTCTCAGGCTTCAAACCCCAAACAGAGCTGGGAGAGGAGAGTCCTCTGATAGTAAATTCTATGTCTTTGTTTATGACTATTCATCGAACACGGATTATAGCCTACATGCCTTAAAAGAATGATCAAAGCATCATAAAAAACACTTAATACATTTTTGGTAAACACTTTACTTAAAGACTGCAAGTATAATAATGTGTTATTACTTGATATTAGCATTTATGCGCCTTTGTAATGTTTTATTATAATGCTTATAATATGTTATGTCTCTTTATTTTCAACTGAAGTAAGGATCATTATGAGATGATAATAAGACATAAGGGGGTAATACATTCTTACAATTCATTATAACCACATCATAATGCATATTATCTGCAGGGTTAAAGTAAAGTGTTACCCTTTAGTTTTGTTGGGGGGGGGATGCTGGCTCCCTTACACTACAACTGACTTACATTCATCCAGATTCTGGAAGTCCTGGTTGAGCTCCCGTTCCCCTGTCTTCTTGTTGTGTTTTTTCTCCAGCACGTGTCCCCGGTCCTGGATATGGTGTCCAATGGACATCTTCTCCAGGCCGCTCTCTGAGTCCTTCAGGGACTGCCGAGTCTCCTTAATCTAGACACGGGGACAGACAATCAGAATAAGTTACCAAAGAGGCAACGGCCAATAAGAACTGAGAATGCAAGCGTCGGAAACTCTTGCTGTGTCAGACAGTTGGCCAGATGTTATTTTAGTGTAAATGCTTAAAGAAAACTGAAACCAAAAGGCCTAACTCTATATGAACAGTTTATTTCCAAAACACATCAGAAATGATTGCTTATGTGTGCGTACAATGTGTGCGTACAATGTGTATGTACAATATTATACAGATTTTTAATTAATAGATTTTAGATCTCAATGACATTATGACACCTGCACTTTCCATGACATAGACTGACCAGGTGAAAGCTATGATCCCTTATTGATGTCACGTGTTAAATCCACTTCAATCATTGTAGATGAAGGGGAGGAGACAAGAAGAATGACTTTCAAGAATGACTCAAGCCTTGAGACAATTGAGACATGGATTGTCTATGTGTGCCATTCAGAGGGTGAATGGGCAAGACAAAGGATTTAAGTGCCTTTGAATGGGGTATGGTAGTAGGTGCCAGGCGCAACAGTTTGAGTGTGTCAAGAACTGCAAAGCTGCTGGGTTTTTCACGCTCAACAGTATTACATATTAGGAAGAGGTTCTTAATGGTTTTGTACACTCAGCTGGAACGGAATGCTCATATCCTGTATATATGACTGTGATATGTGGTTGTCTCACCTAACTATCTTAAGATGAATGCACTTACTTTTAAGTTGCTCTGGATAACCGCATCTGTTAAATGACTAAAATGTAAATGTTTTACATAAAGATCTCATATTACTATATTTAATAGTTTGTAAAAATATGTACGTCACAAATTTCAAAGGTGTACAGTTCTTTATAAAGAAAACACATTTGTTACATTTGACTGTGTAAAGCCTAGCAGTACTACTTATTTCACTGAGAAAAATATTTAGCAAATTCTCTGAAATGAAACCATCAAGTGCTAGATTTTAAACAAATACATGTCTGTTATTGAACAACCCCATGCCATGATTAGATAGTGAAAAAACACACAATTTCTTTTAAACAATATAAGCTAATTTACCAACATTTCTGAAAATGGATACAGTGTACAGTGTTTTGGAATAAAACTCTTCATATAAGCTCTATATTGCTCTGAGCTCTTGCAGTTCTCGTAAACGACCTCTCCCTTAGTGTTCAGTGCAGTATCAGCTTGAAGAGACCTCCCCCAGCCTCTCAGCATTATCTCTGGCCATACTTGAGTGTACGTACCCCGCCGGGAGCGCGCCGTGTCTGGGAGGAGGCCTGGAACACTTTGGGGGGTTCGTCTCCAACCTTGGAGTAGGTCATCACTGAGGAGGAGCTGAATGAGTGGGCGGTGGTGTTGGCGTTCAAGTCTGTGGACAGGTTCTCCTGGAAAACAACACACACACACACATACAGATTGACGTTGAGTATAAAGCCATGTTGTCACGAATCCCGCCGAAGATGGTGCCTCTTCCTCGGCGGGCGGTGCTCGGCGGTCGTCGTCACCGGCCTACTAGCTGCCATCGATTCTCTTCCTTTTGTTTCTGTTAGTTTGGGCTGATTGGGTGCACCTGTTTTGAGTTTAGTTTTGTGGGTAGGCTATTTAAGGGCAGTAGGCCCGCTGGCTTTTGTGCGGGCTTGTTATTCTGTTTGTGGTGTTTGTATTCGTGTGGATTTTGTCCTTGTTTATTTGTGGACTGGATGTTGACGCGCCCTTTTGTTATGTGGCGTAGCCGTCTCGTTTATATTCTATTTTGGAATATTAAAGTATATCCACTTGCTCGAAGCTACCCTGCTCTCTGCGCCTGACTCCTTCATTCACCATTGGAAACGTAACAGAAGCCCGCACCAACCATGGAGTCAGCAGAAGCAGCGACCACCCCTCTTCCATCGATGGAGGAGCGTGTCCTCCATCACACCGCCGTTCTCCATAGGATTGGTTCGGCGATGGACATGATGATGGAGAGGATGGAGCGATGGGAGAGGAGTGGTTTCCCGACGTCTACCCCAGCTCCTTCACAGATGTCACAACCTACTCCATCCACGTCAGCGTCGGGTTCCGGCGCGTTGCGTCTCGCGCTCCCGAGGGAGTACGACGGCGCGGTGGCTGGGTGCCAGGGTTTTTTGCTCCAGTTGGAGCTCTACTTGGCTACCGTTCATCCGACTCCCTCGGGAGAGGAGAGTGTTAGCCTCCTCATCTCCTGTCTGACGGGTAGAGCCCTGGAATGGGCCAACGCGGTCTGGAACGGCCCAGACTCGGTTCGGGACCACTACCCAGAGTTCACCCGCCGCTTTCGGGCCGTATTCGACCACCCTCAGGAGGGCCGTGCGGTGGGTGAGCGACTGTTCCACCTCAGACAGGGACGAGGAGGGCGCAAGACTTCGCGTTGGAGTTCCGGACCTTGGCTGCTGGTGCGGGGTGGAATGACAGGGCTTTAATAGACCATTACCGTTGCAGCCTCAGAGAGGACGTCCGTCGGGAGCTAGCTTGTAGGGACACCACACTCTCCCTCGATGAACTGATCGACATGTCGATCCGACTAGATAACCTGCTAGCTGCCCGCGGGCGTTCAGAGGGGGCCCTGTTAATTCCACCTCCCAGCCCTCCCGCTCCAACTCCGATGGAGTTGGGAGGAGCTGCATCTAGGGGGGCCAGAGGAGGTGGCTCCTCTTGCACCTACTGTGGCCGGAGAGGACACACTTCGGACCGGTGCTGGAGGAGTCCATCTGGGAGTCGAGATGGCAGGCGGAATACTCCTCGGCCACCCCAGGTGAGTAGGCACAAGACTCACCCAGAGCTCCCTGTTGGTCACATGTTTTTGGTTATTTTTTTCCCTGCGTTTTTCCCCTCTCTTCAGCATAAGGCGCTAGTCGACTCAGGCGCAGCTGGGAGTTTTATGGATCGCGGACTCGCCCGTAAGTTGGGTATTCCGCTAGTGCAGATAGACCTACCTTTCCCCGTGCACTCCTTAGATAGCCGACCGTTAGGGTCAGGGCTGGTCAGGGAGGCCACGATTCCGCTGGACATGGTAACACAGGGGGATCATAGGGAACAGATCAGTTTTTACCTTATTGATTCACCTGGGTTTCCAGTGGTATTGGGGGTTCCCTGGCTAGCCATTCACAATCCTCTCATTTCCTGGAGACAGGGAGCTCTTCAGGGGTGGTCAGATGAGTGTTCAGGTAGGTGTGTGGGAGTTTCCATCGGTGCCACGTCGGTGGAGAGTCCAGACCAGGTTTCCACTGTGCGCATTCCCCCAGAATATGCCGATTTGGCTATCGCTTTTAGTAAGAAAAAAGCGACCAAATTACCACCTCATCGACGGTGGGATTGCGTGATAAACCTCCAAGAGAACGCTGCACTTCCCAGGAGTCACGTGTACCCATTGTCCCAGGAGGAGACGTTGGCTATGGAGACATATGTCACGGAAGCTCTGAGACAAGGGTTCATTCGGCCCTCCATGTCACCCGCCTCCTCGAGTTTCTTTTTTGTGAGAAAAAAGGAGGGAGGACTGCGTCCGTGCATTGATTATCGAGGTCTAAATTCAATCACAGTGGGATTTAGTTATCCGCTACCTCTCATCGCTACGGCGATGGAATCATTTCACGGAGCGCGTTTTTTCACAAAACTGGACCTCAGGAGCGCGTATAATCTGGTGCGTATTCGGGGAGGAGACGAGTGGAAAACAGCGTTTAGTACCACATCAGGCCACTATGAGTACCTCGTCATGCCGTATGGGTTGAAGAATGCTCCAGCCGTCTTCCAATCCTTTGTAGATGAGATTCTCAGGGACATGCAGGGGCAGGGTGTGGTAGTATATATTGATGACATCTTGATCTATTCTGCCACACGCGCCGCGCATGTCTCCCTGGTGCGCAGGGTGCTTGGGCGACTGCTGGAGCATGACCTATACGTCAAGGCTGAGAAATGTGTGTTCTCCAAACCAGCCGTTTCCTTCCTGGGTTATCGCATTTCCACCTCGGGGGTGGTGATGGAGTGTGACCGCGTTAACGCCGTGCGTAATTGGCCGACTCCGACCACGGTAAAGGAGGTGCAGCGGTTTTTAGGGTTTGCCAATTACTACCGGAGGTTTATCCGGGGCTTTGGTCAAGTGGCGGCGCCCATTACCTCACTGCTGAAGGGGGGGCCGGTGCGTCTATGGTGGTCGGCCGAGGCAGATGGAGCCTTCAACCAGTTGAAGGCAAGGTTTACTGAGGCTCCCGTGTTGGCGCATCCGGACCCTTCGTTAGCGTTCATAGTGGAGGTGGATGCGTCCGAGGCTGGTGTTGGAGCCGTGCTATCACAGCGCTCGGGCACGCCACCGAAGCTCCGTCCCTGTGCTTTCTTTTCTAAGAAGCTGGGTCCGGCGGAGCGGAACTATGATGTGGGGGACCGGGAGTTACTAGCTATGGTAAAAGCCCTGAAGGTGTGGAGACACTGGCTTGAGGGGGCTAAATACCCTTTCCTCATCTGGACTGACCACCGCAATCTGGAGTATATCCGAGCGGCGAAGAGACTGAATCCGCGTCAAGCTAGGTGGGCCATGTTCTTTACCCGCTTTAGATTCACGATCTCTTATCGTCCAGGTTCCCTCAACACTAGGGCCGACGCGCTGTCCCGTCTCTATGACACGGATGACCGGCCCATCGATCCGACTCCCATCCTTCCAGCCTCTTGTCTGGTGGCCCCGGTGGTATGGGAGGTGGACGCGGACATCGAGCGGGCGTTGAGGGTAGAACCTGCGCCTTCCCAGTGTCCGACTGGCCTTAGGTACGTACCGCTTGGTGTCCGTGATCGATTGATTCGGTGGGCTCACACACTACCTTCTTCGGGTCATCCGGGGATTGAGAGGACAGTGCGTGGTCTTAGGGGGAAATACTGGTGGCCCACCTTGGCTAAGGACGTGAGACTCTATGTCTCCTCCTGCTCGGTATGCGTTTATGGAGCGTCTGGGGGTCTCGGTCAGCCTTACCTCTGGGTATCACCCCGAAAGTAATGGGCAGGTGGAAAGAGTGAACCAGGAAGTGGGTAGGTTTCTGAGGTCGTATTGCCAGGACCGGCCAGGAGAATGGGCGAGGTACGTCCCGTGGGCAGAGTTGGCCCAGAACTCACTCCGCCACTCCTCAACTAACATGTCGCCATTTGAATGCGTACTGGGGTACCAGCCGGTCCTGGCTCCGTGGCATCAGAGCCAGACCGAGGCTCCTGCGGTGGAGGAGTGGGTACAGCGCTCTAGAGAGACCTGGCGGACAGTCCAGGACTCTCTCAGGCAGGCCAGTGAACGGCAGAAGAAGAGCGCTGACCGCCACCGCAGTGAGGCCCCTGTGTTCGCACCAGGGGACAGGGTCTGGCTCTCGACCCGAAACCTGCCCCTCCGCCTGCCCTGCCGGAAGCTGGGGCCGCAGTGTGTGGGGCCATTTAAAGTCCTGAGGAGGATAAACGAGGTGTGTTATAGATTGCAACTCCCTTCGTACTATCGTATTAACCCCTCGTTTCATGTGTCTCTCCTCAGGCCGGTGGTAGCTGGTCCCCTTCAGGAAGGTGAGGTACCGGAGGTCCCTCCGCCCCCTCTGGACATCGAGGGGTCCCCGGCGTACACAGTACAAGCTATTCTGGACTCGAGACGCCGGGTGAGGGGCCTGCAGTACCTCGTTGACTGGGAGGGGTACGGTCCGGAGGAGAGGTGCTGGGTACCGAGAGGGGACATTTTAGATCCTTCCCTCTTGGTTGATTTCCACCGCCGCCACCCGGATTGCCCTGCGCCTCGCCCTCCGGGTCGTCCTCGAGGCCGGGGGCGGCGCGCTGCGGGAGCCGCGCGTCAGAGGGGGGGTACTATCACGAATCCCGCCGAAGATGGTGCCTCTTCCTCTGCGGGCGGTGCTCGGCGGTCGTCGTCACCGGCCTACTAGCTGCCATCGATTCTCTTCCTTTTGTTTCTGTTAGTTTGGAATGATTGGGTGCACCTGTTTTGAGTTTAGTTTTGTGGGTAGGCTATTTAAGGGCAGTAGGCCCGCTGGCTTTTGTGCGGGCTTGTTATTCTGTTTGTGGTGTTTGTATTCGTGTGGATTTTGTCCTTGTTTATTTGTGGACTGGATGTTGACGCGCCCTTTTGTTATGTGGCGTAGCCGTCTCGTTTATATTCTATTTTGGAATATTAAAGTATATCCACTTGCTCGAAGCTACCCTGCTCTCTGCGCCTGACTCCTTCATTCACCATTGGAAACGTAACACATGTAGAACACACATGCTAAAACAATGATGAACAAAGTCGGTCATAGAAATATTATTAATTAATACTATGCCCCTTCTAGTAATTATATTTGTATGGGCTGTGTGGGGTATTAGAAGAGACACAACGTGACTCACAAAGTTTCTGTGCATGTTCCCCATCCTGTTCCTCACGCCGAACATCATACTGTCCAACATACCGAAAGGGCTCCTCGACTCCATGTCCTGCAGAAAGAACAAGAACAATTGGCCATTCAGAACTAACTTTATGGTCCATACCATCATTACAACAGACATCCATATACTATACGAAACCTCCATCCACACTGTACCATCATAGGGGCAAAACTTCCATTTAAGTTGAATTTTCACATATTTTCCCATTGACATCAACGCATGACTGGGTGAAAGCTTGACTTAAGCTAAAGTAAGGATTCACCCCATGCTGCACTAGCATATCAATCATATCATAATCTAGATGAAATGTAGGCTAACTGTATTGGAAATCTTTAAAAGTCCATTCTGCAGAGATACACTAAACTCAAAATTCTCCCTGTTTACTTCCCATTGACATGTTGTCACTTCAGTGGACAGATATGTTTAAGTAACATGCATTAGTTGGGCATTTGCAACCTTTGTGATGTGGAAAAAAACATCACAACAGCAAAAATCACACTGATACGTTAACATAGCTTTAGGCTGCGTCCTTAAGGGCACCCTATTCCCTTTATAGTGCAGAACATTTTACCAGGCCCAATAGGGCTTTAAATCAACATCCTGTGCATGTCAATGTCTAAATGGAGCTCTTTGACTGTTTACAAGACTCGACCGAACCACATGATCCTAGTCTCTCTTGTAGTGGAGTGTAAGTTCCAGTAACTAACCACAGGTCTCCTAGGACGGCTAGAGTGAGCTAGAGTGCTAGGCTGAGCCACCATGGGTACCAGCCAGCCAGCAGAGTTGATCTGGCCCGCTGTGGGTGCCAGCTGGCTGGGGTAATATTCGACCCAACACCCTCGACGGGAGGGGTCAACCAGCTCGTAAAACAACCAGGCCACTGATACTGATCGCATGCAAACATACACACATGTAGCCTAGTAAGCCTACAAATACACCTGGTATGGGGTGAACACATGCATACTCTCACATCTAACCAATTTGACATGGCACTGTGAATGTGGCCTTTGTTCAGATTCACAATCAAACAGATATTATGGTATTACGATAAATTCAGCTAGTTTCAAACTGGCTGTGTGTGTGTGTCTATAAAGACATAGTGTAAGTGAGGGGGGTTAGTACGTGCCAATGGTTAGTTTGGGAATGAAACAAGAAATCGTGCTGCATCATAGCATTTGAGCAGTCTGCCCTACTAACCGTGCTATCAATACTGCCGAAAGGCGAAAGCGACTGGCTCATCCCCTGAAAAGCGGTACAATACAGAATGAACACACAAGCACACAAAGAAGCCTGAGAAAGCACAAAGCACCACTGAGGCAGGCAGGCTCATGAACACAAAATAGTGTCCGTCCTTACAAATGTATTCAGTTTGTTCTCAGTATGTAGTCTATGGTCTCTTTAGCTTTCTTCTCTTGTTATATTACACTGTGAATCTGAACCTGGGCCCTTCCCACATTTCCACAGGGCCTTGAACCTGCTGAATGTACAAATTAGGAGAAAGACTCTTTCAGTCCTAGCCGCTGCTCCCTTGACTCTCTACCCCAGGGTGTTTATAACCCCTGGATGCCTGGAGGCCTGGGCAGGCATCCCAAACACCCCAACCCAGGCAAGGGGCACCGTATGTGGACACAGACACCAGAGAGAGGGGGAGAGGTTGGGCTAAAGGCTGGAGCTCAGCCTGGAGAGTGTTGAGAGAGCTCTGCTCTCTGTGTAATTGGGACCTGTTGCCATGGATTACAGGGGGTTTAACACTGAAAACAGATCCTCGTTCTGAGAAACCCTGCAAGGACCCAATGGGCGGGCGGGGGAAGAAGAGTCTGGGTCTATCTCGGCTGCTCGCTCAGCTCTTTTCCAAAGGTCACGGTGATGTAAAACGCTCATCGCTGCCCCTGACAGGCGTGTACGTAGCACGACGGCCAATTATATCTCTGAATGGCATCTATGAACAAATAAATATCCGTTACACTCCCGTGGCGGGCATATTTTTAGAAGGCCGCAGAGGTTGAGAGTGCAAAATGTAAGTCATGGACTCGGAGGGGCTTTAACACATTATTTTGGGGACGGCTGTGCTACTGCTCGATTATTTGAGCTTATGGTCCCTTTTTCCCCCTCCCTGCCTGTCATGGCATCGCATCTTACACTATTCCCCCCTCTCGCTGTTCAAAGGGAAGCTATGAGTCACACTGAGGCCAGGGCATAGGGCTTTTATTTCAGCTCTCAGGGATGGGAGGGATAAGCGAGCTGGGAAGGCATGGGTTCTAGGAACTGTTAGTGACCACTGGGGAGGCTAAAGATGCCACCCCCAAAAAATGTAAACTGGTCAGCAGATTAATGATACAGAGAGCAGGTCTAACTTTAGTGACAATGTGGCCATTTCCTTTTATAATCAAAACACAAAAATAAAGTGAATTTAGATGAAACAAACTCCTTTGAATTCAATGTATTTTATGAAAGGTGATATTAAGTAAGCAAATAGTTGAGTATGATGGAAGGGAAGGAAATGTGATGACCCAAACAGCCTTTGAGAGGGAAGACAGCACATATTCACAGGCTGGGGGGATCGAATGCTCAGCAAACCGCCAAGAGAAGCAGCAGCTTTCCTTCAACGATGCCGTGAATGTGTGTGTGGTCATGTGTGTGTGTGTTGCTTGTGTGTTGCTTGTGTGTGTGTTTGCGTGCGTGAATGCATCCCTGCGTGTGCTGATGTCTCTGTGTGTGTGTGTATGTGTATGTGTATGTGTATGTGTATGTGTATGTGTATGTGTATGTGTATGTGTGTGTGTGTGTGTGTGTGTGTGTGTGTTCGTGTATCTGATACAGGGGGCGGATTCTCTAAAGCATGCGTGATACTTGAGATCGGTAGGAGAGCCATAATATCTGTCATAGCTGATAAGCCTTCTGCAGTGGGTGCCAGAGCACACTTGCCAAGCAGATGGAAGCGCAAAAGTAACTACACAAAACACAGCACTCACAACCATATCCACCCAGGGCCGGATTAAGGCAGGGTATTACCGGGGCTGAAGCCCCTGGGCCCAGGCCCATGGGGGCCCAAGAATAATGTTTTTTCAAAAAAAGATTATATACACTACCGGTCAAAAGCTTGGGGTCACTTAGAAATGTCCTTGTTTTTGAAAGAAAAGCAACATTTTTGTCCATTAAAATAACAGAAATAAAGTGTAGACATTGTTCATATTGTAAATTACTATTGTAGCTGGAAACGGGTGATTTTTAATAGAATATCTACATAGGCGTACAGAGGCCCATTATCAGCAACCATCACTCCTGTGTTCCAATGGCACGTTGTGTTAGCTAATCCAAGTTTATCATTTAAAAAGGTTAATTGGTCATTAGAAAACCCTTTTGCAATCATGTTAGCACAGCTGAAAACTGTTGTTCTGATTAAAGAAGCAATACAACGGGCCTTTAGACTAGTTGACTATCTGGAGCATCAGCATTTGTGGGTTCGATTACAGGCTCAAAATGGTCAGAAACAAATAACTTTCTTCTGAAACTCGTCAGTCTATTCTTGTTCTGAGAAATTAAGGCTATTCCTCCATGTGAGAAATTTCCAAGAAACTGAAGATCTCGTACAACGCTGTGTATTACTTCCTTCACAGAACAGCGCAAACTGGCTCTAACCAGAATAGAAAGAGGAGTGGGAGGCACCGGTGCACAACTGAGCAAGAGGACAAGAACATTAGAGTGTCTAGTTTGAGAAACAGACATCTCACAAGTCCTCAACTGGCAGCTTCATTAAATAGTACCCGCAAAACACCAGTCTCAACGTCAACAGTGAAGAGGCGACTCCGGGATGCTGGCCTTCTAGGCAGAGTTCCTCTGTCCAGTGTGTGTTCTTTTGCCCATCTTAACCTTTTATTTTTATTGGCCAGTCTGAGATATGGCTTTTTCTTTGCAACTCTGCCTAGAAGGCCAGCATCCCGGAGTCGCCTCTTCACTGTTGACGTTGAGACTGGTGTTTTGCGGGTACTATTTAATGAAGCTGCCAGTTGAGGACTTGTGATCCTGGAATGCGTTGTGGAAGTAAGAAAAGACTAGTTCAACATCAGGGATTAATTCCATTCTATTTCATTCAATGCTAGATACATAATGTAAAAAACCTTGAATATCAAAATTGCTTAGGAATTTAACCATCTCTCACACAGGCAATAGCACAGTGATCACTTACGTCATTTGCAAAAATACCAGAAACATTAAAACGATGAGTATTGGATAAGATCAAATATATCAAAGAGGATTTCAGAGGATATTTTATATTCAACCTAGTTACACTGTTGACAATCTGAGTGAGATTATAGGTATTGCATAGAATTTAGAGTTGATCAGAGCTAGATGTTAGCCAGTCCTGATTCAGATCACCCATCAGGACAAACTCAGAAATGACATGCTGTGATAACAATTTGAAAATACAATCCAGGGAGCCAGCAGTAGCAGATGGAGGTCTATAACAACAAGATACAACAATATTTAAAATGAGCCAAGGTTTAGATTCAAAGACAGATATTTAAATTGCTGAGGTTTAGTAACGGAAGTCAGAACAACCGCCGAGAACTTGTCTTTTACGTATACAGCAACACCACCACCCTTAGATTTACGATCTGTATGAAAAACATTGTAACCATTTATGCCAATATTTTTTTCTGTAATAGATTTTTTTTGAGCCAGGTTTCAGAAGGCATAAATAAACTGTGTTTCTGATCAATTTGATGTTATTTTAATGGACAATTTTTTTTGCTTTTCTTTCAAAAACAAGGACATTTTCTAAGTTACCCCAAAAATTTGAACGGTAGTGTATATTATATATGTAATATATATATATGTATATATACACAGTACCAGTCAAAGGATTGGACACACCTTCTCATTCAATGTTTTTTCTTTATTTTTACTATTTTCTACATTGTAGAATAATAGTGAAGACATCAACACTATGAAATAACACATATGGAATCATGTAGGAACCAAAAACGTGTTAAACAAATCAAAATAGATTTTATATTTGTGATTCTTCAAAGTAGCCACCCTTTGCCATGATGACAGCTTTGCACACTCTTGGCATTCTCTCAAACAGCTTCATGAGGTAGTCATCTGGAATGCATTTCAATTAACAAGTGTGCCTTGTTAAAAGTTAATTTGTGGAATTTCTTTCCTTCTTAATGCGTTTGAGGTAGGGGTGGTATACAGAAGATAGCCCTATTTGGTAAAATACTAAATCCATATTATGGCAAGAACAGCTCAAATAAGCAAAGAGAAACAACAGTCCATCATTACTTTGAGACATGAAGGTCAGTCAATCCAGACAATTTCAAGAACTTTGAACGTTTCTTCAAGTGCAGTCGCAAAAACCATCAAGCGCTATGATGAAACTGGCTCTCATGAGGACCCCCACAGGAAAGGAAGGCCCAGAGTTACCTCTGCTGCAGAGGATACTTTCATTAGAGTTACCAGCTTCAGATTGCAGCCCAAATTAATGCTTCACAGCGTTCAGGTAACAGACACATCTCAACATTAACTGTTCAGAGGAGACTGCATGAATCAGGCATTCATGGTTGAATTGTTGCAAAGAAACCACTACTAAAGGACACCAATAAGAAGAAGAGACTTGCTTGGGCCAAGAAACACGAGCAATGGACATCAGACCAGTGGAAATCTCTCCTTTGATTTGATGAGTCCAAATTTGAGATTTCTGGTTCCAACCGCCGTGTCTGTGAGACGCGGTGTGTGTGAACGGATGATCTCCTCATGTGTATTTCCCACCGTTAAGCATGGAGGAGGTGGTGTTATGGTGTGGGGAGCTTTGCTGGTGACACTGTCTGTGATTTATTTAGAATTCAAGGCACACTTAACCAGCATGGCTACCACAGCATTCTGCAGCAATACTATAATTTGTTTTTCAACAGGACAATGACCCAACACACCTCCAGGCTGTGTAAGGGCTATTTGACCAAGAAGGAGAGTGATGGAGTGCTGCATCAGATGACCTGGCCTCACCAATCACCCGACCTGGAAAAGTAGCCAACAAGTGCTCAGCATATGTGGGAACTCCTTCAAGACTGTTGGAAAAGCATTTCAGGTGAAGCTGGTTGAGAGAATGCCAAGAGTGTGCAAAGCTGTCATCAAGGCAAAGGGTGACTACTTTGAAGAATCTCTTCAAATCTCTTTGTTTAACACTTTTTTGGTTACTACATGATTCCATATGTGTTATTTCATAGTTTGATGTCTTCACTATTATTCTACAATGTAGAAAATTGTAATATAAATAAAAACCCTTGAATGAGTAGCTGTGTCCAAACTTTTGACTGATACTGTATATATATATTTTTACTGCAACTGCCAACCACAGGAGGACTTCGGAGCCCGCTCTCAATGAGTGTAGACAGCCTGCTGCTGCCGCTCTGCTCATCATCAGATGGGGGGAGTAGAGGAGGTAGGGGGCCCACGTAGGTAACTGGGGGGCCCTGCCTTGATTTGGTTAATGATTAATAAAAATAAACAGCATATTAAATAAATGTGACTGATCGATTGTGTGAGTCAGGGGCTGGACCAAGAGTAAAAATAAATTACAAAAAATAAATAACATAAAAAAAAAAAAAAGAATTATAATAATTTTTATCAAACCACAGTAGCCCGCTCTCACACCAGAGAGCATAATTTAGCCACAGAGGATCAATAGTTTATAAACAAATAACTATGGATTAAGTTTTATCACAAGCGCATACAGGTATCTGCCAAAATAAAGGAAACACCAACATAAAGTGTCTTAAAAGGGTGTTGGGCCACAACGAGCTGCCAGAACAGCTCCAATGCGCCTTGGCATAGATTCTGTAAGTGGACCTAAAACGTGCCAGGAAAATGCACCCCGCACCCTCATTTACTCAAGTGTTTCCTTTATTTTGGCAGTTACATGTATGCCAACAGTCGGGAAGACCACAGTTTGGGCAGCATGCGCGCCAAATATACAGCTTGTTATGTTGTGGCTATAGACATATCATCCATAAAAAGATTTTGTAACCTCTTACCCTGGCAATTTGACTGTTAAACTCATCGGTACACTAGCAATGGATGCCAGTCGTATTTTAATGGGAATTGCCATTTATGGATTATTATTCTATGGTTGGTTGCGGCTGTCGCTTTGCCTTTTGCAGATTTTGAAATACAATCGGGGGAAAAACGTACAGTTTAGAAAGCAAATGCCTACTGCTGAAAAGACAAGACTAATCTGTCTGTAGAATCAATAGAAGAAAAAAAACTAATCCTAATCCGGCACTGCATCTACCAGTAGCTTTTCAAAGATCACTACGACAGCCCACTGCTACAGAACTAACCACCGCTGTGCACAGTGCACCACACACACACACACTATCTTACTAATGACAGCTTTGACTGTGAGCTAGCTAGCTACAGTAGCGCTCTTTAAAGCTCTCTAAAACAGTGGCTGCGTCCCAAATAGCACCCTATCCTAATCTAGTGCTTATGACCTATGTAGTGCACTACTTTAGGGAATAGCGTGCCATTTGGGAGCACACTCAACGAGAGGCCACTTGGCGTGCTTGCCTCTGTGAGGAGAGAGGAGAGAAACAATATTAAGGAACAGGATCGCGAGCAGCGAGACAGAGCTGAGGCTGGCATCCGTTGAAAGTAATTACCAGGGATAAATATACTGGGCACACGGGGAGGGGTGCAGGATTAGCTAGGGACACGGGGACTAAGTTTAGCACCTCAGGTCTTCTAGAGCAGGGCAGCTGCCCGGTCATCATGAGACCTTCATACTGGGAGAGAGAAGGTGTCTTCAGGGGGAAATTGGAGCAAAGGCCCGTTAGACCGATCTGGGTCATGTCCATTAGGCACAAAACGGAAGAAAAGGGATTGAAAAAGGGAAAGACAACTTGGACTCATTTTTGGAATCTGTTGCAAAACATTTTAAAACAGTTTCATGTCCTAATGAATATGACCATTAGACTAGTAGTGGCCAATCCTCAAAAAGGGCTTGAGATTTTGAGCAGTGGCGGTCGGTGCCGTTTGAGGTTGCAAAGGGAGGTTATATTACTGGAAACTTTCTAAGTCTACCAATAAACTACCATAATTTTGGTATCGTTCAAGGATTTTATGTAATATATCACAAGACATCTAGTGGCCCTTTTGGGTACTTCAGATTTTAACAGGTGTCTGTAATTATCTCTGGCCCTCTCTCTGGTTTTATCACATGTAAAACATAGATGATTTTCAAATAAGAAAGGGAATCACAAAGCTGTTAACATTATCCTTAATATGAACTATCAACTTAGTGAATACCATTGGTGTTTCATGAGGGTTTCAGTAAAATATCCTTTGTATTTGTTTTACACAGTTTATTTTATTTTACTACGTCAGCATGCATTCATTTTGTTGTCAATGTGTGAAAAAAGTCAATATTGGAAGAGTTGCAGAGTTAATTGAAAATAATGCCATTGTTGATGAGATGCTTTTATCATTAAATAGGCTATTTTCTCTTGTACCATATGGTCTATCTACTAGAAACTCATGGACAATATGGCACAGATATAAAACATAAAAAATTATATATTCATATATAGTATTCAAGTTATTCAAGTCTAAATTACCAAAGTTATGATAGATTGCCATAGACCAAAATTACTGAAGATTCCGGTAACTTTGGTAAACTATGGGTAGCTTTGCAACCCTAGTGCCGTTTAAGATTAGGGAGGACACATTTTTCAGCATCATGGATGCATCATGGATGACTGTCATTCATATTCCATTCACCCAACTCAATGTAACATCGATAGGTTTAGGCTAGTAGCCCACTACATGATACTCGAATTTGCCCTACACCCATCATGAGGTTGCTACAACCTAGCCTAAAAATGTAAGTTTATAACGTAGGTGCACAGGCCGAGAGACAAATTTAAGTAAATCAAGGTGACAGACACATTCAATACCTCCTTACACACTCTTGCCTCCATCTAGCTGATCTGGGGTGTGTAATCATTAGTCCAAACAGTTGCACCTCCTGAGGTACTGACCTGTTGCACTCTTTATAACCACTGTGATTATTATTTGACACGGCTGGTCATCTATGAATGTTTGAACATCTTGAAGAACGATCTGGCCTTAATGACCATGTACTCTTATAATCTTCACCCGGCACAGCTAGAAGAGGACTGGCCACCCCTCAGAGCCTGGTTCCTCTCTAAGTTTCTTCCTAGATTCCAGCCTTTCTAGGGAGTTTTTCCTAGCCACCATGTGCTTCTACATCTGCATTGCTTGCTCTCTGGGGGTTTAGGCTGGGTTTCTGTATAAGCACTTTGTGACAACTGCTGATGTAAAAAGAGTTTTATAAATACAATTGATTGATTGATCCGTTTTGCAACTAAAACAGGAGTTCTATTAGACAATTTTCGGTTAAAAAAAAAGTCGACATTGAATATCCCTTTGAGTATGGCGAAGTTATTAATTACACTTTGGATGGTGTATCAAGACACCCAGTCACTACAAAGACACATGCGTCCTTCCTAACTCAGTTGCCAGAGAGGAAGGAAACCGCTCAGAGATTTTACCATGAGGCCAATGACTTTAAAACAGTTACATGGTTGAATGGCTGTGATAGGAGAAAACTGTTTTTCCAAAACATGCATTGTTTGCAACAAGGCACTAAAGTAATACTGCAAACAATGTGGCAAAGCAATTCACTTTTTGTCCTGAATAGAAAGTGTTAAGTTTGGGGCAAATCCAATACAACTCATTACTGAGTACCACTCTCCATATTTTCAAGCATGGTGGTGGCTGCATCATGTTATGAGTATGCTTGTAATCGTTAAGGACTGGTTTTTCAGGATAAAAACAAAACGGAATGGAGCTAAGGACAGGGAAAATCCTAGAGGAAAACCTGGTTCAGTCTGCTTTCCACCAGACACTGGGAGATGAATTCACCTTTCAGCAGGACAATAACCTAAAACACAAGGCCAAATCTACACTGGAGTTGCTTACCAAGAAGACAGTGAATGTTCCTAAGTGGCCGAGTTACAGTTTTGACTTAAATCTGCTTAGAAATCTATGGCATGACTTGAAAATGGTTATCTACCAATGATCAACAACCAATTTAACCTCTTTGGGGTAGGGGGCAGTATTTTCACGTCCGGATGAAAAGCATGCCCAGAGTAAACGGCCTGCTACAAAGCCATAAAAGCTCGAATATGCATATTATTAGTAGATTTGGATAGAAAACACTCTGAAGTTTCTAAAACTGTTTGAATGATGTCTGTGAGTATAACAGAACTCATATGGCCCTCATATGGGATTTCTGTTGTTTTGAATTTGGCGCCCTGCAGTTTCATTGGCTGTTGAAGAGGTGGGACGCTACCGTCTCACGTACCCCAGAGAGGTTAACAGAGCATAATAATGGTGAAATATTGTACAATCCAGCAGTGGCATGTATTCATGGATACAGGCTTCCCCCAAAAATTGACCAAGAAAATATACAAAAATATAAAATAATCTATCTTTCATCTCTCTGTGTTTCATCATTGTCCTTCAATTCGCAAGAGGCTGAATGTAACTCACAAGTGAAAGCATCCGAGCGACCAAAACAGCACTCCTCTGTCTCTTTACGTGTAGGCCATCTATCTGATGCTGTCTTGTCCAAACGAGTATGACATTGTTAGCTGCCCGTAGCATTGAAGGCAAAGGAAGCCAGAGAGCATTTGGCCTCCCTTGATAAAAAAAAGTATAAAAAATGTGCCAATCAGTGAGCTAAACTAAGCGAGCTCAACTGTGAATGGTCCTGGCGCACCAAAAAAAAGAGTCGAGGGAAGCCAGCTTGGATTTGGCGTAACTACTATCAAATCCCATTGAGAGCATACGTCATTAACAGACAAACTTGAATTGTTGCATCTCGATGTGTTGTTGTCTTCCAGAGGCTAGCTAGCTAGCTAAAATGGTCCCTTTCCTAAATTAGTCATGGATGGAGATAGGGATTTGGACTTGTGGTTTTACTTAATTCTTCGTACTGGCCAATGATTATAACGGCAATTCTGATCCACCCATTAATTCATACATTGTGGTGCCCCTGGCCTAAGAGTATGGAAGTTCAATATGTAGCTAGATGTAGAAGGCAAATTTTAACTAGCTAACATTGACCATGAATGGAAGTTAGGCTAGCGAGCAAGCATTTTAGCCAGGTAGCCTAGGACAACAAAAAATAAAAGTGTACTGGATAACAGAGTGATAGGCCGTTTCGTCAACATGAAAGAGAGGAGAATGGCATTGGCGTTTCTCTACAAACAGGGTGAGTCAACATGTTTTTCTACTTGCACGAATACGCACGCACACACACGCGCATGCACACAGAAATCAGAACCATGCACAACCACATCATAATTAGCTTAAGTTGGACTAAATTGTTTTTGGTATCTTTTAGTTGTCACTGTATTAGACTAAGCAGAGGTGATTTGAAAATGTTTAAGTTGAAATGGTGCTAGTGGAGGCAGCTCCTGTATTCTTTGCGACTTGTGGTAACTCTCTGTGGTTCCAAATCAATTGTTGTTTAGTCGTCCGAAAATGTCGGAAACATTAACTTGCTTGACCATGCTGTAGGTCATGTAACTGTCTGTTAATGTATATGCAATATGCTTTGTGAACTTCACTGGACAGAGGTTGCTATCCGGTTTTGTGATAAAACAAAGGAATGGCTGAATTTATTCTGCCACTGTGTCTTCTTATTGTCTCGGCCTTTAGGCCTATATATTACAGTCGCAAGGCATATGAATTAACAGGGTATAGAGCAAACAACACAATTATCACAACACAGGTTGTACTATGTTTTTTTTTTTGGGGGGGGGGGGGGGGGGGCATCAACTTGCTTGAAATGCCCAGTCTGCCCTGGAGTTTCCATGGTGACATTATGGGGTATGGGGAGGATGTAACCACATATGATGACAAGCTCATAAGGCAGGTGTTCACCACATTGAACCAACACAACCTGACACTCACTGACAAAAAATGCCATCAACTTACTGGGCTTTCACATATGATAGGATTTGCACCTCTTCAATGTCAATGCCATCCTGAATCTCCCAGAACTGTCCACGATAGCTCCACTCCACCATCAGTCCCCCCTCTGGCAGTTACTACAGACAGAGACACCATGGAATTGGACTGCCACATGTCAGTAGGCCATTCAACAGCCAAAATGCCACCTGAAAAGAGCTGGCGTGCAATGCCATCAATACACTACATGACCAAAGGTATGTGGACACCTGCTCGGCGAACATCTCATTCCAAAATCATGGGCATTAATATGGAGTTGGTCCCCCCTTTTCTGCTATAACAGCCTGGACAGGCTTTCCACTAGATGTTGGAACATTGCTGCGGGGCTTGCTTCCATTCAGCCACAACAGCATTAGTGAGCTCGGGCACTTAGGCCTGGCTCGTAGTCGGCGTTCCAATTCATCCCAAAGGTGTTCGATGGGGTTGAGGTCAGGGCTCTGTGCAGGCCTTCCACACCAATCTCCTCAAACCATTTCTGTATGGACCTGGCTTTGTGCATAGGGGCATTGTCATGCTGAAACAGGAAAGGGCCTTCCCCAAACTGTTGTCACAAAGTTGGAAGAACAGAATCATCTAGAATGTCATAGTATGCTGTTGCATTAAGATGTCCATTCACTGGAACTAAGGGGCCAAGTCCAAACAATGAAAAACAGCCCCAGACCAATATTCCTCCTCCACCAACCTTTACAATTGGCACTATCCATTGGGGCAGGTAGTGTTCTCCTGTTCGTTGGTAGCTTCATGAAATAGGTTTCCATGGCCGAGCAGCCGCAAACAAGCCTAAGATCACCATGTGCAATGACAAGCTTAGGCTGGAATGATGTAAAGCTCACCGCCATTGGACTCTGGAGCAGTGGAAACACGTTTTCTGGTGTGTAGAATCACTCTTGACCATCTGTCAGTCCGACGGACGAATCTGTTTGGCAGATGCCAGGAGAACGCTACCTGCCCCAATGCATAGTGCATGAGGGTTGTACACAATTATGAAAAAAATCTAATTCCGATGTCGGAGCCCACTTGCTTTCCTTAGAGCAGATTACACTAGCCATAACATCAAAAAACATGTGTAACTGTATGTATTTGTGTCCGGCAGAATGATACAGAACTGAATGAGAGTACATTTGACATGGAAAATTATAATTGAATCAGCTAGCAAAAAGTCAAGCTTACATTCATCATAAATATTTATAGTTTACATTTCTGCCTATTGTATCTCTGTGTTTACAGGTCTATATTTCCAAGATGCATTATGATATCCTAATGCTGTTTGTTTGTGTACGTAGGGCAGACAACTGACTACTTGTATTCCACATTTTGCAATATCAGAGCCTGCAATATTGGGTTACATGAGCCTGTGGCCCACCCCCCTCCAGCCAAGCTAGGGGGTGTATGAACATTTCTAACCACTTTTGCAGAAAAATATTTTTACACCAACCATCCATTTCATAAATGGGAGACATTAGGGATTTTTTTTAAACATGGTTGTATTTTCTTCTACCTAGGGTAGGGGTATAAAACATTTTGGGGGTGTGCCTTCCCATTAGCCTACATTGTCTAGAAAATGTATCTAACTGCATTGCAAAGCTGAGCAAATAGACTAGTGTTTAACTGTCATGAAACTGTCATTCAGGAGTGGAACAGGACTGTTCTTAATTACAGAGAAAATGAACTACACACAAGACACTGAATCCTAACTTTGTCAATGCATGAATTGCACGAAAACGTTATGTACGAGGATATCAAGTCAGGATTCAAGCCTACGTGAAAACATAACTATATTGTGATAAACTCATAACCAATGTCATGAGAAACGTGAAGTTTGTCCTTTCAGATTTGCTTCATTTGACCACGGGCCAAACAGCTATGAAACCAAACATGTCTGTTTTGTCTTTTCAACAGCTCGGGGCATTGGTGTGTTTGAGTGAGAAAGCAGTGTGTCAGTGGAACAATGCTCTAAATATACCCTCCTCAGGCCAAAGATAGCTGTCCAGAAAGGTGAGGGGGTTGTTCTTCTACAACCCAACACACTCTCCAGTGCCCCAGCAGAGCAGCAGCAGAGGTTCAATAAGCAGTACAGCATCGCTGGCCTGACCCGGCAGCAGGGGGGATCCGGTTACACGTCCATGGCCATTTTCCATCACGACCCCAGTAAACCTAAGCCCTTTCCTTTTTTTCTCTCTTTCGGCTGGCCAGCGTTCTTGTTTGTTTGAATGCTGGCCGCTGAAATGACAGGGGTGGGTGGAGGGGGTGAGTTGTGGTGCAGGTGTTTATGTTCTTTCACTCACTGACACAGATGAAGAGGACAGTGTGTAGGTCAGTACAAGGAACTGACCAACCCCTGGGACAGGGATATGATTCCACACCGTATACTCCCTCTCTGGCCTCTAGGTCACCAGACTGCTGATTATTACGCACACCTGTCACCATCATCACGCGCACCAGCGCTTGTTGACACTCACCTGGACTCCATCACTTCCTCGATTACCTGCTTTTATTCATGTCACTCCCTTTGGTTTCTTCCCCAGGCGTTATTGTTTCGGTTTCATGTCGGGGCGCTGTTCGTGTTTCTTGTTTTGTTTATGTTCGATTATTTATCAAATTTATTCCCTCCCTGAACTTGCTTCTCGACTCTCAGTGTACATCGTTACATTCACCAAGAGAGTACGAGTGAATTGGGACAATCTACAATGCACTGGGGAGGTATGGTTGCCAGTTTCTGTTTCTCAAGCCAAGAGAACATAGCCTGGTCCCAGATCTGTTTGTGCAGACAAATGTTTGGATTGACATGATAGAACAAGCATGTCTGGTAGCAGTCTAAGGAGAAAAAATCCAAAGGGAAATGCTCTCCAAGTGAGAAGACCATCTTAAGGATAGGGTATGAACTAGAGGCACTGAGGCAGTCACCTGTTTGAGATTCAAACCAACAACCCTCTCCTGACCTGACATATCCTGGTCAGGATCTGTATGTGTTTAGCCGATATCAATACTCCAAGGCTACTTGAGTCATGCTAATTGAGCGTGGGAAATGCGCTTTACAAATTAAATATTATTGTGTGGGACCAAACCTGGGTCACCATAACAACACATTAGCCCTAGTCACCCTACCCCAGTCAGTGAGTCACAGTCAGAGCATCGGTCCTCACCCTGTGGTCCTCCTGTAGCGCCATGCTAGTGTTGGGTTGGCCCCCGGCTACGCGGCCCCTGTCACACCCGCCTGTCAGACTGGGCATGAAGTCCCGACCGAAGGGCTCTGATAAACTCCGCATCATCTGTTGTACATGTGTGTTGTGTGCCTGGAATGGATCCCTGTGGAGAAGAGGAAGAGGAGGAAGAGGAAGAAGAGATTGAATCAGCCTCAATGTTCCCAGAGACACTGAATTCTTTGCAGAATTTATGACTGTGCTGATGAGTAAATAGTCAAAATAGTCATAGCTAAATGTAGGGTGGATGGGTGGAGCTCCGGGGACAACAGGAGGGTATGGGGTGTTTGGAGCGGCTTCACTTCGGTGTACAATGTATGTTTTAAAATCTAAAATAAATAAATATATATTTTGACTGGAATATACAGTACCAGTCATTCAATGGTTTTTCTTTATTTCTACTATTTTCTACATTGTAGAATAATAATGAAGACAACAAAACTATGAAATAACACATATGGAATCATGTAGTAACCAAAAAAGTGTATATATTTTTTATATTTGAGATTCTTCAAAGTTGCCACCCTTTGCCTTGATGAACGCAGCCTCCTCTGAACAGTTGATGTTGAGATGTGTCTGTTACTTGAAATCTGTGAAACATTTATTTGGACTGCAATCTGAGGCTAGTAACTCTAATGAAATTATCTTCTGCAGCAGAGGTAACTCTGGGTCTTCCTTTTCTGTGGCGGTCCTCATGAGAGACAGTTTCATCATAGCGCTACATAGCGCTACAATACCTCTTTTGCCAATTGGCCTGGACCCTTTATTGCCGACACGGAGCTCCGCCGATCCATCACGACTGGTCTGCCGACATAATCGTCCGAGGTCGTTTCAACAGGCTTTTCCGTTACGACGTCGCCGAAGACCCATCTGCTGGCCACGGCCTGCTAGCTCCAGCTTGCCTAGCGTAATAGCGAATACCGAACGGCTCCCTGACTCACCCATTGCTGCTCATTGGACCCTATGATCACTCCGCTACACATGCCTCTCCCTAATGTCAATATGCCTACTGCTGTTCAGGTTAGTTATTATTGTTTTATTTCACTGTAGAGCCCCCAGCCCCGCCCTAAATGCCTTAGATATCTCTTTTGTCGCACCCTCCAAACATGCGGAGACCTCACCTGGCTTAACTGGTGCCTCCAGAGACACAACCGCTCTCATCGTCACTCAATACCTAGGTTTACCTCCACTGTACTCACATCCTACCATACCCTTGTCTGTACATTATGCCCTAAATCTATTCTACCACGCCAAGAAATCTGCTCCTTTTATTCTCTGTCCCCAACGCACTAGACAACCAGTTCTTATAGCCTTTAGCTGTACCCTTATCCTACTCCTCCTCTGTTCCTCTGGTGGTGTAGAGGTCAACAGTTGACAGCAGAGACAGCAGAGAACTTGTTGAAGAGATCTGTTTTAACAGATGTCAGTAAGTGGTGACAATTTGAATGGAGTCGATTGCGCAATCAGGGCCTGTATAAAACGCCAAAGACCGGAAGTATCTTTCTTTTGTCCCCTGCGCTTGACGCACGATGGACGTCGGACTGGCCTCTTTCCAAGCTTTGGTTTAGCCAGTAATATATCGCCGGTCATGTTTTTACTCGTTATAGGTGTTAAAAACATCATAAGGTAGTTAATTTAAACCGTTTTATAGCAATTTATATCCGTTTAGTGCGATATTCTGGCATTTCTTTGTGATGCACTTCCAAGAGCTGGGTACTTTTCTAGTACATGCCGAACGTTAGTGGCCATTTCGACGGGACAAGAGGACATCTTTCGACCAAAAGACGATTAGACCGGAGAAAGGATACATTGCCCAAGATTCTGATGGAAGATCAGCTCATAGTAAGAACTATTTATGATGATAAATCGTTGTTCTGTAGAAAAATGTTAAACGCATATTCCGCCATTTTCTTTGGGGTAGCTTCGCTTTGGCGCACCCGGTATTGCACAGTAAGGATAATTTAAAAAATGTAATTCAGCGATTGCATTAAGAACTAATTTGTCTTTCAATTGATATCCAACTTTTATTTTTTTAGTCAAGTTTATGAATAGCTTTTGATAAAAATAGGTGTCTTTCCAACATGGCGCCGGGCAGATTGCTTGAGTAGTTGGACACTATTTCCATTGTGTAAGCACGATTTGTGCCGCTAAATATGCACATGTTCGATCAAACTCTATATGGATTGTGTAATATGATGTTACAGGAGTGTCATCGGAAGAATTCTGAGAAGGTTAGTGAAAAAATTAATATATTTTGGTGATGATAACGCTAACGCTCTTTTTGCCTTCAATCAATGCTCGGGTAACGTTTGCACATGTGGTATGCTAATATAACGATTTATTGTGTTTTCGCTGTAAAACACTTAGAAAATCTGAAATATTGTCTGAATTCACAAGATCTGTGTCTTTCCATTGCTGTGCGCTGTATATTTTTAAGAAGTGTTTTATGATGAGTAAATTGGTAATACACGTTGCTCTCTGTATTTATTCTAGTCGAGTTGTGATGGTGGGTGCAATTGTAAACTATGATTTCTACCTGAAATATGCACATTTTTCTAACAAAACCTATCCTATACAATAAATATGTTATCAGACTGTCATCTGATGAGGTTTTTTCTTGGTTAGTGGCTATCAATATCTTTATTTGGCCGAATTGGTGATAGCTACTGGTGGAGAGAAAAAATGGTGGACAAAGAAAAATGGTGTCTTTTGCTAACGTGGTTAGCTAATAGATTTACATATTGTGTCTTCCCTGTAAAACATTTTACAAATCAGAAATGATTGCTGGATTCACAAGAAGTGGATCTTTCATCTGGTGTCTTGGACTTGTGATTGAATGATATTTAGATGCTAGTATTTACTTGTGACGCTATGCTAGCTATGCTATTCAGCTTTTTTACTGATGGGGGGGTGGGGGGTGCTCCCGGATCCGGGTTTCTGAGGCGGTAGAAGTTAAAAATCCACCTTTCCAGAAATAAGTCTCTCACCGTTGCCGCTTGATATAGATCCCCCTTAGCCCCCAGCTGTGCCCTGGACACCATATGTGAATTGATTGCCCCCCATCTATCTTCAGAGTTCGTACTGTTAGGTGACCTAAAAATATCCTCCAAAATACAAAGAAAATCCACAAAGTGGTAAGAACAGCAGGGAAAAAAACAAACCTTAAAAGACGAATAAAAAATGAACAAGAACAAAACCAGAGAACCTCTGGAAAATCCAACAAGAGAAATATATGTTCACAGCATGGCTGGGGCTGGGTGCTAACATACAAACACAGCGCAAAGAACTGAGGAACACAAAGGGATTAAATACCTACAAGGAAATGACACACAGGTGCAAATAATAATTAGAACAAGGGAAAAAACAAAAGGTTCAAAAAAGGCGCAATGGGGGCATCTAGTGACCAAAAACCTGAACAATCCTGGCCAAATCCTGACACCACCTCTACACAGACGACAACCTTCTGTATACATCTGGCCCTTCTTTGGACACTGTGTTAACAAACCTTCAAATTAGCTTCAATGCCATACAACACTTCTTCCGTGGCCTCCAACTGCTTTTAAATGCTAGTAAAACTAAATGCATGCTCTTCAACCGATTGCTGCCCGCACCCGGCCACCCGACTAGCATCACTACTCTGGACGGTTCTGACTTAGAATATGTGGACAACTACAAATACCTAGGTGTCTGGATAGACTGTAAACTATCCTTCCAGACTCACATTAAGCATCTCCAATCCAAAATTAAATCTAGAATCGGCTTCCCATTTCGCAACAAAGCATCCTTCACTCATGCTGCCAAACATACCCTCATAAAACTTACTATCCTACCGATCCTTGACTTCGGCGATGTCATTTACAAAATAGCCTCCAACACTCTACTCAGCAAATTAGATGCAGTCTATCACAGTGCCATCTGTTTTGTCACCAAAGCCCCATATACTACTCACCACTGTGACCTGTATTCTCTCGTTGGCTGGCCCTCGCTTCATATTTGTCGCCAAACCCACTGGCTCCAGGTCATCTATAAGTCTTTGCTAGGTAAAACCCAGCCTTATCTCAGCTCACTGGTCACCATAGCAACACCTACCCGTAGCACGCGCTCTAGCAGGTATATTTCACTGGTCACCCCCAAAGCCAAAACTTCCTTTGGCCGCCTTTCCTTCCAGTTCTCTGCTGTCAATGACTGGAACGAACTGCAAACATCACTGAAGCTGGAAACTAATATCTCTCGCTCTAACTTTAAGCATCAGCTGTCAGAGCAGCTTACCGATCACTGTACCTGTACACAGCCCATCTGTAAATAGCACACCCAACTACCTCATCCCCATATTGTTATTTATTGTTTTGCTCTTTTGCACCCCAGTATATCTACTAGCACATCATCATCTGCACATCTATCACTCCAGTGTTAATGCTAAATTGTAATTATTTCGCCTCTATGGCCTATTTATTGCCTTACATCCCTAATCTTACTACATATGCACACATTGTATATAGATTTTTCTATTGTGTTATTGACTGTACGTTTGTTTATCCCATGTGTAACTCTATGTTTTTGTTTTTGTCGCTTTGCTTTATCTTGCTCAGGTCGCAGTTGTAAATGAGAACTTGTTCTCAACTGGCCTACCTGGTTAAATAAAGATGAAATAAAATACATTTAAAAAAAATGGTAGGTCACACAAGCTAACAGAATGGGACCGCTGAGTGCTGAAGCACGTAGGGCGTAAAAATAGTCTGTCCTCGGTTGCAAAACTCACTACTGAGTTCCAAACTCCCTCTGGAAGCAACGTCGGCACAATAACTGTTTGTCGGGAGCTTCATGAAATGTGTTTCCATAGCCAAGGAGCCGCACATAAGCCTAAGATCACCATGCCCAATATCAAGCGTCGGCTGGAGTGGTGGAAAGCACGCCACCTTTGGACTCTGGAGCAGTGGAAATGCGTTCTCAGTGGAAATGCGTTCTCTGGAGTGATGAATCACTCGTCACCACAAACAAATCGGGATTTAGCGGATGCCAGGAGAATGCTACCTGCCCCAATACGTAGTGCCAACTGTAAAATTTGGTGGAATAAGAATAATGGTTTAGGGCTGTTTTTCATGGTTCGGGCTAGGCCCCTTAGTTCCAGTGAAGGGAAATCTTAACGCTACAACATACAATGACATTCTCGACGATTATGTGCATCCAACTTTGTGGCAACAGTTTGGGGAAGGTCCTTTCCTGTTTCTGCATGACAATGCCCCCATGCACAAAGCGAGGTCCATACAGAAATGGTTTGTCGAGATCGGTGTGGAAGAACTTGACTGGCCTGCAGAGAGCCCTGACCTCAACCCTACCGAACAGTTTTGGGATGAATTGGAACGCAGACTACGAGCCAGGTCTAATCACCCAACATTGACCTCACTAATGCTCTTGTGGCTGAATGGAAGCAAGTCCCCGCAGCAATATTCCAACATTTAGTGGAAAGCCTTCCAAGAAGAGTGGAGGCTGTTATAGCAGCAAAGGTGGGACCAACTCCATATTAATGACCATGATTTTGGAATGAGATGTTCGATGAGCAGGTGTCCACATACTTTTAGCCATATAGTGTATGACAAGGGTCTAAGCCAGGTGATTAATATATATTACATTCTCAAAGTTTTCCTGGGGAATGGCTACACTTACTCAAAGCATATATTCACTAATGAAAAACATTAACCAATATTTTGCTGACACCAGTAACTCTATTCCTTGAGTAGTAAGTACCATGCTATTACTGTAGCCTACATGTCAACCAGTAGCTATTAACACACATCAAACATGGATTTCAGTGTGCGTTAGTTGTCATTTAAATGTAGTAATATCTCAAATCAAAGTTGTGCATGTGTTTAAACAGGTGCAGCGAAATGCTTATGTTACTAGCTCCAACAGTGCAGTAGAATGTCTAGCAAATTCAACACAAATACACAAATACTAAAAAATGTAAACAACAAATCAAGAAATGACAGAACGAGTCCAATTAACAATCCAGGGGTAGACATATTAAAAATCCAGAATATAAATATAGACACTGACAGTATATAATTTGGAAGGAAAATTGTATGTTCAGTAGTAGCTAGGTATATTAGGATGAGCTATTTCTAGAATACAGTATATACATACACAGGGAGTAAACAACAGTATATTAACAGAATATGAGGTGACTATATATACATGGGGCATAAGTCTCAAGGTGCAGGGCAGAGTACCGTGCAGGTAGCCAGCAAGTGATGGCTGTTCAACAGTCTGATGGCCTGGAGATAGAAGCTGTTTTTAAATCTGGAACAGCTGATATAATATAAGGGAATAGGCTATGCTGATAACAAAGCATTGAAATTGGGAACACAATTGCCCCACAATAATATCTGCAAACTATTAATTGTGAATGTGGCTCTTAAAATATGACAATAGCCTACAGACTGTCGTTGTAGACAAGGGGTGGGTAGCATACAGTCGTTATTGTCCATTATCTGAAACAACGTGTCGTTGAAAGTGGTGTTGACTGGTATTTAAAATAAACATAATTTTTCGAGAAAAATCTTCATCCTGTCGAATTAATGAGAGGCTGAATACAATATTGATACTACTTACGAGAAGAAAGGGTCCTCGTCAAATTCCCTGAGAAGACTGTTAAACATTTCCACGGGTGTTGGAGAGGAAAAGTGAAGTATGAAATATCTATTTTCTGTTTCGCGCTATGAAGCGGCGTCTCCTACCCCAGTGTACGACAGCCAAGCGCGCACGGTGTCAATGAAGTTACTATGGAACCTTGCTACACTTCAGAACGTTGGGCTTTATGAACCAGGAGCCACATGACCTCCATCGAGCCATCTGATTGGCTGGCTATTCACAGCTCGAGCAGGATCTATCAGAAGAACGTTATGTTGTCAGAAGCTGTCATGACAACGCAGCTCGCTCCAGAGAAAGATATTCGATGTTTTGCCATATTTTACAAGCGTGTGCCACTTAAGCAACGAGGCAATGCTGTAAAAGATGTGTAGGCTAAATAGCGTTTATTGTTGAATTTATCCATTTAAATACGATGTACTATATTACTTTTCATTGGGCCTACATGTACTGTACATAGTTTTATTTGCAGTTGTCACTATGACAATGAACACACCCTGAAAGCACTGAATGGTCTGAACCAGTATCTGTGCGTTAGCGACCTCATGAATGGTCTTATGCTACCATCTTTTTTTTATTTTTATTTTTTTAATTTATTGGAGAAAAATCAGTATACATATAAGAAGTATACAAACAGACAATGATAACATATGCTAGGGGGTACAACAAATGACAGATTGTACAAAGACCTTAAAAGATGCACACATGTTGATTGTTTTAACAGCTTTCTTATTAGAAGAATGTATAATGGTCTTAATGAACTGCTCGAATTCCTTATAGAAAACACAGAAGAGTGTTTTTTTATTAGTGAATTTACATTTATGAATATGACATTTTGCCATTAGCACAATTAGATTTATAAGGTAAAATCGTTTTTCTTTATCTTTATTATGGTTAAGGAAACCGAGCAGCACATTCTCCCATAAAAAAACAAAAATCATCAAGAATATTAACAATTATAAAACTGTGAATATCTTTCCATAATTGTTTTACATGTAGACAATGCCAAAATAAATGTGAAACTGTTTCTGGATGCCCAACACAAAAAGTACAATCAATGTTAATGTCTTTTTTAAGTTTCTTCAGGTAATGATTCGCAGGGTAATACTTATGGATCATTCTGAAAGAGACCTCTTTGACCTTGTTAACAAGCAAGTATTTGTGTGGTAATGACCAGACTTTTTTCCAACAGATATTAGTGACCAATGTATTCCAGTAACTTGTGACATAAGGAATGGATACAATATCCCGTTGAAATAAAGCATGTATAGACCTATTGTTCTGAGGGAGCTAGGAGAAACATATTTTCTCTGTTGGAGAGTCAACTGGATTAAGTGAGGGTAGGTCAAGAAAGTGAGGTCTGGCTACACCTCTAAATAACATGAGAGTTCCAGATGGACTAGCATCAAAGACTATGGCGAACTCTCTAGGTGTTACAGGGATATTGTAACGAGATAAAAATTCCTCATAATTGAGTAACAATCATTCTACATTAAAAAGTTGACTCACCAGTAGGATATGATTATTGAACCAGTTCTTAAAAAATAAAGACTTGTTTCTATACAAAATGTTCTTATTGTTCCAAATGCAATACCTATGCGGGGAAAAATTATGTTTATATATTAACGACCACGCTAAGAATACTTGTCTGTGAAAAGCAGATAATTTTGCAGGAATCTTATCAATGTTATAGTTACAAAGTAACATAAAATTGAGGCCACCAAAACGGGAGAGGGATGAAATTCCAAATTGAAGTAGGATTCTTTAAAAAATGTTTAGCCCAATTTATCTTAAAAGTATTATTCAAAGTAGGAAAATCTAAAAAATTGAGTCCACCATATTCATATGAGTTCATAATGACAGATTTCCTAATATAATGTGTACGATTTTTCCAGATTAATTTGAAAAGCACCTGGTCAACCGCTTTACCTATTTAGTTGTCAAGATATAGGGACTGGGCTGCATAAGTAATTCTGGAGATACCTTCAGCTTTAGAAAGCAATACTCGACCTTTCAAGGATAAATCCCTCTGCAACCAATGGTTCAACTTTTTGTTTTTTTCAATAATAGGTATAAAATTTAATGAGCATCTTTCCTGTTGATCCTTAGATATGGTAATCCCAAGGTATGTTAATTTTTCCTTGACTGGAATATTGCATATTGAGGGTATCACACAGTCTTTAACAGCAAACAATTCACACTTATTAAGGTTTAGGCAATGACCAGATGCTTTGGAAAATATATTTATCACATCGACTGCTCTAGGAATCTGGTCAGCATCTTTCAAAAAGAGGGTTGTGTCATCTGCAAGTTGACTTATGATAACATCTCGGTCCGCAATTGAGATCCCTTTTATATCACTGGATTTAACAAAACTTGTAAGAAGTTGGGTTGCAAGCAGGAAGAGGTAAGGCGAAATTGGGCAACCTTGCCTAAATCCTCTTTTCAAACCAAATCTAGGAGACGTGCCATGCTTTCATTTAATTGAACTGTTCCCATTCATATAAAGAGTTTTAATAGTACTACAAAATAATTTCCCAAAACCAAATTTCTCAAGGGAGAGAAATAGAAACTCATGTTCCACTGTATCGAAGGCTTTATAAAAGTCTAAGAAGACAATAAAACTATCTTCGAAGATTAAATCAGTATTGGTCAATAAGGTCTAACACCAGTCGGATATTATTAGATATACAGTGGGGAGAACAAGTATTTGATACACTGCCGATTTTGCAGGTTTTCCTACTTACAAAGCATGTAGAGGTCTGTCATTTTTATCATAGGTACACTTCAACTATGAGAGACGGAATCTAAAACAAAAATCCAGAAAATCACATTGTATGATTTTTAAATAATTAATTTGCATTTTATTGCATGACATAAGTATTTGATCACCTACCAACCAGTAAGAATTCCGGCTCTCACAGACCTGTTAGTTTTTCTTTAAGAAGCCCTCCTGTTCTCCACTCATTACCTGTATTAACTGCACCTGTTTGAACTCGTTACCTGTATAAAAGACACCTGTCCACACACTCAATCAAACAGATTCCAACCTCTCCACAATGGCCAAGACCAGAGAGCTGTGTAAGGACATCAGGGATAAAATTGTAGACCTGCACAAGGCTGGGATGGGCTACAGGACAATAGGCAAGCAGCTTGGTGAGAAGGAAACAACTGTTGGCGCAATTATTAGAAAATGGAAGAAGTTCAAGATGACGGTCAATCACCCTCGGTCTGGGGCTCCATGCAAGATTTCACCTCGTGGGGCATCAATGATCATGAGGAAGGTGAGGGATCAGCCCAGAACTACACGGCAGGACCTGGTCAATGACCTGAAGAGAGCTGGGACCACAGTCTCAAAGAAAACCATTAGTAACACACTACGCCGTCATGGATTAAAATCCTGCAGCGCACGCAAGGTCCCCCTGCTTAAGCCAGTGCATGTCCAGGCCCGTCTGAAGTTTGCCAATGACCATCTGGATGATCCAGAGGAGGAATGGGAGAAGGTCATGTGGTCTGATGAGACAAAAATAGAGCCTTTTGGTCTAACTCCACTCGCCGTGTTTGGAGGAAGAAGAAGTATGAGTACAACCCCAAGAACACCATCCCAACCGTGAAGCATGGAGGTGGAAACATCATTCTTTGGGGATGCTTTTCTGCAAAGGGGACAGGACGACTGCACCGTATTGAGGGGAGGATGGATGGGGCCATGTATCGCGAGATCTTGGCCAACAACCTCCTTCCCTCAGTAAGAGCATTGAAGATGGGTCGTGGCTGGGTCTTCCAGCATGACAACGACACGAAGCACACAGCCATGGCAACTAAGGAGTGGCTCCGTAAGAAGCATCTCAAGGTCCTGGAGTGGCCTAGCCAGTCTCCAGACCTGAACCCAATAGAAAATCTTTGGAGGGAGCTGAAAGTCCGTATTGCCCAGCGACAGCCCCGAAACCTGAAGGATCTGGAGAAGATCTGTAGGGAGGAGTGGGCCAAAATCCCTGCTGCAGTGTGTGCAAACCTAGTCAAGAACTACAGGAAACGTATGATCTCTGTAATTGCAAACAAAGGTTTCTGTACCAAATATTAAGTTCTGCTTTTCTGATGTATCAAATACTTATGTCATGCAATAAAATGCAAATTAATTACTTAAAAATCATACAATGTGATTTTCTGGATTTTTGTTTTAGATTCCGTCTCTCATAGTTGAAGTGTACCTATGATAAAAATTACAGACCTCTACATGCTTTGTAAGTAGGAAAACCTGCAAAATCGGCAGTGTATCAAATACTTGTTCTCCCCACTGTATGTCTATTCCCCCTGAAGCCAGATTGGGTCTCTTCTATAATTGAGTCCAATACTGCCTTCATTCTTTTGCAAATATAGAGGCTAATATTTTGTAGTCATTATTGAGCAGACAGATTGGACGCCAATTATCGAGTAGAAGCAAGTATTTCTTGGGCTTAGGGATTAATGTAATCAGACCTTGAGTCAAACTGGGAGGGAGAGCATTATTTACAATGCTTTCAGAAAAGACCTCCACTTATGCTACCATCTTATTAATAGGCAATGTGCAGTAGGATGCGTAATTTGTTGATTGACAGGACTATAGAACGATACACTTCCCTCTAGTGTGGATGCTCACCAACGTGTTATAGTTATGTAGCCTATAATTTATCATTATAGTAATCGGCTGGGTGGATGGCTCCGACACAACACAACATTATTATCGCAACAGAACTAGCCTACTAGTAAGTCTATCTAACGTTAGCGAACTTGAATGAAATACATATACAATTACACGTATACCCTTACACTTGACTTTTATACTCTATAAAGTGTCTCTTTCAAATAATTTTCTCTGGCAAGTTTGCCATGCAGTAGGGAAGTAAAGCGGAAGTCGAATCCATCATACGGAAAATATTAGCCTACAAGATTCAATCGAGCTACATTCCTTAAGTTGCATCTCATTAATGAGAGGAAAGAAACGCAAAACTGGCACCTGTCTCATTACTTGCACATATGCTGATCATCATGACTTGCTTACATTTTTGCAATTTTTTATGCAGTCATGTTATTTGTCCCTCCTCTCTTAATTTTTATTTTATTACCTATTTTTCTCCCCAATTTCATGCTATCCAATTGGTAGTTACAGTCTTGTCTCATCACTGTAACTCCCGTACGGACTTGGGAGAGGCGAAGGTCGAGAGCCGTGCGTCCTCCAATACACAACCCAACCCAAACAAGCCGCACTGCTTCTTGACACAAGGCCCAATTAACCCGGAAGCCAGCCGCACCAATGTGTCAGAGGAAACACCTTTCCGTACACCTGGCGACCATGTCAGCGTGCACTGCGCCCGTCCCGAAACAGGAGTTTCTAGTACACGATGAGACAAGGACATCCCTCCCCTAACCCGGAGGACGCTGGGCCAATTGTGCACCGCCCCATTGGTCTCCCAGTCGCGGCCGGCTGCTACATGGAATCGAACCCAGAATCTCTAGTGGCACAGCTAGCACTGCAATGCAGTGCCTTAGACCACTGCGCCACTCCAGTGTGCTCGTAAAGGTGTGCTCGTAAATTCACTCTGGAGTGCCAAAATGCGCTCTGAGCATTTGTAAATTCAGAGAGTTGTTAGATTGCCCATTGGTAAACACAGATCATTTCGCTCTAGCATTCAGACTGCACACTGGACGCTCTGACAAAGGAGTAGAGTTGATCCAAGCCTTCTGACCTCACAACGTACTCAAGCAACCAAGCTAATTGGCTAAAGTTGGCTAGCTTGCTAGCTACTTCCAGACAAATTAGAGAATACATCACTCTGCCCATTTTACTCGCCCTAGCAGAGCTGGTTAGGGTGTTTTCATGTTATCTAGAGCGTTGGTGACTGCAATTGTGCTGCTGGCAACAATTTCAAATGCCGACATTTACTAACACCTGTCATATTCAAAGGGTGTTGCTCACTTGTAAATTCATCAGGTATTCTGCAGAGAGTGCTCTAGAGAGCCAGAATGAATTTTCCTCACCTTCAAATATTGGCTATAGTCCATCAGAAAGTAGGCATAGGCTACATTCTAGCATTGCCTAATGCTAAAATAATATTGCCTATCAGATTAATTGATAAGGAAAGTTTGAATGGGGTGAGACAGCTATATCCCAGCATGTGCCTTAAGGTTTGCACTGGAATCGTTTTTCCAAACTGCCCACTGTCATTATTTTTTTTCTTCATTCAATTGAGTCCATGACGGAAACCTGGTGGTTTTATTCTAGGCATGAAGATATAGGTGCCCCTATAGGTCTAATATTTAAATTGAGGAAATGTGATCATAATCACTATTTTAGTAATCCACGTTACGTCCCTCCTAATTAAAAGGGCCAGCATCCTGCTGATGTGAGCTGCTGGACAGCACACTTGCACTTGATATGCGTTTATGGATGAGATAGGGAACTTGCCATTTCCAAAAATGAACTCAGTGGGTAATGGGGATTCCCTGCTTTGCGATCTGATCTGTTGCCTACGTCAACAGCCAGGATTTCATTAAATATGCCTAGGCACTGTACTTTTTTTTATTGCACATTTAATTAAGCTGACGCATTTAGCGATGTTCAATTTCAATTCATTGGCACAAAACAAGCGTAAGACAAAACTTTTTTTGTCAGGGGGCCGCGATTTTTTTGGCCCGAGCTGAAGACTTCTTTATCGGTCAGCTACTACTAGTAAAGGCTCAGTACACTAATATTGTGCATTTGTTTTAAACTAAATGTATTTGAGTGTTTACCAGCATGTGTAGCTTGATTCTGATAATTATATGTATGTTACGTGAATTATGTTATCAATGTTCATAAACTGAACTTCAATTAAACTGCTCAGTCTGCAACCCAGAATTTGTAAGATTATGGTTGAATGAAACAGACAGAGTGCCAGCTACAATAGCTAAAATATTCACGAGGACGTCCCATTCCGTTGTACAAAACCATCCATTTTATACTGGCTCCTGAAGCACATACCTTCACACACAAACAGCAGGTATCCTACGCACATACTGTATCACTACCCAGCCGACAAAGATTAGGGGGACCGTGAGAAGTACTCCCTGCCCTCTCCCAAATCTCTCAGAGGCCCCTAGCCAGGTCAGCACCGAATTTTGCTCAGACAGTCTGTGTTTAAGATTCTATAAAGACATATTGTACAGATATATTGTTTTACCCTAATTCTGACTAAAACTACACACATCATTAATAATACATTTATGATGCTAATCAATTTCATACAATTATATGGTTTCAGGGTGGAATATTCTAATCATTAATTTAAACATATCAATTCAATTTTCAATGTACAAAATAGTTATTCTAATAATGCTTGTGGAGTATAAAAATACTTGCTTGATATATTTTCCAGTTTCTTGAAATACTTCGCAAATGCAACTTATTTCTATTTGAAAACTGAAATGGTTTATTCATTCCTTTTCCATTTTAGTAGACGCTCTTATCCAGAGAAATTTACACTAGTGAGTGCATACGTTTTTATACTTTTTGTACTGGTACCCCGTGGGAATCAAACCAACAAGTGCCATGCTCTACCAACTGAGCAACATCATCACAAACCACTTGATGTCTCAATGTACCAAGTTACTGTATTGTGCATTGTTTTTCTTCATAGTGATGGAAAGTCTACAGGTACAAACCTAGATGACCAGCCTATGTACAATACAGTAATGTACATTTACATTAAGTGGCTTGTAAGGATGGTACATTCATATTGCACAAAAAGTGTCTGTTTTCCATGTTATTTGTTCAAGAAAAATATTTAATTTGATGTGGATGTTTTGTGTCTTTGCCCATGACTTTGCACCTTTTGTTGTAAATGTTTGAGGACGGGTTTTGTTCTTTCTGGATTCTATTAGAATGACAATCATAGAGAAAGGGACAGGGACATTACTCTAAAAATTCCAACTATTGAATCCTGCACGACACTGTTCTTAATTATACAACTACCTTTTTTTGTTGCCCTGCTGCAAACCTCTATATTTTGGCCATTAATTGTAAGAAAAACAAATCCCCAATTTTTGTATTTGTATTATTGTGGTTTTTATTTCGATTTATCAAGGGGTACTACAGAACCCTCAGCAACCCTACTTCCTGTGGCTATGCCTAATATATAGGCTAGCATAGGAATGGTGGATTAATAGCCCAGCCTATGAATTAACTTCTAATTTACACATCTGTCTTCAATGTTATCTTCTTGTGCAATTCATGCTTGATGCATCTCAGCTGGCATCTCCACTCTCTTAAATCTTCTCTGTATTCCACTTATTGCTCTTGAACCAGTAGCCTAGCCCAACGTGTGTCCTAGAAGTAGCAAAAATAGTTACCAAACTTATTTTGAGCAACAAAAATAAATATTCTGGCGGTTTCGGCGCAAAGATCGTTGTAAAGCAGGATTTACACATACAAACACACCACCAGTCCAAGTGAAGGGTTAAACCTGTTTATTATCAGGTTTCACAAAACTCAAAACAAACAGAGTAAACACTTCATCACCTGTGGAAGGTCCTCCAATCTTGGTCTTTGGTTCAATCCTTGTTGAAATCATCAGTTCCCTTATTCCGGTAAACCACATCCTCCACCGTACATTCGGTCTCCCCAAAAACCTCCTACTCCGTCACCTGCCGGGGTCAAAGCAAATACAAAAAAAGAAAACCCAGGGCGCAGTTAAGTAGAGGCCCTGATTGGTTTCACCTGTCTGCAGTTTGGCTCTGATTACAACTGGAGACAGGTGTGGCTGTTCTGCTGCGGTCTAGGTTTCCCCTGAGCTGTCCATGGTCCTGCCTCTGGGGAATACTTCTCATTGCTGTCTGTGGTCTTGGCAGCCAGAAAAGAAAGAAACCTCGCAGGCACATACCGTCTCTCCACCACATAACCCCTGAAACCGCTACGATATATAGGGAAGGCCCTATCTTGCTCTTGCTTGATAAATATAAAATAGACTACAGTGTTCACAATTTACTTGTGTGGAAGTTTGAATGGCGAGAGCTTCTCTGGTGTGACGGGATCACATTGGCTGGTGGTAAAAATGCAATAAACGTGAATCCTCTGTTCTCCTCGCGCTCAATGTTTATGTTTACAATGAAATGTATTACATCAGAATGCCCAACGTTAGAATGTTTCTAATAGATCCAGTCGGTATTAAATAGAATGTCGTAACCAATGATGTGTATAAACCCTGCATGGTTGACTGCTTTGTCAAGACAAGGCCCAAATCCCCGTCATCAGAAAAGGGGGAGGAGGGCAGGGTGCCTAGTAAGAATTCGCAGACAAGAAGGTAAACCACCACTTCCCTCTGTACTATTGGACAACGTGCAATCATTGGAAAACAAACTGGACGATCTACGATTAAGACTATCCTACCAACAGGACCTTAAAAACAATAATATCTTATGTTTCACTGAGACGTGGCTGAACGACGACACGGATCATATAGAGCTGGTGGGATTTTCCAAGCATCGGCAGGACAGAGAAGCTACGTCTGGTAAGACGAGGGCGGGGGTGTGTGCCTATTTGTCAATAACTGCTGGTGCGCAATGTCTAATATTAAAGAAGTCTCAAGGTATTGCTTGCCTGAGGTAGAATACTATATAGACCACACTATCTACCAAGAGAGTTATCTATATTATTCGTATCCGTCTATTTACCACCACAAACCGATGCTGGCACTTAGACTGCACTCAACGAGCTGTATAAGGCCATAAGCAAACAAGAAAATGCTCATCCAGAAGCGGCGCTCCTAGTGGCCAGGGATTTTATTGCAGGCAAATTTATATCCATTTAACATAATTTCTACCAGTATGTCACATGTGCAACCAAAGGAGAAAAAAAAACTCTAGACCAGCTTTACTCCACACACAGAGACACATACAAAGCCCTCCCTCGCCCTCCATTTCACAAATATGACCATAATTCTACCTGATTCCTGCTTACAAGCAAAAACTAAAGCAGGAAGTACCAGTGACTTGCTCAATACGGAAGTGGTCAGATGATGCAGATGCTACGCTACAGGACTGTTTTGCTAGCACAGACTGGAATATGTTCTGGGATTCATCCAATGGCATTGAGGAGTATACCACCTCAGTCACCGGCTTCATCAACAAGTGCATCGACGACGTCGTTCCCACAGTGACTGTATGTACATTTCCCAACCAGAAGCCATGGATTACAAGCAACATCCGCACCGAGCTAAAGGCTAGAGCTGCCGCTTTCAAGGAGCGGGACACTAATCCGGATGCTTATAAGAAATCCCGCTATGCCCTTAGATGAACCATCAAACAGGCAAAGCGTCAATACAGGACTAAGACTGTGTGATCATGCTCTCCATAGCCGATGTGAGCAAGACCTTTAAACAGGTCAGCATTCACAAAGCTGCTGGGCCAGACCAATTACCAGGACTTGTACTCAAAGTATGTGCGGACCAACTGGCAAGTGTCTTCACTGACATTTTCAACCTCTCCCTGACTGAGTCTGTAATACATACATGTTTCAAACAGACTACCATAGTCCCTGTGCCCAAGAAAGCGAAGGTAACCTGCCTAAATGATTACCTCCTCGTAGCACTCACGTCTGTAGGCATGAAGTGCTTTGAAAGGCTGGTCATGGCTTATATTAACACCATCATGCCGGAAACCCTAGACCCACTCCAATTCGCATACCGCGCCAACAGATTCACAGATGACGCAATCTCAATCTCACTCCACACTGTCCTTTCCCACCTGGACAAAAGGAACACCTATGTGAGAATGCTGTTCATTGACTACAGCTCAACGTTCAACACCATAATGCCCATAAAGCTCATCACTAAGTTAATGACCCTGGGACTAAACACCTTCCTCTACAACTGGATTCTGGACTTCCTGACGGGCCGCCCAGGTGGTAAGGGTAGGCAACAACACATCTGCCACGCTGATCCTCAACACTGGGGCCCCTCAGGAATGCATGCTTAGTACCTTCCTGTACTCCCTGTTCACCCACGACTGCGTGGCCAAGCACAACTCCAACACCATCATTAAGATGGCTGACGACACAACATTGGTAGGCCTGATCACCTACAACGATGAGACAGCCTATAGGGAGGAGGTCAGAGACCTGGCCGTGTGGTGCCAGGACAACAACCTCTCCCTCAATGTGAGCAAGACAAAAGTGCTGATCGTGGACTACAAAAAGGAGGGCTGAACAGGCCCCCATTAATATTGACGGGGCTGAAGTCGAGCGGGTCGAGGGTTTCAAGTTCCTTGGTGTCCACATTACCAACAAACTATCATGGTCCAAACACACCAAAACAACACATTTTCCTCCTCAGGAGACTGAAAAGATTTGTCATGGGTCCCCAGATCCTCACTAATGTTCTACAGCTGCACCATCGAGAGCATCCTGCCCGGTTGCATCACCGCCTGGTATGGCAACTGCTCAGCATCTGACCGTAAGACGCTACAGAGGGTAGTGCGTACGGCCCAGTACATCACTGGGGCCAAGCTTCCTGACATCCAGGACCTATATACAGGCAGTGTCAGAGGAAGGCCAAAAAATTATCAAAGACCAGACACTCCAGTCACCCAAGTCATAGACTGTTCTCTCTGCTACCGCACGGAAAGCGGTACCGGAGAGTCAAGTCTAGGACCAAAAGGCTCCTTAACAGCTTCTACCCCCAAGTCATAAGACTGCTGAAGAATTAATCCACCCGGACTATTTACATTGACCCCCCATTTGTTTTTACACTTCTGCTACTCGCTGTTTATTATCCATGTACAGTCACTTTACAAATTACCTCGACTAACCTCTACCCCCGCACATTGTACCGGTACCCCCTGTATATAGCTTCGTTATTGTTATGTAATTTTCCTAGGGAGTGCCAGTATCGCCAACCGGTGGCTTCAAAGGCTCTCAATACATAGCATTAGCAATCCAGGCTTTATATAGGTCATTGGTCGCAACCCTAACTGCCTGTGGGGAAAACAACCTGTTGTTACTTAGGTCACAGCAAAAACTTCACCTTTTTTAAACCCAATTTTCTTGTTGTCTGCTTGTTTTAGTCAATTACAAAACTATAATTTATAAACATATAAAAAAGTAAGCAGAATGTGGTATCCGAGATTCAGATTTCAGAGTTTAGTCACATGTACAGGGTTGCAGGTGTGATTGCAGGGTACAGTGAAATAAAATAGAAATAGCACTATATATTATAACTGTAGCAGTGATGAATAAATAAATGTCCATTGGGGTGGAGGTAAAGACTGTTTAGGGGGTGTGGGGGAATGACCATAAAGGGAGCAGCATGACCATTGAGGGGGAGTGGGGAACAAGTGAAATAAAAACAATACAAATTATTATTTAAAAAAATCTATAATATACATATTAACAACTGCAACAGTGATGAATGTCGTTGAGGTGGAGTCAGAGTAAAAGTCAGTTGGGGGGGTGGGGATGTCCATAGGGGGAGCAGCATGTGTAGGTAAGTGACTGTTGAGAGGGTGTGGGGGGGGGAAAGTCCATAGGGGGAGTAGCAGAGGGGAAATGTCCATAGGGGGAGTAGCTGGGGGGAGGGGGGAGCATGTAGCTGACTAGTGGTGGCTATTCAGCAACCTGGGGGGAGGGGGGAGCATGTAGCTGACTAGTGGTGGCTATTCAGCAACCTGGGGGGGGAGGGGGGAGCAGGTAGCTGACTAGTGGTGGCTATTCAGCAACCTGGGGGGAGGGGGGAGCAGGTAGCTGACTAGTGGTGGCTATTCAGCAACCTGGGGGGAGGGGGGAGCAGGTAGTTGACTAGTGGTGGCTATTCAGCAACCTGGGGGGAGCAGGTAGTTGACTAGTGGTGGCTATTCAGCAACCTGGGGGGAGCAGGTAGTTGACTAGTGGTGGCTATTCAGCAACCTGGGGGGAGCAGGTAGCTGACTAGTGGTGGCTATTCAGCAACCTGGGGGGAGGGGGGAGCATGTAGTTGACTAGTGGTGGCTATTCAGCAACCTGGGGGGGGAGGGGGGAGCAGGTAGCTGACTAGTGGTGGCTATTCAGCAACCTGGGGGGAGGGGGGAGCATGTAGCTGACTAGTGGTGGCTATTCAGCAACCTGGGGGGGGAGGGGGGAGCAGGTAGCTGACTAGTGGTGGCTATTCAGCAACCTGGGGGGAGGGGGGAGCAGGTAGCTGACTAGTGGTGGCTATTCAGCAACCTGGGGGGAGGGGGGAGCAGGTAGTTGACTAGTGGTGGCTATTCAGCAACCTGGGGGGAGCAGGTAGTTGACTAGTGGTGGCTATTCAGCAACCTGGGGGGAGCAGGTAGTTGACTAGTGGTGGCTATTCAGCAACCTGGGGGGAGCAGGTAGTTGACTAGTGGTGGCTATTCAGCAACCTGGGGGGAGGGGGGGGAGCAGGTAGTTGACTAGTGGTGGCTATTCAGCAACCTGAGGGTAGAAAATATTGGCCAGTCATCCAGTTTTTGCCATGATGCTCCTATACTGCCCATGTCTGAGTGATTGAAGCGGGGAGAACAGGGCATGGCTTGGGTGGCTGGGGTCCGTGATGATCTTCTTGGCCTTCCTGCGACACCTGGTGTTGTAGGTGTCTTGTAGGGCAGGCAGTGTGCACCAAATGCTGTGTTCAGCTGCGCGAATCACCTTCTGAAGCGCCTTGCGGTCCGCGGCGGTGGAGTTGCCATACCAGGCTGTGATGCAGCCCGACAGTATGCTCTCGATGGTGCTCCTGTAGAACACTGTGAGGGCCGTTGGGGACAGGCCAAATTTCTTCAGCACCCTGAGGTTGAAGAGTCACTGCCGTGCCTTCTTCACCACTGTGTCCGTGTGATTAGACCATTTCAGCTTCTCTGAGATGTGTACTCAGAGGAATTTGAAGTTATTGATCGTCTCCACGGCGGCCCCCTTGATGAGGATGGGGGCATTTCCAGCCTGGTTCCTCCTGAAGTCCACAATCAGCTCCTTTGTTTTGTTAACGTTGAGGGAGAGGTTGTTTACCTGGCATCACGCCATCAATCAGAGTGCCTACTTCCCACTTGTAGGCTGTCTCGTTGTTGTTGGTAATCAAGCCTACTACTGTTGTGTCGTCAGCAAACTTGACGATGGAGTTGGAACTGTGTGAGACCACGCAGTCGTGGTATACAGGGAATACAGGGGGGGACTGAGGACGCACCCTTGTGGGGCCCTTGTGTTGAGAATCAGTGTTGAGGAGGTAATGTTGCCTACCTTCACCACGTGGGGGTGGCCCGTCAGGAAGTCCAGGACCCAGTTGCATAGGGAGGAGTTCAGACCCAGGGCCATGAGCTTTGTAATGAGCTTATAGGGCACTATGGTATTGAAGGACGAGCTGTAGTCGATGAACAGCATCCTCACATATGCATTCCTTTTGTCCGGGTGGGTAAAGGCAGTGTGCAGTGCAATGGCGATTGCGTTGTCCGTGGATCTGTCAGGGCGGTAGGTGAATTGGAGCGGGTTGAGTGTGTCGGGTAGGAAGGAGGTGATATGGTCTTTGACTAGCCTCTCGAGGGCACTTCATGATGACGGAAGTGGGTGCTATTTGTCGGTAGTCATTCAGTTTAGCTACTATCCCTTTCTTGGCCACAGGGATGATAGTGGACATCTTGAAGCAGGTGATAGCAGCCTGAGCTAGGGTGAGATTGAAAATGTCCAAGAACACAACAGCCAGCTGGTCTGCACATGCTCTGAGGGCACGGCTAGGGATGCCGTCTGTGCCGGCAGCCTTGCGAGGTTTAATACCTTTGAATGACTTGCATACGTCCTCAGTGGAGACTGAGTATGTAGCCCATGTTGTCATTGGGGGCTTTCCTTGGCAGCTCTGGGTCATTGTGCTCGAATCGGGATTCATGCATTATTTTATGAATCTGGAAACTGAGTTGGCGTATTCATTGATGTTATCTCCAGAGTTGACCCGGAACATATTCCAGTCCACGTGATCAAAACAGTCTTGGAGCTTTTTGGTCGGATCAACGCTGTACAGACCTGACCACCATAATTTCCCTCTTGAGTTTTTGTTTGTAGGCAGGGAGAAGTAAGATGGAGTCGTGGTCGGATTTTCCGAAAGGAGGACGGGAGAGGGCCTTATACCCGTGTTGAAAAGGTGTGTAGCGGTGGTTAAAAATAGAATTTCCACGAGTTAGACTGTTGTGTGTTGGTAATAATTTGGGAGCATGGTTCACAAATTACTTTTGTTAATCTTTGAGAGCCTTTTTGGTGTCGGCTTGGGGCCATGGTGATAACCCGAGAGATCTCTCGGAAAGTAGAAAGGGCGACACTGGGAGGCTGCTCTCTGATCCCATGTACCATCTCCTGTTATTGAGCAAAGTAGAATACCTATTACCTATTAAGCAACTATATAAAAGACTCGGTCAACCCTCAGTCTAGAGAGCTACTGGGTGTGCAGCAGTGCAGGCTGGTGGGAGGATCTATAGGAGGACGGGCTCATTGTGTGGTTTCCATATGTTTGATGTGTTTGATACCATTCCATTTATTTCATTCCAGCCATTACAATGAGCCTGTCCTCCTATAACTCCTCCCACCAGCCGCCACCGGTGTGCAGGCTTTTGATCAAGCACTGCTCAAACACATCAGAGACAGTTTATCAAGGTCTGGTTGAGCAGCTAATTTCTCAAATGTGGTTTGCTAGGGCGACAGGAATAAAAGCCTGCATACCCATTAGCTCTCTTGATCAAAACATTGCAACATTCCTTATTATTATGTGAACATCTGGTCAATGGAATGTCTGCGTTCCATTGCCTCCTTTACTGCATCTATCAAAGTTATGAAAACGTTTTTTCAGTCTAATTTGTATAAACATTGTGATTGGATGATAGCTGTGAGGGTTATCAAATCAGGATCAAATCCAAATTCAAATTCAAATTCAAATTCAAGCTGCTTTATTGGCATGAAAAACATTGTGTCAATATTGCCAAAGCAACAATGTATACAATATACATTGTAATAAAATTATAAACAATGACAAATAATAATATAGAATGGCAGTAAATAATAATACAAAATTAAATATAAAAATAAATCCTCTGATCTCCTCGAGCTCATTAATGATAGAATGTTCAAATTTGAAGATTGCCGAAAGGCTACTCTCTTTGACAATGAATGTAAGCTACAGAGACGGGTACCCAGGCTACTGGCAAACCAACTCCCTGACCAAAATGACTGACCTTTAGGCCATCATAATTAGGTTCATTCCCATTCTAGTATTCTAATTCCTAATTCTATAGCCACAACTTCAAATGTGCTGAATAATAATAATTTCACTTTTCATTACAGAAAAGAATCTCAATGCACATAAAAAGTAAACAAACACATTTAAATTGAAATGATGAAGATACAATGTCTCTAGATTATCTGGTAACTCGAGCCCCTCTGCTGGGGGCAATTGTGAAACGAACAACAAAAGTATACTAAAACCCCTACATTAAACCCTGTGCTTCTAATGATTAATAAGCCACGTAGTCAAGTCTTTGTCAGAAGGCCTACTGTAGCGCTCATCACACAGAAATCTGAATCCTCCTGCTTGAAGTTGACAAAAGTGGCCCTTTGTCTAAATGTTTAGTAGCAGCTGACTGTAAGGACACCAGGCTCTCTGGGAGTGGGTTCTGCTACCCGACACTGGCATGTGGCTGACTGATGTAAGGAGGACCATCTGCTGAGAGTTACAAACAGACCCTTGAAGCCCACCCTCAACATACAACACAGACATGCACACACTAGCGTGCGCAGTCTCTCTCTCTCACACACACAAGTGCTCGAGTATGCATATGACAGAGAACACACCCTCTTGTGCTCATGATGTACACAACACAAATACAAGGCCACATAAATAATAATTCACTCAGAAAAAAACTTTAATTTGCAAATAAAAGTCTTAAAATTATGAGGTACAGTTGAAGTCGGAAGTTTACATACACCTTAGCCAAATACATTTCAACTCAGTTTTTCCCAATTCCTGACATTTAATCAGAGTAAACATTCCCGGTGTTAGGTCAGTTAGGATCACCACTTTAGTTTAATAATGTGAAATGTCAGAATAATAGTAGAGAAGTATTTATTTCAGCTTTTGTTTCTTTCATCACATTTCCAGTAAGTCAGAGGTTTACATACACTCAATTAGCATTTGGTAGCATTGCCTTCAAATTGTTTAACTTGAGTCAAACATTTCGGGTAGCCTTCCACAAGCTGCCCACAATAAGTGAGGTGAATTTTGGCCCATTCCTCCTGACAGAGCTGGTGTCAGGTTTGTAGGACTCCTTGCTCGCACACGCTTTTTCAATTCTGCCCACAAATTTTCTATAGGGCTCAGGCATTTGGAAATTGCTCCCAAGGATGAACCAGACTTGTGGAGGTCTACAATTTTTTTCCTGAGGTCTTGGCTGATTTCTTTTGATTTTCCCATGATGTCAAGCAAAGAGGCAATGAGTTTGAAGGTAGGCCTTGAAATACACCTCCAATTGACTCAAATGATGTCAATTAGCCTATCAGAAGCTTCTAAAGCCATGACATCATTTTCTGGATTTTTCCAAGCTGTTTAAAGGCACAGTCAACTTAGTGTACGTAAACTTCTGACCTACTGGAATTGTGATACAGTGAATTATACGTGAAATAATCTGTCTGTAAACAATTGTTGGAAAAATTACTTGTGTCATGCACAAAGTAGATGTCCTAAACGACTTGCCAAAACTATAGTTTGTTAACAAGAAATTTGGAGTGGTTGAAAAACACATTTTAATGACTCCAACCTAAGTGTATGTAAACTTCCGACTTCAACTGTATGGTCACGCTCACAGTGACATTTCACTAGTACGCGGGCAGCCTGGGCGTAGGAGAGCTAACCACGGCCCTCCATCTCTTCCCCAGTCCTGTTATGTCTACCATCTGCCCCAACCCACAAATAGAGCGTCCGTCTGAACCTGGCCAGCCCAGCCCTCAGCCACCAGACAGGAACACAGAACGCTGGGCTCTATTTGTGTCCTGTGACTCTCCTGACACCCACAGGGGGATAGGTCAGCATCATAAGTCATTCGAGCTTTGTTAAGAACAGGTAGAATAGAGCTGACACATCTGAGGGAGCTGGATAGTCACCTGACTGTCGTCAAAGATCTACTCAGGTTTGCTGACGACAACAGTGGCAGGCCTGATTTACCAACGACGAGACAGCCTACAGGGAGGAGGTGAGGGCCCTGGCGGAGTGGTACCAGGAAAACAACCTATCCTTCAATGTCAACACTATGAAGGATCTGATTGTGGACAGCAGAGACGGCACGCCCCCATCCACATCGACAGGGCCACAGTGGAGAGGGTGAAAAGCCTCGAGTTCCTGACAACCTGAAATGGTTTATCCACACAGACAGTGTGTTGAAGAAGGCACGACATCGCCTCAACCTCAGGAGGCTGAAGACATTTGGCTTGGCCCCTAAGACCCTCAAAAACGTCTACAGGTGTACCATTGAGAGCACCGCCCGAAACCTCAGGTCTCTCCAGAGGGTGATGTGGTCAGCCCAACGCATCAACGGGGGCACTCTGCCCGCCCTACAGAACTACAGCACCCGGTGTCACAGGAAGAACAAGAAGATCATCAAGGACCTCAGCCACCCGAGCCACGGCCTGTTCACACTGCTACCATCTAAAAGGCGGAGACAGTACAGGTGCATCAAAGCTGTGGCCGAGAGACTGAAAAACAGCTTCTTCCTCTTGCCATCAGACTGTTGAATAGTCACCAGTAGCCGGCCTCAGTCAGCCTCTGCCTAGTACCCTGCCCTGAACTTAGTCACTGTTACTAGCAGGCTACTACCCGGTACTCTACCCTGCACCTTAGAGACTGCTGCCCTATATACATATTCATTGAACACTGGTCACTTTAACAATGTTTACATACTGTTTTACCCACTTCATATGAATATACTGTATTCTAGTCAAGGCTCATCCTATATAACTACTGATGTAAACACCGTTCCTATTCATATACTGTCCATACTGTCGATACACATCATTATACTATATACACACACTGAGTGTACAAAACATTAGGGACACCTTCCTAATATTGAGTTACATCCTCTGCCCTCAGAACAGCCTCAATTCATCAGGACACCCTTGAATGAGTAGGTGTGTCCAAACTGTATGTACACACACACACATGCAGTACCAGTGCAAAGTTTAGACACACCTACTCATTCAAGGGTTTTTCTTTATTTTGACTATTTTCTACATTGTAGAAAAATTGTAAAGACATCAAAACTATTAAATAACACATACGGAATCATGTAGTAACCCAAAAAGTGTTTATTTTAGATTCTTCAAAGTAACCACACTTTGCCTTGATGACAGCTTTGCAAACTCTTGGCATTCTCTCAACCAGCTTCATGAGGTAGTCACCTGGAATGCATTTCAATTAACAGGTGTACTTTGTTTAAAGTTCATTTGTGGAATTTCTTTCCTACTTATGTATACACTACCGTTCAAAAGTTTGTGGTCACTTAGAAATGTCCTCGTTTTTGAAAGAAAAGCACATTTTTTTGCCCATTAAAATAATATAAAATTGATCATAAATACAGTGTAGACATTGTTAATGTTGTAAATGATTATTGTAGCTGGAAATAGCAGATTTTTTATGGAATATCTACATAGGCGTACAGAGGCCCATTATCAGCAACCATCACTCCTGTGTTCCAATGGCACGTTGTGTTAGCTAATCCAAGTTTATCATTTTAAATTATTAAAAAATAAAATCAAATAAAAAAATCATTTAAAATTACAAAATACAAATCTTCTTAAAGACAGGAGCATTGTAGTTTCTTGACAAAAAGTCTGAGGGAAGTCCAGTGAATGAGGGATTAAATAAAAATGTATAAAGATTTATGTTTAGGGACAGGGGGTTGTTCCTGACGGTGTGGCCTGACAAGGATAGACTAATTAGAGCTCGTCCAATCAGGGCACAGGAGTACCCATGAGCCTCTCCTGGCGTAGGGACATCAGCCTGTTGAGCCAAAGCTCCTCGGCCTTCTCCTTGTCCAGGAACAACTAGAAGAGAAGACAGAGATGAGCACAGTGCACCGGTTAGATACAGATGAGTAGATAACAGAACACACAAACAACCAGACAGAGAAGTTATTGGGATGAGTGACAGGGTCTGGAGAAAGGTGTGTATGTGTGTGTGCGTGTGTGTGTGTGTATGTGAAAGAGTCTGAGGGGAGATGTGTGGTTGAGAAAGTGAGGGATGAGTAGGTGCAACACACTGAGACAAACAATTCTACACTTCAGTAACCTTTAATATTACTATACTGAACAAAAATATAAACGCAACATGTGAAGGGTTGGTACCATGTTTCATGAACTGAAATAAAAGATCCCAGAAATGTTCCATATGCACAAAAAGCTTATTTCTCAACAACAACAAAAATTGCACAAATTTGTTTATATTCCTGTTAGTGAGCATTTCTCATTTGCCAAGATAATTCATCCACCTGACAGGTATGGCATATCAAAAAGCTGATTAAACAGCATGATCATTACACCGGTGCACCTTGTGCTGGGTACAATAAAAGGCCACTCTAAAATGTGCAGTTCTGTCACACAACACAATGCCACAGATGTTTGAGGGAGTGTACAATTGGCATGCTGACTGCAGGAATGTCCAACAAAGCTGTTGCCAGAGAATTTAATGTTAATTTCTCTACCATAAGCCGCCTCCGTCATTTTAGAGAATTTGGCAGTACGTCAAACCGGTCTCACAACCGCAGACCACGTGTAATCACGCCATCCCAGGACCTCCACATTCGGCTTCTTCACCTGCGGGATGGTCTGACACCACCCGGACAGCTGATGAAACTGAGGAGTATTTCTGTCTGTAATAAAAACCCTTCTGTGGGGACAAACTCATTCTGACTGGCTGGGCCTGCCTCCCCATCCATTGCTGTGCACCTGCCCAGTCATGTGAAATCGATGATTAGGGCCTAATGAATTTATTTCAATTGACTGATTTCCTTATATGAACTGTAACTCAGTTGAAATTGTTGCATGTTGCATTTATATTTTTGTTCAGTGTACATTAGAGGAAGACTTGGTCAGGAGAACAAGGTGTATGTGTGTGTGTGCTTGCATGTGTCTATATGCATGTGCATGCCTGCGTACGCGTGTGTGTGGCCTACTGAGTCAGATCCGGGAGTAGGAGGGGAGGCGTCTGCAATAATCCTGACTGAGCTCACTCTGGTGTGGTGCTCCGTCACACATTGACACCTCTTCCTGGCGCTCAGTGTGGTTTTTCACGCAGGATGTGTCAAAGCTAGCCCCCCCCGTCCGTCCGTCCGGGCAGCACACTGACCTGCCACAATGGTCATGAGCCTGACACACGGGTGTGAGCTCTGCCCTACTGAACTAACCTAGCATTGACCCCAACCTGGCACATGGCCATAAGTCAGCCACAGAATTGTGTTGATTGAAAGGTGCTTAATTGAGCTTGCCTGCCATGGTCCTACGTGGCACAGTTGGTATGAATATGGAGCTAGAAACAGCAGGGTTGTGGGTCCAAATCCCAACGGGGCTACCGGCGCAGAAAGATAAGCACTCACTGCTGTAAGTCACTTTGGATAAAGCGAGTGTACAAAACATGAATAACATCTGCTCTGTCCATGACAGACTGACCAGGTGAAAGCTATGATCCCCACTTCAATCATTGTAGATGAAGAGGAGGAGACAGGTTAACGAAGGATTTTTAAGCCTTGAGACAATTGGGACATGGATTGTTTTTTTGTGCCATTCAGAGGGTGAATGGGCAAGACAAAATATTTAAGTGCCTTTGAAAGGGGCATTGTAGTAAGTATCAGTGGCACTGGGTTGTGTCAAGAACAGCAACGCTGCTGGGTTTTTCACGCTCAACTGTTTCCTGTGTCTATCAAGAATGGTCCACCACCCAAAGGACATCCAGCCAACTTGACGCAACTATGGGAAGCATTGGAGTGAACATGGGCCAGCAACTCAATATTCATGTTATGTACACTCAGTGTACATGTGGCTAGCGCATCGTAACCAGTGGAATAATCCCAAAAGTGCAAACTCTGCTCACCGGGAACGTCGGACAGGATCAAACGAACGCTCAAAGCATTTTAAATAAATAAATCCCTTTTTGAACCCAGGTCAGATTAGCCATGATGGGATACTACTGGGGGTGCATGGCTGTGGTGGGTGACAGAAGAGTACACTCACCGAACAGTTTATTAGGTACTCCACCCCGTTCACAAAAATGGTTTTGTGGCCGTGGCTCGCTACATAAAGGAGGCAGACAGGCATCGAGGCATTCAGTTACTGTTCGATTGAAAGTTAGAATGGGCAAAACGAGTGACCTAAGCGACTTTGAGTGTTGTATGATCGTCGTTGCCAGGTGCGCCGGATCCAGTATCTCAGAAACATCTCTATCCTCTTGGGCTTTTCATGGATGACAGTGTCTAGGGTTCACCGAGAATGGCGCGACAAACAGAAAACATCCCGTCAGCGGCAGTCCTGTGTGTGAAAACAGCTCGTTGACGAGAGAGGTCGAATGGCAAGAATCGTGCAAGCTAACAGGCGGGCCAGAAACAGACAAATAATGGCGTACAACAGTGGTGTGCCGAACGGCATCTCGGATACAACTCGTTGATCCTTGTCTAAAAACAAGAAGACGTGGCTCCAGTGGGCATGCGATCACCAACACTGGACAATTGAGGAGTGGGAAAACATTGCTTGGTCCGACGAATCCCGGTTCCTGTTGCGTCATACTGATGACAGAGTCAGGATTTGGCGTAAGCAGCACGAGTCCATGGACCTATCCTGCCTGGTACAGGCTGGTGGCGGTGGTGTAGGGAATGTTTTCCTGGCAAACGCTAGGTCCCTTGATAACAATAGAGCAAGAAATATTTCTGATAGCTTGTAGAATCCATACCCTGAAGAATTCAGGCTGTTCTGGAAGCAAAGGGGATCCGACCCGGTACTAGATTGGTGTACCTAATAAACTGTCTGGTTAGGGTATATGTCTAGTATATGGATTTTTTAAATGGATTATTGTCTAGAATATATCATTTATTTTCCCCATTGAGTATCATGTGCAGCACACCAAGAAGTAGGAACGCAAATTTCCGGTATCTTACCCAAAATTCCCTGGTTTTCCAGAATGTTGGTACAACCCTACTAAGAGGCCCAAAGTCTCTGCCTTGATAAGACAATTTGTCATGGGAACCATATGATTACAACCATTTCACACAATTTGCTTCAGTTAAGGCAAATTTAAGTTCAGCTTTCTATTTTGTTTTCTACTATTTGGAGGTTAAAGACACCCTAAAGATCCACTGCAGCCTTTCACAGAGCCCGGGCTGCCTGACAAAGAAAACCCATTCGAAAGACAGATCATTACCATCTCTTCATATCCAGTGTCTCTGTGTGTATATAATGATGTTTGATTTATCCAACGTGCGTCTGATAGCTTAGGAAATCTAAAGACGCAGCGTCTGGTGTGTAACGGCCTTGTGAATCACTCATCTCTCGCCTTAAACACGACGACACACACACACACATACGCGTATGGCCTAACCCACAGTATGGGGTGTACACCATTCGCTGTGTGTTATCTAGGGTTCGACACGATGACTAGATCAGTCCCCCCCCCCCACCCTCTCGCCCAGGCTCTGGGGTGTCGCAGCAGTAACGAGTTTGAGATGACAGTATCTACAGTAGGGGTAATGGGGAATCATTATTCCTGATTGGCTCTCCCCCGCCTGGGGCATATTGCTGCCATAGATCAGGCTGTCATGGGTTGATCTGCATGTGTCAGGGCTAACTCACTTTCCCCCGCAGGGAGATAAATGACTCCACACAGCTCTTCCAAAAGGGGGGGGGGGGGGGGGGTCGGAGTAGAGAGAGATTCAAGTTAGGCTTCATTTCCTATCCTAAGGCCTGACTCTGTGTGGATGGAAATTCTTGATTGTCGTGGGGTGGGGTGTGTGTGTGTGTGTGTGAGAGTCAAAGAGTCTGAGGGGACACGTGTGGGTGATAAGTGGGCCCAACACCCTGAGACAATCTATGCGATACTTCATATTCCTGTGTGTGTGTTTGTGTTTGTGTCCTCCAATCAGAAAAGAGTGTGTGTGTGTGATAGGGGAGAACTTACCCTGGGGTGTGCTAGCGTGTCGCTGTCGTTGTAGCGGATTGTAGTAGGTAGAAAGCTGATGTCTGGAAGGAGCAGAGGTGGGTCGTCAGGTGCTCGACTTTCACTGACTCTGTCTAAAAACACATAGAGAATGCTCGTTGATATAACATTACACTAGGGCTGCAACATTTCCAAGTTCTCCAGATATCCTGGTTAGGGGATTCTAAACTTCCTGCCTATTTTCCTTACTAATTCTAGGAATCTTCCAGTCGGCATTTCTGGAACACTTTGGAATTTTGGGAAAGTCATCTGAATTTTGGAACTCTACATCACACCAGGTCGGACCAAACAAATCAATCACATTGTATAGTAGTGTAATTTACTCGTCACATCACATTTTCTGACGAGAACATAAAATGTCCTGCTTGCATTAACGAGCTAGAACACTCATGCAGAGGAATGACAGAGGCAGCAGATGTAGTTTGGTGTTTGTCCAGAAGATGGCAGTGTGAGTATAAGTACTGACTGGATCTTCTGAGCAGTGTGCGTGTGTCTTTGTTGATCACATGCACTTCCTGCAGCCGGGAGGGACACAGATGAGGGTGTCTGTGCCCGCGTGTGGAGCCTGATGGAAAATTCACCAGGTGTCCGACCTACTCGAGTGGGGATGGAAGGGGTTAGGCCTTGGCAGCTAGGGGGTCACACCACTCTCCCCACACCCTGTATCCTCATTATTTCATTAGGGTCTCTATTTGAACATGCCAAGTGTAAATCGGTGGCTAATTGAGTGCTAACTGGAGAGGGCTGCAGGTGTTTGGCCCCTGGGGGCCTCAGAACACTTAACTATAAAAAGTACCTCACTTACATTTACACTTTGGTCATATAGCGGACGCTCTAATCCAGAGAAACTTACAATCAGTGCATTCAACTAAGGTAGGTAAGAAGACAACCATATGCAATCACGTCCCTTTCCCTGTCCTCCTCTCATACCACTTACACAGGCCAGGTACAGCCGTGATAAGACAGAGATAGAGATAAAACATTTTTTTTTAAAGAGAGCGCAACAGCACACAGAGGGATAGATACAGGTCCCGGTCCCCGTGCCTGGTGTAATCTATCAACCCGCTCCACTTGGACTGTCACCTTTTGTCCTAACCCTCCCAGGATCGGCAATGATTGCCAACAAATCTAATATCCTCCACGTTTTCCCAGGCAGGAGCATTTCAATAATGACTTCTGTGCTTCTGTCGCTGTGTCTGTGGCGAGAGAGAGAGAGAGCAAGAGAGAGGGCGAGGGACAGAAACCCGCCGCGGTGGCTTTTGTGACGGTTATCCTGCTTTTGTGGCGGCCAAGCAGATCAAAAAAACAGTCCCGACCGGCCCCCTTTCTCTTCCCGAACAAACGGACGGAGCAAACGGCATTGAATGGGAATGGTTTAATTTGGGTCCGGGAGCCGCCCTCGGACAGATGGAATAAAAACTGGAGGGGGAGGAAGGAAATCTAATAAGAGAGAGAAAGAAGCGAACGGAGAAGGAGAGAGAGAAAGCGCACCTTGACACTGTCTCGGGATGATTTGAAAGCCTGGGGAACAAAGGATTCGCTCTCAATGGCCTCAATGTCCTTTATCCTTCGCACTTGATCCGCCAGCGACGTCCCCTCTGGAAACAGAAACAGAGAGAGAGAGGGAGAGAGAGAGACAGAAAGTGAGAGAGAGGTTAGCAGCGTTAGGGGGGAGAGGTCATACACACTGGGATTTGTTAGCTGCCCTCAAGTCACGTTGACACAAGAGGGACATCAGGTGAAGTGAACCGTTTACATTTAGGATGCTTGACTCTGTCCATGTTCTCTTGGCAGTAATGCTCTTTGGCACGTGCTAAGAAATCTCTGATGTGACCGAATCTCTGTATTTTTTTAAAAAGGAGATATTAGCTAGGGGGACCTGACAGGGGGTCAGGTCTGGGGCCTACCCCCATGAAAGAGAGAGAACCACAGGGCAAGACACTGAAGACAAACAAACAAAACAAACACAGAAGGTGGATCAGTCCCAAATGGCACCCTATTGCCTATATAGTGCACTACTTTTGACCAGAGCCCTATGGGTCAAAAGTAGTGCATTTGGGATGTACCTGAGGATCACAGTATATTTAGGAAAACATCAGACTAAATAGAATATTAGAATGTTTTTAAACATTGTCATTGCAAACAAACACTGTATAGCCTCAAAATATGCTTAAAACAATCATTGGAATATATTGGATGGTCAGTCATTGCATCAATAGCTCTGTCTATGAATTTAAGAGTTTCTCTATTTCTCTAGGCCCATCCCTCAACTTTTTATCCAAACCGAAGCTGGGTGTCCGCTTTGTTATTGTTTCAACTGATTGCCCATTTAAGCAAATCTCAGTAAGCACAGTCTATTATCTTACAATGAAACTATTTAAGTGTAAAAAATGAAATCCACATTTTACGCATCAAATTAAAAAGACGTAGGTGGAAGGCACATTTTTGATTTATGAACGTGTGTCTGGAAAGGTAGGAACCGTAAGAATCTGAACAATCATTTTCTTCTTTCGCCTGTCAATCTCTCCACCAATCAGTCAATATTTATCCCTCGCTTACCTATCCATTTATCCTCCCCTGCACACTTCCATCTATCTAGCTGTCAATCTGAGAGATGCCCCTGTCTCTGTTGGAGTTCCATGTAGAAGAGAGAGGTGCACAGAGAGAGACCTCCAGTGAGTCTGCATATGTTTCAATAACAGAAGCTGCGACTGCAGCACCTGGTAGGGAAATGAAAGAGTTTCAATGAACAGGTGTGGGTTGTAATGGCTCACAATGAATGACACGGATGAGTAAACTCGAGTGCGCACAAGCACACACACACACATGAGCGAACACACACACACAGAGACGAACACACTCAAATACACGGACAAATACTCACACACAACGAAGACACACCAGTTTGAGCTAATGACAGGAATGAAATGCATCCATTAACAGCCACAGAGAAGCTGTCACAACAGATCTTTCTGGGCCGCGTGTTTAATGAATAGATTCATATTTGTTCTGGTTTTCATTAGGTTAGCGTGAGTGGCACAGCAACACACTTTCACACACGCACACTTCTCATTATTTGCCTCAGTGCACGCGCACGTACACACGCATGTACACACACTCGCACGTACACACGCACACGCACACAGGACATAAATGTTGTTCAAACAAACTTTGTTTCCATTCATTTTTACTGGGAGAACTGGACAGACTGACTGACAACTGGAATTAAGCATTGCGTCCATGACAGTCTGTCTTGTTGTGTGAGGAGAGGAGCAAGAAAAATAGACGTGGTATCTCCAAATATAGTTATTACCTTGAACGTGCGGCTAGATGGAGAACGGGAGCGCCGGCCCAATATCCTCCTGAAGACTGTGGCCTGTCCTTCACATGACAGCCACAGCATCATAAAAAGTATTGTGTGTGTGTGTGAGTGTGTGTGTTCAAGTTTGACGGAGAGCCAAATCCATCA